>NC_135765.1:3737962-4425630 GCF_052425735.1 Oculina patagonica | reverse complement strand
AGGTCCACGACCCTGCACATCTTTTGTTTTGCGCTCATACACTATGCATGAATTACGTAATCGCAATGTTTTTATTGGTTAGTTGCATTAACACACGTAACCACCTATTGTATTTTGTCAGGTTTTGTGCAGGGTCAACCCCCAAAATAGCGAACAAAAACATACAACAAAGAACTTTGCCAGGATTCCTAACCATTTCCCTCTATAAACTATGGTTAAAGTTTTTTTAGATCTCTTGTTTATTTAATGTCAAGCATGTACTGCTAGACAAATACAAAAACAACTGAAAAGATTTCTGTTCATTTTGAAAACCTAGCCAAAAATGCAAAGGACTGGTAATGATAGCCTTATTTGCCATGTTATCTGGTAATGGATTTTGTCTAATGAACCACATATTAAATTCAACATATTTGAACAGTATTGACCACTGCTAGACAAATTGTCATCTACTGCAAGACAAAAATTAAAGGAAAAGAAATTGGATTCTTATCATTGCTTGTGACTGTTTTTCTTTTATCTGAGATTTTTTTGCGTCACTAAAAGACTATGGGCCTGATTACATGAGCCAGACTGGCCCGGTCAGCGGGGCTGGCTCGGTTTGCGGAGACCTTGGCACGTCTGTTAAACGCAACAAAAATCAACTTCGCGATAACATGACAACCGGGCCAGCCCAGTTAGCCGAGATCCTGGTATCGCGATGCTGGGATCCCAGCTAGCCAGGCTGAAAATTTTCCATGTAATCGCGTTCACTGGGCCAGCCCGGCTAAACGGGCCAGCATTAAATTTCTCACTAAAAGACTATGGGATTGGGATTACATGAGCCGGGCTGGCCTGGTCAGCCGGGTTAGCCGAGATCCCGGTATCGCGATGCCTGATGTGGCATGCAACATGAATTACGTGCACAGTAAGGATTTGAAAATATTAGAAAATATCCATAGTCGTTGAAAATTTTCAGGGGGGGGGATGCCTCAACTATTTAACAAAAAGCTTTCAGGTTCTAACAAATCCCCACCTTGTCATCGGGTTGTAGAGGGGGGTGGGGGTTAAATTGACTCCTGCATTGAGTCTTATGGCCTGTTTACATGGAGCGAGGGTGCCTCGGCTAAGAAGGGATGAACATAGATGCCTTAATATGCAGAATTCACAGCCCTTCTACCCAAGTTGAGAAAGGGTAATTGAAATGTGCCCAGTCTCATGCATGGGAAAACCATGTACAGCCGTGGCTCCAAATGATTGATGTAAAAAATGACTTTTTAATGAATAATAAGGCCATCTTCAAACCTGTTTTTACTTTGATGTACAAGCTCTTAGAAATTTACAGCCTCCATTTTTGGGGGAATCTAATCGTAATTCGACAGTCTTAAGTCACCAAATTGAAATTAAATTTGTTGTTTTGTGGATGAGAATAATTTTTTCAATGAAAAAAGCTGTTGCTCAAAGAAATTATTTCCACTTAGCAAATAAAACTAATTTGATCTAATTTGATCAAAATTTAAAAGCACTGTTTGGGTCCAATATTTATACATTTTATGCCATTTACTTCAAATTTAATTTAAGAAATGTGTGAAGACCTTTCTTGGCAAGCCAGGATAGCCCATGCATAACCGTTTACATGGAAAAACAATATCCCACCTAGAAGAGTACCCCAGGCGTGTAGCTCAGTGTAAAGACCATGTAACGATGTTAGCCTGGGCACCCACCCTTCATGTAAACAGGCCCATTAGCTTAAGCTGGTTTTGACTGTAGGTCGATTTTTTTTTTCAAAATACAGGGCCGTACCTAGAGGGGAGGTACTAGGGAGGGGGGCAGTTCCCCCCACCCACCCCCCCCCCCCCCCACCACCACCACCACCACCGCCGCCAGGAAACTAAATTCCTAACATAGTATATGATTTTGCTGGGCTATTTTTTAAGCTATATTGGAGTTTGTCCCCGCAATGGAGTTAAGCGGAATTTGCTCCCGCAGACACAAAATCCTAGGTACGGCACTGAAATAGCCAGTGGTAAGTCAATCATGAGCCAATTGTTGTCAACCTTTGCAACCGGTGCGCAATTCTGAAGAGATTGTACAAAAAGGCGTCATAAGAAACATTTAGATGATTTCTATAAGACTTGCCTGTTCATGACGATGTTAAGTTAGCCACTTTGCGTAGTACTTTCTCATAAGATAGAGCAATCATCCGTTTTCTGCTGACAAATCTTCCGTGGTCGTCGCTTGATCGTCATCAAGTGCTTTTCTTCTTTTTTCGAAGACCTAGCCTCTCTTTTCGTTTTCTTCTTTCGTCTTACATCCTCACTTTTTCCTCGGGTGTATTCTTTCTCCAAAAAGATTCACGTTTATTCTGATTTTTTTCGCTGGATGCCGAAATAATTCTTCGCTGACTCGCGTTAAAAATTCCCGCGCATCGATGCATCCAAGTCTTCCCGGCAAAAATCGTGTCAGTGGTACGGCTTCACGATAATTGACTACTTCACTTATAGAACACGAGATGTACAAGTTCGTCACCAGGTTCTCCCGTATTGCAACGTCATTAAGCTGTTTAAGCCAATGAAAATGTCAATGAGTAGTTAGTATTGGCCGATCCTGGCGCAAAAATTTTTGGACCCACCCCTCCCCTTAAAAATGTCTTAGCAGCCGCACACACCATATTAACCAACTTTAGCTCACATCTAAAAAATTGAAAAACGGCTTAAAGAATTAGATATTATAATAAAAATGAACAAGCATACAGTGAAAGAGTTGAAAGCCCTCGCCAAAGAGCAGGGTGTCAAAGGTTATTACAAATTACGTAAAGCCGAACTTATCGAGGCTTTGGGTAAACTCGAAGCAACGACACCACCACCAACCCCTACAGCCAAACTTACCGAAGGGGTGGCGGCACCCGGTGGCGATATAGTTCCTAACACGTCATCGAATATTCTTGATGAAGTGATACCTGAGATTAATGTCCCCATTCTCAAACCTTCCCATCCCCCTCGAAATTCCCTTGTTCCACCACTCAAGCATTTTGCAAGCAGAGTTACCAAGTCAGTCAATAAAGAGATTAACAAGTTTGCAGATTGGATTTTATCCTACATCCCCGAACCCATCAAAAAGTCAGTAAACAAACGAGTCGATGATCTAAAGGAGAAAGTAAATCGTATATTCAAGAAACAAGAAGATCACTTCACTCCAAAAGAACAACAAACAGCGTTGAAGGGGTATCTTAAAACCCATAGAATAGACGGGCAAAAAGGGTATGACCCCAAGACGTTCATCACTAATATTAAACCAAAAATTATAGATCTCATTAAGCAGCGAAAGAAACCTATCAAGGTTAAGTTTATCTTTACCTGTAAATTCATAAAAGAGAACCCAGCCACAAGGCAGATTGATGAAAATTCAGGATACTTTCATTCAACCGTAGAAACTATAACAGAGTCAACCGATTTCTCTGACTTGTTCAATACAATGACAAATCGTCTACTAGAATTGATTGACCAATTTCAAAACCAAGGCTCTGGATGGCAGTTTGATCAGGTGGAATACTTCGACATTAACATCGACCCATTCGAACCGCTATCTGGAAGTTCCTATATTTCTCTGCCTTCAAAGCTGGCATCCAAGAAAGCAATCATCAATGTTAAGAACGAGAACGATCATGAGTGTTTCAAATGGGCAGTGACCTCTGCCGTATTTCCCAAGAAGAAAGACCCACAACGTCATAATGAACAAATGATAGAGAACTCTGAGAATTTCGACTGGTCAGGAATAGAGTTTCCCGTCTCACTAAAACAGATTGATAAGTTCGAAAAGCAAAACCCATATGCAATTAATGTGTACGGATATGAAAACGAAGTATATCCATTGAGAATCAGTAAGCAATCAACCCAGG
This sequence comes from Oculina patagonica, assembly GCF_052425735.1. Classification (NCBI taxonomy): domain Eukaryota; kingdom Metazoa; phylum Cnidaria; class Anthozoa; order Scleractinia; family Oculinidae; genus Oculina; species Oculina patagonica. Next base: position 4,421,756 of record NC_135765.1, on the reverse strand, counting down.
TGATCAACTTACTTCTCATATCAAACGATGAAACAAATCACTACTGCTGGATTAAAAATATGTCAAAACTGTTATCCTCTCAGGTCAATAATCACCAACACGCATGCATATTTTGTTATAGATGTCTTAACTCATTCCAGTCAAAGACCGCCTTAGAAAAACATCTTGAATACTGCTCTACAAATGAAGAACTTAGGACTGAAATGCCAAAAGATAAAGACGGTAACCCTATTTATTTAGGTTTTAAGAATTTCAACAGAAAGATGCGAGTCCCCTTTGTTGTCTATGCCGACTTTGAAAGCTTTACAGAGAACATAGACACCTGTTCCCCAGATGAAAGTAAAAGCTTTACTAAGCAATACCAGAAGCACAAGCCATCAGGATACCGCTATCTCATCAAGTGCTTTGACGACAGCATATTTCCACCCAAGCTTGTACGACACACAACCAAATCCCCAGACAAGGATATCCCACAGATGTTTATAGAAAATTTAGAGTCAGACATTAAGGACATTTACAATAAGTTCAAGTTCGCTAAGAAGGTTAAGATGACTCTGAAGGATAAAATCGACTATAACAATGCCACTCACTGTCACATCTGTGATGATGAGCTGGAAAAAGACAAAGTTTTGGACCATTGCCACCTCACCGGAAAGTATAGAGGTGCAGCCCATAACGAATGCAACCTAAACTACAAAATTCCAAAGTTCTTTCCGGTCATTTTTCATAATCTGTCTGGATACGACAGCCATCTATTTATCAAGAACCTTGGTACATCTGAAGGTAAAATAAACTGTATACCTAACAATGAGGAAAAGTATATTTCTTTCACAAAACAGATTGTAGTTGACCGTTTTACGAACAAAGAAGGTAAGCAGGTTGATGTGAAACGCGACATAAGATTCATTGACAGCTTCAAATTTATGGCAGCTAGCCTTGACAGTTTAGTTGATAATCTTACTAAATGCGGAAAGTGTGAGGCCTGCGAGCCTGGAGATTGTATAAAGAGATTCATAAAAGATGGAAGGGTCGTTCAGTTCAAAGGTATTGGCAGATGTGATCAATGTAAGAATTGTCTGTTAGCTAAAAGTAAGTGTCTCACTCCAACGGATAAGAACCTAGCTGAAACGAAAAAGTATTTTGTAGATAAGACGGATATGATGTTGAGAAAGGGTGTATTTCCATACGATTGGTTCGATAGCTTCGATAAATTCAACGAGACCACACTTCCACCTAAGCAAGCGTTCTACTCCAGACTCAATGACACAGACATATCGGAGGAAGACTATCAACACGCTCAAAAAGTGTGGGAAACCTTTGAGATGAAAACAATGAGGGATTACCATGACCTATACCTTGAGTCAGATGTACTACTGCTAGCCGATGTCTTCGAGAACTTCAGAGATGTTTGCAGCAAAAACTATGGGTTAGACCCAGTCTGGTATTACACAGCGCCTGGACTAGCTTGGGATGCAGCCTTGAAAATTACCAAAGTAAAGTTAGAGCTGTTAACTGATTCTGACATGTTACTTATGGTCGAGAAAGGCATTCGTGGGGGTGTGTCCATGATATCTACACGATATGGTAAAGCTAACAACCCATACATGAAACTTTCATTAACAAAAGATCAATACAATGATCTTAACAAATATCTAAGCAAATGTGGTAAACAGAAGGTAAAGTCATACTATGACCCATCAAAACCAACTAAGTATATCGTCTATCTTGACGCAAATAATCTTTACGGCTGGGCAATGAGTAAAGCGCTCCCTACTCACGGTTTTAGATGGATGACTGACCAAGAGCTAACAGGCTGGAGAAATCATCCATGCATCCTAGAGGTTGACTTGGAATACCCTAAGTACCTACATGACTTACACACCGACTACCCATTAGCTCCAGAGAGCATCAAGGTCGACAAAGTAGACAAGTTAATCCCAAACCTCAATAACAAAACAAAGTACGTTATCCATCATGAGACTCTGAAACTTTACGAAAGCCTTGGGCTAAAAGTCACCAAGATTCATAGGGGTATCACATTCGAAGAGTCTGCATGGCTAAAGCCATACATCGACTTGAATACCAACCTAAGGGCAAAAGCAGCCAACGACTTTGAAAAAGATTTCTTCAAGTTGATGAATAACTCAGTCTTTGGTAAGACAATGGAAAACATCAGAAACAGGGTAGACATTCGATTGGTCACGAATGAAAAACAAGCCAAGAAACTAATATCAAAGCCAAACTATCAACATCGCACCATCTTTTGTGAGAACCTTACCGCCATCCATATGAAGAAAACAAAGTTGGTCTTTGATAAGCCCGTTTACTTAGGCATGTCCATTCTGGACCTAAGTAAAACATTAATGTACGAGTTTCACTATAACTACATCAAGCAAAAATATGGTGACAGAGCCAAGTTATTGTTCACAGATACGGACAGTCTTGCCTATGAGATTGAGACAGAGGACTTTTACAAGGATATCAGCAAAGATGTAAAATCCATGTTTGATACCAGCAACTATCCAAAGGATCACCCATCTGGTATTGAGGTGGGTGTAAACAAGAAAGTCATCGGAATGTTTAAAGATGAGGCTGGAGGTCAGCAAATTACAGAATTTGTAGGACTGAGAGCCAAACTTTACTCATACAAGATGGACGAAGGTAAAGAAGAAAAGAAATGTAAGGGTGTTAAGAAAGCTGTCGTAAAGAAATGCATCAGTTTTGATAACTACAAGGATTGCCTATTTAATAAGAAACCTCAGATGAGACAGATGAATGTAATCAGAAGTCATAAGCATGATGTTTACACTGAAACAGTCAATAAAGTAGCATTAAGTCATATGGATGACAAACGAATCATCTGTGAAGATGGTATCCACACCTATGCTCACGGTCATTTCAAAACTGCGGCTGGTGGTAGCTCAGTATCCTCAGGAACGACTTGAAGTTCCTCTCTAACGAACGACCTCCTCGGTCCACCCTCTAGATAATACAACACAGGCTGCCCAACCGAAACAACACTGCGTGATAGATCAAAGACTTCCAAACTCCAAATAGGATCTGTGGCTCGTCTGCGTTCACCTCCTTCCTCTTCTCCAGGAGCTAATAGATATCTAACTCTAACCCCCGGTGGTAGTCTAACTTCATCAAGTCCAACAACTCGCTTATATTTCGGAGGATCAATATCAATCTCTTTCAGTCTAATAGCTTTTGCAGGCTCTTTGCCAGTGATTCTTATAGGCTGACTATTCAAATTTCTCAAAACATCTGGTAAACGCTTCACCCAAACTCTAGAGCGATCATCACTAATCATTTCTTGAGCATACTGATGAAAAAACAGCTTTTCTGCCAGTGTTCTATTGGCACGTTCGACAAAAGCCTGTGCGCGATGGTTCCCAGCTTCACTTCGCTGGATGGTAACACCCTTCTTTTTCATAATCTTTGTTACCTCCCCCATAAATTCAGTCCCTGGATCGACAATCACTGTATGAGGCCATTTAAGTTTTCTGGAGTATATCTTTTCAAACCCTTTAGCAATTCCACTCGAATCCTTGGTAGTTAGTGCTTCGGCATCTTTGTATCTCGAGGCAATATCAATCACGACCAACGCGTAAAGATAGGTTTTTCTGCCTACTTTATCGTGAGGCATAAACAATAGATCGGCTTGATGAATCTGATTAGGCTTATCCACAACCCAGTGAGGTCTGGGGATATATTTTGGAGCTGGTAGATAGATCTGCCACAGCGCCTGTTTCTCAAGCCATTTTCTAACTTTGTCTTCACTGACTTTTGCCTTTTCAGCTAATTTTGGAATAGCTGAATAACCTTTCCAGTATCCATCAGTGGAATAGTATATTTTTGATAACCTGCTTTCGTTACTCATTTAAAGATTATCTCCCCTTTCCTTAAAATAATTATGTCGCAAGCTATATCAGAAAAAATTAACCCAAACAGGATCCCACGAGAGCCCTTCGGTTTGAAAGCGGAATCGTCGCTGAATCGAATTACACTCAATCCGTCATCCGCTAGTCCTGGAGAAACTCTCTATATAAATATTCCAAAACTTGCAGAGAATGTAGTGATTGTTCCAGGAAGCGTATCTCTCCTATTTGACTTGAATGTAACAGGTCATGCCAACAACACCCTCGTAAATAACGTAGGCAGTAACCTTGTTTCCCGACTCAAGGTTCTTTTTGGTGGAGAAACACTACAGGATACTCAAAGATACGATCTCTTTCAAACCTACCATGACCTATACTTACCTGCTGAAGAACGTGAGGATAGATTAAAACAAGGTATTTCCTCTGAAAACATGAGGAAGCTCAGGACGAACGCAGGTGACAAGTCAAGCTCAGATGCTAAGGAAGTAGCTCTTGCAGTAGTTCACAGCACCAAGTACTGTATCCCACTAAACCATCCTATTCTCAGCGAGCATGGGGCTTTCTATCCAAAGGCGTTACCTCATCCACTGACCTTTGAGATTACACTGGCCTCAGTTTCCGATGTTGTTGTTTATTCTGACACGGTCAAGACTCCAACGTACACAATTACAAACCTTGAGTTGGAATATGCTTGCATCTCAAGCGAATACTTAGCTCGTGAGGCGTTGTCAGCTTATCAGGTTGGTAAAGGATTCTTTTATGAGAACGTTATTCTCCACAAAACGTTCACCATCTCAAAACCTAATGACAGTGTCATTAACGAGCACATTAATCTGCCGAGGAGGTCAATGACAGGAATATTGTGCTTGTTCACAGAGAGCTACACTGGAGGAACTAGAGATTCCGAAAAGTTTGTCAATCCAAGTATCACATCAATCAACATTAACGTTGATGGCATGCCAAACCGCCTCTACTCCAAGGGAATGGTACCGTCAGACCTCTGGGAGTCGGTAAAGAAACGTTTCGGTAGAGAGGGCGTCAAGCAGAAGGATTTTTACGCCAACAAGTTCGCTCTATGGGTTGACTTGAGGACTCACCCTGACAATAGTATTCATGGAGGAGGTATGGTCTTGAACAACACACGAGACGGGGTAAAACTTGAAATGAAACGAAAAACCGGCGGGACTGGAAACATCACTTGTCACATGTTCGTAGTGGCCGATGCGTTGATGGAGGTCATGAATTCAAACTTACGTTCAATTATGTATTAGTTAAAAGAACTACTTTTATAATACAAAAGTATGGAAGAATTACGAGATAAAGTTCCTTTTCATTGTATTATAACTGGACCGACAAATTGTGGAAAGACTAAGTACCTCACGGAACAGCTCCGAGGACCGTTCCGCAATGTGTTCGAATACATTGTTCTAGTATGTCCGACTTATGCAAAAAATAAGACCTATCGTAGATTTGCTCACGGGGATAAACGTTTTTTGGTATTATCGCCAGATGCTAGTAACAGCGATATGATTAACGAGTTATTAACAGATTGTGCAGCACTATTTTCTGGCACAAACACACTGATAATACTAGACGACTGTGCTGTCTCCAAGGATCTCAAGCAGCGCTCGAACAAGTTTATAGATTTAGCGTTTTCCGGACGTCATATAGGATTATCCGTTTGGGTATTAACACAGCAATTAACATCCATAGCAAAGCCCTTCCGTGACAACGTCGCCTGCGTGGTTACATTCCATAATCCATCTCAAGTCGGCACCAAAACACTGTTTGAAGATTATGGAGGAGATTTAGATGTCGTGACTCGTAAAAAGTTTGCGGAACTGCTCAAGACTGAAAAATATTCCAGACTCTGCTTCTGTTTACGTTATCCATTCCAAAGTTATGTAGAGATTCCTGCTACACTCATTTAAAAAGAATCATAGTGTATACAATAAAGATGGCAAACGTTGAAGATTATATAGAGGAACAACCTGAGGTTGTGGTCGTTTCCGCACCTAAAGATGATGATGTTGAAGACAAACGAGAATCACTCGCTATTCTCGCCTCTCTGGGTACAACAAAAGATTTCCTCGGTGTTGAAATGAACTTGGGAAAAATACATAAACTCTCAGCAAAAGACGTCGAGAAATATTATAATCGCTACCAGACAGTCTTAGGAAAGCAGGTAACAGGGGGATTGGTAGAATCAGGACTTCAAGCCATGTCTAAAATCATTTCCTATGTACTCCCTATAGACGATACCGATGCGCTTAGCAAAGACTTACAGAACGATGAGTTAGTCAAACGTGAACTGTCAAACTTTGCAGGTCTCTTGGTATTGAAGGGTGGGAGAATGGTAGCACTTGCTAGCGGCCTCTTTCAGGTTGCTATGCACATTAAATTAACACCTTCAGAGGAGGCTTCCAACAAAATACAAGAACCTTCAAGCACTCTTGAGCACACTTGAGCACACTCTTGAGCACGATATGATTTAAAGATTCTTTACTCAACAAGTAAAGAATCATGTCTGATGAAGTTGTTGAACAAATTACAAAGGATCCTCTTCCTGAAAAGAAGAGCGTCGCCAAAGAGAAAGACCCTAAAAAGGTCGCTGCCGGCAAGAAACTTGCAGAATATAACAGAAAAGCTAAAGAAGCGTTGGCTAGGGAAATGGAACGTGAAGCGGAGATGAGCCCAGGAGAAACTGCACAGGCAGAGAAACAGGGCTCGTCTCTACTCACCACGCCCCAATCACAAGCCTGGATTCCAGAGCTATCTTTTACAACTGTGTTATCCCTTGTCGGAATAGGGTTTACCGCAGTTGATATGTTTATGAGGTACTACAAAAACAGAGTAGTTGATTTATCACAAGTTCCGACTCATGTACCAGAATCATTCAAAGAACCACCACCATCAAAAATTCCTATCCCACAGGCAACCAAATCAACTCCGAAAATAGGCATGCTGTAAGAAAATAGTTTAAAGCTTTTCTCTATCAATAATAAAATCATGTCAACTGAAAACAAACTTGTGAAAACGGTTACCGATTCAGCCGTCATTATCGGATTGGCCGCCGGTGTTGGGTACGTCGCTAAAAAGGCTATGAAAGAATCATTTATAAGCGACCCTTCATCGAGTGTTACAAACTATGCTAAATGGGTTGCTGTCCTGTCCGGTAGTATGTATCTGAAAGATTATCTGGAAACACAAAAGATTTTGCCAAAACCACTGTAGGCAACTTAAAGATTTTATATATTGATTAATAAATGGCAACAATAGCAATGATGATTGGTGGAGCAATATTGAATGCGACAACGTTCGTTGGTGGCTCGTATCTTGCAAAATACCTAAGTGGAACGTCTTCAGACGCGGAGCGAATAAGACACGACAAGGCTATAGAAAAATATCAAAAAGATTATGCCTCATACCAGGAAAAGAGGCAGAAACTCATTGATTGGTACTCGCAACAGCAGGATGCTGAACACCGCGCTTCACAAAATTTGTCGAATACCGATGAAGCTTTGAAATTGTATAGTCAAACACATCATGATTACCAGCTAGATGAACCAAAATTCTCTGATTATTATAGACCTAGTAGCAACCAAAAGATGGGGGAGATGGCTTATGTCGGTGGGGGTATGCTGGCATTGGGTTATATGGCTAGTAAATTTTTTTAGACGTAACAATTTAAAGATTCTTTATTATATTCAAATAAAGAATCATGGACATTGACCCAGAAATACCGGATAAAGAAAATCCTTTTGAACCGGTCGATCCCGGTGATGATATTGGGGGTGAATCAATCCCCATGACATCCACATCAACTCATGATCCTTTCCACCACCGCACTACAGATGAAACATCATTTATTGATGAACATACGCCGCTGATACAAAGGGAAGAAAATATTGGAAACGCTTGGGATAGAATTCATGAAAAATACCCTAACGTTGATCCTGCTAAATCTCCATTCACAGCTAGTCTGGACAATTATGATCGGGTGGTTGTGAAACTAAAAAGGATGGGTGGGAAGTCCTATCCATTATTTGATGCAAGAGGTGAGTTGAATGAAAAGCTCCCTTCTTCTATCAAGAAAAGCCTTGGACCATCTGCTGAAGAGATTATCCACTCCAATGAAGAAGAGGTTGCAAAGAGAAAAGAAAAGTTGAGACAGTTAGAGACCGAGCGAAAGGAAGTCCCTGAGAATCAAAGAGAGACCATAGATACGCAGATTGGGGAAACACAGAGTGGGATTGAGCAACTAGAGCGGGAGAATGAGACCATAGAGGAAAGAATGTCTCTGAAGGATCGTGTAAAGGCGATTTTTAAGAAATATGGATTTACCACCGTTGCTGTGGTTACCGCTGTGGGTGTGGTCATCGCCGTTATTGTCTCTAATCTGAAGAAGGGCTTGACAAGTGTTGCAAAAGGTGTTGGAAATGGTCTGAAAACCATAGGTAAAAAATTGGGTGAAATACTCCCGGGAATGGTTGGTGCGATAGCTAGTTTCATATTCAAAACAGCAGGGGAGGTTATTGGATTTTTAGGCAAGAATGCTTGGTTGCTTATAGTAGCTGTGGCCCTCTACCTTGTAGAACAATTAAAAAAGAAGAGACGCTAAGGGTTCGTCCCTCGCTAAGGGCTCATCCCTCGCTAAGGGTTCGTCCCTCGCTAAGTAAAAACATGTCAACGTCTCTATTCGAATTCATTTAAAGCTTTCGTTCTAGAATACTAAAAAAGCATGGAAGAATACAATAAAATTTATCCACAAGTGCCTGAAAACTGTGACCCGCTTAATTTCAGACTTCAAAACTCCTGCGAAGCGTTGCATAATCTTGAGAAGGAAATGAGACACTATGAGAATGTCAGGAAAAAGTACAGCCGAGCGAGGGGGATATTCACTAAAATCAGTGTTGGTAGTGGAGTGCTGTCAGTTATTCTGTCTGCCAGTGGGCTGGGGACGTCTCTTACAGGTTTCGGTGCCGTTGTTGGTATCCCTTTGGGAGCTGTCGGAGGCATCTGTGGGGGAGTATCGGTAGGATGTGGTGTGGCTTCTAAACGACTTTCACATAAAGTAAGTAAACATGAACAGACTGTTTCTCTAGCAAAAGCAAAGGTGAACACTATTCGCGACTTGGTTTCAAAGGCGCTGCAAGATAACGCCATCTCTGACAAAGAATTTTCACTAATTTTAGCAGAGGTGGACAAGTTTGAAAAACTAAAACTTGAAATCCGTCAAAAGTCTCGAAAAGAGACAGAAAAAAAATTAAATATCCCTCAGATACGAAAAGAGGTTCGTGCAAAAATTTTAAAGGAGTTAATCGATCCAACAAGTTAAAATTTTCGTTTGAACGAACGCCTGTAGGATGTCTTTATGAAGTTGGATATTGGAAAGAGCGGTGGTGATTTAAAAACATCTTAATCTAGATACAAAGATTAAGATGACGTTATTCGATGAATTTAAAAAGAGATATCCAAACGCTAATTTATCAAAATTTAAAACGGGAAACTTTTTTGGAAAACCAAATGTTGTGTTTCAAGATGATGGTGGAGAAACCATAGTATTCGACGATGAGAGTGGTAAACTTAGATCTAGTATTTACTTTTCAAAGGAAATGAAACGAGAATTAGGTTTACCACTTGGTTTCCCTCTAGAACTAACTTTAAACCCAAATCCCAAACTTGAAATACCTGCAGTTTCGTTCGACGACAGACCACATTCGCTTGGTGACATGCTGACAAACCAAACAATATTTATCACACCAACAGATCATTTTAAAATAAATTTTCGAGATATTTTCAGCGATAGTAAAATAACACACTATAGTGGTAAAGAGTCCAAACAATGGTTGGCTGCTCCTAACATGAAATATTGGTCTCAACAGCTTAATTTTGCTCTTTGGTGTGCTACAACGGGATGCGGTGTGAGTTCACGCTTGTTGTTTGAAGACAAAATGAAAGACGGAATTCATGACGTGACAGATGATGAGCTTCGCTTACCGCCACAGGTTAGAGCATTTCTATGGTTTCACGTTTACTTTACAGTGAGACGCATTCTGTTTCAACTTGGTGGAATTCAGAACGCAACATCATTGCCAGGCGACTCCGTGTTTAGTCAAACGAATATTAAATACGACGTACCCTCATACAAAAGATTGTGTAGTGAATTTGGTATTAACTCGAGTTCAGACTTTCGCTTTCACAAAGGTGCTAACCACGGTTTAGGTAGTGTTTATATTTGGATCACGAACGAAGGGCCAGCTAAAACTGGTTATCCTTATCCAGGGCACACCAAGTTCAGCGATGAAGGTGGAAAAGCGAGCGATGGTAATTTAATTCAATACATTAAAAACACAGAATCAGCCGAGCAGTACGAATATTTCGTGACTCCTGTCTCTTACGGATTGACGGCTGCTGGTCAAGCGCGAATTAATCAGTCTATTGAAGCTTTTGTTTATTGTATTCTCGGTTCGCAAGTTAATGTCCGTAGCAGTATTCGTGGAAACACCGGAAGCGCACAAGAAGTAAGACGTGAATTTTTAGTTTTGTTTGAAGACGCGATACGACAACCAGATATAAGTAAGTCTGTTCAGAGATTTCAACTCGCCGTACAAGAAGCGAAAGTTAAATTAGATTTAGCGATATCACCTGGGACATGGTTGATGCCTTCAAGAATGGTAATTAATACGGAGAGCACGATTGGATATAACAATAAACTGAAACGTGCCGACCCGTCTATGAAATTGGGTGTCAATTCAGAAATTAACACGGTGATAAAACCGGTTGGAATTAAGCATAATCTCGGTACAAGTAAGGTTAAATTGCCACACGCTTCAGTTGGTCACAAAGCGAAGCCCACTCCCCCTCACCAAGCTCCACAAACACACGTTGAAAGTCATGTGGCGAGTCATATCGCAAAGGACTCGTCCCTCGCTAATTCGCAACACGAGATTAATTTGATTGTAATAATGTTAGCTGCGAGCGCGACAGCTTGGTTTCTATTTCGATAGACAAGCACGCTGGTGGCATGTGGGCGGACGTGACGTACCACATCAAAACAAAAACTGTTCACGTGATAAACAATAGAACACATTCCAAATCACCCTAACAACCCCAAGCTCTGGAGTTACACCCAAAACCTATTCTCAGAACTGCTCGTTGTTAGGGAGTTTAGGAATGTGTTGACGTCACACTGTAATCAAAAGCAAAGCTCTTGCGAAATAGGGTCAGAAGTGAAACGAATAACATGGAGCACACGCACAGCGAAGATATGCAGTTTGACGATACCGATTTAATCTCAGCCTGTTCAGCGAAACAAGTACCACCACATAAACCAGTGCAAACAGTAGCTGAGTTTCTTCAAAGCGTTATTGTAAAAGATTCATTACCGAAAGAAGACCTCAGGAGATCATGGAACAACAAGAAATTGGACAGAGAGAAGCTGTTGAAGCAGTGGAACAAAGCGAAAGAATCTCTAGCATTATGGGTCTCGAAGACGTCGTTTCTTGAATACCAGCTGAACAGAAACGCGGAAGAACTTGAAAGGATGCGCGGTCGAATGCTAGCGGATTGTATGAGTGAAGATTGAGAGACAATGTAGAAAGACAGCTTAGTTACATAACATGCATCTTGTTATGTATATATTTTAACTATGGACACACGCTGAGCGTGCGCTCAATGTTATTCATTTTACTTCTCCTTCTCCTTCAGGAGTCGTAAACGTCCGCTTTGTAAAAGCTAGGCGTTCTGATGAGGCTTGATATCAGCCGAAACGACTCTTTATTTAAAAATAAAGCTCAAATTCTGTCTTGCGTTGCGTTACATGCCTTACAATGAGACTTTTGTCTGTTGTGCTCGCATATTTGAGACCTCCCCACACAATTTACAAAACCATATCTGTCTTCCATGAAGACGAAAAAGTAAAAACCTGCGAATACTCGGCGCGACAAGCTCTGAGAGTCGTCATGAAAATATCCTAACCGTGATTACGGCCTTTGTGGTTGGTTTGGCTTGGCATCTACTTCGATAAGACTATCCGTTTAGTTTTTGTAACGCGCCATGAGTTACAAAACTGTGATAGACTGTCTGGTTAATATGATAATTCAATCGTGTTTAATTATTTTACTCATTGCAATTACACAAGTTGGAAGAAGCTAAAAAAAATTACAAACACAAGTTATGTGTGATGACTAAAAACGTGATTCAACTTTGATTATGTAACATCGTACACGTGTCAGTGATTCTGCTAGCTCCTTTTGATTCAACAAAATCGTTCAACATAAATTTCAAACACAAAATGATCAAGTTTTTAAACACAACGTGAGAAAATTCAAATTCAGTTCAGCGCGGGTCTGTCCACTCCATAATACGTCTCTAACCAAATGAAATCATTACACGCAATATTCGGTCGTCAGGGGCTCTCTCCTTGGGTTAGATATCTTCCAAATACAAGATGTGGCTCACTCCTTGGGTTCGATCTTCCAATATTAAGTGAATCTTAGATCTTCCAATATTAAGAGCAGTCAATAAGTTTATCAGTGCCTTCTTTTTCTCTATATCACTTGCTCTGTATTTATCACAAAATGCATCAATTGTTGAGTCTTCTCTAGACTCTGGCAGCTGAAGGAGACTCACTTTCTTCGCCGTCGAGATAATGTCGTCGATCAAGGTCAAGGCATCTATTCCTCCTTGTGTTTCCAAATCCACAAACGAAGGCACGATTGCCCCTGTTGATTCTACAAATAGCTCCTCCTTATTCTTGCGGAAGATTCGTTGGGGTTTGATTAGTCGGTACTTGGCCATGTTACGATGTCGTGGTAGAACAGTGTATGAGTATCGTAGCTACCATCGAATGTGCTTGAATAGGGCTGCGCGGTCCTATTGTAATTATGCGAAGTTAATCCTGCAACACTCTCACTATCCAATCAAATTTCTCCTATAACTCCGAGAGCGTGACGACCATGTTCATTTCACGTGATCACTGCTCACTGCTAACGTGTTAAACAATAGACTGCATGCAGATTGATGTCTCATGACCGGAAAAAAATTCCAACTAGATGAGTCACAAGGCAAATTTCGTTATGTAACACGGACTTGTGTTACATAACCTAGTGTTTAATAAATTAATCTTGTCGTGTCTCTTGTGTTGCGTTACAAGCTTTACAATGAGACTTTTGTCTGTTGTGTTCACATATTTGAGACCCTCCGCATAACTTACAAAACCATCTCTGTCTGCCGTGGATACATATTCCTTTCCCGTTGCAGTCTTTGCATAGATATCTCGCTCGTTTATGTTCACAGAAGCTACCACCGTCGCATAATTTGCAACGTGATTTACGACGGTTGTGAGGACAGATTTGTGATCCGTGACAATCTCTACAATAATATTTTATTCTACCATGCGGGCATTTCTTAGGATCAGGAATCACTTCATCAAGAATATTCGATGACGTGTTAGGAACTATATCGCCACCGGGTGCCGCCACCCCTTCGGTAAGTTTGGCTGTAGGGGTTGGTGGTGGTGTCGTTGCTTCGAGTTTACCCAAAGCCTCGATAAGTTCGGCTTTACGTAATTTGTAATAACCTTTGACACCCTGCTCTTTGGCGAGGGCTTTCAACTCTTTCACTGTATGCTTGTTCATTTTTATTATAATATCTAATTCTTTAAGCCGTTTTTCAATTTTTTAGATGTGAGCTAAAGTTGGTTAATATGGTGTGTGCGGCTGCTAAGACATTTTTAAGGGGAGGGGTGGGTCCAAAAATTTTTGCGCCAGGATCGGCCAATACTAACTACTCAATGGCTGTCACGTGGTGAGTATTAACCCATTCAAACTTCGAGCCGAGCGCCAGTTACATAATTTATCCAGCAGTTCGTCGCTTTTTACTAGTTCATCCTTAAAATTATGGCTAGAAAAACATCAAACCAAACAGGCAATAGAAGAGTAAACGGGACTTTGAACTTGAGGGATGAAAACGGTAATCCGACAAGTACGCCTAGCTCGAGCTTCGCGATCTCTAATTCCAGCGCGAACAGACCAACCGCCACAGTAGCGAGTGAGCAGAGCGTCCACGAACAAGAGCCCATCTTTCACTGACAGGCTGGTATAAGCTGTTATCGAGGCATAAAATTGTAAGTAAGATCAATCTGCCTAACAAACATTCTAACATTCTTCTGAAATAGAGCTTTTAACTTTGCTAATTGGTTGTAATTTATCCTCGGGCTGGTAAATATAAACTTGAGTTTAGACTGTAGGTCTGTAATCATTCTGACATGTGATTGTAAAAGTCAGGTATTATGAAGCAGATTAGCCTTGTTAATGTTTGCTTTTCGCTTTATATAGCTTATCAGTATAGCAAGTATAGATAAAGATGTATCTTCGGTGTAATATTCCAATATAATTCTATTTTATCTTTAGACTAAGATGACAAACAGTTAAGAATTAAATACTGAAGGATGGTGCATTAGCATTTACATGCACTGTCACATGAAAATACAAAACAAATATAGTTTTAACAATCTACTGGGCATTTTTATCAATAATAACAACCTACCTGCTAATGCAATGAATGGAGAGTTTCTCACCCAAACAAGGCCTGCTAACACAAATATAATGAACAGCAATCATGTCAATGCCCAATTCCCTCTATGGCACATGCCTGCAAGGAATCATGGTACCTGTATTCATCAAAACACGTGCAAGACTTTATAGCAACAACGAATACATCTACTGTGATTCCCTGCAGGCACGCGTCATAGAGGGAATCGGCCATTGGAATCTATTAGTTTGCAAAGAAGCCTACCTTATCAAGTGTTTAGCACCATCTTTGAAAGACTGTCTGAAAGCTAGCAGGGATCTATGCCTACTCCCTTTTTTGGTTATTTTCAGGTGCAAATGTACCATCCTTCAGAAGTCTAAACTGAGCTGCCTGTTTGTCACCTCAGTCAGAAGATGAAATAGAATTAACTCAAAATATTTTTATAACATCAACCATTTATTGCATTTTATATCTCTATTGTAGACACAATGTGTTTGCTTGGTTTTACATTAATCCTCTATTTCGTACATGTAAAACTATCAGCGGGTAATGGATTACAGCAATGAAACTTTCAGGAGGGCAAGGTGTTCATAGGCATCGCAGATCAGAGAATTCTCCAGTTACTGGTAAATTTCAAAGGCCTGTACTTATTTTTTTATTCAAATGCAGAGCCTTTAAAAAATCATTTTCCAGTTACACTGTTCCCCTGCTATAACAATTTTTGATGAAAACCCTGGGAGGGTAGCCTGCGTTGCAGCAGGACGTGTCACAAAACCTCAGTATAGTCCGTTTGCAAAACGCAGCTGAAAAGCTTGTTCCGATATCCCGCAGGTGTGCAGGGATCTGTGTATTCATTTCTGATTGACGTAACAGACAATTTCTCTCCAAGCGCACAAAGCAACCAAATGAGACTAGTGAAGGAGTGCACCTTGACTGCTAGGAAGACTTCAGTCAAAGCTGTAAAAGAAGCGGTTTGAAATTAATCATCTTCAAAATAAACAAGAAGCTTGCTGCATGAATTTTTTGGAGGTCATAATGCATTCTTGAATTGCCAACAGAATATGGCAAATCTTTGATTTTCCACTTTTTCCGATTGATAATTAGAATAACGTCTTTTGATACTGTCTACTGTAAAAGCAGAAGCAGATTCTTGATTTAGGCGAGTACGTTGAACTGTTTTCATCCCGTCTTTCGAAATAAATTACTTTTTTGCTTAGAAAGTCTTGCGTGACCAGGTGTGAGTTTGATTTTGTCCAATGAAAAAGCATGTTTGAAAGTAATATGAAACTAGCCAATCAGAAGTGAATACACAGTTCCTTGCAAACCTGGGGGATATCGGAGCAAGCTTTTCGGCTGCGTTTCGCAGATGGACTGTACCAGGGTTTAATTCGTCTGCAACGCAGGCTATGGGAGGGGGGTCATATCAAGAATCCCTTAGAGGGGAGGGTATGGATATTGCTGGAACCACAAATTGAATACTGAGGCTTTTCAGAGGAGAGAAAAAGGTTTTTATGGTCACTCTTAACCAAAATAATCCTGAAAGCTCATTTACCGGTATTCCTTTTGCAATACAAAGACTATTGCTTTTTTTTGCCTGGGCAGGTACACAAATCAATATGCTTAAACAGTTAATATATTTATTCTGCTAGATTCAAGGAACCTGAAAACAAGATTTTCAACCAACAAATTTCAGCTGGTCTACAAAGAACAGACGAAGGAAATACCAGTTGGCACCATACACATGTAAAAGGTTAACCCTCATTCTTTCTTCTTACTCACAAAATAATGTACATTATCAATTGTTTGGTTTGAAGTATTCAAAAATGTAATTGCAGTACATAGTCTAATTCTTTGGTTTAAAAATTTTAATTTAACCAGTATAATTTTAATTGCCTTTGTTGAGTATGCATGATTACTGAACACACTGATAAATTTGAAATCTGAAACAACAGTTTGTGGTGTTTATTCAGTGACATCCTAAAAGTTTTATGAACATGGATTAAGTTCTTGAGAACTCCAACCACAGATGTCCCCGTAGATAACCCTCACCTGCTATTTAATTTTTGACATAAATGTACTTTTACCGTAACCTTCTTCCTAAGTCTTTCTCCTTCCAATTTTTGTTTGGAATAGTTTATTACAAACACTCATACATCTTTTGAATAGTATATAGTGTTGATTTAATCTAAGAATATGTCTCTTTGCAATGTTTGAACAAGACTTAATATTTTTTTATTATTATTATTATTTTGTAGCTGCTATCATGGGTGACAATTTTTATACAAAGTAGAGGCAAAGTGTCATTAACTCAAGAAATGCAGTCAAAATCTCTCAAAGGAGCAGATGGTCCGAAGCCGTCTTAATATGGTAAATGTTTTTTTTTACCATTCAACAGTTTTCTAGAATTTTGTATAATTAAATGCAATTAGTGTATGTGAATACAAAATGTAATTTTAAAATCGTATTTATTCGATTAAGCGCCCTGGGTGCTTATTAAATTTTTGGACCTTGAGGGTGGGCGCTTATTCGAGGTGGGCGCTTATTCGAAGCTGGGCGCTTATTAAATTTTCACTATTTTTAGCAAGTAGTTTTGAAAGAAAACAATGTATAATAACTAAACGCGAAGGTGTACGAAAGCTGAATTTGTAATGTTCATTGAAAGTTTCAGTAAAAAAAGCTAAAAAAACTCGGTCTTCGCGATAGTCTCTTAGTAGTACATGTACTTAGTCAATTTTAATCTCAACTTTAACAATAGTCAAACTTTCCTCTTGTGCACTCATTTTAGGGGGGTGGGGGTGGGCGCTTATTCGAGGCTGGGCGCTTATTAACTTTTCCTGCCTACAGGGTGGGCGCTTAATCGAATAAATACGGTATTCAGAGTCTATTAATTTTAGCTATGGATGCAGGCAGAAGGTTCTTACATGAAAGCACAAGAAGAACAACAAGAAGATTACACACAATACTGTGTGCATGTACATGTATTTTGGTTACATTATTTAAAAAACACATTGTAGCTGTTCAAATTCTAGCTGCTACAGCTACAGCATGCATGATATTTTGTGTGCATTCACATGTTTACTGTCTCTAAATAGATTCTTAAACATTTCTGTTTATGGATTCTTAAACATTTCTGTTTATAAATAGACTTTAAAGGACCCTAGTCAGCCTCTGCCATTTTCGATGCAATCCAATTTTGAAAACTATATGGGGAATTGTTGTTTATTGTAATTACAGACTGTATTTTGTGTTGCTTGAAGTCTTTTTAATTATCTGGGCAGTTTCAGAGTGATATCTTTCATATAGTCGTGCTCCACGTAAGATATACATGTAATTCCGAAACTCCTGTATGTAAACAAAAAAAAAAGTTGTGGCTGAATATGGCCCTTTAAGTAGTAGTGGTGTTTACTTTGGTATAACTATTCTTTTAAGCACACATTTTATTGCCAATTTGTGACTCAATTTAAGTGATATCAATGATAAATAATTTTTTCTTTATTTTTCATACACAGAAAAAGAGGCAGAGAGTAAAAGATTTAGAGCAGTCCCCATTGTAACAGTAAAGGAAAAAGATGACTACCAGAAATTCATGACTTTGGACTTTATGTTGTGTTCCATGTCAGAGATAGAAGAGGAGAGTGGAAAGAGAGATGGCTGTGAAAGCCCAGGCCTAGAAAAGAAAGTCTTTAGCACCAGCACTCTTCAGTGGTGCAGTCCTGCTTAATGCAGGTTACATGTATGCACACCATTTCCTGAAAAGCAGCACATACATTGTAGAAGGGCTGCAAAAGTTATCAACATGAAATCTTGAGCTCCTTTGCAACTGTTGGCATTCCTTTGCCCTAGCATAACTGGTGCCTTATGCCCTCCTTTTGTTTAATAATGGGGTGCATCACTGCATTTCTAAAGCTTAAAGGGAAAAAAACTAAAATCTCATACTATTTTGTTTTAATCTTTTTGAGAACTTTAATTTGTTTGAAATGGAAATTTCAACTCTTGAGTGGTGATTATTACAGCAATGTTTTCCTGAAAGCTTCTTCTTTCAAATGTGCATTGAACTGTCTGTGACAATGGCTGATTCATGTTAACCAAATGTTCACATACATGCACTAAAACAGTTTACTGATCATAATTATAATATGTCTTATGTAGATGTTTGCGGTAGTTTTATACTTATTGCTTTAAAATGTTTAGCTGTTTGCCTTCTGACAAGATTTAAAGATACTTACATGTACAAGTATAATATTTTATTCAGTTACGACAGTTACGAACAGTCAATCAAGAACATTAGGTATGGTAGGCATTCTCATGCTTACTGTTCTAAAAAAGTTTTAAGCTGCTTACCATGTGAGAATAGTTATTGATTTTAAGTTAGTGATGACCTGTAAAGAAATAGAAAGCATTTTATATGCCCTTTTTAGTGCTTAGCTGTTTTTTTCTTTTACTTCTATTTCAAGATATTTATAATATTTCTTTTGATTCCATGGTGCCATGTGACAATGTTGAAATAAATAATTAGATAGAGCTTGAAATGTGTGCATGCATTTTGTTTTGTTTATTTTATTCCTCCTCTGTTTTCCATTTTCATTTTTCATTATACAAGTAATTGGGGAGAGGGGAAATTTGCTTGTTTGGCACAACGTTTTAAATGCTTGTTCAAACAAAGGCTTTCATGATCAGTGAATGTTCACTGGTACTTTTTTTTTTGTAAAGAGCATGTAAAGACTAGGCAAATTTACTATTTTGCCCTCCCTTCTTTTCTTGCAAATACTGGCCAAATATGGCATTTGACTATATAGCAAACACAAGCAAACGAAAGCAAATATGGTATTTCCATCAGTGCAAATCCTTCCTTTCATGAGGCAAATTTATATATTTGCCTGCTATTTACTGCGAAAGTAAAATTGAATTTTGTTCGTATTTGTCACGCTAAAGTAAATGTGTGCAAACATCAAGTTTACTTCATGTCCAAATATCATCAAAGCGAAGTAAACATCACTTTTGTAAGAATTTGCTATCAATGTAAATGCGGAGCAAAGACGACATTTACTAGATCTTTGCTTTACTTGCAATATTACAGTAAACACAAAGTTTGACTAGCGTGCAAATGTGATCAAAGCTAAGCAAATGTGATATTTTGCAACATATTTGCTACACGTGTAAATCCAACTTCTCGTCTAGTAAATTTAACTATTTACTTCACCTTTACTACAACAGAAAAGCTATCGCAAATGTACAATTTATCTTTACATTTGCTACCGGTATGAAAACATTGAGTAAATGCGGTATTTACCATCTTTGCCTTGTGTGCAAATATAATGCAATCATGATATTTGTATCTGAGCAAATATGAGCAGTGACGTTTAAATATGGTATTTACTTCATATTTGCTACGATTTTGCTATTGCAAAAGTTTGTGCCGAGTTTCAGCGTGTTCCTTTCATACGGTTTGAAGAATTTCGGTCGCAAAGTCAGGTACATTTGCTTTCAAGTTCTGGTCGCATTGTAAACCCCGCATTTCGAATGAAATTATACGGTTGTTTTCGAAGAGAGGTGTTACTTTCAAATTCCGCATGATCTTCTGCCACTTGGAAATAACACAGCCTGAAATAGTTACTACTAAAATGACAATTACTGTTCCTGCACATGTATTCCCTGACGGCAGAAGATCGTGCGGAATTTGGAAGTAACACCTCTCTTCGAACAACAACAGAATAATTTTATTCGAAATGCGAGGTTTACAAAGCGATTAGAACTTGGAAAGCAAATTTATCTGACTTTGCGACCGAAATTCTCCAAACCGTATGAACGAAATACGCTGTAACTCGGCACAAACCTTTGCAATATCCTGTTCTAGCTGCAGCTTTAAAAAAATGCAAAACAAATCGACAAATTTTTCGCAATTTGAAATGACGTCATTTGTTTGATATTTTCAAAAATTCGGCTGAAAACCATCCATCTTTATTGACTGCTAACATTTGATGTATATACACGATCTTTTTAACTTTTACACACAAGATTAAAGTGACATCAGCCTCCAAACTGGCTGGAAACTGGGTTATTATAAGTATCACATTTATGCGACGGTCAAGACAGACGCACAACACAACAGTTTTTAAAGGCAAAATAAAGATGTCGCTCGTTCAGGAAATCTACGGAGTGGATTTCCCTGTAAGTTGTTGGGAGTAAACTTCAACTGTTTGGTAGCATTTTGGGGTAATTACAGAAAAAATCACCGTGGCATTTTAAAAATAATCGCATTTTATTTAAAACGATGGCTAACGAAAATCGCTCATAACTTAAACAAATCGCTTTTGATCACCTTAAAATTTATCATTTTATATAATTTAAGCATTATTCTTTCAGATTCTCAAAAATCTAAGCAATCACTTCAAGTTTTCCCGTTTTAAAGCGCGCTTAAAAAAGGGAATTGTCAGCCTCATAAATACCCGCGGGCCACCTTAAATCTGCAAACGTTAGAAATGGTCAGAATATGAGGGTTTGCCTCAGTTGGCTACAGTTACTAGTGGCGGGTTCATTGATGCAGCCTGGACAATGTCAGACTAACAATATTCAACAACCAAAAAGCATTTGCTTTTTTCCAACCCACATGGAGTTTTACAGCTTTTTAAAATATTATTTCGAAAAATGATAAAACATGGAATCAGCAGTTTTTGTGATGTAATGGATAACTGGTCTAAAAAATATCACTAATACATAAAGTTTGATCAGCGACCGGAATACTTTGTTTGTAAGTAAGTGAACGTGCGCGTTATTGCTCCTACCACAACATCAAAAGGGATATTTAACTCAGCGTAATGCTAGTGTATTGCTAGCGTAAATTTTTAATTAAATTAAAAATAAAATGAAATGAAATTAAGCGACATTTCTCAGTCTTCAGTTCTCAAAGCGCCAGGTGCCTCATCTTCCTTAAAGGAGAAGTTCACTCCAGAATGGCCATTTATTTTCTTTACGCCAATAAAAAGTTTAAACAAAGATATGTTATTCACCAAAATTTCAGCCTCCAACGTTCGCTATAACCCTACGAAATCTTTCCCAAAACTCGACAACTGAACGCCGCCATCTTGGAGCTGGTAATGTATGCGTGACGTCAAAGAGCTCAGCCTTAAGTTTGGCGGGAAAATTTTTATTGTCAAAACTCCTTGTTTTTTGAATTTTTTGGAGCGCTGTTTGAGCAAAATGGAGCTGCACAAACAGGCATTTTGACAAACAAAAGCCACTACGAATAAACAAGGAGTTTCGAGTATTTAAATTTCCCCGCCAAACTTCAGGCTATACGTCTCGTGCAGATTCATTATTTATGTACGTGAAAAACAAAAATGTAACGCTCAGGAGAATGCGATTGGCTGAGACTTTGAAAGCTTCATTAGACGTGCGATATACAAAACTAGCATAATTTGTAGTGTAATGTAAACATACCAAGAATAATATTGAGATTGATAGCATTTTGGGCAAACCAAACGAAACAACATACGGAAAATTACCAAAAACATAAAACAAAAATACACACAGGTAACCTAAAAGAGGCTCAAATATTGGCCTTAAAACGCACCGCGATAACGAGGTTTGGCGTTTTTGACTGGCTAGCATATGCATCAACTATATCAAGTGCTGTTGTCAGAGATCACAATTTTGAGTTAGTGGCTTCAATTAGTAGTATAGAGGGAGTCACACAAATAACACCTCAGAATTAACCGCTTTATCGCAGCTGGAGTTTGTTTTTTGCCAAGTGTTAATGAGTCACGGTAAATTCCCCGACTTTGTTTACCCACGCGGAAAAAAACAAAATTTGCATACCATGTTCAGGCAAGCCCTTGACATGTTCAAACAAGCCCGCGACTGTCACGCCACGCGACGCTTTTTTGACAGGTGGCGATGAGTCATGATATTACAACGTCTAAAAATATTATTCGGGGAAACCCCCGACACCCACGCACAAATTTGCATGCCGCTCGCGGCTTCATGTCAATTGAACATTTGCGGCCATTGGAATATACACAAAGATGGGTCGAGGAAGACGTGGACTTTGTCTTTTAAGTGGAAAAAAAAACTTGAAAAATTTTATCGGTCCACCATCAGAAATCTTTAAACACGAAAAAATCGCAAAGGATGCTTTACAACCAAGGATTTTATTGTCAGAAGAGGCGATCGCGCAGTTGAAAACTTTTGACAAAGGGCTTGTCGCAAACCTCTTGACAGGAAATTGACTCTTTTGTACGTCTTAATATTTACTTGAAATTATTAAATTTAACAAACCTGTTTTTGTATTTATTGCTCCGTTTCTATTTGCAATTGCGGCCAAAATTTTGTCTCCTTTTGATGCTTCTAATGAAACGTCCTGTTTTTGGAAATTAGACTCGGTTGGACTGACTGTGGCTGACCCCCTTCCGCCATCTTTTTTTTGAACCCTAATAAACACCTGTACTTTATCATTCACAATATTATCATCTTTTTTACTTTCAATAAAAAACTGCCATTCTTCAATTATTCCATCAACGGGCATAATGAAGTAATTTAAATTAAAATTAAATTTAACCAAATAAAAAACAACAGAACTTGAGCCAAAACCCCCTCCAAGAGTAGTTGTACCATCTGTTCCATCATAAAAACCGTTTATGACAAAATTTTTGTCTTTTTTTAGAAAATAGTTTTTTAACTCGTATCCATTCAGATCAAGATTTGTTTCTAACAAAAGGTCTCCACCTGAAAAAGTAAAAGGCTTTTCAAAAACATCGCTTGGCACATCTGACTGATAACCTTTTACACCATAAGCAATTAAATAAGCTTGCTCACTTGCTTTTGACCCAAAGTAACCAGGGTTGGTTATATCAATAAAAAGTTTATCGTCACTGCTTGACGGATCTTTTTGTGAGTGAATAATTGTTCGCGTGTATTTTGGACTGTGATTGTTAAAGCGTTTTGTATGATAATTAACAGTGTTTCCCCCAAAAGGTGACGAAGCACTTAAACTCCAGTTAAGATCACTTTCAGGAAAGAAAAATTCAACGCAAAGAGTGTAATCACCAGGGAACAAGCCAGTGAGGCCGATTTTAAATCTTGAATTAAAACTGTCTCCGGATTTTAGTAAATTAAAACGAAAAGCGTTTCTGTTAACTAAGTGAACACCAGAGTTAAAATTGTTAACAGTTGTTAATGAGTCAAAATTTGTAACTCCTGTAAAAGAAGATGCTGAAAAAAACAAATGAGAAAACAGATTTTCTTTTGTTCCTGAAGAAATTGTGTGTGTTCCAACATATTTTTTCATTGATGTTAAGTTTACAGCGTCTTGGTCACCAACAGGATTTGCAAGCTGTTTGATTGAATGGTCGTTCATTACCAAATTTTGATTAACAACACCCATTTGTCCAGGGTCGCCTTTTGCCCCAGCGGGACCTTGCGGACCAGCAGGGCCAGTTGGTCCAGCATCTCCTTTTGGCCCTTTTGTTCCAGCAGGGCCAGTATGCCCAGCAGGCCCTGTGGCACCAGCGGGGCCAGTTGGACCTGTTTCTCCTTTTGGACCAGCAGGGCCAGCAGGACCAGTCGCACCTACGGGGCCAGAAGAGCCAGTTGCACCTTGGGGCCCTTGAGGACCAGCAGGGCCAGTAGAGCCAGTTGGACCGCTGTCACCTTTATCACCTTTTTCACCAATGTTACCTTTTGCGCCAGTTGGGCCCTGTGGCCCTTGAGGACCCGTATCGCCTTGCGGTCCAGCAGGACCAGTAGGGCCACGAGAGCCTTGAGGACCAGCCGGACCAGTTGGACCTTGTGGGCCTTGGGGGCCAGTATTGCCTTTATGACCAGCGGGGCCTGGTGAACCTCTTGGACCAGGGGGGCCGGGAGGACCAGTTGTTGATGAGCTGTCTGAAGGATGTCCGGTGTCTCCGTTAAAAGCACCCATTATATATTTGTCAAAAAAAAATTTTTTGGTTTATTTTTTAATGCCAAGAAAGAGAATTTATTAAAATGTTGGTTTTGAACCATAACCCTTTGACAATACCCATGAATTGAAGCTTTTGGTTCCACCTTTTTGTTTATAAGCCTTGTATTCACGTTTGTACCTTGCGACCATTTGTTTGGCAGTTTCAGAAGACATAGGAGCGGGTTTAAATGCGTCTGTAAGCAATTCATACCCTTTTTTCCAATCGACCACCCATGGTACTTTATTTTTTTTCACAGCGTCATAAGTTTCTTTAGGGTTTAAATGCTTTAAAAAATCAAATAAATTACCCCCCTCTTGTGCTTTAACAAATTTTGTTTTTTTTGCCCCACATTCAGCACAAATGCATTTTTGCATTAGGCGTTTGTTTTTGGTTTGAAAAATTTGTTCGCTGTTGGGCAGGCATTTGGTCATTTTTTTTTGTTTGACGCAATAACTTGTAGCCATGTCATATACATTCGTCAAAATTTTTTTTTGTTGTTTTTTTTGGACGGTCGTGATACAAAAAAGAGAATTTTGTTTTGGTGGCAAGATCAAGCAGATTTCTGTTTATTCCAAGCTCATCCGCTATACGGTTATTTTCTCTTGGGAGAAAGGAAAAAATGCAAAAATGGCTGCAATTATCACGAATATTTTTTGGCACTTTGAAAAAACATTGTGAAAGATAAATGACGCTGCATTGCCGATGCCTTCCGTTTATGAAGTAATTGATAATTTCGTTTTGATTGCTTTCACAAACCATGTCGTCAAATATGACAATTTTTTGGTTGTCATCTGTCAGCTCTTCAAGCAGAGGAACGTCTTTTGTTGCTTCAATGACTTCATAACCTGTTTTTGGATTGACTCTTTTTTCAAAATCGTCAAGAATCAACTGGTACTTTTCTTGATGAAGGTTTTTTGCGCAAAGATAAATCTTGTCGTAAACTAAAAGCTCATAAAGCATGTGTAAAAGAATGTTTGTTTTTCCAGAGTTGCTCGGGCCACAAATAAGCATGCGAAAGGTGTCAGAGGGCATGCTTGGATGCCCTTGTTTGAAAGCACTTTGCGAAGAAAACTCAGGATCGTAATTTGGAATCTTCATTTTTTTTTGTTGATTATATATATACGCGAAAAGATGTCGATGAAAAAATGGCAAACACTTGCTGAAAAAAAGGCCGCTGTTGAGCAGCAAAATGACAAAATACTTGCCGCAATGAAAAACAAAGCGATTGAAAAAGAATTCGGACAGCTTTCAGGTGAGGAGGTATTTAAACCGCTGACACGAAGGCTAGACCGCTCTTTTGCCACGCAAAAGAAAACCGATGCTGAAGAAGGCCCAAACTATAACCTGGATGATTTCGATCTTAACAACCCATTTGGTGAAGATTTCAGGCCAGATGTGGAAACACCCCCACCAACTCCGCCGCCGTCACCAGAAGTACCTGACTATTCGATGGTTGAATCTGACCAAGATTTCGAAGAGGAAACTCCAACATCATCACCACCATTAACATCATCACCAGTCCCACCTCTTGCGGAAAAGGAAGATGATGATGATGATGATGATGATGATGCAGAAGGGGGTGATGCAGCAAAAGGTGATGATGGCGCAACGCTGTCACACGACTTGTCTCAGTCAGTTGAACGGGCCAAATGGGGAACACCACAAAAACCAGGAATCGAGGGATCAGAATCAACAGACCTGCAGGTGCTAAACAGCATGTTGACAAAAAATGTAAACAATCCCAACTATGTCGTGAAAAGTCCGAAATCAAAATTTTACGGTTACACTCTTTCAGACATAAAAAAAGCGCGAGACGAAATTTTAGAAAGAAGGGGAGAAAAGAAAGCAAAATCTTCTTTATTTTTTGAAAAAGAACCACCAGATCAAGAGGGGAGCGGTGTTGTTGATGAAAATGCTCTTGTTGACAGACTTTATATAAGCATCGGTTCCATTAAGGCAGGAAACACTTCAAAAAAGTTGCAAAGACAAGTAGCGATATTGTTACAAATGTTAACAAAACAAAAAGTGCTGTCAACAGAAGAAGCAAAAAAATTTCACATAAGTATAATATACGATGAAACATCTTAACCTTTTGCTCAACTCCTCGATTGCAAAAAAGAAAGATGCAAGAAATGAACCTCACGACTTTCAAATCTACTTTGAGCCCCCAATTAATTTAGACTCTTCAAAAAGGTACAAAGCTGCTCTGAACGAGCTTGTAACAATGAGCTATTCTTGGTATAATGTTTCAGAAAAATATAACAACAACAAATTTAAATGGAAGAAGAAAAGTGACTCAGAGTGGATCACTGTCACCATTCCTGACGGAATGTATGATTACAAAGACCTAAACGACACTTTCCAATCTCATACAGGAAAAACGGATGATTCGAAAGACATTTTCAAACTTTATTTTCACACTACGACATACAGGGTCATAATTCTTATTGCAAACGATTACGAGCTTGATTTGGGCGAAGGCAATTTGTCAGAGCTTATTGGATTTAACAAAAAAATCTTAAACGACATGAACAACGTTGGTGATCGTGTTCCGAACTTGACAAGAGGGGTAGACTGGATTTATATTCATTGCGACCTTATTTCAAGAGCTGTTGACAATATTGCAGACGATGTTTTGTACACGCTGTCAACATCGACTCTTGAAATCTCTTACCCATTTTCGAAAGAGCCTCGCCGACTTTTGTGGCATCCGGTTAACAAAAACCGAATTAACTCGATAAGAATCAGAATCAGTGATGGAAATGGAAATGACCTTTTTCTGAACGATCAACCGGTCGCTTTGAGCATGTTTATCGAAGAGGAAGAATAATTTTTGAAAAAAGTATATAGGATGAATCACCCAAGCGAGTGGACGAGGTTTTACGACAGAGGTCGATACAGATATCGGCACAAAGGAACAGGGGTCGTCAGAGATACTTTAATGGCAATCGGAAAACGATTCGCAAAAAGCGGAAAAAAAGGGCAGAAGAGGCTGCCAAAAAAGCAGCTGAGAAAGCAGCTGAAAAAGCTCTTGAAAAAACGGTCGAAACCACAAAAAAAGTTGTTGAGCGTGGCGCGGAAAAAATTCAGCAAGTTCTGAAAAGAAAAAAAAGTCTCTTACCTGAGTCACAAAAAAAGCTTGAAGAGTTGACGGGAAAAAAAGGACTCAACCAAACGTCGAGACAAAAGCTTAAAAACATTTTAAGAACAAAAGAAGCAAGGTTGAAGGTGAACCGAATCGTTTCAGAAAATTAATTTTTTTTTGCAGTTATATATACCCTGCTTTGGGAACGATGTTCAGAAGCGGAAAGTTTTTGGAAAAAACTGAGTTTGTGCGGTTTGGTCTTTCCACGCCAATAAGCCTTCCTGGAAACAATCAGCACCAGACAAAAACTGGCTACAAATTTTCTGTAACCGACAGAAACAACTGGTACGACTGGTACAACGCTTACCTTCGAGCCGATTTCACTTTTGAAGCGACAGCAGATGGGGCCGCGGTTGCAGGAGACACTCGTTCCGCTCCAATCAATGGATCTTTTTCTTTGTTAAACAAACTTGTGGTAAAATCTGCAGGAAAACCTCTCTATAACGTTGACAACATTCACAAGCTGATATTTATCAAAAACTTGTTGGATTATTCTGATGACTTCTCTAGAAGTGTGGCAAAAAGCCAGTTTTGGTATCTTGATACAGATGACACCACTATTACAGCAGATGCTGCAACAAACCTCGGAATCCGGCAAAGGGGGTTGTTAGCCCACGCGGGTGCGACGGTCAACACTATCATTCCTCTGAACAGGTACTCTTTTTTCGAAGAGCTCAGTGACAAGCTATTGCCACCAATGCAGCTTGAGCTTGAAATAGAACTTCAGTCTGACGCAGAAATGATTTGGCAGAACGACGGTACAAACAGGCGAATTGTTGTAAGAACCCTTGAGCTGTGGGTTCCAAAGCTTCGGTTTACGAGCGAAGGGCAAGTGCTTGCGAATGAAGACTTTTTAAAACCGAGAAAGTGGACTTACATGAGAGAAATGGTAGCGCCCAGCAGCAGCCGACGTGCGGCTTTTGGAACTTGGCAGATAAATCCTGGAATTAAAGACGCAAAGCACGTTTTCATCTTCATCCAGCAGACCCGAAAAGTAAACGCTCTCACCCAGAACCCGTACTTTTTTGACACTTTTGACATTGACGGAGATAACTCAGCAAAGCTCGCCACTTGCAGGCTGGAGTACGGTGCTTCCAACTTTTATCCTGACCTGGAGTATGACGAAAATTTCAAGCTGCGAATCCTCAACGACGTAATGAATTACCGTTACCGAAAGAATGATTACAATACAGGAGTTCAGCTGCAGACAAGCAACTTTAGCACACTTTATCCTTTTCTTTACTTCGACCTTCGAGAAAACAAAGATAACTTGACAAACGATCCGAAGCAGATGGTTTTTCACTACAGGCTTAATGAAGCGGCAAATGCCCAGGATTACACGATATTCGCAGCCATTCTGTACGAAAGCGAAATGGTTTTGAGGGAGGTGGGTAACGAATTGGTTGTGGTCTAAATTTTTTCACAAAATATATACGCGATGACTTCTTACCACTCACGTAAGGTCGTGCTGTCTGAGGGACAAAAAGAAAGCCTCGCCAAGGCGTTTTCGAACAAAACAGCAATTACACTAAGGCTGAAGTACGAAGACATTGCAAAAGGAGATGGAAACACTTTGCATCTAACAGCGCGTCAAATCAAAAAAATAAAGCAAGCCGTTAGCGACAAAAGGGGAGTCGATCTGAAAATGAGCGAAACACAGATCAGAAACTCACTCAAGCTTGTCAAGGCCGCGGTTCTTGGTAAAGGGTTGCAGGTAAAACCAAAAGGTGGCAATGGCATGAGGGTCCGTCCTGCAGACGTGATGCGGCGGCCGCCCCCATTTATTGGAACTTGGGGAGAAAAAAAATGAATTTTGAGGACGTTCCTTTAACTGATTTTGACCTGCTTGCCTGGTGCGATTATCTAAAAATACCGATAAAAGGCGTTTTTTCACGAAACGAATTTTTACCAAAAAATCACTCCCCTTGCATAATTAACATGGACGACTTGGGCGGACCCGGCACCCATTGGGTATGCTGCTTTAAAGAAAGAGAAAGATACGAGTACTTTGACTCTTTCGGCTTGCCACCTCCCGTGGAATGGGAAAATGATCTTGTTCTTAAGGGAAAAAAAGAGCTTTTTGCGAAACGACAACCAGCTTCAGTGGGAACTTAGCGTCCGGTGCGGCTACTACTGTTTGCTTTTTTTGAATGAACGAAACAAAGGGCGGTCGTTTAACAAAATTCTTGAAATGTTTTCTGACGATTTGTTAAAAAATGAGGCCGTGGTCAAACATTATTTTTTGCGGCAGGTATAAATGAAACGACAGCCTCAAATGTTGTTCAGACAATCAACAACCTCTTTCGTGATGACTCGAATATTTTTTTGCCACTCTGGTGTAAAATATTCAATCACAACGTAAACGACAAGATGAGCGCAGGCAATCATTCTTTAATGAAATGAACAAATGTTCTATTGGACTAAAATTTTTTAGTCAGGTATAAAATGAAGGTGTATTGTGTGAAAGAAAGAAAGTTCACTCCCAATGTGCCTAACACAGAAAGGGTTGAAACAACAAAAAACAGCCGAAAAATGTTAAAAGTCAAATGCGCCAGTTGCGGTATCACAAAGACGCGGTTTCTTGCAAAAAGCCAGAGCCAAGGAGGCGCTTTAGCGAGACACAAGCCACGCTTGGTTGACAAAATCGCCGAGGGCGCAAGCATGTTTTTGTCTGGCCCCTCGCCCACGTTTGCGACAGCGGCCGCCAAACTTGCGGGGCAAGCATTCAAAGGAGTAAGCGACAATGTTGCATATTTTCGAAGCACATAATTGAACAAAAAAATAAAAACTTAAATGGAAAGTCAAAAAGTTTACTGCGTGAAAGAAAGGCGTTGCACTTACAACGAGCCTGACAGCAAAAAAACCTCGATAAACATCGATGGCCAAAAAATACTTGAAGCCAAATGTAACAGTTGCGGTATAACAAAGATCGTTGTTTTCGATCCGGTAAAAGGTTTTTGGACTGCCAAAGACGCTTGGAAAGCCAAACAAAAAACAAAAATTTTTTAAACAGGTATAGGATGGAGGTCTATTGCGTAAAAGAAAGGAAGTTTACTCCCAATGTGCCTGAAACAGAAAGGGTGGAAACAACAAAAAACGGCCGAAAAATGTTAAAAGTTACCTGCGCAAGTTGCGGTATTACTAAAACTCGATTTGTTTCCAATAAAAACGGTGCAGGCCTTGACATCCACAAAGCCATTGGCAAGCTACCGAAACCGAAAAAAGGGTGGACGCTGCCGGGGCACAACTACACCGGGCCTTATAATCCTCTTGAAAAGCAGCTGACTTACGACCCCAAAACCGGAAAGATTTTGAAAATCAAACAGCAACCAACGGGGGCGACAGACGCGGTCGCAATGCAACACGACGTCGATTACGTTGTTTGTGCTGGTAAAAAGGATGAAAAAAGTTGTAAACACGCTGCAGACAAAAAAATGGTAAAAGCGCTTGACGCAGTTCCCAAAAACAAGCGCCAGTGGGGGCACACTTTGGCAAGAAACGTAATTGCATCAAAGCAGAAGGTTGGCTTAGGGGTTGGAGAAACCGTAAACAAAAAAATCGGAGAAAAAATTCCTGGTTTTCAGCAGGCGCAAGATCTTGCTATGATGATTACAGGAGCCGTTGGCGGAGATAAAAAGCTTCTTGAAAAATATTGGTCAGGAGACATAGCCAAGGGCGCTTTTAACACCAAAACAGGTTTGTTCAGCAAAAAGTTTTGGACTCACCCTTCAGAAAACCAAGACCCTTCTTGCTCAGCCACAGTTTATAACAAAAAAACAGGAAAATGGGTTAACCATTATTGCGATTAAATCTGAAAATTTTTGCCCTAAGTATAATGGCGACCGCTACCCAATACAGACGAGCCGAAATCAAGGCAATGAAACTGACCTTGGAAAAGCAACGGGACCACTACGAAAAAACATCTGCTAAATTTAAGCGTTGGCATACTCGCGGCCAAACTGCATGTGCTTTCACAGGAGGTGCCGCCACAATCCTTACCGGCTCCGGTCTTGCAGCTTCGCTTTCCGCTGTGGGCATTGTCGTTGGCGGGCCTTTGATTGCGACAGCAACAGTTTTTTCTCTCGCGACAACTTCTTTAAGCGTCACTGTCAAGTTTTTCTTGCGAAAAGCAAAAAAACACAAAAAAATACTTTCACTTGCTGAAGAAACTCTGTTAGCGATCAACTCTCTTACTTCTGCTGCCCTTGAAGATGGAAAAATTTCTGACAGCGAATACCAAGAAATCGTCAAAAAGTACGGTGCCTTCTCTTCTGAAAAAACGAAACTGCGTTACTCAAATCACACTGACGGTGTGCGCCCCCACCAATCTTGAAAACGTTTTTCGGCAGCTTTTTTCGTTTTTTTACTTTTCGTCAAATTTTCCGCAAGCTTTTCGATTATTTCTTCTTTTTTTGGCCAAGAATCGGGTAGCTTTTGGAAATAAAAATACAAAAAACAGCCGTAGTTGACGTTTTTGTTATGATTTTTGTATTCTTTCACCGCGTTTGCCAAAAATTGCAGCCTTGCCGGCTCAAAATCTTCCCAAAAAATGCCGTTTTTTTTCAAAACTGTTTTCAAATATGACAAGTTCGCCACCGGCACAATCGTTTGTTTTTCTATCTCTTCCAGTTCTGCAAAATCGTTGTGTTCGGGAAAAACAATTGGTTCAAAAGACCTTTTTTTCAACAAATCAAAAAAATTTTCAATATCTTTTTTTGTTAATTTAACGCCCAGACCATAAGGGTCATCGCCAAGTTTTTTTTTGTCTTTTAGCCACTTGAGTCTTAAAGATTCAACAAAGTTATAATAAATCGGAGCCATATTATTACTAAAGCCTGCAAGGAAACAAGGGTCAACGCCAAAATATTTTTTTTCTTCCATGTTATATTAAGTCTTTTAAGTTCAAATGGAAAATAATAAATTGGAGTCACGTTACTACAGCCCGCAAGGATACTGGAAAGGAATTTCTGCAATAAAAAAATTAGCCAAAGCCGCAAAGGTTTCCGAAGATACTGCAAAAAGGTGGCTCGGAAAACAAGCTTTTTGGCAAATCTACCTTCCCGCACCACGATACGTTCCTCGTCCAAAGTTTGATGTATCTTCTCCTAACGCGGTCCACCAGGCGGACCTTCTTTTTCTTCCCCATGACAGATTGCCGCGAGGGCGAAAAGTTTACAAATACGCGTTGACTGTTGTTGACGTTGCCAGCCGTTACAAAGAGGCCGAGCCTTTGACCTCCAAAGATTCAACTGAGGTTGCAAAAGGTTTTCAGGCAATTTACAGGCGTAGTGCACTGAAATGGCCACAGATGCTGCAAGTTGACCCCGGGCGCGAATTCATGGGCGCTGTTACCAAAGAAATGGAAAATCGAAAAACAGCTATTCGACGCGGGCGTGTTAACATTCACAGAGATCAGGCCATTGTTGAACGTTTCAACCGCACACTGGCAGAGCGCCTGTTTGGTTATCAGTACAGTGTCGAGTTGACCCTGCCATCTGGCCAGCGGTCGACAGCGTGGGTTAAGAGGCTACCCGAAGTTATTGCCGCTCTGAACAACGAAGTTACACGGCTGACGGGCAAAAAACCCTCAGAAGCTATTAAATTAAAAGCCGTTGCTGCCAAGCCGTCGACTCCTTATTTGAGGCCTGTTGGAAAGAGCGAAAAAAAGCTCCCCTCCTCCGTAAATGTAAGATATTTGTACCAGCCGGGTGAGTTAGAAGGTGGCGGAAAACGCGCCACTGATCCAATCTGGTCTTTGAAAGTCTTTTCGCTTGAAAGAGCTGTAATGAACCCGAACGAACCTGTTTTGTATTACTTGCAAGACGGCCCCAAGCGTGGCTTTGTGCGCGAGGAGCTGCTCGTAGTACCTCCTGATACCGCCCTTCCACCAGTCAATGCCAGCTAAACGTGATATTCAATCGGTTCGGTATGTATTCCATCTTCAAGCACCCAACGTTTGTCGTAATAGGCGCTCAAACCCAGTTTTTCCTGCTCGTAAGTTACCATTTTTCCTTCCTTCATACGGAAGCCTCTGTTATTCGCTTTATCAACGCTGCCTTCAAGAGCTGCCTTGAAACGCTGCCAAGTTACTTCGTTTTGCGTTTTTGACATACCCTTGGTGCTAAACTTCTTTTTTTCACCCTCTTGTTCCTCGATGAAATAACACTTTGAGCAAAGCGCAATCATCCGGCTGCCCGTACACTCAAGCTTAAAGAGACCAGGGGTGCGGCCGCTCCACTTGTCCCAAGCCAGCCATTGTTTTTTTTGGGACTCGAATTCAAGTTTCAGCGAGGGTTTTACAATGTCCTCAAGCTTCGAAGCAGAAATGGCCATGTAACAGCTGTCCGTGTCCATCTGAATTAGCTCAAAGTCCTTTCTATCAACATACTTATCCAAAAAGTCGTAGTAAAATTCCAAAATGCGCAGCTTTGCCAACTGGTAAACAGCGATCCCAACTTGAAAAGGCCTGCTGATTGTTATTCTTGGCTTGCGGCTTTCCAACTCGTACGCTTGCCCAATTTCATCTAAGTCGCTAAAATACGCACTTCGGAGGGCTCTGTCCACCACTTTCTCATCTTTAGTGTATATCACATTCGTTTGGCGTTCTAGTGCCTCGATCAGCTTCCCGTAAGCACTGTTTCCTAATAGCTTAAACACGTCCGCCAGCAAAGCCTTGCTCTTGTCCACATCACCTGTTCTACGCGCCTCTGTAACTTGTTCTACAAACCAGGGGAAGATCTTTTTCGGCTGATAGTCAATTGTTCTGTGAACCGCTGTTATCACCGCCCCGTGTTTCACGTACCAGCGCAGCAATGGCTCATACAAAAGAATCTTTTTGGCAGAAAGGGCTCCAACAAGCTTTTTACCCTCCCCACGACTTCTGCCCGTTTTTTTCAAGTATTCGTGCATGTGTTTTGGAACGGCTTCACCAGGAATCTCTTTGTTGTAAAAGAATGGTGGCATCTCTTCAAACTTTTTCCACAATTTTTTTGGAATCTCAATATCAACTTCCGCAAATCCAAACCATCTTGGTATATAAGAAGGATTTTCTCCTTTCAGATTTTGCATAAGGAAATAGGCTGTTGGCCATTCCAATCCTGCATGGTAACAGAGTCGTTCTTTTCCACATGGCATGTCTTCCAACATTGTTGACAGATAGAGGGCATTTGCGTCGTAGCCAACGATGTTTTTGCAAAAATTTGGGTTTTCAAACTGGTGGTCTCTTATTTTTGTAACGCCAACTTCGTGGTACCTTGTAAATACTATACTTGGACCTCCAACAACAGCCCCTTTCAGCATCTCATACGCTTGTTTGCTCGGGCTGTACATTTTTGCGCCTCTCTCAACAGCCCCCCGAAGTAGGTAATGCAAACTAACGCCAGGAATGCTAACGGCATCTTTTAAAATGTCGATTCCCTTTTCGGTGTAAAAAGCTTTCATCTTTTCCAAGGCTTCAATGCCGGGAGCCACGTCGAGATTGTTGTAATATTTTAACCAGTCTGCAAAGGTGCGCATGCCCTTTTCTCGAAATATCTTCTTGCAGGCTTGCCATTCTGAAAGTTTAAGAACAAAGGAGTTTTTTAATTTTGAATACCAAGCAAGATAATCAGGCAACCCTGGATAGTCAAGCTTCTCGGGGGAGTCAAACCACTCATAAGGAAACCACGATTTCGTAGCCTCACATCCGTATGCCTTAACCCACTTTTCATAGCTTGTTCCTGGCCCAAGGTAGTTGATAATGTCAAGGAAACGGAAGCCCTGAGTGAGCAAGAACATGATTTTGTTACAGTTTTTTGCCACTCTGACTTTGCCCGTTGTGTCAGCAAGGCGGTCTGCGAAGTTATTTTTGATCAGATTCAGATCGTAACTGCCAGAGTTGAACCCAACTACAGGTACCTGGTTGCACCATTCCTCAATTTTTTGTCGCTGCGCTTTTGGAAGCAGGCCAACGTCTTTTGGCATAAATTCCGCTCTTACTTGAGCCCGGATGTTTTTTCCGCGTCTCTCCAGCTCTTCCATAAACTTGCGGACCAGCTCCGCGGGGTCTCTTTCACAGATGTGGGTGGGCTCTCTTTCAAGGGTGTCACCGATGCTTACCGAGATTGGCACGTGTGCGTTTTCGATCGTGAGTGTTGGCGTCGGTTCCTTTCGCTGATTATTGTCGCCATACGCCTCGAAATCGTACAAGATCGCGTGCGGGTAGCTTTTTGTTTGCGCCCGCGGTGGATCAACAACGATTTCCCTTACTTCGCACGCCCAAGCCTCGATCACGCGGTAGCCGGCCCTTCGTAGCAATCTTGTACGTTTCATTGTGGCTTTGAACCTGTCTTCGCGTGTTTGGTCGTTGCGGTCAATGATTTTGTTACGATCTTGCGGGTAACATTTTCGACACCCGTGCCAGTGGCAGCCGTGGTATTGAAATACAGTTTTTGAAATAGGGTCGTACCCGTCGACAGGTGCGCGCTCAACCCAACGCTCGCCACCATGCCCGCACATCGCGTGGTGTATGTGAATTTTCCGCCGCTTGGCTTCTCGTTCAAGCCACCGAAGCGATTCTTGGGAAGCTTGATGGCTTGGATAGAAAGCCTTCTCAAAGCTTGTCTGTGGTTCCTCAACCTTTTTGCCCGGGCAATCGATTATTGTTTTTCCTTGGCTGCAAGTTTGGGTATGCCGTTTAAGGTTACAAACTTTTGTAAATCTCGCGTTGCAATGGGCGCATGCATACGTCTTGGCTAACCTTTCAATATCCTTAATGACAAACGCGTGCCCTTCGTAAATTCCGATTGTCAGAATATTCGTCAGCATAGCTGGAGAGTTTCTTCTTAGGTGCCATACGACTTCCTCATTTTCTTCACGCACAGGCTCATAAACTCGAATGCCGAGCCAATCAGAAAAAGCGGCACCCTGATTCAGATGCCTTTCAACTTTATCTAATTCATCAAGAGATGTTTTTGGACAGTCGGTCGGCTCAGTTGCGAGTTTAAAAAACCCCTTTGCGAGACCTCGAGCTGCTGCTGTGCTTCGATGTGGGAGCGCTCCTTGATGCACAGCAATGCAACGCCATAGACACAAATTATCTCGATAGGTATCTAGCGCCACCATCGACCGGCCATGTGCAAGGTTGCGCAGCCAGTCTGGTAAGGGGCCTGTGCCTAACAGCGGTTGTCGGTCAAGCACAACCTTTACATCAACATTAAAAAAGCTTTCAAACTTCCACTTTGTAGAAGGTCTTTTGATATTGTCAGGTGCCAGGCGTTTTGTCTCCTGTTCGGTCAACCATTTTCTCGCTGCAGAAAGCTTATTAATCCGAGGTGAGCCTTTGTTAATGTAGTAAACAATGACCGTATCATCATCAATGTTGCGCAACCGATACGAGTAAGTATGCCTGATATAAAACGCTGTGTTTACATTTTCTCGAATTTTTTCCATAAAGTTTGGTGTAAGGTCTTTTTCCAAACCTCTGATAAAGCGCCATCGAATAAAACGCCGGCCACTATTTTCCTCCCCCTCGTATTCCGCGACATCAAGAAGGTTTAAAATCTCATTCTGATAATTTGTTACCACCCGATTTACGTGTGGTAAAAAGGGATCAAATTCATTTTGAATAATCTTCCTTTGTTGCTCCTTCTTTTCCTTGCGACGAAGTCGCTTCGGGGGTTTTGGGTGATACTCTTGGGAAAGCATCGGTTTTAGTAAGCGCTTTTGCACTTCAAGAGGGATGGGCTCATCCAGTATGTTACGGACAACTTCACGAAGTGGTTCCGACATTTGAGGCATTCGCTCAATTTGTTGCTCAACAAACTCGTCGAATTGACTTGCTTTGTTCGCGGTCAACAAGGTCTTGCTGAAAGCCATGTACCTAAAAAGCGCAAATGTTCAATTGACATGAAGCCGCGAGCGGCATGCAAATTTGTGCGTGGGTGTCGGGGGTTTCCCCGAATAATATTTTTAGACGTTGTAATATCATGACTCATCGCCACCTGTCAAAAAAGCGTCGCGTGGCGTGACAGTCGCGGGCTTGTTTGAACATGTCAAGGGCTTGCCTGAACATGGTATGCAAATTTTGTTTTTTTCCGCGTGGGTAAACAAAGTCGGGGAATTTACCGTGACTCATTAACACTTGGCAAAAAACAAACTCCAGCTGCGATAAAGCGGTTAATTCTGAGGTGTTATTTGTGTGACTCCCTCTATACTACTCAATTAAAACTTGAAATTTTATCTAAGCTTGTAATATTCCACAAGAAAACAAAATTATGAATTAAAACTATTTTGCTCTACCTATTAGTCATTTGCTTGGCTTGCTTGAGCTTGCTCAGGTTCTTCATCATGAGTTGTGTTGTGCATTTCATCATCGGGAGCTTGAGAGACATTTTGCCATTTCCTTGGAATCTTGTCGAAAGAATATCGCTTACCGTTCACTAGTAAGCGATCGCCGATTATTGTCGCCTTGGTTCCCTCGCATTTTCTGGCATTTTTAAGGGCCGGCACGAGGACGTCTCTCCTGATCTCGCGAACATTTTGCGGTAAGTCCTCCGCCATTCTGGTTGAAGACCCTTTAAGGTTATGGCGTTGACGCCATGTGGAATCTCTGTCAGCGCGGCATGTGAACCTGACTATAATCGGCCTCGGTTTGTTGTTGTTACTTGCTCTCTTTCTCCTCCCGAGGCGGTGTGCTCCACAAAACATAGTCGCCTTTACTTTCCTCTGATCCATCTTAAGCTTGGATACCATGGTGTGTTTAATTAGGTCTGAGCAGCTTTCATCATCTGTTTCCGGAATACCGTGAAAAATAAGGTTCCAGCGCCTACTGTAAATGCTTTGCCTGATTAATTCATCTTCTTGTCTGTCCTGGTCGTATTCACATCTCTCTATTTTGTCATTCGCCTCATCTTGCTGCTTCTGCGTGAATTCGAGCGATTCCTTTAATTCCTCTACTTTGGATTTTAGCGATTTAATCTCATCACGAGCCCGGTCGAGTTGTTCTTGGAGCTCTTTTAATTGTTCTTCTTTGGTTTCATCCTTGGCCTGCAATGTTCTTATTAAGTCAAAAAGCTCAAGGTACAACACGTCTTCGTTGCCGCCATATTGTTCTTCTTCGGTCGAGCTTGGTCTGGCACGTTTTGCGTTGTCGCTTCGTTTCTTTGGGCTCTTCTTTGGCGTCTTTCCCATAGCTTACTAGAGATTAGTGAACATAGATGTTATTCGGAACACAATTCAAGCGGTTTCAGCGTTTTATGAGCTATTTAGCTCAACCTTCAACGGAGCCTCAAAAATCGTGTCCTTTCAGTGAGGCATCATCACCAGTCTTCGAACAGATTCATTCTCATGAACAGATTCATTCTGATAGTTACGTCATGCGATACTTGAAATCACGTGATATTTGATCTTCGTGATACTAAAAGTTCCAAGCATCAGGCGACAGTGGGTACAAAAGGCTGCCAAAGGGACATATCTTTCGCATGGGGAGCAGCGATCCTAAAATCGTGAGTACTATTCATGTGTTTGTCGTCTTTGTAAAATTAAAGTAGCGTTTGGAAGACAAATACGGTACCTTGTTGTATCAGATGTTATCTTCATGACCTTCTCAGAAACGCTGTCTGCAGTTTTGTGTCTAGCTCTCGTTTGATTCGGTATCCTTTCTTCGTAGTGCAAATATAAAACCTAGGTAGCCAGTATTTCGTAGCACATCAAAACGATTCTGTTCTATGGCTGACCCAATCTGCCCATAGCGTCAAATTTGCATCAAAGCAAAATAAACAATGAGTTTACCAAACTGAGACAAAAACTGTATTTGTAGTTGACAACCACATGAGATGGCGTAATAAATTGTTCAGTAAAATATGATTCGGAGGTGCTCTCAAGCTCCAGTGGAGAAAATCGGTTATTCTAAGATTTTTTAAATACTAATTAAGTAGGGGTGGGGAAACAAGCAGAAGAAAGATAACTATAATGAAATGGAATGTAAATTCGCCCGTCAAGCGACTTTGTTTGTGTTTATCTCCGTAAAACCAAGAGTCATGCAATTGAAGCTAAATTGGTGCGTTCTCCCTTGTATTTGTTACTCGTCCAAAGTCTGAAATTCCAGTTAAACATGTTTTGGTATCTCAACAGAGGAATCCCATTTAAAGTATATCTATCTTTCCTTAATTCAATTGATTTACGAACTTACATCATGAGTCACGCAAATGTAAATACACGGGAAATAAATGCTGCAGAAGTCACGCGATTCAGAGACCGGTACTGGCTGCCCGAAAATCCATGTAGAATCGAATGTAGAACGTTTCCATACTTTAAATAAGTGTATTCATGCATTTAGATACAACTTTCTAAAAATCTACTTTTCTCCTTTATATTGTTAGCAGATCTTATTTTCTCCTCGTGTTTGATCAGTGGTTCAAGACATGGCGTCCCTCACAGACGCAGAAGAAGGTTTGAGATCAACGGATGGGAAAGACCATTTTCACTTGTTGACACGACTTTTGATGTGTGGAGGTGTCAGACTTTTAAGAGAGAAGTTTGATTCTTTTCACTCACCCGCCGATCTTCCATTGAAACTAGTTGACCCTGCTATTATTGCCCAGCTGAAAGGAGCTAAACTTTCCAAACCAGAATGGGATTGCCTCTACCCTTCTTCTGGTACGTTTGGCAAGTCCACCGATTTCGATATAACTTTAATTTTTAGATTGTTAAGAACAATATGCAGTCTTACAAAGCCAACCACCGGATGGGACAATCTGCCAAACAGTACAGACCTCAGTCTTGAAGCAGATTTGGTGCGGATAAAACACTACCGCAATTCCATTTATGGCCACAACCAGAAAATGGAGATTACCTTTTCAGAGTTCTGTAATCTTTGGAAAGAAATCAGCGAGGCTCTTTTACGAATTGCTGCATCTATAAGCAATGCAAAGAGGGACGAATGGAAAAAGGCCATTGATAAATTGCTACGTGATCCTTTAACAACCGAGGCTCAGAGATGCGTGGATGAGCTTCAGTTATGGTACAAGAATGACATGGATGTCAAAGATGCAGTGGAGCAAGTGATACAGCAGCTTCAACAGGTTAACGTAGATCGCAGAGATCAACTCGAACACAACGTACATGTCGAAGATCGACTCCAACAGATTAACCAGAAACTAGGTAAACTTAAAAACAATGAATTATGATTTTTTGAATTTGTTAAGCGTCGGTTACGTAAACATTATTTAGTTTTCTTACTCCCAGTTTATGGTCCATTTTCATTTTCAATCCGCAACGTCACAGATAGCCCCAAGTTTAACAGTTGGGGCAGTCTTCAACGACCACCGCGCTTACCGTTGCCTAGCAAAGGCAGTTCACGTTTTTGTCTAAGGTTATTAATGTATTTCTATACTTTCAGATGTATTAATTCAAATCTCCGTGGAAAGAGTAGTAGTCAGATCTGAAAGGATGGTCGCAGTGCCTGTAAACCAAGAGCAACTACAGTCTGAAGGTGCAGAGGGGACATCTGGGGAACATCTTGAAGGAAATTGCCAAAGTGCTCCAACGGAACCTTATATCTGGAAAGTTATTCTTTCTGTTCATGAGTACTTTAACCAATTTCTAGAGTACTTGAAGGTTCAGCTTGGAATCGGTGTTGTAAGCTACAGCGTAGGAAGTTTGCTGATAACCGTGACATGCAGTTCATTGCAAATCCTCGAACGACTGTGGGAAGATTACATCAGCGGCCATCTTAATAAGGTGGCCGAACAAAATCTTGTTTCACCAGATGTTTTAGAAAAGCTCGGGCTTAAAGAGTTGAAACTGAAAACCGCAATTACAGAGGAGGAGTACAAGAAATGCAAATGGCTCTTTTTGGGTGCAGGTCAGGTGAGAGCGACTTAATACTTTAATTATTAACTGCAACCTTGGTTATTCGGTGCATTTCCAGCATACTGCGGCTGATTGATTCAACACACAGGTTATCAACTCATATACTTGTCCTCTTAGATAATACGATGCGTGGTGAGTTTTAAACTAAGCGTTTGCTCACTGAAAAAAATGTCGAACTAGTGAAATAATGTACATGTCACAAAAACACGTCGGATATGCCAGTAGCTTACAACAAAACCGACTCGACAACAAAACAAAAAGTGAAGAAATAGACAATTTTCCGAGCAAGAAACATTTCTAATCGTGAACTTGCGCTTTGCTCAGACAGTAAAACTTTTTTACCTTTCGTCAAAGTGACGAAGCCATCCTTATTCCTTTAAATTGAGAGCCAAGCTTGCAAAACCAATACAGGAATTAATTATTTAACGTAAAGCAGTTACACGAGATATGATGAGGAAGCAAGCCAATGCAACTTAAGGTGTCTCCATAGGGTAATCATGTGTGATGTGGCGCTCGCAGGCGTTATCTTTTCAGATCTGGTTTTCGCATTCGTGATTACTCCTATCAAATGAAACAAGCAACAATGAAATAGTGTTCTACAACCAGCTGTGTTAATAATAATAATGGCTTTAAGTCTTGAATTAATTCTACCTATACCGCGCGAGGTACCTCGGTTATTGTATAAAACTATATGGTTCCATCTTAAGCTTTTTGCTATGCACGTATATAAGCAACAGATAACTAGGTTAGAGTAAGCACTTTATAGGCGTAAGGGTAGGACGATAATGGAGTAAGAGGGTCTGGATGGGGGGTACAAAATGTCAGTTGTACCCCCCATCTACCTATACCGCGCGCGGTACCTCGGTTATTGTATAAAACTATATGGTTTCATCTTAAGCTTTTTGCTATGCACGTATATAAGCAACAGATAACTAGGTTAGAGTAAGCACTTTATAGGCGTAAGGGTAGGACGATAATGGAGTAAGAGGGTCTGGATGGGGGGTACAAAATGTCAGTTGTCAGTTAAAATTTTGGCCATTTATCAGTTGTCAGTTAAATTTTAGGCCATTTGTCAGTTGTCAGTTAACTGATTGTTAATAATGACCAAGTAGCTTAATTATTTTCTTTTCGCGCAAAATATAGCTAAAAAGGCACATACAATTTAAATTATATCATTAATTCAGAAATTGATAAAATAGTAACTTATTTTTCTCAATATCACTTTGATGTTGGAATCTTTGCAAGTGGCCTTCTACGAAAGTCGTTACTCTCCTCCACACAATATTTATTTTTTTTAGCTGATTTACTGCGATTTTCGCCAGTGTTTTAGCGCTTGAATTACAAATCAAATGATCAACTGATATGACTGAAATGTGACGACCGTGAACAGTGCGTGGCGCCCAGAAGCAAGCACACCGCCGAAACGCTTCAAAATTTAGTTATCCACAGGGCCACCGCAATGATGAATTATAGTGCACTCAACGAAATAACTTGATTGTGATTGGACGAGAGCATAACCTATTACTCTTCTTTCCGAAAATGATACGAACTCTTCCGAAGCGGGCGCGAAGTCTTCCAAAAACGTCCAAAGTTGGCCCCAAGACTTACGACGTTTATGCAAAGAATTGCGAAAGTTTTTTGAAGTTTACACCAGAAGTCGTCTAAAGACGAGCTACTACACGTTTTTACCGTTTCTGAATGGCCATGATTCATAGCACAGAAATGTGCTCGTAACTTTGTACTATAAATTAAAAATAAAGGCTCATGCAATTTTGTCAAAACGTCACTTGCATCTATTAATCACGAATTGTACGAGAAGTTCGAGGGATTCCTTTAGTAATTTCAAGACAAATCAGTGCCGTAGCATTGGGAGGGGAATATGGCGCCGTAAAAGCTTGCTTGAATCGATTTTATAACACCGGCATCAGCAGCCATCGTGATAGGCGCGTGCCCAGAGTAAATTTGGGATCTTACGAGAAATGGACCATAAGTTAAATTATTAACGAAACATGACACTCTTGCGTCCTGCTGCTACGATCTAGTATAAAAAGGTACATTTCCGACATTTGCTTAACGAAGAGGGTCTAACAATGTTATTTACAAAAGGTTTTGTAGGATATTAGGACAACTTGGTCTTTTGCCAGTTGTCAGTTAAATTTTAGGCGATTTGTCAGTTGTCAGTTAAAATGTTGGCCATTTTTCAGTTGTCAGTTAACCCCATCCAGACCCTCGGGTAAGGTTAAGGAGGCTCGCTGTAGTCTTTTTAGGGACGGACCATTATTTTTTTGGAGGGGGGGGGATGAAAAATATTGAAAAAAATTGTTTGCAGGGCCTGGAAAGACAAAATAAATTGTTTGCAAAAACGATATGTATAACAAAAAATAGTAAGAATATCGGAAAAAATGTTTTCAGAGGTGCATAAACTAAAAAAAAAAGTTTGCAGAGGAAAATTTTTCACCCCCCCCCCCCCCTCCAAGAAAATAATGGTCCGTCCCTTAGCCCTGGGGTGATTGTTTTGAAAATGAAAATTATCAAGGAAGCCAATCTTCAATTTTTGCCAAAATACACCGTAATGATCAAATATGACCAAAGTTTAATTTTTTACTTGTCACTTCGTCACAAAGGTTACCATAGCAACGATTGTTGTTTTCTTTTGTTTTCAAAAAAGCCTAATTTTCTCGAAATCTAGATTGACTCTTGGTATTCATTTTTTGATATGTTTAAGTTTAGTAGATTGACTAACTGTTGACGA
The DNA here is from genome assembly GCF_052425735.1 of Oculina patagonica. NCBI lineage: Eukaryota > Metazoa > Cnidaria > Anthozoa > Scleractinia > Oculinidae > Oculina > Oculina patagonica. The sequence goes on along the minus strand of NC_135765.1, from coordinate 4,377,653 downwards.
AATTTTAGAAAAATCTGCAAGAGCGTAAACTTTCAAGTAAATCAAGAATGAAATTTTCAGAAAAATCCCGTTTTAATGTGAAATAGGCGCTTTTAAATTGTTCCGTAGTATTTTGAGCGCAGTTATTCAAAATGGAATGTAAATACTTACACCATCAAATACCATTAACAAAAAGCGAGAGAGTTTTTGCTTTTATATATATCGACTGCCGATTGTAGGAAACTACAAGAAGTTACAAAAAACTTCATTCTTGATTTACTCTAAAACGCTCTTACAGATTTCTCTGACATTTTGTGTACAGGTATTCAATTCACTATACTTGTAAATATCAAAAAATGAATACCAAGTGTCAATCTAGATTTCGAGAAAATCAAGCTTGTTTGAAAACAAAAGAAAACGACAATCGTTGCTATGGTAACCTTTGTGACTAAGTGACCAGTAAAAAATTAAAATCAGTTAAATTTTAATTTTATTGGTCTCTGGTCGTATTTTTCGTAACCGTAGACTCCAGTTAAACCATCAGCTTAGTTAGTTCTCATAATTTAGTTAAATTGAGGCCTGTTTTCTTGGTTTGAAGCAAGAATGTCAAACAGTTGATTTCTTTCTGTTGATCGACTGCCTTACTATGATTGGTTGAACATGTTTATGACGTAAAACCGCGAGGTGAAGAGAATTTACGTTTTGATGTTAAATATAGGGCACAATTTTACTTCGTTGTGCTTAATTTGCTTTGTGCTATTTTCTAAAAGAAATAGAAAACATGCTTTCCGTGTTTCTATCGATTTTTAGAATATAGCCGCTGTATACGCGTGATGGGATTCTAGCGGGCATTATTTTTTATAGTACATAGCCGAAAACTATAGAAGCCCGGTACCCTGGATGTGCGAACTGTTTGTCGAATTTCGCTGAACGCGCGACTTCGTCGACTTCGCCTCTATTCTCTTGTTTTGTTGTTTTAATGATGCTTTAAAGCAGCAAGTTTTTATCAGAAACGTTTTACATGCTTAAATGGAAGTAAGACAGTGCCAAAGGAAGCGACAGATGAAGAAAGAATCGTTGAAATTTGTTGTTTTTCTTTGGAGTTGTGTACGCCACTATTTTGGCGTGAACTGCCGAAATTGATTGGAAATTATTTAGCAAAACAAGCCGGACTCTAGAAACGCTTTGGGGTAAGAAACCTTTTTTTGCCACAATCTGAAGACAGAACACTCCACTTTTGTTCTTTTTAAATCAAAATTAGAGGCGAATTTGAAAAACTTGCTGGGAAACGAACGCATGGAAATTTTTCATTTGAATGAAATTGAAGTAGGCTTGAATGCGTATTAAATATTTCAACTAGATTTGTCGGCTTTGTGAGAATCTTTTGGTAGTCGGAGAAAGGACTATAATAATAATAAACTAAACTTTCACTTTTACCGATGTTGCGTGCGTTTGTAAATGCCGTGAGCGGCCGTGAGCGGCCGCGAGTCTTGTAAGTTCTGTACTCTTTTTAATGCTATATTCTAAACCCACTAGAAGATGGTTTTCCTATGTCCTATAAGAAAATAATGCACTTTTAAGGTCTATAAAAGCAGCTGAATGCCCTCGCCTTACGGCTCGGGCATCCACTAGCAGCTTTTATAGACCTCAAGCGTGCATTATTTTCTTATAGAACATGGAAAACCATCTTCTAGTAGGTAAATAGAAACACTCGTGAAAGTTTGGGAAAACTCGAAAAAGCTGTGGAAACACTCGCCTATCGCCACGTGTTCCCACAGCATTTCTCATTCTCCCAAACTTCCACTCGTGTTTCTATAACTCGATAGAAACATTGAACATGTTTTCTTAAGTAGTACATTATAACCCACCAATAAATTTCCTCGCAAGCTCATCGGATAAAACACATCACATGGTACAATATCGGACAACGGGTATCAGACATTATTATTCAACACATGCGCGCTCTGCCCATATATGGTCAAAATGTTAACGTTATCTGTCATCCATACATAACAGATATCCTGAGATATACGTAGGTTGCGAAGATTCATCCGAAATCTTGTAAAGCGCTGCATAATTACAGTTTTTCTATCTGCAAAATGTGTTTCAATGACAATTTGTTGAATAATAAAACTATTATCCTGCTCAATCTTGCGGAATATCGTTTGATTTTACTGAGCCACCTCGGCCTACGGCCACGTCGGCTAAGTATCAGGCGATATTCCGCGCGATTGTGCAGGATAATTGTTAAATATACCCCATCTGATGTGATATCGGGCATGTACTAAACAGGGAAGCACCGAAACAACGAAACAAAGAGACACTGAAACAAACGATCAAAAACTAACAGGCGTTTTTTTTCTTTCATGTATTAATTAAACACGACTCACACCGGCCGGCAATAAAGTGCACTTAACCGAAAGTGAAGTGAAATACCTGCAGGTCGCTCAGTCCAAGATGATGGATAGATGACAAAAAAACACTGTGCGGTATAAAAATGGATAAGACAAAGAAGGCGGCAAATTCCGTTAGAGTATGAATACAATTAGTTCATTTCAACGAGAACCTTTTGGTTCTTTGTCTTTGCGTTTTGGGGGTCTTGGCTGTTCAATTTCCGCTGTAGCTGTCAGAATGGCACAGTGTGTCAGGCTAACGTCATTATATTGCGAAATAGCAAAAATATCAGAGTTTGCATTAAAATTAAACGAACGTATCCGAAGCCAAAAACTGCAAAATCTAAGTAAGCCTTACCTGGTGTTTGCGTGGCGTATTGTGCTGTTTAAGAGCACTGGTGATTCCATCAAGTTTTGGTTCCACTGCATGTATTCAAACACGACATTATTGTAGCCTCATCCCGCTCCTTCTCCAAAAGAAACAAGAATTTGCTAACGAGCAGTTCTATTTTTCAAAAATTTTACTCGCTATTTCTTTTTTAATGATCAGCTGAATCTTTTGCATAGAACGGACAGAACCGGTGCAGATAGTCTACAAACACAGCAATGCAAAAATAGCGAAAGCTTGCACCATTAAATGTCAATACACTCTTTTTTTATAAGAATACAGTTTTTCCGACCCAGGCTGAATATTCTTATTTTTCTGCCGCTTTAGGCTGAAAATATTCTTATGAACATTCTTAGAAAATACCGTTTGACATTTCCGTTTTAGCAAGTATTGGGTAATCAATTACAACTGTTTGCTGATTTTGTTTCAACTAGAAACTATATTCTTTTCAAAATCTCAGCCTCGGGTTTATTCTTAAAATATTCTTAAAATTTCGCAAATTTCAGCCTCGATTTTCTTATAAACTAGATTCTTATAAAAGAAAAGGGGTGTAGGCAGTTATCATTAACAATGTCACAGTCAGCAATAGACAAGTTAAAATATTTTTCTAACTTGGTTCCAAGGCTTAGGGATATAAATCTAAGCTGAAAAAGAAATAACTTATTCAGGATTTTTTATCGTTTCAGTTTTAGTGTCTCGCTGTTTCTGTGTTTCCGGTTTCGCTGTACTGATACAAAGGATTTAATTGGGTGCAAGCAATTAAATACTTCTTTAACCAGTGTATTCATACTTCGTACGTATTTTAGTCTACCCGCTTTATTTCAGGTTGATTCAGTCGCAACAAACGATGAGCAACAAAAGATGTCGAAGCTGGACAAAATAGACGACCTGGGAGAATTTTGCGATATAATGAAATCCTTTGGCCTTCCAACGAAAGGAATCAAAACATTAGATCAGATGAAGAGCAGGCTAAGTGAACATTTAAGAGATTTAAAAGGGTCATCTGCACGAAAGATTGGAGAAGTAAGTATGCTCATTCGCCTTCCATTGTTAGCTATTGTTGGTTAACATATACTCGTTAAGTAGCAGCTACTGCAATAGTATAAGTTCTGTGCGACTGTATGCTCAGTTCGACGTTGGGGAGTGGTCATTTAGTAAGGGGGGGGGGGGGTTGGGGAGGGCGGAAAAATGTTGGCCTTCCCTCAATTTGGGTTCAAAATATCTTGGCCCTCCCCCAAAAAAATCGACCCAAAAAGTAATGACTCCCGCCGTGAGATAGTTTCTAACGAATCGGTCAATTTGCTCCGCATCATAGGAATCAATTTGGACACAGGAGTGTTTTACTGTCGAAAAGTTCAAGGTGGGACACCAATCGGCTACTGAGAGTTCTAGGAATTATATAACGGCAAATTATCTTGGGCGTAGTGTGCCTACTAAACAACGCAGTTTGTGAAAAGCCACTACGCCAATAAAGCTGAAAGATGTTGCAAGCCTCGGCCCAAGCTATAAACAATTTTAAAATACAAATTCTATTCGAAATTGGGGAGACATCAAGACTGGCTGCCAAAAGCTTATAATTTTAAATAATTTAACCAGGGAACGCCTTATTACTTTTTTTTCTAATAGAACTCGTCAAATATACTGTCCCTTTCGTTTATATTTTGTATAGGTCCTTTCTTGCTTTCCATGAGTATATTGCTTCGTGTTGTTCGCGGTAATTTCTTGTTAACTTGATCTCTTTTCGCGTAATATTTTTTCCTTTATAACTACTTCGGTCAATCAAACGCAAGGCGATATATAGACTCCCATCTAAATTTGCATAACATAACTAGTTTAGGTAGGTACTATAGGTCCACATCACCTGTATTGTTGCTATAGTTTGACCTAAGTATCGAATTAAGTATCATGTTATTGTATGTAAAAGTTTTACACAAAGGTGTCGTTAACGTTACCTAAAGTGTCTTATATAAACATCATTAAAAAGCTCGAATCAATTTTATCATTGACTTCGTGTGAATCTCATTATTCTGTCCTCGGCTGTTCAAAGGATGGCCAACCATTCACTGATTAGCATTACCAAAATGTGAACTAACAGGCCCTGCCTTTAATAAATCAATCTTAATTATTTCATTAATTTTATTTTTTTACTAGACCTTTCAAGTTTTATTAGAATCTTGCAAGACAGATGCATACAAACGCGGAATTTTGTGTAAACTTTATGAGGAGGCAGTGGAGTTCTTTCAGCAGTTGGACAAAGACTTCATCATGCAAAACCTTCAGGAAAGCTTACGAGATTTTAAGTCAACTCTGGAAGAAAATCTGAAAAATATCAAACCGAGGGATCAATATGTAGTTCTGGTTGCAGGTGTGTATTTTACTTTTAATCGATGTTACTGCCATAGTCACGCTCAAAGCTGTTTTCGAGCTTTTGTTGGTCACGTTCATACGTATATAACACTGACGAATGAAACTTTCCCATTTAATACTGTTCATGTAGGTATTAGCATGCTGTAAGACGCATGGACTTTCATCTCACTCGATTCTAGAAAACTGAGCTATAGCTTTTTTTGTATTACCCTTTCTTATTTGATCTAAATATATGTTGCTCCCATAAATTAAATTCCATTTTTTGGTTTACTGCTAATGTCATAATAGTTCACTGAGGCTGATAATTTTTTGGCAAACAGGTGAAACCAGTGCTGGTAAAAGCAGCATCATCAACCTTATTCTCGGAGAGGATCTTCTGCCATATTCCATTCTTAGCACAACATCAACGATATACGAATTGAAATATGGTGAGAAGCCCGCAATTGGGGTACACTTTAAAGATGGAAGCGGAGAGAGTCGTGAACCTTTCTACCAGGAACTTGGTCATTCTTCGGCGAGCTACAAAGAGGAGATAGAAGAATTTGTTCACTTAAAAGATGAACGAGAGAAGGGATCTCCATACAAGAAGATAGAGCTGTTTTGGCCACATCCTTTGTTCAAGGTAACATCAAATTTCGGAGTGTGTTGATGTATTGATGTATTTTATTGATACATGTATTGCCAGACATTTAATTTTTTAAAGAAATTAAATCACTTGTCAGTTACATTTTAACCGTATGTCATGCAGTTGTGGTTAACAATTTTCCAGAGGTCCGTTATTTAGCCTCATTCAGAAAATTTATTCTGGCTTTGTAGCAAAAGAATTCCAAAAACGCATTATATTTGTCCTGTTCATAACAGAATACTAAAGTTGGCCTGTGCGTACCAAGTGGCGCATAAGGCTTCTCAGGGGATTTTTTAATCATTTGGAGTTTTATGGAGTAGGTGGTAGGTGACAGGGTAAGGCGCCAGTTTGTGCACTTGTCTTCAATTATGCATTGACATTATACGGAACTAAATTAATCAAGCTAAGCGGTGACTTGTAGCCAGTTATTATATGTGTACAAGGTTTTTATCCTTTGTTTCAGTGGCATGCCTGTAAACTAGCTATCTCGAAGCTAAGTGCATGACCACTATAAGCAACATTTACATTTTTTACATGTCCTCATCCACGTGTTGTCTTTCTGTCTGTCTGTCTGTCTGTCTGTCTGATAATGTTTTCTTTTCGTTGGTTATTTTTGTCTTGTATAATGTACAATACCCGGCAATTTTCATTGCATGGCACCTTTGGAAAAGTAATTGTGATTTAATTTTGCAATAAAGCAGAAAAGTATATCGGAGCCTGGAACCCTTGAACAAACTCTCTGGAGCCTCAGGCATGGGGCCCTGCTTTTTGGTGGCTGGAGCGCTGGAGCCCAAAAGCCCTTTGTGTTGTTTGGGACCCTGTGTGATAGACATTATCTGTTAACAACACAATTCGAAATGTAGGGCAAGTACTGAGGAAATATTAATAGCGAGATTTACTAGCAACAATCCTTTGTTTTCAAGAAAGAAAATATATTAACTCGTATATAGTAGCTGATTTGTAAACATGATAAGTAAATGACTCGAACAGCTTAATTTCATCAACTTGTATTAATTTTTTTCATATTAATGGTCCCCTTTCAGTCCCTTTTGATTACCCCATTTCCACATTCCCTCGAATACAGAAAAACATGTCTTTCGACGAACCTTCACTATATCAAGCAACGATTGTATAATGGCCATTCAATTTTAGTACGACCAGAATGTTTCGTCGCGACCGTGCACCGTTCCGTACACCTTATTCTTTTTGAAAACTCCCTGGAACGGTGAGCTTTGGTCTCTGCAATAACCATTCAATACTGCCCCAGGGAAGCCGTCGTATGGAGGTTCTGCTGTATTGGTTTGGACCCCCAGAGACTTCCAAAAGGTCGTCCTAATTATTTTCATATTTTGTGCCCAAAACAGCTTGGTATGTTGCTCAACCATGCCACAACGCTGAAGGAGAAAGCAAACATGGACGTTAAGTTATTCACGTCTTGTGCATTATTTGTTTGCAACTTGTGGGATCAAATTCCTGCTGAAAATGTCGAGGAAGTGAAGAGGACACAAATTCAGAAACTTACCAAGAAGTTGGGAGACTTGGATCAACAGAAGCAGATCATTTACTTGTCGTGCCAAAGAGCGCAGCACGCACAGACGTATGGTGTCATAACTGAAGACTTTGATCAGCTGTTAAGTGGAATAAACAATCTTGTGATTTCTTCCATGCAGACTAGTCTGCAAATTTATTCCAGGTAAGGAGACATGCAAATTGCTAAAAATAGGCTTAATTATTTCTAAAACCTACAAGACGGAAAGAGGATAATATCTCGCAAGACGATATATTGTTTAAAGATCCCACAAAAAGTAGAAAATAATTTGCGCCATGCTTAGTCCATAAGAAAACAATACCGACATTTTCTTATTAACGTTCAGTGGGCTTTTACGGGAAAAATTAACAACTGCTTGCGATTTGCTGAAAAAGGGGAAAGAGAGATAATGTTAAAGGCTTCAGGCAGAATGAACATAGGTTAGCAACCGGATGCAATAAACATCAAAGATAACATGGAGAAAAACATTGAAAAATTTCTTAGTCTGGACAAAAAGCGATCAATGTCAATGAAGCGAACTCGTCATCAGACAGCGCTGAACGTGAAAAATTTATCAAGAAACACCCAATGCAATTAAAAAATGCAAGGCAAATTCATAGAACACATCTCTCTTTTTTAAAGCAGGCCATTTCAACCGCAAGTCATAATTAATTCATTAATTCATTGTTTTTTAATTAATACAGATGGCTCGAGGATGTCCTGTCTCGTGCCTCCACCCAAGTCAGGACACTGCTAAAATCAACGGACATGTCACGCCAGGAGACAGAGAAGAGGATGAAAAGAGTCATGGAAAGAATGGTAGAATTGGAAAGTTCGCAGGATCGCATTTTTGTCGAACTTAGTGAATATCAGTTGCAGGTGATAAAAGAGATTATTGAAAAGCTTGTAATCTATTTCAAAGCTGAAGAAACTTCTAACAGATTCTGCAAGTGGTCTTCGTGTAAAGTGCCTGATCCTAGATCGACATGGGAGGAAACTAAAGGTGAAGTTTTACAGTGCATTTCCGAAAGAGCCCAGCAGTACGTGCAGGAATGGGAAGATGAAAAGCATCATTTTGCACAGGCCCAGGTTGCTCTGATTAAATATTTTACTGAAAAGTACGACATCATGGAAGAGGAAATCCGAAAGGTCGAAGAAGATGCTATTTTTGGAGAAGTAGATCACGAAAGTCCTTCTCGTGAGCCTCCCAAACCAGCAATGTCTCGTAAGAACCTGCCCAAAAAGTCCATTGATGTCACCACTCCAGTTTGGTTCCGTCAAGGTTTGGCCTCGGTGGTAGTTGGTGCACCATTTCTTGGTGCTCTTACGCAGAAAGTCAAACAGAGCTTCCAATACAAAAAGAAGCTTGAGAGGTACAAGAAAGACCCATTCTCCTACATGGAAAAGAGATCTAAGAAATGCCTTAAAATCATTGCCAGTGAGGATAGGCTGCTTCCGTTTATAAGCGGACAGTTAGAAGATGCCGTTAAGTTCCTGACTCAGATCAGAGCTAAGATAGCACGACTGAGAGAAGGAGATAAGAAGTTGTATCATCAGCTGCTCACCGAGTCTAGAAGCAAGTTCGAGATTCAAGGGATTTACGAACCAGTGAGCACGCGCTTGGAGGAGTTAAAACGAGACATCACAGTGTTCAACGTCAAAGAAATAAGGAAATCAGATTTCTCAGGCGGGGAGTTAACATGGATCGAGGAAGAGAAATCAGTCATTGGAAGAGGAACCTTCTCGACCGTGTATTGCGGTATTCTTTCTCGAAAAGGAGAACCAGAAATTGAGGTGGCACTCAAGGTGTACAGCAATCCTCTTAAACGAAACAACGTGTGGCATTTTATTGACGAGGAAATAGCTCTACGGTTTGTTTTTTATATGTTAATTTTCCCGATCAGTCTTTTTCTATTGTGGTAGACTAAAATATTTCGCACAGAATGTTTTGTCACACAGAATGCTAATAGACGACCCGTAATTCGATTCTTTTCCATTGAATAATGTACAAAACATGGACCCTGGGTTAGCGCACTCCCTTCTTGACGGGCTCTTTAATTTTGACCACTGGACCCTCACTGTTGGACCATGACCATTTATGAATGAGTCCATCCCCGCCCTCCCCTCATTTGCGTAGCCGAAAAAGTGTTACTCATTTATAATTAAACACCCAATTATGTCTATTATTCATAACCTGAGGCAAACCAACCCAAACAAAAATAAAGCAGTGCCTTTGGAATTCAAAGTCACATGATTAATAAAAAAGTCAGAACCAAGACAAAAAATAAAACACTAAAGTCACGTGAATGGTTATGCAACTAGCTTCCATATGACCAATGCAACCAACTTATTTCCATAGGTAACGCTCCTTTCTTAACAAAAGTGGATTGCATTTTATATGCAAAAGAGTGCATTAAATTTGCACAAATGGGGGCTAGTGGTCCATGTACACGAGATGGTTTTGTACCTTCCCATTCCTAGGCCATTCTAATACTCTCCTGTAATGTGGCCAATGGACGTAACTTACCTAATCAAATAGTAGGTCGCTTTAAAGTAGTATAAATTACTACTTGCTGATCAACATATTATTACTCTTAAGATTATTGAAGGTTCGATGTTTTTTTATCTTAACGGTCAATTAAGTGAAGCTCGAATTTTGTTTTTTATTTACATTTTTCAGAGAATTGCGTCATCCAAACATTGTAAAGTTCTTTGGAACAAATCTTCAAAAATCACCGTGTGGAACCCAAGTGATGGTCATCTTAGAGCTCTGTGAGTGCTCTCTTAAAATGCACATCATGTCCCATCCAGAGAATGCTCCAGCCCGCTCAGAAGACGTAACAGTGAGAAAAAATGTTCTGCTCTGGGTATTTGACATTCTTGATGCGTTACGCTATGTTCACGAACAAGAATTTGTTCACCGGGATCTGAAATTGGACAATTTATTGGTGAGTAAAAAGTTCTTGATTCATGTTATTCTTAGATCGGAAAGTAAACCCTTATGTTTTTAAAAAGTAAAAAGAGACCAGAAAGGTCAAAGAGCGGATACTCAGTGTTGTTTAAGTTTCCCACTTATGATGATAATGATGATGACTGTGGTTGTGGTAGCTGTGGTGGTGGTGATAACACATTCTGTTTTTCCCAATCACGGGAGTACAGAACTTGTGCCACGTACCATAAACCCGTCAATCTTAAATGTTACTATATTACTTTTTTATTCCTCTATATTGCCTTTTTTTAAGCTTTAATTCTATCTTGGTTCTTTCTAAATTTTTGCGATAAAATCCTTTTATGAGAACTTCTTACGTGGTACCCGAAGCTAGCAATGATAGTATCAGCTGCGACGGGTGAATACTAAGTGCCACTTTGCAAACGACAACCATGCAAACTTCTATGTTGCTTTGTTTTTGTTAAGTTGACAGTTGACAACAAAGTGAAACTAACCGATGTTGGCGTGGCGAAACACGAAAGAGACATATCCGGTACAATGTGCGGTACCCTGCTTTACCTTGCTCCCGAAGTACTGGATGGTCGAATTTACAACAGCAAGGCTGACATGTACAGTTTTGGCATGATACTTTGGGAGATGTGGTATGCCAAGACAGCATTCCAAAACGAACTGGCTAGTCGATCTCATTTCAAGCTTCTGAATGATATAAGAGAGGGACTTCGCCCAAGCCACATTAGAGGCACACGCCAACCTTGGGGGATGTGGCAACTTGTCATGCAGACGTGTTGGGACAAAGAGCCACAACATCGGCTAACTGCTCAGCAGACCAGGAACGAGCTCGAAAAGCTTCAAAAGAAAATGGAAACACTGAGTGCGTTTCCTTCCGAAACAGCACTACACAGCTCCCCTGAAGATGAACTACCTGCTGCTGAACCAAAATTTTCTTCAAAGCCACAGCCAGCTCCAAAACCACGACTAGCCCCAAAGCCACAAATAGCCCCAAAACCACAACCAGCACCAAAACCAGATACACCAAAACGAGCATCTGTGTCATTTTCTGCCAAGAATGAAGATGCTAATGTACATTTTCAATAGCGTGCAAAAACAATGCAAGAACTCCTAACGGGACAATGTGTTCCCGTCGCCTACCGTGGAGGGTTCGTTAGACAATGACATTATTTACCTAATTGGCAAAGAGAAAACTATGCAAAAGCTGAAGCTAATAGCACTTTGATTTTCATTGACTATTTGGTGGATGAACTTAACATTTGCGTTGAAACAATCATTCAGAAATTTAACTTTGAAAGCCACCGCTCAGTAGAAATGGATAGTTTAAGCCATGTTCAGTTTATTTTCTTTCTTTTTTACAATATAGTTTATAGCTACACTCTTCGCTTTGATGCAAATTGTTTAAAAACAAACAATTCGTATCGAACTAAACGTTGATTACAATAAAGACATTTTATTGAGCTTGATTTACAAATTAAAAAATAATAATCATTAATTGTTAATGTTAGTTCTTCAAGGTAACTATCTAAGTTTTGGTATGGCTGCAAACACGATATCAAAATTTATAGGAACTGAAACCCCCGCGGTGGCTGATGTATTAAACATAGAACGAATATCAATAAAAACTAAGTAGTTAAAACTCGTTTTCAGAATTTTTAGAAACGAGAGTCCCACAGTGGCATATGTATAAACAAAGAACAAATATCAATTAAAACTGTATAGTTCAAGGTGCAGAGTATTTAATAATTTCCTGCAGTTACACATAAAAAAAAGTGCGCGCCCCGAGGGATGTTTATTTATCGATCGATTTCGAATAGCTAACTCTGAAGATGAGTAATGACCTAGACTGGGGCAGATCCGGGATTTTTCTTAGGAGGGGATGCACCATTAAACCACACCGTTTTTTCCCATCCTTTCGGCTGGGGGGGGGGGGGAATGCAACGCTACACACCCTCCCTCAAGATCCACCCCAGTAGATCGCAATCTAAAGTAGCCGCGCGAATTATTGAAACTATTTTTGAAAGAAATAGGGTGGGACGAAGCTCTGAGTAAACAAGAAAACGCGATGGTAATTTTAACAACGATTACTAAGTCGAAACAACGAACCTGTAAGAGAACTGAAGAAAACAGAACATGCAAACGTTAAGACTGCAGATATTGACTTCTGGTTTTGACTAATAAATAGTTACAGTCAAACCAGATGTTGTTTTTTGTACAACTCTGTAATGTTTTGCCGCAATGTTCTTATATTGATTGTCAGTTTTCTCCTGGAACTTGCAAACTTTTAAAAATTCAAATTTGATCAAGCAAGCAAGCAACCAACCAAGCGTGAACATCTAAGAAAACCCCTTACCAGTTTTCGTCACAGTAGGTTCCCATTCTGATCATGAGGAGAAATAAAACCGCCAAGTTGAATACTTCCCACCATCCTCTTTTCGACTGCAACGAAAACCCTGAGCCTGATAATATATTCAAGATAGCTGACTTTGTTTTCGCATTCCTTAAGGCCAGTTTGCCACTTGGGGATAACAAGTCTCGGGAAACATTAAAACATCATTTTAATAAGAAAACCATATTCATATTTGAACACTCGCTATGCCCAAGTGGCAAACTGCCCGTGAGGAATTGAAACAAAGTCAGCTATAAAAATTCGAATTAATAAGTTGACACTGGCCCTATCATGAATATATTATTGAGCACAAAGGTTCTCGATAGGCAGTCGAAAAGCGGATAGTTAGAAGTACTGAACTTGGAAGGCTTTATTTCTCCTCAGAATGGGAACCTACTGTGACGAAAACTGGTAAGGGGTTTTCTTAGATGATCATTTTTGCTATGCTAAGATTTTTTGGAAAACAAATGAACGAATACGTGATAGGTGAGATGAACCTCTTGTTTTAAGACCAAATGATTTCATTATTTCCAAGAGATCTTCCATCTCCTCGATTTCTTCTATCGTAGTCGGCATATTTCCTCTCCTTGTAACAGGCAGAAAGAAACTGCTACAACCAACAGTGGCGAGTACTTCAGTCTGTGTACTGATTATTATTATTATCAGGGCGTTACAGGGAACGGAGGGGCTTCCTTACGTTTTAAAGAAACACAGGGGAGAGGGGTTAGTTTATTTTGGGGCCTTGTTTACAACACAAAAGAACTTGCATTGCATCACTCGGTAGGCCTTAATGTTTATTATCTTTGTTGAAACGCCACTTAAATATTAGCCGTGGATCAAGTTGGTAGTCGATACATTGTAGCTATTGTTTTACACTCAAATTGATCATGTGTTTAATTTACGGTGTCACCGATAAAAGAAGAAAATACACTGAAAATACGTAGCTTACTCTCCCCTCTCCCTCTATATCTTTTTCTCGGAATTACTGATGTATATATGCAAGGTCTGTCTGAACGTTACTGAACGTTCATTTGGTTTATGCTTGAAATACTAACCAGTTTCTCAAAGACGATCTTAATAACTCTAATTCATGAGTGGAGAACATAGGGCACTTTGAAGTATCTATTGAAAACATACAATTGTCCTGTTATTTCTGCCCGTCGACATCTTGAAGTGACGATGCATTAATTACCCCAATACTCTTGAGTAAAAAAAAAACAAATAACGAACCCCCGTATCGTTTTCTCAGAATCACTGATGCAGCTAATGTCATGCCCTTTGCACACACGCTGAAATTCAAGATCTGTAGCTGCAAGAGACGATGATTTACGTTCGTTGAAAGAACTTCTCTCTGAGTTGCAATGTAGCTATTCACTTTTGTTTCCGCTACTTATGCTATGATCTCAGTTCGATTTAATTTAAACCAGTAAAATGGCTTCCGGTAAAACGAAAACCATCGACGAAATCGACGATCTATCGGAAATGTTTCAAGCAATGGCGGCGCTTGGTATTTCGTGTAAAGGATTACAATCATTGGATCAGATGAAAGATCGAGTAAGAACTGAATTAAACCAGTCCCAAAGTAAGCCCAACTGGACGGCAGGTCAGGTAAGACAGTTTTGAACTGCTAAACAGGAAGTGTCTCCTTGGAACCGTGTCTCGCAATATCCTAAATACATGCCTAAATAAATACCGGAGCGCAGCAAAATCGTTTAGCAACGGACACAACAACACCGAAAGTACATGATGTATTAAGAATTATTTGCGTTCTTACACAACTTTTAATGCGCCTTTTACTATTTACTTCGGGTTAATTATTTCGAATTTCACGATGAGGCTTTTAAAGTTGGCAGGGGCATACAAATCATTTGTTACCGATATAATAACCAGGCCTCATTAAAATGGGAAAAAACATGCCATTTGTTTCTATACTATACCTTTGCACCAAATATGTTGATTTCTAGTACTGAAACGGAATATTGTTTTGTGCTTATAACACCTGAATTGAACATACAACTACACTGGAAGATTTAACTAAGCGGTGCATGTTTCCCGGAAACAGATCAGTGGATTTCCACGAATTCATGAATCTGTATGGAGTAGTTGGAACGCGTTATTTAAAGTCGAATGTACCAGCTTTCGGAAAACGACGTTACCCAGTGGATTATTTTTAAGTAACACCACTATCAAATTGGCAAGGGTATTTTGAAACAGAAGTTGTGCAGATTGATCAAAAGCACAAGCATTTAAATATATAGGTAAGGCACAGTCTGCGTCACAGCTAAGTTAGCTGGGACACCACTCCAAGTCACGATGCATGCATCAATGTTTTTAACTCTGCCTTCCTCCTCAATATTAAGTAAAACACTTCGTGGTGTCTGGGGCCAGCCGTTGTGACACGAATTGTAGCTTGCAGTGCTTGTGTTTTTTTGTTAAAGATGTGTCTTGGAATAGTTCATTCGTGTGTTTACCGCCATCTTGGATTCTCAAAACGTCACGGAGGGCAATTGCGACGGCCTAAATTCCACTCCCTTGGTCATTTTTTCACCACTTGTACACACCATGGAACATTTAACGCTCGCTCGCCCAAATTAACCCACACGCTGCGGGCTATTTGTGAACAGGAAAATGCACAAAGTATCCAATTCCCATTAAAGCTATTAAACCCACTCACACGACTAATTAAAGAGCACTGCACTTTGGGTGTTTGACGATGCAGTATTGGTTATCAAAAACAGTGGCGTCAACAAGCTTGAATTCATTAAGGCTTAAAAATACACTCTATCGAGAAACCGAAAAGTAGCCTATAGATCATACTACAAAACAATTCAAGAGCATGTTTAATTTAGACAGATACACTTTATTTACCCTCGGTTTTACATGAGGCTTGTTAGGCCTCCAGTTTGTACTGGCTGATGATCTGAGGAGATTTGATCCCGGGGGAGGTACTCCGGCTTGTAAATAAAGGGGATGATCGAATGGAGGCAAAACTTACGTTAGACATAGGCATCATTTATTTAACGTGGACAAGTGCACGCTTAGCTGTTTGCTAGTTTCCAGATGCTTTACGATTTAAATTAAGTAACGTACAACATTTTGATGTAAAAGTATTTACATCAAATCAAAGTGTATTCAAAAAAAAAGTATTTACATCAAGCTAATTTAAAATGGCTTAAAAAATCAAGCTAATTTAAAATCCCCCAAAATAAAATAAAAAAATCCGAGCTAAAAGCGATGAAATATAAGCAAATTAAGTTAAGTTTGCTTTCATGTTCTAGGCCTTTTCCATTTTATCAGAAGCAAAAGATGAAGATGCCTGGAAAAAACAAGCTTTACTGAAGCTTTACACTGATGGAGAGAATTGTCTGAATAAAATGGATGTCAAAATTCTGGCTTTGCTGGAAAAGAACGTGGGCAACGTTAGAGAGAAGATAAAACGTCATCAAGAACAACTGAAACGGAATGAATACTTCCTTCTAGTTGCAGGTAAATACAGAAAGCAGTGTCTTGATTTTAAAAAACACATCGAATCCTAAGAAGCTCATTTCCACGTTAGCAAAACTATAAGACTGTAAGGGTTGTTAAGGGTGATTGCATGGTGACTGTAGATTATTGCCTTTAATTGATTTGAGGTTTGTACTGCCTAAGAAATATGTCTGACACTAAGTGACTATTTTGCACCCTATCAAGGGTACGTTTCATGATACAAATACCGTATTTATTCGATTAAGCCCCCAACCTCGAATAAGCGTCCACCCTGTTGGTAGGAAAAGTTAATAAGCCCCCAACCTCGAATAAGCGCCCACTCCCCACCCCTCTAAAAAAACTGAAGCGCACAACAGGAGTATCGGTTATATTTGAAATTGAGACTGAAATTGGCTTAGTACTACCAAGAGACTTCTCTTTCTTAGTATTTTACGAAAACTTTCCAATGAACAGTTAAAATTCAGTTTTGGTACAACTTCACGTTTAGTTATTATATATTGTTTTCTTGCAAAATAAACGTACTACTTGCTAAAAATGGTGAAAATTTTAGGTGAGACCGGCTCTGGGAAAAGCAGCTTGGTGAATCTCATTCTAGGAGAGGAACTTCTTCCATATTCTGTACTCAGCACAACGTCCACCATATGTGAATTAAGGTATGGAGAGCATCGTAGAGTTGTAGCCCACTTTAAAGACAAGGATCCTGAAACAGAATGTCCAACCAAGACGTTCTCTTTAGTGGAGCATCCAGCAGGGTCCTCAGAGCAAAGTTACCTGCAGCAGAT
This sequence comes from Oculina patagonica, assembly GCF_052425735.1. Lineage (NCBI taxonomy): Eukaryota > Metazoa > Cnidaria > Anthozoa > Scleractinia > Oculinidae > Oculina > Oculina patagonica. The sequence goes on along the minus strand of NC_135765.1, from coordinate 4,360,757 downwards.
TTCTCCCTATGTTCACGTAAAGAGTGATCGAGAGAAAGGTTCGATTTACAAGAAGATTGAAATATTTTGGCCTCACCAACTTTTGGAGGTAGTTATTATCGATGTAATAGCTTTATTCTGAGTTTACATTTGTGAAAAAACGTCCAGTGACCAAATAGACGACAAGTAAGACACAAAGTAAAAAAAACCTGGATCCCGTTTGCTCTAACTATTAGCACTGTTTTAACCCTGCAAGCAAACTTTAAAAACATACTGTCGGCAGGGCGAGGAGCTTTGTTGTTTTCACAAAAATTTAAGGTGGCTCTGAAACTTACCGACAGACTTCTGTAAAAAATTTGTTTTTGAATGTTTATTTTGCTGATATGACAAAGTTAATTTAAAAACACATACTTTCATCGAGCAGCTTTTAAGTTATTTATTAAGTTATAGGGTCATTTTGAACCCCCTCTCCCCCCCCCCCTTTTTACTTTGCCATGGTAAGGAATCTTTGGATTCGACTCTGTTTATTGATAAGCGATTACTGGTTTAAGGTTAACGTTTTATGCCGCACCATCGGTCTAGCTATAATAGCATACAGTTGAATATCGCAAAACTGGTCGATAAACATAGAAGAAGTAAGGTTATGAGGTTTTACTATTCTTCTTGCTATGAGGTAATCACGACGCAGTATGATCTTTTATACCAACGAACAACGTACTGTCTTTCAGAAAGGCGTGGTAATCATTGACAGTCCTGGAATTGGCGAGTCCGAAATCATGGACGAGATAGTCACACAGTATCTGCCTCAAGCCTTTGCATTCATTTATGTCATCAACTGTGCAAACGCTGGAGGAGTTCAGAAAGACAGAGTGAGTATTGACTTTAATAGCGGCAGTGACAATTGTTATTAGCAGCAAAACTGCAGGAATAGGTACAGATATTATGTTTATGACTATTTAGATTTGTTTCATCGTTAAAATATTGTATTGTATATTAATAGAAGTTAATTCTTGCCGTTATCCTCGTATTGCCTACTCGAAAACGCGCTACAAATTCACAGTTCCTTTCTACCGTCATGCAGGTGTATAAATGGGCACTATGACATAAATTACAAGCATCCCATCCAGAGGGAATGGCAAAACCGTACTTCCGGATGCTCGTGCTAAGGACAACGAGTATTTTAGGGTTCAGAAAGAGTTAAGGGTTCTCTCTCTCTCACTGGTTCCATGGCCTAAAAATAGTTAAAATACATAGGGCTGCAGAGCTTCATAACATGGTCTCAGGGTAAACATTTCTTGGGTCGGTGGCATTCTAGAGCTCAACTTCGTCGTTTAATGCGCAAGACAGTAAAATAATAACCCAAACAAAAGGGTACCATTGGGGAATAACACGCATTGTTTCATTTACAACTATTATTTCCGAAAAAAAGTTTAAAAAATTCGCCTTAACTCTCAGGACTCTCCGGATTTTTGGATAAAGATTCTGTAATCTGCAATATTGTCACATACTAGACTTAGTTTACAAAAACAATGTGTAAAATTCATTGTTTGAGGAACAATCAGAATAGATTCCGTCACAATGTTTATGCGAGATCTTCTCGTCCATGCAAAACACAAAACAAGAACTCGAGACAGCAAAAAGGTTAAGTTATATGGAGAACATACCATTTTCCATGCTTCTTTGAAGAATTTAATGCTGCCTTAAATACTGCCTTTCAAAATACAGGTATTAAGAACTGTCGGAAAACCATTGTCCTCGGCGTTTCCAGTATTTAACTTTTGCGCGAAAATAATATAGCTACATGTATTGTTATTTTTAATAACAGGGACCATCCTTCAAAGGCCAGATAATGCTATCCATTGGAAACATCACTAACCAGTGGATAAGTGTTAACAAAACATACTACAGTATTCACTGAATAGTGATTTATCTGGTGGGAAGCGTTATCCACCCTTTGAAAAAGTGGCAGTTCGTCACTGTATTCAGACACCGCTATGATGACAAAGAAATATGCCGGCCTACTCCTACCCCCTATCCAGTCATCGTTAAACAAAGTTGCAAAACCTATCATGCAACCTTTGATTTACAGCTTGAAAAGTTGCTAGAAGATGTAAGGAAAGTGACACTTGAGGGACAAGAAGAATCAGTCTCATCTAAGTGCGCGTTGTTCGTGTGCAACAAGTGGGACCAAGTTCCGGAAAATGAAGTTAAAGATGTCCAGAATCACGTGATCAAGAAGCTGAAAAAGTGCTGGCCTGGTCTTGTCCCAGAGTCACAGATCATCAATATGTCAACAAAGAACGCAAGTACTGCTCAGAACCACGGAATTATCACCGAAGAATTTTTCTCCCTAATGAGTGGAATGAGGTTTATGGTTTTAAAGAGCATCGAAGCCAAACTGGAAATGCACTGGAGGTAGGCGTTTACTGAGCGGCCATCAGTAAAATAAATGTGCAAAATAAGAAAAAAAAAATCCTCACACTTTGCCAGAATTTAAGTCTAGAAGAGTTAGTGCTTGAAAATATTTTCTAGTTCAATCAGATTTTTTATCGAGGAACAGTTTTCCATGAATACACCGTAAAATTTCAAAATGACCCTCATCTCATTCGTTGCATTTCCTTCATTTTCATTGGTCGAGAGCCTACCACGTGACTGGAAAATAACTGTTTAAAAAATAATTTTCTGGTCATACGCATTAATTACCGCCCGACACTGACTTTGCTGCAAATGCTCATGGGTAGTAATTACTGAACGCAGTTTTCGGAAAATATCTTGATTTGTAATTGTCTCGCAGGGCAATTATTAGCCTCAAATAATTGATTAAATAATTTATCAATTGTTTGCCTGAGCCTTCGGGTTCGGCTTGCTACTGAAAAATCATCCCACTTGCTCAACCTCGTCCAACAATTGTATAGTATTTTTGGGATTTTAATTTTTCTGCCATTGTACTGTTTTCGTAAAAGCAAAATTGAGATACAATTTCAGCACGAATACCATGCTGAAAACCCAACTTGGATATGCATGGTCGAATGGAAAAAAGCTCATTTTTCTATGCCTTCATTTATCCCATAGAAGATGGCTTTTCGTGTTCTAAAATAAAATATTACAGGGTCTAGTAAAGCCACTAGTGGCATTCAGCTTCTTTCCTGAAGCTCAAAAGTGCATTATTTTAATTTCTTATAAGACACAGGAAATCATATTATATTTGGTTTAGAATATAAAATTAAAAAAATGTTCATCCAAGAGCACAAGTCTTAAGAAAAGACTGGCAGTCATGGATTCGCATTCAGGTATAAATTGGTTAGCTTATTTCGCGCGTATACAGTGGTCATTTCTAAACTCTGATAAAAAAAAAGCCACGTCAGTTCGTTCGCGAGATACGCTATAGAGTGTCCTTCGGAGAGAGTAAAATGACGTGCTGTGATCTTTATCAGATTAAAAAGACATTAAAACGGAGACGCTATTTCTTTCGTGATAAAAATTTATAGAGCGAGATTACGATATTAGAAATATATATAGTTTAATTTAAGCGTTAGAAAAACTTGACTCGTATTGCTAACTGATACATCGTCACATATACCGTATTTATTCGATTAAGCGCCCAACCTCGAATAAGAGCCCACCTCGAATAAGCGCCCACCCTAAAGGTAGGAAAGGGTAATAAGCGCCCACCCCCACCCCACAAAAAAATAAAGTGTACAAGAGGAGTATTGATTATTGAAATTGACTATATACTTTTAAGAAGACTTCCCCCTGACCGAGTTTTCTTAGTATTTTACAGGAACTTTCAATGAACAGTTTTAATTCTGCTTTGGTACGCCTTAACGTTTTGTTATTATTTATTGTTTTGTGACAAAAATAAACTTACTTTTTGCTAAAAATCGTGAAAAATTTCTAAGCGCCCAGCCTCGAATAAGTGCCCACTTTCAAGGTCCAAAAATTTAATAAGCGCCCAGGGCGCTTAATCGAACAAATACGGTATTTTATTCTGATAGAGTATGGCGTTTTCGATGTGAAAGATACCAGCTCAGCTATAATCTCTCTAATGACAATGACTAAAGGATGATCATCTAAATATACGTTTTATTATTTATAGGTGGCTAGATTACTTTCTTTCAAGGATAATTTATCAAGCAAAGGCTTTTGTGATGAATGCTTCCAGAGACCACGATGAGGTCGTCAAGAAAATGGCCTCCATTACAGATCGTTTGTTTATGATTGAAGAGCAACAAAACCAAGTCATAGAAGATCTTCACGACCATCTGAAGACTCGTGTCTATCGTGCCGTAAAGAAGCTCTCCGAGTACCTAGCGTCGGATGGCGTAAGAGCTCGCTTCACATCATGGACCCTTGACGACGTTCCAAAGGCAGACAGTTCCTGGGAAGTGACAAAAAGCAATATCACGAGAGTGTTAGTAAGCCGGCTGCGAGAAATCATAGAGCAATGGGAAGAAGACAAGCAAGTGTTTGCAGGTGCTCGTCAGTCACTTGTACAACACTTTCAGCAGCGGTTCAATTTCGTTGAGGGACAGCTGCGGAATCTCCAAGCTGCTGTCACAAATGACGACCTCAATGTTCCAGAAGGTAATCCACCTGATGAAGGCTTTAGTGTAGCAAAAAAGGTTGTCATTGGCGTCACTAGTCCAATCTGGGTTCCACTTACCCTAGTTGCGTTGGTCATCGGTGCCCCTGTGGTCGGAATAATTGCGATTAAAAACAAGCTGGAAGACAAAAGCAAAACCAAGAAATACGAAAAAGACAAATGTGCTTTTATGGCTGAAATGGCCGAAGACTATCTCGATTATTTCGCTACGAATGAACGTGTGCTCAAGTTGTTCGTGAAGAACCAACTGACAGAGGCGGAGCTGTGTCTGAAGCAAATTGAAGCCCGAATTCCAGAACTGATCCAGGCTGACAAGATGTTGTGTAAACAACTCCGCGATGAAACCCGCTCACAGGAAGAAATACAAAAGCTATACCAACCAATAATGAATGAAGCTTCTGATATCAGGGGACATTTGGCAGTATTTGGTTTAAAAGAAATCCGTGCCGCTGATATCAGCAATGAGGCGTTAGACTGGAAAGAAGACATGTCAAGCTGTCTTGGCTGTGGCGCGTTTGCCACTGTGTATCAAGGGAAGATGAAAAGGCATGGAGTGGAGCAAACTGTGGCTTTAAAGGTTTGCAACGACGTGCTTAATGCTAAAAATGCAAGCGTTATCATGGCGGAAGTGGAACTTTTGAGGTAAGCAATTTTAATTGAATTTCTGTAAGTTAAAGGTCCCGATTTTCCCAACCTTCGGCGCCTTACAGTAAAGAGCTAATTAAAGAGAAGTAACAATTATTTTAAGGATAACGGATGCCCATGCTAGAAATTTTGCCAATCAAACTGTTCTGGATACCACACGATTTCAGTGTTATTGCATGGTGTCTGTTATCGCTACAGACGACGGCGATTTAGTACATAAAAAGTTCTTTTTTTAACAAATAACAACGTGATTTAGATTGTTGTCCCTTTCGCAAGAGTGGTAGGCCCGTTGCCGTCTTTGGAATACAAAATTCTCGGGGCTAGTGACACAGGATCCAGAAGAGTTTATTTAGCTTAATGGAAAAAACACGACATTTGTAAATTTCAAAGGACACTGCATTACGCAATTGATCCACCAAATTGGTTCACTGTGAATCCAGTTCAATCTTGTTGTCATTGCTTCGATCTTGCTGTCATTACTTAAGCCGGTCTCGGTCCACGGGCGCACAATTTAGCAATATTTTTTCATTTCCTTGTTTATTCTGTTCGTCAGGAAATTAGAACATCCTCATATTGTAACGTTTTATGGCACATCCCTGCTTACGAAAGAGGGCACCACAAAGGCAATCCTGGTAATGGAGAAGTGCAAAGGAAGCTTGAAGAGTCACTTCTTCACTCAACCAGAATCAGTTCCTGGAAAATCCGCAAATCCTGAAGATGTTAGACAAGCATGTCAATGGGCGAAACAGATCACTACTGCTCTTGCATTTATGCACAAACAGGGATTTATTCACAGAGACCTAAAGTTAGAAAACATCTTGGTATGAAACTAATCTTTGTTTCTTATCAAGAAAAGCTAAAAATCTGCCTAACCATTTTATAAATGGCCATTTAGGAAAAAAAAGGAAACCTGATGCCAGTTTCTGAAATAATGTGTTAAATTCAAAGAAAAATAAGAAAATCTATTAAATGTCAAACTTCGGTACAAAGCAGTGGCGGATCCAGACCTTCAGTTAAGGGGAGGGCCCGATCATACAGACCTTGGAATAAGAGGCCTAGCTATATAGGTGGGCCCGCTCTCGAAAATATTTTTTCTCGGCCCTTCAGGCCTCAGTTTGGTCTACAAAATAGGGTGGGCACCCTCCCTGGCCCCTCTCCTAGATCTGCCACTGCAAAGGAGTACAAACACATTCAAGGAACTTAGATTCCGAAATAAAAGGCCCAGACGTTAACAATAATAGCCTTTGATTTGGTAATTATAACCATGATTTTGTAACATAACTCCAATTTTTTATTCAAATCTTGTTGCCACCCATATTTAAATTTTGTTCAAAATGATACCCAGTTTCTTAAAGGAATTGGCCCGATTTATACTAGAGACGGGATGATCCGTCCGGACGAACTCGCATTTTAATTAGGCGAGCATTTTTTAGTTCGAGCGATAATTCGTCTGTGAATAAATACGGGCAAACAGACGGATTATCGGTCCAGACCAACTATCTTCATAATTAATTCGTCTTGGCAAACGAATTATGAAGATAGTTGGTCTGGACGGATGATCCGTCTGTTTGCCCGTATTTATACACAGACAAATTATCGCACGAACTAAAAAATGCGCGCCTAATTAAAATGCAAGTTCGTCCGGACGGATCATCCGTCTCTAGTATAAATCGGGCCAATAAAAAATGTCTTTTAGTGACATCAATTTGAAATTCTTTGTCTAATTTTTTATTAAAGCTATCAGATGACAATTCAGTAAAGATTACTGATGTTGGAGTTTCTACAAAAGCAACAGACATCACTGGCACTTTGGCAGGAACGCCTGTTTACATCGCACCAGAAGTGTTTCATTCCAGGGTGTATGACAGCAAAGCAGACATATACAGCTTTGGCCTAATATTGTGGGAGATGTGGTTTGGGCAGCAGGCCTTCGCTGACGATAACGTGCCGATAACAGCCTTCTTTGCTTTGGTGGATAACGGCCATCGACCGAAAGATGTGAAAGGTAGCATGGCGCCTCCGCCCCTCTGGAAAGAACTGATGGAAAAATGCTGGAGTGGAAACCCCGAGGAACGCCCTTCTGCCAAGAGTTGTTACGAAAAAATTACAAAACTGTCTCAGGAGATAACTTAAGTTACACTTAACATTTTAACTTTAGTTACAATGGGTGATCCTTAGGACGCTAAGAAACAAGTAACCCTCATTTATCATCATAGAGTTAAATAAACAAAAGTGTCTACTTACTATCCCTAGCGATAGTTTGATTAAGGCTACCTTCCTAAGGGAAAAGGCGAATGTTCCTCTCCCGTTCGGCTACCCTTTTCCTCGCTCGAGGTGATTTGGCCAGTTAGTCAAAAACAATTAAGCAATGATTGACTTTAAATCCTAGATAAGAGTTCAGTTAATCGGCTTTCGCACGTCCGGGGCCCACTTTGCTTTGCCAGATTCAGTCTTAAACGCCCAACTTGTATTTACTCAATGTAAAGGACTTTATGACTCATTGCCTTGCCTTCATATATGGTCTACTCAGGGTATGGTTTTAAAGTCTTTGGTATATTAATGAGGGTCTCTTTAGGGATACTTGCTGCCACTTCATGTATGTGATAAAACCATTGGTGACTTGATTCTACTAGCTGGTTCCTTGAAATCATATGCTAAAAACGAAGAAAAATAAGTGAAATTTGGAGAGAGGCTAACGGCGTCACAGTGAACACGGCCAAAGTATTTAAATCCATTATTCATCGAGGATGGGACACTGGGAATGAAAACGGTATGGTTCGTTACGTCGTTAGTGGTACTGTATATAAAAGTGCATATCGGTAAATGTTACGTATTTTGATTAGTCTTTATTGAAACCTTCTTATACCTAACGTTAAAACCACCAGGTGCATTGACCTTTGAATTAAACCGCCTCTCGATCGCTGCTGGTTACTTGGAGCTGGGTTCGGGGTCTACAGGTGCATGTATATGAACGATAAGAAAAGAGTAACATGATTGTAAACAATAAAATTGAGTCTTGCATAGGTCAAGCATTTCATTTGTTTGTTTTTTTGTTGTTGTTGTTGTTGTTGTTTTTGTTTTTTTTGCCATCAACAGGCTGGAGTGAGTTAGGAGGTGTTACGCAAACAGGCCGTTTCTTGCCAGAAAAGGAAAAAGGCAAACTGTCACGGTAAAAAATGTATTCAACGATTTAAAGTTCTTTGACGTGGAAATTTAGCAAATTGCACCCTAGGTCATTCATCACGAAAGTAAAAGACTACCGTATTTACTCAAATAAGCGCCGCGGCCCTTAAGTGCGCTTCGCGCACTTTTAAAAGTGCGCGCTCAAGTGCGGCGCTTATTCGAGGGCGGCGCTTATTTGAGGGTGGCGCTTATACACACATATACGGGGATGGTTTTGGCGGAAATAGCGAAAAACTCGCTCGGCTCACCGGCTCGCCTCGCTCCTTTTTCGCTATTTGCGACCAAAACCATCCCCGTATATGTGTGTACCCTCACCCCTTATATGTGTGTGACTTTCTCACTCATCATTTTTTGTGCAAAAATTTCTTGCGGCACGCAAAAATCGCTTGTGCACACACACACACACACATCGCTATATTACTTGGTGCGCCAGAAATAATTTCTATTGAACAAAAATTTTTTATTAGTATATAGACAAAGATGGCTGCTGCAAGTTATTCGCAAGAAGTTTTGCAAGCACTGATTAAAGAAATTCGTGAATTTCAAAGAAAACCACAAAGAAACGAAACGTCTTTATTGGCCCAATCCGATTTCAACGAATGGCTACGCGTTTGGAAAATGACCATACCAGATAGTGAAAGTGCCAGCAAAGACCTTTTTGCATTTCAAAAGAAAACAAAAGTAAAGTTCATTGATTTGGTAAATAATGAAATACAAGATTTGAAAAGCTTGAAAATAAGCTTTGGGTTGCAAATAAAGTTTACAAAAGAAAATTTTCAAACAGGAAAAACAGAAGAGATGGAGCATTATTTTAAGGAAAAAGAACCTCACGTTTTTAACGAACATAATAAACAACAGATAAAACAAGAGTTCGATAGATTTATTGAAATAGTAAAGGGTCAAATTGAGGCTTGGTCAGAGCGAGGCTCAGGGTGGGTTCTTGAAAGAATAATGGCTGCCTACGTGAATGTTGCACGATACCAGCCATTGCGCGGAGGAACTTATTTGCCTCTTCCTGATAATTTGGCAAAAAAGAAAGCAATAATTAATGTAAGAAACAGAGATAACGAATGTTTGAAGTGGGCTCTTAGAGCTGCTTTATTTCCTCCAAAAGATGGTAAGGACGCTCAAAGACCAAGCAAATACTCGCTTAACGACGGCATAAACTATAATGGCATCGATTTTCCAACACCAGTAAAACAGATTGACAAGCTTGAGGCACAAAACAAAACACTTGCAATAAATGTCTTTGGCTGGGAAAATGATTGTGTGATTGTGCACAGAGTAAGCAAAAAAGAAAAAACAATTTCTCGTATAAACCTTATGTTAATTGAGTTAGAATCAATTCAGCACTACTGTTTTGTAAAAAGAGTAAGCGCTTTACTTTTTGATCAAACCAAAAAGTGTAATAAAGAACACTTTTGCATGATGTGTTTGACCGGTTTCACAAGAGCGGACTTGCTCGAGAACCACGAAAAATATTGCAATGGCATGAACGGCAGGCCGACAAGGATCGAAATGCCAGAAGAGGGGAAAAACACTCTTTCTTTCCAAAATCATCACAAACAGATGAAGGTACCATACGTAATATATGCGGACTTTGAGGCATTGATCAGAAAGATTGAAGGCCGCGAGCGTGACCCAGAAAGCAAACAAAAAAGCTAGACAGAAAAGCATGAGGCATGTGGTTTTGCTTACACAGTTGTAAGGAGTGATGGCAAACACAAACGGCCATTTGTTTACAGGGGTGAAAATGCTGTTGAAGTGTTTTTGAACTGTCTTCAAGTGGAAGAAAAAATAATAAAAAATGATTTGTCAACACCGCAACCACTTATTATGACTTCAGAAGATTGGAGAAAATTTAAAAATGCAACTGAATGCCACATTTGCAACAAAAGTTTGATAAAAGATCAATTTTTAGACTCATTGCCAGTTTGGGAAAGCGAATATGAAGATGCAAAACCTGTTTATTGTGGCCAAACGCATAAAAAATGTTTTTACGAAGAAAGAAAAAATGATTTTTATAATCCTGTTGAAGACAGAAATTACAATTATTTCTTAAAAAAAATAACAAAAAAAGAAGACAAAGAAGAAGCACAAAAACAAAAAAACTGCATGTTTTGTGGAAAATCTTTACTTCAGAAAAACTTTAGAGATGCGGTGAAAGATCATTGCCACATAACAGGCAATTACCGCGGTGCTGCTCACAACTCATGCAATCTAAAAATGAGGATAAAACCAATGACAGACCAAATACCAGTTGTATTTCACAACCTGAGGGGTTATGATGCGCACCATTTAACGCAAGCGATGTCAAAGCTTTCGCAAAAAACACAGAAAGATGTAAAATGCGTAGCAAACAACATGGAGAAATACATTACATTTTCATTTGGTTGCCTTCGTTTTATTGACAGCCTAAACTTTCTTCAAGGAAGTCTTGATTCACTGGTAAATGCAACTCCAAAAGAGGCATTGAAAATAACAAAAGTTATATCACAAAGAAACAGCGAAAAAAATGAAGAATTTAAAACAAAATCACTAAAAGAAAAAATAAAAGAAATAGAACAAAATGCTGAACTTCTTTACAAAAAAGGCATTTTTCCTTACGAATACATGGACTCATGGGAAAGATTTAATGATACAAGTTTGCCAGAAAAAGAAAAGTTTTATAGCAAGCTTAACGATGAACACATAACTGACGAAGAATACGAGCATGCAAATAGTGTGTGGAAAACTTTTAAATGCGAAAATCTTGGAGATTACCACAACCTTTATGTTAAAACGGATGTAACTCTTTTGGCGGATGTTTTTGAGAACTTTCGCAATATATGTAAAGAAAAGTATGAGCTCGATCCAGCACACTATTTTACTTCTCCAGGCCTTTCTTGGGACGCACTCTTGAAAAAGACAGGCGTACAGCTTGAGCTACTGACTGACCCCGAAATGCATCTTTTTGTGGAAAGGGGAATAAGAGCTCAGGACAATTAAGGCATGGGTCTCCCATTACATTGCATCAAAAACTTAGGGGGTGGTCTATCTTCTGAGGCTTTAGCCATGAAAGTCTGAAACTTTGGCAAAGTAATAAGTATGGAAATTTTGTTCAATTTATGTGAATGACGTATGCAAATTAGGTCACGTGACTTTTTGCGGCCAATTATTTAAAAAATATCTTTGAGGAAAAATGGCACCAGTTTAAAACATCAGTCTTCTAGCTTTTTTGTGACTAGGCAAGTACTTAGGAGAGCAACAAAAGATCTGTGCCCGGACTTTGTTTAATATCTTATTAATTTCGAAAATTAACGGTATTTTGTACTAGTACCCAGTCCTCCAGAAATAGTCTTTTCCTTTTTCAGACCGTTATTTTGAAATTTGTCACAAGGTCCGGGCACAGAAGTGATGTACCTAATAACCTTAAGCTCATAAAGCTAACAGCAGCATCCAGAAACTAATAAAAAGTGGTGCCATTTTCCTAAAATGATTTTTAAGCTAAAAATAACCCAGTCAGGTCACGTGATCTAATTTGCATATGTCAACCTAATAAATTTGACAAAATTTGCAAACTTATTACATTGTCAAAGTTTAAGATTGTCATGGCTAAAGGCTAAGAAGATGCACCACCCCCTTAGTTTTTGGTGAAATGATGGAAGGCCCATGCCTTAATTGTCTTGAGAGGAGGCATTTCAATGGCTAGCAAGAGATACGCAGTGGCAAACAATCCTTACGTTGAGGGATACGACGACAAAAAACCAAAAAAATACATAATGTATCTTGACGCGAACAACCTTTATGGGTGGGCAATGAGCAAGCCACTTCCAAAAAGTGGTTTTAAATGGAAAAGAGTCATGCCGAGTGAAAAAAAAAATAATGAAAAAAAAGGAGAATGACAAAACAGGCTGGATATTGGAGGTTGACCTCGAATACCCAGCAGAACTCCATGAATGCCACAACAGCTATCCGTTGGCTCCAGAAAAAAAGAAAATTAACAGGGAAATGTATTCACCTTACCAAAAAAGGATAATAAATGAACTTGAACATGACCCACCTGACACTGAAAAGCTTGTGTTAACACTTGAGGACAAAAGTAATTATGTTGTTTATTATCGAAACTTGCAGTTTTATCTGAAACAAGGAATGAAACTAAAAAAAGTTCACAATGTTATTGAATTCGAACAAGAATGCTGGATGGAGTCATACATTAGGATGAACACAGAATTTAGAAAAATAGCTAAAAACGACTTTGAAAAGAACTTTTACAAGCTAATGAATAACTCGGTTTTTGGAAAAACAATGGAAAACCTGCGTAACCGTGTTGACATAAAAATAGTGCGAAGCAATGAAACAAACAAAATAAGAAAATTGGTTGCCAGTCCGTTGTACTCAAGACATGCAATGTTTTCAAACGACTTGGTCGGGATTGACATGCGCAAAAGCAAGCTTATTCTTAATAAGCCTGTCTACACAGGTATGACTATTCTTGACGTAAGCAAGATACTGATGTACGACTTCTTTTACAACCATCTGAAAAATGTATACGGCCCGCGCTGCGAGCTATTGTATACAGACACAGACAGCCTTTTGCTCGAGATCGAAACAAATGACATTTACGAAGACATGGAATGGAACAAAACTTTGTATGATACAAGCGACTACCCAAAAGAGCATCCACTCCACTCATACGAAAACAAAAAGGTATTGGGAAAAATGAAAGACGAATGCGCAGGAACCCCCATAGCAGAGTGTGTTTGTCTGAGACCGAAAATGTACTCGATAATTACAGAAGACGAAAAAAAAAATATAAAAAAAGCGAAGGGTGTAAAAAAGAGCGTTGTGGAAAAGCAAATAATCCACCAACAGTACAAAGAAACACTTTTTGAAAGAAAGCAGTTATGGCATGGAATGAACATACTTAGAAGCGAGGGTCATGAGATTTACGGAATGCATCTCAACAAGGTCTCGTTGTCGCCTTTTGACTCAAAGCGATGGATAGCGGATGATGGGATACATACAAATGCTTACGGGTATAAGTTAACATAAACAGAACGTTTATAGCTTTTCTGGTGGTAACTGTGTATTTTGAGGAATAACAAGCAATTCTTCACGCACGAAGCCGCGCTTGGGGCCATCGTGCAAGTAGTAAAGAACTGGCTGATTAGGTTTAGTAACAGACCTTTCAATGCTGTAGACTTTTAATGACCAAATCGGATCTGTAGCCCTTTTTACGCCGCCTTCCAGCTCGCCAGGTTGGTAGAGATAGCGCACATTAATGAGAGAGAGGATTTTTTTTTCTTTCTTGCCAACAGGCCTTGTATATTTTGAGGATGGTTTGGACGAAACAGCTTTTTCTTTGATTGCTGCAGCAGGTTTTTTTCCAGTAAGACTGGTAACTTCGTTGTTCAGAGCGGCAACAACTTCGGGTAGCCTTTTAACCCACGCTGTCGACCGCTGGCCAGATGGCAGGTTCATCTCGACACCGTACTGATAACCAAACAGGCGCCCTGCCAGTGTTTGATTAAAACGTTCAACAATGGCTTGATCTCTGTGAATGTTAACACGCCCGCGCCTAATATAAGTTTTGTGATTTTCCATTTCTTTGGTAACAGCACCCATAAATTCGCGCCCGGGGTCAACTTGCAGCATCTGTGGCCATTTTAGTGCACTTCGCCTGTAAATTGTCTGAAAACCTTTTGCAACCTCAGTTGAATCTTTGGAGGTCAAAGGCTCGGCCTCTTTGTAACGGCTGGCAACGTCAACAACAGTCAGAGCGTATTTGTAAACTTTTCGCCCTCGCGGCAGTTTGTCGTGTGGCAGAAAAAGAAGGTCCGCCTGGTGGACCGCGTTAGGAGAAGAAACATCAAATTTTGGGCGAGGAACGTATCGTGGTGCCGGAAGGTAGATCTGCCAAAGGGCCTGCTTAACTAGCCACTTTTTTGCGGCATCTTCGGAAACCTTGGCAGCCTCGGCTAATTTTTTTATCGCTGCAATTCCCTTCCAGTAGCCCTTTGCGTAGATCTTTGCGTCCATGTGTGTATACAAGAAAAAAGAAAAGTTTAAAGAAACCGGAAGGCAGCGTACCCAAGGGCAAGCGCGCCAGCGCCAACAAACATCAGTTCACCTTGGAAGGTAGATCTGCCAAAGGGCCTGCTTAACTAGCCACTTTTTTGCGGCATCTTCGGAAACCTTGGCAGCCTCGGCTAATTTTTTTATCGCTGCAATTCCCTTCCAGTAGCCCTTTGCGTAGATCTTTGCGTCCATGTGTGTATACAAGAAAAAAGAAAAGTTTAAAGAAACCGGAAGGCAGCGTACCCAAGGGCAAGCGCGCCAGCGCCAACAAACATCAGTTCACCTTGTTTCTGCTGCTCGCTTGGCTGATAAAAATCAGAAAACTTTGGCTCTTTTGGAGGAATCATTTGCTTGTCAGGATGTGCCTGGTTGTAGAGTTTGAAAGTGTAGTCAGTGTTCGTGAAGTTCTGTTTGGCCTGCTCTTTTATTTCCGCGTTGGTTTGTATCCAGTCGAGGAGCTTGGTGCGGTCGCGAGAGTATTTTGCGTAAGCTGCCTGGTAAGCCTCGAGAGCTTTGTCGTGCCTTTCTTTTTCTTTCAAAGCGGCGTCATCTCCACCACCCAAAGCTCGAGCAAGGTAGTTGCCGCCAATGAAAGCAGCAGCGTTCAAGATAGCTCCGCCAGCCATAATCGCGATGCTTGCCATAGTAGAACTTTGTTATTATATTATGCGAATTTTTTTTAATTGGTGGGGAGAATTTTCTGGTCCTCGAGATACTGTTTAAGTGCAACGCTGCCAGCCATGACGGCTGTGAACTTTACATAGTTCATAAAACTGCTGCTTGGGTCGGATGTGAAGTTTTCTTTTACAACTTTTTTGGCAGCCCAGCCGATTCCGGCGGCGAGACCTGTAATGGTGGCGGCATCCATGAGTGTTTTCACGAGCTTGTTGTCGGACATGGCGTTTTGATATAAAATAAAAAAAATCTTTAAATTAAAAATAATTTTAATCGAAAAATGTCTCAAGTAGCAAATCCATTGCTTTTGATATTTTATCTTGCCTTGAACGTTCATCTTGCAAAAGTCTCACTTCTTCAAGCATCTTTTTTCTTTCTTTCGCAATGTTTTTCATATTCTTTTCCAAACATATAACAAAGAAAAAAGGTCAAAAAACTCACTTTCATTTTTGTTTTTTTATAATAAAGAAAAAATAAATGTTTAAAAGAAAAATAATTAATCAATTTTTCTTAAACCAACCTTTCTGGCGACTTTTGGAATAACAGCTTACTTATCTTCTTCAACTTCAGTGGCGGCTTCATTTGATTGTTCAGGAGGTGTTTCTTTTTTTTTTCTGGTCTTTTATTTCTTTCGAAAAAAGCTTTTATGTCATCTTTTTTTTTGCGTAAGTTGTAACAAGAGTGACACCAATCCCGATCAATGTTTTAATCCATCGGACGGATTCCTCTTTGTGAGCCCTTTGGGCTCAAGCCATTTTGGCTTGTTGGTTGCGGGATTCTAGAGCCCGTTTGGCGCGTGTCTGAAGAACGCGTTGCAACCCTTTCAATACTTTCTGCTGTAACTGGTGTGTCATCAGTTATAAGAGTTGGTGGGGCTTTCCATGTTGAACTTGTTTTTTCGTTGACAAAGGCTTTGATGTCTTCGCGTTTGACATAAGTTGTAATAATTGCAACGGCAATACTAAGCAAAGAGATCAATTGATTTGTGGTGAGACCGCTTAATTGCGGCTGAGCCTCGGTCGGAGCTGGTGCCACGGGCGGAGTTACATTTCGCTTAGCAGATGCAGATTTCTTTTCCTTTTCTTTTGCAATTATTGCAGCAGCCTCAACAGCAGCTTTTTTCTGTGCTTCACGAGCCTGTTTTGTTTTTTCAGCTGCAAGCTTGCCAGCAGCTACTCGCTTTGGATTTTTGGCAGGCTTTGTTGCTGGAGTTGTTGAAGTAACTTGTGATGGCGAAGCCCTCAAGCCATTTTGTATGTTCTGAACTTCAGTACTAATTGCTGGCTCGCTTGGGGTTTGTGATTGACTTTGTTGTTCGAGCTCGGCCATTTATAATAAAAAAAAATAATATTAAATAGAAAAATGCTCAGCAAGATTTTTTGCAAAGCAATTGCTAAGCATTGTTCAGTAATTACTTAGCATTTTCTTAGCATTGCCCAGAAAAATCTTCAGTAGTTGGTGTTTCTTTGGTTTGCAACTTTGTCGGGACCCCTTGGGTCCCCGCACCAGGCGCGGCTTCGTTTAAATCAATGTGCTTTGTTGTGATGAGCGCAGCATTTGCAACAGCAAGAAAGCGGCCGCATTTCAAAGCCAGACCGCCTGCCAAAGTGGACAGCTCTTTGCTGATGATGTAGTCGTTTTTGAGTTCCTTCTGATAATCATTGACGTCCTTGATATTTACTGCCATACCAACGACTTTGGTTACAAGAAAAATAAAGCTGTCAATCAAGCTGTCGGTTGTTTTGGCCCCAACGTATGCCTCATATCTCTTTAAGTACTTTTCAACTTCTTTATCTGTCAAGCGCTTCACCTGCTCGTATGTCAGCTGCACACCGATTGCTTCTTTGGCTTTTCCTGTTGAAACAAGGATAGCAAGCTGTTCACGCATTGCAGGAATGTCGGGTCTTTGAATGGATGCCATAGCGCTTTCTGTACTTTCTGGTTCAGCTCCAAGCAGTTCCATTACGGAAGCAAATTCTTGTTCACTTGCAGCGTGGTTCACGCTCTCGGAAGGGGAAGTTGCGAACGGGTCAGTCATTTATTACTCTAAAAAAATATATTCAATAAAAAAAATTTGTTCCGTAAGGGTGGCGATGAGAAATAACAAGATGCGAAAACTTATTTTTTTTCAGCCTTGAAATGAGTTCTTTGTAATCCTCATAGGTAAGTTCGCCAGCGTAATCCTCAAAAATTGCCTTCGTTGTCTTGGCAGAGGGGGTGTAAAAGAAAACGATTGCCGCCACATTTTCGCGGAATGAGGCGGTTATGCTTGTCATTTTTTGAGTCAGCACCCAAACGCTCAAACCTGTATGGCGAGCAGAGAAAGCAAGATTCACCAACTCCCCTGTTCTTCCCTTTACATCTTTCGAAGCAGCACAGTCGTCGAGGATGATAAGCGTGTTCTCACCCTCAAAAAGAAATCTTGTAAAACTTAACCAAGATTCAACCTCGTGCTGCTCGCAAATGAAAACATAAAAGTGAGGATCTTCCTCAGCAAAGCGATAATAAGTCTTGTTGTGCGCAAAAGTCGGGCAGAAGAGCACGATATAGTCAAACTTGCCGCGGAAAGGGCCGCAAAGCTGATTGACCACGTACCTCGATTTTCCTGAGTTCGTTGGTCCAACAATGAGGGCGTTGAAGGGTATATTGCTTGGGTCCATGGCTATATCAATACTCAACACTTTGTAATTCTTTATTTACAATTGAAAATTGAGCATCAGCGATAGCGAAAATGTAGCAATTGACCTTGTCATTGCCTGATCCTGAGGCTGTTCTCTGTATCTCTAAATTAACGCCATCCTTTGTGTTCGCCAAGCGGAGCCCACTGCCATGCATGTTGTTGTCGCTCATGGAGCGAAGGTCAATGAAAAGCCCAAACTTTTTTTCTGCATAAAACTTTGTGGCGTTATTAAAGATTTTTTGGTCTGCGTGTTTGCCAAAGAACCTGAGAACTTCCTCCCACATGTCTCTTCCTTCAACGCCCTGACTGTAGACCTTATTTGGAACGCCGTTCACGCTGATTTTTACATTTGTTATGTCAGGGTTAAAGAAAGATTCCGGGTCTCTTGCGCCTGCGTTGTGGGGTTCAGCAAAAAGAAGTAGAAGTCCCTTCAAGGAGCGCTTTGGGACGTTAATGCTTTCGTTTATGATCGTATCAGAAGCTTTTTTTACTGTGATCGTTTTGTAATTATGCACATGCTCGTAAAAGAAACTTTTGCCGTTAATGTAAGTGCTTTCTACTTCTCTTGCAAGTTCTTTGTGATAAATAGCCTCGTATTCGAGTTGGATGCCAGTTAGCTCATACCCAAGTTTTGATTGATCTGATCCTCTTACAACCACATTTGGACTGTTTAGTTTTATCTCGAAGACAAGCTCGTCTGCGAGTGCACGCGGATAAAACACACCATGGTCTTTCAAAATCTCGTGATCCAGTGGGATACGATACTTGCTTCCATAAACTTCTGCCAGCTTCTTTTCCGCGTCAACTCCTGAGGTTTTTTTGTCACCAGCGTTTGAACGGATTTTGCATAAATCCTCGGACTGTATACCTTCAAGAAACATGTTGCTGCGCTTTTCTACCGGCAGAAAAAGGTCCTCGAAAAGTTTGTAGACGTCGTAAGCGTTCGTATCCTGCAGAGTATTTCCTGCAAACTTGACCCCCATCCTTGAGACAAGCGCCCGGGTGACGTTGTTTACGAGAAAGTTGTTGGCATGGCCGCTCACCGTCAAGTTGAACACAAGAGCCAGGGAGCCTGGCACGAGAACGACGCCTTCTTCAAGCTTTGGCACAGCAACTCTCAGAATTTCTTCTGGAGACGCTTTATTCGGGTTAAATGTAACGCGATGTCGCACTCTGTCTGCCTTGAGCGCGTTTGGTATTTTCTCTTCGAACGTTGGTCGGTGTCTTTCGCTCACGACAGCCATTGTATATTAAAATTATAAAAAATATATATTTAAATTAAAAATATATATATTCAATATATCATGGCGGATGAATTTGGTGACACAGTTCCTCTCATGGAACATACAGACAACCGTAATGATGACGGTGGCAAAGATGACGGCAACACTACAGGCGAATTCCAGCCTGTAGGGTGGTCAACTCCCGGATCAAGCGAACAAATACCAATGAGAACTACCACGATGAATAGGCCGGACGAAACAACAACGATGTTTCCTGAAATCCCCGACGATAGTGCGACAACAACCTTCACTGCTTCGAGTTATCTTGACAAAGAGTTTCCATCAGCTGACAAATCAAAGATTAAATACAAAATAGATGAAAATGGAAGGCTGCAAGTCGGGTTAATTAAACCAGGTAAGCCTTATTATAATTTAACAACCAAAATTCAAGGCAAGGAAGAATACCAGATAAATATAAGACTTCCCAAAGAAGTTTTAAAAGCCCTTGGTCCAAGTCGTCGATTAACTCTTGAAAATGAAATAAGAGGTCTTTCAGAAGGCATCAATAACAACAAAAAAACAGCAGAAGA
This sequence comes from Oculina patagonica, assembly GCF_052425735.1. Lineage (NCBI taxonomy): Eukaryota > Metazoa > Cnidaria > Anthozoa > Scleractinia > Oculinidae > Oculina > Oculina patagonica. The sequence goes on along the minus strand of NC_135765.1, from coordinate 4,341,119 downwards.
TAACAATGAAAGCCCGGAGGAAAGAAAAAAAGCTAAAGAAAGAGCAAAACTACAAATTGAAAGGCGCACTGATCTACAGAAAGAATTAGATCGGTTGAAAAAAGTAGAGTACGAGCCTGTGATTGGGGTAACAATACCTTTACAAGAATTCCAGCAACACGAAACAGAAAGGCAAGAAAGGGAAGAGGAAATACGACAAGAAAGACAAGAACAGGAAAATATAGCAAACGACGAAAACAGGCCACAAGCTGAAAGACAACAAGCTCGTGAAAGAGTTGATGCCTTGAATCAAGAAATTAATGAAATAGAAAATGAAAGAGAAGAAGAGATCGAAAGATTGTCTTTAACAGACAAATTAAGAGAAAAGGTAAAAGAGATTTTCAAAAAATATGGCTTCACAGTCACAGCTGTTTTGCTTGCAGTCGGGACCACTATTGGTGTTATTGTTCACTATCTTTCAAACGGTTTAAAAGATGTAGCAAAAGGTGTTGGTAACGGTCTTCAGACACTTGGCAAAAAAATTGCAGGTATTCTGCCGGGCCTCCTTGGCGCGATTGTCAGTTTTGTGTTTCGAACGGCCGGCCAGGTGATCAGCTTTCTCGGCAAGAATGCTTGGCTTTTGATTGTCGGTGTTGCTATCTTTCTTATCGAGCGAGTTACGAAACGAAGCGAGCGCTAAGCGCTCGAGCTCAAAAAGCTCGGCTGACTGCAAACGCAAAAATAACGGCACCAGCAATAAGGTAGGCCTTGTTTTTTTCGTGTGCTGTATCTTCAGTGTCTGGCTGCGTTTCGTCTGTTTTTGACACAGTACCCGCTGAAGGCGTATGTGGCGCCGGCTCTTTTTTTGCAGCTTTGTGAATCGGGTTTGACGGATGACTTGTTGGTCTATTAACTTTTGATGGCCCCCCGCTCATACTTGTTGCGCCCACTTTTTTTGTAGAGGTATTAACATCAAGATTAACCCCTAATTTCATTCCTCCTACAGCCTGCTTCAGCTGGTTGTTGTAACCAACAACGCTTTCTGTGTTTATCACCATCCGAGCGGGCATCAGCCAGGCACCAGGGCAGACGGCGAGGTTAAGCCGAACCTTGGCCTCATCAATTGCAAGTTGGTATCTTTGGACAGACTTTGCCAGATCAGGTTGCCTTATAGCGTCTTCAACCAGGACAAGGAACTCACTTTGCGCTTCCTTTGCACGGCCGCCTGTGCCAAGTATGCTACTTCGAACGTTCACCTGCGAACCGAGAATACAGTAAACAAAAGCCTCTATCGACTGGTTTACTCTCGACAAACCTGCTTGGGTCAACCCTTCCGTGCCGTTAGGACAAAACCAGTCTGCCTGTGCATATGCGGAATCGTCTGGCTCGATGTATTGAATCAAGTTACCTTTGCTTGCAGTTCCACCTTCATCCGAAAATTTATCGTAATCGGGGTATTTTGCTCCAGAATTTTTTGGACCAATATTTGTGATCCAGATATAAACGTCACCAAGTCCGTGGTTTGCGCCTCTTGTAAAACGAAAATCGCTTGACGGGTCGACACCGAACTCAGCGCATATTCTTTTGTACGAAGCCACGTCGTACTTGTTGTTGAATTGGCTAAACGTTGGGTCGCCAGGCAAGGCGCTTACGCTCTGAATTCCACCCATCTGAAACAATATTCGCCTTATTGTAAAATAAACGTGAAAAAGGTAAAAATTACGCACAACAGGCGGCAAACTGAGAGCTGAGTGTTCTTCATCAAAAATTTCACGACTAATCCCGCTGCCTGTTGTCGCGCACCAGACAGCAAAGTTTATTTGTTGCGGCCAATAGCTCATGTCAGGGCCGGAAAGCCACCTTTTTGACTCTTTTCCTGATGTATGCTTCAGTTTTGTTTTTTGAAAAATCTCTCTTAATTTCGTTGTGAAATATTGTTCTGGTGTGACGTAGATGTTAATTTTGCTGTTAAATATTTTTTTCAAACTCGGTGCGGCTTCGTGAAATCCAACCGCGGGAATTGGTAAAGATGCGACTTTTGCGCCGCTTGGTAACAGCTGTTGTGGAAAACCTCCAGCGCTTTGCGCAACACCGAGTGCATTTTTCATATCCTGGATCCAATATTTGCTGTCAGAGCCTAAAACATTTATCAAATGGCCTTGCCCTGCCTTGTAATAAATGTCTGCCGTTGCTGTGTGGTTGTAAGCGAATTCAACCTGTGCAACAAATTTTGTTCGGTCAGCGTTTGGATATTTTGCAAGAAAAGGTTTCCACGCATTGTCTTTTGCCGCTTCAGAAATTTTAGTTGCTTCTGGGGTTTTCATCCACTTCATAAAATCTCTTTACATGGAATTAATTGTTGATCCAAATATGTCTAATTTACTACTAAGAAAAAATTATACTTCGCATTTGGAACATGAAACTAAAATAAAAAGATTAAATTCTCCCACAACTTATTTCATACATTGTGATTTAGTTGACAGAAAACAAAATCTTTTTAATGGAAAACCGTCTTCCGTTTTGGCTTGTTTTGATATTCAAGGAAAAGCTTACGAAACAATTAATTATCAAAGCACACAACAGAATGTCTTGCGTGACGTTGCGGCTGAAGAAAATGTATCATCTCTGACTCTTTCGATCAGAGATGAGAATGGAAATCCATTCGATTTTAAAGACTCAAATCTTACATATGAGCTGGAATTAAATTAAATTAAATACAAAATTAAATTTTATTGTATACGACCATGTCATCCGCAAATGTGCTCCCGAGTGCCCCTGATTATGGTGTTCGCGAAGAAGACAGCGTAAAACACGCGGAAACTCAAACTTTGTATCCCGCTTTACCGCAACAGAATGACTTCCGTTTGCAAAAAGCGAATGAAGTTTTGAAATATTTAAGCGAAGAAGTTGACCACTATCGGCTGGTTGCAAAAAAATACAAGCGAACAAAGACAATTATCAACTACCCTTGCTTCATTGCTGGTGGCGTTTCTGGTGCCCTTTCAGCAGGGGGGGTTGGTGCTGCAATGACAGGGATTGGCTTACCTGCGGCTCTTCCGATTGGCATCGTCGCTGCTACGTTCGGTGCCAGCGCTGCAGTGTTAACCGGTTTTTACAAAAAACTCGAGCCTAAACTTATTAAGCACTGCAAAATCATGGCCCTTGCCATGTCAAAGTTTGATACTGTCAACCGAATTCTTTCCAAATCTCTTGTTGACGGTAAAATAACAGATGCTGAGTTTCAGAGCGTTCTTAATGAGAAAGAGGGTTATAGATTTCAAAAAGAAATATTTCGTAAAGGCACACTTCCAAAAGAAAGTAAAAAGCAAAGAAGTCCTGATATTGAACGGCTGAGAAAACAGATAAAAATAGAAGAACTGGAGAAATTAAAAAAATCGGATTTCAGCCGAGTCGAAATCAGATTTGAGAAAATAAACACTGGATTTCATCTGAGTGTGCAAAAAAATAAAATAAAGTTGTAACAGAAAGCGTGAAATTGCGTTACACAGCATGACACAGAGCGTGACAGTCACGCGTGACGTTGCGTGACAGGTCAAACGAAAGGGCAAAACCCTGGTCGGGGGGTGCTCGTTGGCTGTTTCTTGCCTAGCCCCGGCTAGGACTTTATTCGGCCCCTGACAAGGGGGCTGTCGTTTCCCATTTTACCTCTGGGAGCGAGGTTTGAAATCCCTCGGGATTTCTGAGCACCCCCACGTTATCAGTAGGGCCGAGGCGGGCTCACCCGAGGGGCATCTCCCACTGAAAGGAGTTCCCCTATACCCCGTGACCCACCGTGGCACAAGCCCTCAAACAGGATTCAAATGGACGGCCAATCCATTACCTCCCTAAGCCTTCACCAGTCAGTGAGATAACTATTCTACGGCACGATCGCCTATATATGTTAATCCAATTTGCCCCGCTTTCACTTGTGGTACCCTTTTCTCTGTCATTCACCTAAATTTTGCAATATTTGAGCACTTACGCATGCGCTTTTGGGCATCCGGATGATGTCATCATTAATTAGACACTTGGTAAAGATTGGTAAATTGGCTAAAATGTTGGTGCTTTTCCACGCGATTTGCTTTATTTTAACCGAACTTTCTACACCCGTTTGGCAGAATGAGGTCAGACAGATAACACAACAAGTCGTGGAAGCAATGCTTGAAGCAGAAAAAAAATAAAACAGGCCCGATTGAGTCCGATGTTTCGGGAAAGTTCTTTCGATCGATCGATAAACTTCTGTGATCAAATCCTTTTATTTCTCGATTTCTTCTCTTCGCTTCACTTCGCCAGCTTCTGTGGGGACACAAAAACTTACAGCGCGTTAACTGAGAGTATTAGTTTCGTAATATCTGTTTTGTTTCGTTTTTTATCGGCCCAAACACTAAATCCTGATGCGACCGCCATGTTTTCTTTCTGCTCGTCCAAGGGCCTGAGAACTAGAAATATGGTTTCCAGACTCTCTCTGAAAATGTCACGCAACTCACGTAAGTCGCTCGCGATTTTGCGTACCGCTCGCGATTTTTGCGTGCCGCAAGAAATTTTTGCACAAAAAATGATGAGTGAGAAAGTCACACACATATAAGGGGTGAGGGTACACACATATACGGGGATGGTTTTGGTCGCAAATAGCGAAAAAGGAGCGAGGCGAGCCGGTGAGCCGAGCGAGTTTTTCGCTATTTGCGCCAAAACCATCCCCGTATATGTGTGTCTTATTTAAAATTTGGACGCCACAAAGAATCTTACCTTTAACAGTAATTGAAAATAGCGTCTTTTGATTGTCAGTATATTCCTCTCGTGCTAAAGAAAGTGGCGCTAGCTCTCCTGGCAAAGTTCGCTGCCTTCGCAACTGCGTATTGTAAGAATGTTGGATAGAAAAACGAAAGGGAAAGCGGTAAAACAATCACTTTGAACTGAAAAACATCTTATATGATGGAAAGAAATGGTTTAAGTTTGTTTTAGAGTTGCTTTGTAGTGCTGTTTTTAGTTACATAGAATTCTTTGACTAAGCGCCGCATCGGGACTGCGGCGCTATTTAACTTATTCGGGGGCGGGGCTTATTCGAGTAAATAGGGTACACGAAAACTTTGCAAGTTTATAAATTTCGCAGACTGACGAAAATTTGAAAATTAGAAATTTGTTATGAATTTATTTATTCCTTTTTTCTTCGTTTTTGCAGAAAACACTCGGGTAAGCCTAAATAACGTTCAGTTAGCCTAAATTGCACTCCGGTTAGCCTGCTTTAGCTCAGGTTACTTGCGGTTAGCGTTTATATTGGGGTTAGGATTTCTAGCCCCAAATTTCAGCGTCACGGCAGCTGGTCGTCGGTGGCCTAGTGAATATGATTCCGCTTTTTAAAATTTTAATTTCTAAAAAGGTTTAGTGTGATTTGTACCTCATATATGAATAAATAAGAAGTATCACGTTATGAACTGAGTACAGAATCAGGTCATACATTGAGTACGCGCGCTATGGAAACTATCTGAACACATATAGGGATAGTGGCCTTTGCGTTAGCTTTGCGGTGATGTAACTCTCGTAGATGCCCGGTGCCCCTTTTTTCTTTACGTTGATCGTTTTTTTTTACCGATTCTCTCCATTTTCACAAAAAGCAACAAAAAAATATGACCATGAGAAATTACAATTTTTCGTGTTTTTTTTTTCGACTCTCGTAGGCTCCAGTTTTTGTATTAAGCGGCAGAGCACGACAACAATTCTCCCTCCAAAAGGTTAATTCTACCAGAGAAAATGACACCAGTTGAAGATATTTACGCAATAGTCTTGTTTGAGTTAAGTCCAAAAGAAATTATTATTTTATTTCACTGTCATTCTTGGATCTCTTCTTATCTGAGGGGGAGTGGGTTTAAAGAAAATTTTGATCTTGCTGTCAAAGTCAACTGGCTTATCCCTTTATTCTTGTGCATGTGGCATAAAGAAACTGAAAGATCTTTACACTACTCGCAGGATGGGGACATGATAACAGGTTAATCCTCACTGAGAAAAGAACTTAGACTTTTGACTGAATGGGAAAAGGTGGCAAAGAAAGGGTTGCGTTTTCTGTAGACCCGAAAAATCATAACCCCAGTTAATTGGCTGGGTTCATGAGCTTGCAAGATCAAATAAGTTATGTTGTGATTGGCTTCCCAAGTTGGCAAGATAGGCCTATCTTGCCCACTCGGGATTACCCGCTTCCCGTTGGTGAGCGCGCGCCTTTGACTACTGTTGTTGACGAAGATTCTCAGTCGGCTAAGTTTTTCAAAAGATACGAACATAGTAATGACATGTGTATTATACTGAACAAATTGCCACTGAGCAAAGGAATTGGCCTGTTTTAAAACGATGGGTCGAGTTAAAATGAGTTTTCGATAAATTATCTTTCTTTCTTTTCATACAAACGTACCTTTTAATAATAATCAATAATAGTAATCATTTGAGGTAATATAGCAGTTTAGAGCATAAAATTTTCAAGGGGAGTTATCAGTCCACAGGCCGGGTACAATAAAGGGCACTCTGACTATTGCCCTAATTGTGAATATTCGTACGGTCGAACAGCTTCCTTTGCTATTTAGTGCTTAGTAAAAAACAATCCGACGTACATGTAAATCTGTTTCAGTATTGAAAAGTCTATTACATTACGTGACGCTTGGAGCTTTTGGATTTTACATTGAGATGTTGTTCTTAAGGTACAATTATGGTAAAGCTCACCCTTCGGAAGCTTTTTGTCTATAGAGCTGCGAAGCCACTAAACTTAACATAATAAACAATACCATATGGCAGACATATTTTCTGAAAATGTGTTTGAAATCCCTTATCCCTCTCACATTTAATTTTAATTTTAGTTTTACTTTTTGACGTAACTGTAAACCAGCTGTTGTTCCCTTAGTCTTTGTTTACAGACAAGATTCTAGGATGCACTGTAACCAAACCTAAGTGTTTAAAACAACCTTATATTTACACTCATACTTATAAACTTAAAACAATTATACTATGTCAAACATCTCCTTGCGGACACCTCCATTTATATATAACGGAGTGCACTTGGTCCCGTAGAAACTGGAATTCGTAAAACGACTACCTCTATAACACAGACACCTAAATATATGTAAAGCGTGGCGAAGGAGTTAAACTTGAGAATATTAAGGACAAATCCAACTAGTGCCAGGGGGAAGGGCCATCCTCGGAGACCCATGGCAGTTAGTGGGATAAAGGAATTAAAAACAACGGGGAGGAGGGGGGAGAAATTGGCGAAGATAAGTATGATAGAAAGCGAGAAGCCTTTGGGGACTGAGTTTTACCCTACTTGTTGCAAGGGGCTCTTTGACTGCTGCCTTATGTTCAAGCAGAGAAAAAAGTCGTTTGTATAATTTATTCTACCCAATCGTCGTGCAGCATGTTCACAGTGCGTTTCGTTTCCGTTACGTCCGTTTCCATTTCCTTAACTATCGATGTGTACGCAAAGGCTAGTTCGTTTGCTGTACAGCTGTGTCGAAAAAAGTTGTCCAAAAGTAGCGTCAAAGCGTACGTAACTATGCCGAAAGTAAGTAGAATGGGTCACGCGGTAGCAATACGAACACGCATAATGAAAAGCAATATAATGACGTAAAAAGTATTTTTATCGTTTTCTTTTTTTCACTTTTAATCTGAGAAGCAAGCTACTGTAAAATTCGAAATTAAAGCTTGAGCTTATATTTGCTGGCTTTTAAGTGGGCCAATATATTTTCGTGGAGAGTCTATATACGGGCGACCGGGAGGCGCTTTCAAATATGTTTGGGTTTATATTTGGAAGGTCTGACATGATGTGGTATTTCTATGACGCATACAAGAATACCGCATGGTAAAGATATTCTTCGCCGGTTTTTTCCCCGCCTTTTGACTTCCCCTTGCCCCCACTAACCGCTTCTGGGTCTCCGAGAATGGGTGACGGGCTTAAAACCTGAATCTCCAGATTACAAGTCGTGCGCCCTTAGCAACCCAGTCACGCTACCTCCCATTAAAAAAAATTGTTCACTTGTTATTTTGTGACAGCTCTCAGCTGAAGGACGTTTCTCTGGGATTCCATTCCAACGTTTTGCCATTAATTCTTTCCAAAAGTGCGGTGGTTTCTGGCAGCCTTGAACATCTTTCGGACGAAGGCCATCATTTACATAGCCGAAGAAAGTTGTAGGCGTTTCTGCCTTAACTTTAGCGAAGGCCTGCTGTCCATACCACATCTCCCACAGTATTATACCAAGGCTGTATATGTCTGCTTTGTTGTCATAGACCTCAGAATGAAACACTTCTGGTGCGATGTAAACATGCGAGCCTTCCAACGTGGTGCCCCGCTTTGCAGCGTTTGTGACGCCAACATCAGAAATCTTCACTGAGTTCTCCTCTGACAGCTTCAATAGAAATTGAAAAAATACGTATCCTTATGCATTTCGTTTTTTTATTATATATCCTAATGTCTTTTGTTTTACTCTTCCCCCCCCCCCCATATAACGCCCCTTTAAAATCCTTCAAAGAAATCACGAATAAAAACCCGGGTTTAAAAGAATACGTCAAAATGTCAAAATTAAACTCGAAAAAGGTTATATGACATGATCAACATGAGTTATCCGTAACAAATAAGTAAACAAGTATACAATAAGTATTGAAAAATAAAAATCGTTTGAAAATAGCTCACAATAATTCCAGCCATTTAAAGTCATTAAGACAGGTGAATGTACTTCCCTGCAAATGTGTTCCCATTGTAAATATCCGTGCCGCATCAATACGCACTGTGATCCTATTCATTTATTTCTGTATTTGACGGTATAACTCGACCTTAGGACGGACCATTATTTTTCTTGGAGAGGATAAAAGGCAAGCATTTTATTTTTCAGTGTTGTTGTCTGTGCAAACAACTTTATTCCGGCTGCATCTTCCTGCAGACAATGGTTTTTTTCTGCAAACAATTTTTTGCGGCTATTTTTGCTTTTGAAAACAATTTTTTTTTTCAGGATTTTTGATCCCCACCCCCTCTTCCAAAAAAGTTATGAGAATAGTAATTCTTCGTCCCTTAGTGAGTACCTAAAAATACGTGCAATGTCTCGCAGAGAGTTAGCTGAAAGAACTTAAACTGTATTTAATTAACATGATACATGCATAAAAGTTTTTCGTACCAAGATGTTATCTAACTTGAGGTTTCTGTGGACAACTCCTTGTTTGTGTATAAACGCAAGGGCATCAGTGATCTCTTTCGCCAACCGACAAACTTCTCTAACAACAGCAGGATTTGAGGATGCTGCAGGAACCGATTCCGGGTGATCGAAAATATGGCTCTTTAGGTTTCCTTTGCATTTTTCCATTACCAAGATAATCCTGGCGGTGTCCATTTTCAAGAGTAGGGAAGGGCCATGAAACTTTACAATGTGAGGGTGGTCTAGTTTTCTGACAAAAAGAAGGAACATGATGTAACGACAGCCGACAGAAAGCTGACAGAAATGAAGAATGCAACCTCTCTTTTTGCTCTTAGATTTTCGTCGCGCGATTTTGTATCACCAGTATATTTTTTTCTACACAACCCAATAATACATTTAATCTGGTTATAATGTACTTTTCTAACTACTTTTGTAACTATGAAGGGCAATACGCTGTCATTGCATCTCATCCGAATAGCTAAGTCACAAGCTCAAGCCTCTACTTTTCACTTTTCCAAACATTTTTTTACAATTTCAACACTTAATGAGCATCTAAAATTTAAACTTCTTATAGTTAGTTCAAGTGCCCAATTGCCAACCCTGCTTTAATTGTAAGTCTAAAATATATACAAGCTGTTTGTGTAATTTTTCGAGTTATTTATGCTGCAAATATATTCCAATCGTTGTTGTATTAGACCAGGTGTATTAGACCTTTATTCCAGTAACTGATTCTTCGCGCGAAACTAAGTTATATTCTTCATAACGTAAGACCCTGCATAGAGCACCTAGACCGTAAAACATGAAAGTAACCCTCCTTTCAGACTAAAAACAAACTGAAGAAAACATTCAGAAAACTTTGCTCACCTCAAAAGTTTTACCATCACCATGAATGTGCTTACATTGTTAGCATCGAGCACATCGCTGCAAACCTTTAATGCCACAGTTTGTTCCAGTCCATGCCTTCTCATCTTCCCTTGGTACACAGTGCCAAACGAACACAGCCAAGACAGGAAGAAATATCTTCCCTCCATTCTAACCCCTCGCTGCTGATATCAGCGCAACGGATTTCTTTAAATCCAAATACTGCCAAATGTGCCCTGATGTCAGATGCTTCATCAATTATTGGTTGATAGAGCTCTTGTATTTCTTTCTGAGAGCGGGTTTCGGCATGTAGTTGTTCATACAACAGCTCATCAGCCTGGATCAGCACTGGAATACGGGCTTCAATTTGCTTCAGACACAGCTTCGCCTCTTTTAGTTGGTCCTTCACAAACAACTTGAGCTCCTTTTCCTTTGTAGCGTCATCGAGATAGTCTGCGGACGCTTCAGCCATGAAAGCACATTTGTTGTTTTCGTACTTCTTGATTCTACTCGTATCTCCCAGCTTGTTTTTAATCACCATTATGCCGACTACAGGAGCACCGATGACCAACGCAACTAGGGTAAGTGGAACCCAGATTGGACTAGTGACGCCAATGGCAACCTTTTCCCCTGTAGTGAACGATGAGGAATCACTTTCTGGGACGTTAAGGTCGTCAGCTGTAGCTGCTTCTTGGAGATTTTGGAGTTGCCCTTCAACAACATTGAACCGCTGCTGAAAGTATTGTACAAGTGACTGACGAGCACCTGCGAACACTTGCTTGTCTTCTTCCCATTGCTCTATGATTTCTTTGAGTCGTGCTCTTAACACTCTCGTGATATTGCTTTTTGTCACTTCCCAGGAGCTGTCTGCCTTTGGAACTTCGTCAAGGGTCCATGATGTGAAGCGAGCTCTTACATCTTCTGATTTTAGATACTTGTAGAGCTCCTGTACAGCTTTATTGACACGGTACTTCATAAATTTGTGAAGGTCTTCAATAACTTGATTTTGTTGACTTTTAATCACAAACAAACGGCGAAGAATGTCTAGCATTTTCTGTTGTACTTTTCTCTGGTCTCTAGAAGCGTTCTTCACGAAAGCCTTTCCTTGATAAATAATCCGTGAAAGAAGGCAGCACAGCCATCTAAAATACAAAAATAATAAAACCTATATTAAGGTCTACATCTTTTTGCAGGGAAGATGAAAAATATGACTGTAAGTAAATTAGTACTTGAACCTAACAGAACTGATGTACACTAAACTATAGCATGCGTAGCTAGTGTAAAAAGGGGGGCCGAGCCGAGGATTAGTCGTATACTACTCAAATTTCCACTGTTACACCACTATCTCAGCTAGTTTCCAGCCAGATGTTGCAGCAAGTTTGCCAAAAATATCGTTTAAATACAATCTCTGTCACGCTTAGTGACATGTCCACGCCAAAAGGAATAAATAAAGGAAAGCCTTTTCCACCACATGCAATACAATTGACTTGTGAAAATGGGCTCGATTACATAATTATGGTACAAATATTCGATCTTTTGCACAGAACAATAGGGGATCACATGTATTTTGTTTTTGAACAGATCAGCATTCTACTAAGTTCCATATCATATCTCAATAAAAACGTCCGATCTTTTTATTCGTACATGCAATTCCTTATTGTTCTCAAAGATAATGATTCTTATACAAAGTCAAAGAGCACGCCAACGCTTACTTCCAATTTTCGTCTGGCGTCAATGCTTTTCAAGACCATAGCCCTCATACCATTCATAAGACTGGAATATTCTTCGCTGACAACTCCGTGGTTCTGTGCAGTACTGGCGTTCTTTGTTGACATATAGATGACCTGTGACTTTGGGACAACACCAGGCCAGCACGTTTTCAGCTTCGTAATTACGTGGTTTTGGACCTCTTTAACTTCTTCATCCGGAACCTGGTCCCACTTGTTGCACACGAACAAAGCACAGTTGGATAAAAATTCCCCTTGCTCTGCAAGCGTAACGTTCCTTACTTGTTCAAGCAACCTTTCAAGCTGTAAAACAAAAGTGAACATGTGAACACGTAACCAGTTGAAAACATTTATAAATTTGTGTCAAGAATAGCTCACACTTTTCTCTGTTCTATTATAGTATACAAAGGGTCCCGTCCGAAAGCCTGAGGATTTTTTTATCAGGCTTTTTTTTCTAAACAGCTTTAAAAGATTAAAAATTGGCTGGCCACAGTGGAAATCGTGTCATCGATCGCTTGTTTCTCTAAGTTGCCGTACAAACTGATTATTTTATTTATTCTGTCAGTATGCCAATGGTTGCAAAACACAATTGCGAACAACTTTTTTTAAAGCAAACAACTTGTCCATCAAAAAAAAAAAAAGAAGCAGGTCTCCTATGATTGGTTCCCGCCGCACATGCGATACATATTTTTACTTATTTCTACTTATTTGTCAGATATTTAGAGTATGGATAATTTGATATTTTTGTGGTGGGGCAATGAAGTATCATTGTTTTTAAGCAAGTACTCATTCAAGCCAAGGATTATGGAGGAAGCAATTTCTGTTTAAGTGCACTTAATACAAGCCAAACACCATTTATAAGGGACACAAAAGAATTGTGCCTATTTGTTAAAGTTTTCAAAAAATATGAAATATATTTGACAATCAATGGCGCATAGAATGTGAAGGAACTGACAGCGACTCTCCAGTAGATCAGCTTCCAGTAATGCATTGCATTAATCTCACAATTTGAAATATATTTAGCCTTAAGTTTGCAATTGTATTACAAATTGTTGTCTTCAACGAAGGGGTCATATTAGTGACAACAACAACATAATGTTTCACATAATGTTTATGCTATTTATGTACAACACTCACTCTGTCTTTCTGAACTCCTCCAGCGTTTGCACTGTTGATGGCATAAATGAAAGCAAAGGCTTGAGGCAGATACTGAGTGACTATCTCGTCCATGATTTCAGACTCGCCAATACCAGGACTGTCAATGATTATGACACCTCTCTAAAATAAAGCATTGTAAATCAGTTAACAATTATTTCATGATGGCGCATTCGATCTACTGAGCTGATCTAGGATTAAAACAAACTAGGGGCAAATGGCCCCAGCAACTGGGATAAAATAGCCACCACTATGTACTTTCTTTTGAAGCAAAAAGGACGTGAACTTGATAAGTATCTGGACTACCATGGCTTTTCTAAGAAAAAATTAGGTTGTGCATATCTTAGCTCACAAACTGAAGGGTAGGTTTCTTTGTGGGGCCTGAAGGTGGGAACTGGGTTTTAGGAAAATATTTCATTGGGAGAATGTAATTTAAGGAAATGGTACAGGGAATCACAAGCAAAAAATGGAACTCAGGGACTGGGATTTGCTAACTTTGACTGGCATGGAAATGGATTAAGGCAAACTTTTAGCTGGGAAATGGTACTTATCCCCCCTCCCCCCGGCACCCTCTTTCTAAAAAAACGTTTTTTTTTCTAAAAAAATGGTGCAAGAAAACATCAGATAATAAATATAATAAGCTTAATATAATCGATAATTACCTCCAAAAGTTGGTGGGGCCAAAATATTTCAATCTTCTTGTAAACTGAACCTTTTTCTCGATCACTCCTCACATGAACATAAGGAGAAATCTGCTGCAGGTAACTTTGCTCCGATGAACCCGCTGGAGGCTCCACTAGATCGAAGGCCTTTGTAGGAAGCCCTGTTACAGGATCCTTGTCTTTAAAGTGGGCCATAATTCTGCGTTGTTCTCCATATCTCAATTCGCATATGGTGGACGTTGTGCTGAGTACAGAATATGGAAGAAGTTCCTCTCCCAGAATAAGATTCACCAAGCTACTTTTTCCAGAGCCTGTCTCGCCTATAAATGTACATATATCACTATGTTATTACAACGCGACTATATATGGTTAGTTTGCATTGAATTGTTACTGCTTTAAAAAATATTCATTTGTTATCATTCACCTGCCACAAGAAGAAAGTATTCCTTCTGTTTCAGTTGTACTTGATAATTTTTCATCTTTTCCTCAATGTTGCCCATGTTCTGCTGTAGCAAATGCAGAAGTTTCTCATCCATATTATGCAAACAATTCTCACTTTCGTAGAAAAGATTCAGCAAGATTTTTCTTTTCCTTTCATCTTCGTCTTTTGCTTGTGACAAAATTGAAAAGGCCTAAAAAAAATTGCAAACAGGCTTTATAAGACTCATGACTCAAATCCAAGGTGAACAACTAGAATTATAACGGCTCTGACCTAAGCTTAGGCAGACGATATCAGCCTCACTTGGCTGTGTAATGCTACACAGCTTCACTGCCCAAGTAGATATTCATAGGCATTTAATCATTTAATACAACGGTGTTGATGTTATTTGACATTATCTAAAGGGTTAAGCAGATTTTAGTTTGTCAACCCTGACGAACTCATTGCAGATCAAATGTTGGTCGGATTTCGACTAAGACATGTATTCTGGTAAACGTTAGCTCAGTTATAGCAACAGAAGTGCCAAAATGTTCGATAATAACCCAAATGTTCCGAACTTAGTGCTTCAACACTGAAAGTCAAGTTGCATGTTCCTTGAAACAGTCGCCACGACTTCCGCCGAGTTCATGTTCTAATCTTGAGTTTTAATTGCGGACGTTTGTGTTGAATGTATTCACACTTCTGCATCTTCATTAAACACTGAAATTGTCGTTGTATCAGCATATCGAAGAAAATAACGGTCGTCTATCTTAATGTCTTGAAATTTCATCAACCGAAAACGAGATGCTAGTCGCCATTTGGCTTTCTCGGAAACCAACGTAGCTATTTCCGGGAATCACGTTCGGGCGCTATAAATACATATACATGGACATATTGCAAATACATTGTTACATCTCCAGGGCTAGAAATCTAGATTTCGTAATCTGCACTGTTGTAAAGTACTATATGGGCACTGCAGATTTCAAGGACATCAAACTGTAAACTCTTCCAATTTATCGACGAACCCCGACAGAGCTCGACTGTTTTTCATGAATAACAAACCCCATGCAAATGTGAGAAATAGATTATTTCTTACCTGACCTGCCGTCCAATTGGGCTTATTTTGTGACTGGTTTAATTCAGTTCTTACTCGAGTTTTCATCTGGTCCAATGTTTTTAATCCTTTACTCGAAATACCAAGCGCTGTCATCGTTTGAAACATTTCCGATACATCGTCAATTTCGTCGATGGTTTTCGTTTTACCAGAAGCCATTTTACTTGTGTAAACAATCACGAACAGAGAATCATAACACAAAAAGCGGTAAAAGGTGAATATTTACATCATGCAACCCAGAGGGTAGCTTTTTAAAGAAAGGTAAACTATTTCGTCGTTCGTAAACCTGGAGATAACTGTAGCGTCTGTAGCGTCGTTCTTGTGTGCACAGGGCATGACTAAGTGATTCTCAGAAAATTGATATGATTGGGGTACTTATTTTGCATTTTTTGCTCTACTGTTTTTGGGGTCGTCGATCGTATTAAATGGATCGTCTCGTATAAAATATTATTATTGATCTTGAAAGATCTACTCTCTACCATAACTATTTTTTATGTTGAAAAATCTGCTATCTCCAGGCTTTATTCATTTCTCATACTTTGTTGACACTGCCAGGGTAACCACAACAAAGGGTCAAGAAAATAAAAATTTAATTAAGTCACTACTGAGACAGCTTCGAGGTATCAAATTATCAAATGGGACAGACTGACAAGACGCTGTTTATTATGGTCTGCCTAGAGAGAAACGGGCCGGAGACGCAGGGGTTTGTATTTTCTAGGAAAGCACTGAAAAAACCTTTTGGCTGAACACAGACTGGTTAAGCAATTTTTCCCATTTATTCACAAGTAGTAATGTCCATACCGGCCAGTACCAACACTGAACGCTTTGTGTAGTAACGTCTGATACATCACAGGATAACAACCACAGTCCGGTTAAGTTCGGGCGCTGTTTGCTAGTTAAATTTCATGTAAACTTCACGCCACGTTACTTTCGGCTAGGATAACGTAAAAGATGTCGTCGAAGCTGTACGAAATAGACGATATTGTAGAACTTTGCGAAATAGTGAAATCCTTTGGTCTTAAAACGAAAGGACTCAATACATCAGACCAGATGAAGAGCAGGATATGCGAACATCTAAAATACTTAGAAGGGTCATCTACAAGAAAGGTTGGAGAAGTAAGTAATCATTCACCTTCCCTTGTTGGTTTAATAACAAATACACATTACGTAGTAACTACTGTTTTAATGAAAGTTCTGTGGGAATGTATGCTCAGTTCGCGAAGTTGTGGTGTCTCAAGCTACTAGTTCGGCCCATTCTGCCCATTAGTCACCTTTGAGTGCGTTTCGCTGTAAACACCTTATGCTTTAGACTTTCGCCTTACTGATAACAAAGATTTTATGGGATGCAAACAAACTGATTGAACATTATTTTGACCATTGTGCACATACTTCTAACGTATTTAGTCTACCCGCTTATTTCAGTTCGATCAGTCGCGTAAACAAACAAGAAACAACCGTGACATGTAATCTTGGAATCAGTTTTGGGGGTCTCACTTTTATAGTTGGGAATAAAAATATGATGGAGAAAACCACTACTTGTCCTTCCGTTCATATAGTAGGAATTAAGAGTTGTAAAAAAATGGAAACGGTACAGACGTTTACTTGAACTTCATTTCGCCTTCTAGTTATTCCTAATAAATTCCCAGTGCTATTCATTACTAATAGAGCTATATATAATGCGTGACTATAAAGGCGTGACTTAGACCTGAGATCATATATTTGGGTTTGTAGAAGGACTCTTTGCCATTTACCGAAAGAATATCCTAAGGATAAAAGATGTACTGGATAAAAAAAAAAATTTTTAAAACACAACCCAAAACACCCGGTTAATAAGTAGTAATATTGCGATGATTTATTACTGGCCTTTAAACATTTGAAACTTGTCTACTATCTACAAGAAAAAAAGTGTCAGTAGGCAGAGTCAGCTTGGGCCTGTCAGTACAGCATAGTTCAGTACAACTCATGCTGGGCTCTCAGAAAAAGACAGTTTGCGCAGGCCTAGAATAGATGTCAAAAAGCGGTCGAAAATGTACAATCATGAGTGGGTCACCCGCCATGCCATAAAATGGCACTAGTAATTTTGTTGTTGTTTATCCTTGTTGTTGTTTTCTTCTTGTTTAATTAAAATGATTAGAAGCATGATAAAAGGATAAAGTGGATTTACAACCATGCGGCATTAGTTATCCCGACATTTTTCCCCTATATCTTCACTACTTTATTTAGATTATGTGTTTATATTCAGACACATCAAGACCTTTCAGAAGCTGGGAAAACAGATGCTGAAAAACGTGAAAAGCTTCTGGACATTTATGTAACAACTGAAAGGTTCATGAGTCAACTTGATACTAACATCACAAAACCACTACAAAAAAGCCTGGGGGACTTTCAGACAACTTTGAAAGAAAATATTTTAAACGTCAAACCAAGAGATGAATATATTGTGCTTGTTGCAGGTAAGTTCCTTGTAATTTTTTTTAACGATCAATAACAGTTCTTCATTCCTAAAGATGTGTTTTGGAATAGAGTTTGCATAGTTTGCAATTGTTTCTCCTACCTTCCTTTTCAATCATGATATATTAAAGCACCGGGAAATTTATCAAAGAAAATACAACTGTCCAATTAAATTATTGTTTAGAGGTGTCATATCAATGCCCTGTATATGCCTCCTTTC
This sequence comes from Oculina patagonica, assembly GCF_052425735.1. Taxonomy (NCBI): domain Eukaryota; kingdom Metazoa; phylum Cnidaria; class Anthozoa; order Scleractinia; family Oculinidae; genus Oculina; species Oculina patagonica. Next base: position 4,323,374 of record NC_135765.1, on the reverse strand, counting down.
TTTCCACTCCCTCGTATATTTTAATTTCTACATCTCGTGGGTTGCACTTAATGCAACAAGTTGCTTGTTATGTTCTGTAATAGGGTTGATGGATCTTACTCGTATTAATTATTCCTATCAACCTGCTTTACATAAGTAGCTCATATTCACGAAAATTTCCATTAGCATGTGTGGAAAAACTCTAAATACAATTTTAGATCAGAATATCAAAAGAAGGTTAATTCTCTAATGCTGAAATAGAACACTGCTTGATAAATTCACAATCTCTTCTTCATATATCCAAATATAACTTACATTTTTCTGAAATTAAAGTAAAGTTAACCTTGAGGGCATTAACACGCATTTTTTGCTTCAATATGAGCTACTGCTGTAATCGATTATAGTTACAGAATGGGGTATTCTAGTTTACTAATAAATGATTCTTATGTTCTGTGAAAACATGCAGGTGAAACCAGTGCTGGTAAGAGCAGCGTCATCAACTTGATACTAGGAGAAGAACTTTTACCACATACAATCCTTAGCACAACGTCGACAATCTGCGAGCTGAAATATGGTGAGAAACCAAAGATTGGTGTCCACTTCAAGGATACCGGGACAAAAACCCGTGAACCAAAGTTCCATGAATTGGTCACTGATGGAGAAGAAACCTTCTTAAAACAGATAGAGAAATTTGTCCACTTGAAGAAAGATAGAGAGAAAACACCTTACAAGAAGATAGAGTTGTTTTGGCCGCACCCGTTGTTTAAGGTAATATATGATAACGAGCTACGATACCATAGAAATGGTTGGTCAACGAGATGAAGTTGTATTGTTAGACTGTATTTTATCATAATTTATTTCCACTTTTCGAGCGCTTTAATTAATTGACCTGGTGAAGCTGGTACTTAAAGATAACTTGCCAAATAGCACATACCGAAGATGGAAATTAGTCGGTGCAGTAACCAACTAACGACTGTTATAAACGTTAAACTACAGTGCTATTAATTTCATAAGTATCCTTATTCTATTGTATGCCAATTCATTGCAGATTCCTTGTGTCCTAAATAACCAGGGTTTACTTAGGAGGCAGCCCTATGCACTTTTTGTTTTGGCTTTTTAATTTGTTTGTTTTGACTTTTTTTACTTGATATAATTTTCGTATTTTTAATCGCATGGAACTTAAATCTGATTGTCACCTATTTTAGGTCTCGCCTGGACCAAGGGGCATTCGATTTTTTATAGGCTATGGCCTATGTACACCATTTTTATTTTTCAACTCTTCTAGGTCGAGCGAAAATATCTAGAGTACAAGGAATGCGTAAGGCGGCGTTTCTATGCTTGCTCTCTCCAGATTCAGTGTCTAAGATATTTAAGATAAAAGAAAAAAAGAATCAGTTTTAATTACTTACTTTTCAAACGCCCGCGAGGTATATTAGACCCTTTCTCCCCCAACTCCTCTTTGTGAATATTTAACAATAATCACTAAGCCTGAGGCGAATAATTGTTTTAGTATAATTTTCAGAGGTGAATATCAAAAACTGCAAACTAACAATAGAAAACACGAAAACAACAAACAGAAGTGTTCGCTTGCATATGTGTAAACCGGTTTAATTCATCGATTGAAATCATAATTTACACCCAAGTTTTAGCAATAAAACGGAACAAAACAAACACTAAGAAAAAGATAGATATCCGGTACCTTTGTTTAATCGTTGGTGACTTCTGAAGAATTGTGTGAATCCTCTCGAAATTACTAGCTCCAGTGAGAAGACAACTAAATAATGTTTTGACAGTCGATCTGACTGAGTACATGGCCGTGTGCAATCTCCAAAACCACCACGTTTACAATCAATTCTAATGCCTTGAAAACCATCTCTTAAAAATAATTACGGTCCAAAAGCCTTGGTAGTAAATTTGCAAAATTCCCAATGTTTCAAATATCCAGGATTTGGAGTGATTTCTTTAAAATGAGAGAAATTTTCATTCAGCAAATGCCGCCATGTTCACTGGCCTGGATGGCAAACGCGGCATGGCTTAGTAGCCAAACCTTCAGATGCCATATTCACCACCTAGCGCGGTGAATATTTAACAATTAGACTACGAGCCCGGTTTTCTTGGCATAGTCACGGGCGCAGTCGGGACTTCGCTCATGCGAGGGCGAGTGTCTAGTTTTGTGCTGTGATTGCAGTCCAACCTACAATTTGTGCATTTGGACATCGTCCGCTTGCTCTCGCGCGCACGTTTCTTCGCGTGTTGTGGGAGCCAATCGATTCGCGATTCCATCACAGCTGAGTTCTCTAATGCGACAAAGTCTGAGCTTCTCGAACAATCAGAATTGAATTCACCTCTGGAAATTATACTAAACCTTATTATTAAAAAGGCTTGTACAATTCATTAACTATTTATGAGGGTGCAACCTAATCCCAGCACAGTATTCAGATCATCACATGTACAGAACTGTAAACCCCAATACAAATCAAACAATAGAATTAAATTTTGATACAAACTCCTGCTCAGCTAATTAGTATTCAATAACTTTTTATACAGATCTCTACTGATTCGCATAACAATACTTTGCATTCAATTTATTGTTTTCATTTCACAAGTATCGGCTCGCCATTGTAAACGCCCATCCAGATCTCCCGCTCATATTTTATCTACTACGTATACTTATTGTGATTATCGTTTCAGGCGGGTGTTATGATAGTTGACAGCCCTGGAGTTGGAGAAAGTGATGTAATGAGTGAATTTGTCCTCAGCTACCTGCCTCGTGCTTTTTGTTTCATGTATGTTATCAGCAGTGTAAATGCTGGAGGAATTCAGGAGGACAGGGTATGTAAGCGCATTAGTTTTAGAACATTGCAAGTTATTTCTGGGTTAAATGGTCTCTTCAGTGATATTTTAAGGCACGGTGTGTGTCCATATAATTTAATGATTATTACACGTTTTCTCAGCTATCATAAGTTCTCATCATTGCAATAAAGATGGGATCAAGATTTTGAAATGATTGTTTTACCTTAGGTTACATATGTATTTTTTGGAGACAAACGAACTCCTGAGTTAAGATTTCGAGTTGGGTTTCGAGTTAGGATTTTCGAGTTGGATTTTCGAGTTGGACTTTCGAGTTGGATTATTGACTTAGGATTTTCGAGTCAGGATTTTTTGGCGAAGCAAAACCCATTACAATTATTGAATGCTAACCGTAAACAGGCTAACCGGAGTGCATAGTAGGCTATAACAGGAGTGTGTATAGTAGCCTAACAAGAGTGCATAGTAGGCTAACCGAAGTGCATAATAGCCTAAACGGAGTGTATGATATAGGCAAACCGGAGTGTCTGGTAGGCTAAACGTAGTGTATAGTACGGTTAGTTGCCGAAAACTTGAATTTTTGCTTGTTTCGGTGATATCGTTTCATCCTGACTCGAGAATCTTAACTGGAAAATCCAACTCGAAATCCTAACTCGAAAATCCAACTCAAAATCCAACTCAAATCCTAACTCGAAATCCTATCTCGAAAATCTAACTCGAAAATCCAACTCAAAATCCTAACTCGAAATCCAACTCGAACTCCTAACTCGGTAAATGGGCAACCTCTATTTTTTTGTCTTAACAGCTAGGAAAGTTACTCAGTTGCGCTCAAAATCTCAAGAAAAACGCCAAGATGGACCTGGCACTATTCACTGGTTGTGCATTGTTTGTGTCCAACAAGTGGGATCTGATTAATGACAAAGAACGCGAGGAAGTGAAAAAGGATCAAATCGAAAAACTCACGAAGAGGCTCGGTAACCTGAATCCGACAACCCAGATTGCCTTTTTGTCATGCAAAAATGCACAGTTGGCCCAGACCTATGGCGTTATCACAGAAGATTTTAACGACTTGATCACGGGAATCAGTAATCTTGTTGTCTCATCCATGCAGAACAACCTTCTCATGTATTTCAGGTGTGTAAAAATGCAGCAAAAGAAATATAAAATACGAAATGATGGGTGCGTTCCTTTGGAATATTCTAGAATAAAAATACATTCCGGAAAATATTTTTGGAAATCCAAGTATTCCAGAATAAGAAAAGCACCCAAACGAGCGCTTCTTATCCGGATATCCGGATAGATTCAAGCGAACGCGCCCTAAATAATTTACTGACAGCAATATTCATCGCGCATTTTTTTTAAGTTAGAGATCGCGCCCTGACCGTGGTAGTTATTCTATGTTCTCCAGCAAGAAGTGCCTCTAGAGTCGGACTAGACCTTGCCTTACAGATTTTGAACCAACAGACTTGGAGTATATGGTCTTGATAATGAAGTCGTTTAACTTAGTTACGAACTGTTTGTATGTTTAAGGTAACCTGACTGGGATAGTTACGCAATGTTCCCAGGCAAGAAACCTTTGTTCTCAAAGTGTGCCCCTCCATGAAAACACAGGAGTACAAATGGGTATTGGTGAATTGAAACGACTACATTTCAAAATGATAAGGAGATTTGAAGCTTACGATGCACTTTTCATCTGCCATCCAGGAGGAATGGTAACACTCCTATAGCTACTAGCGAGCTTTATGCAATCGAAATCGGAGTTATGCTAGCACCGATTTGCCTTATGGCTCAACCGATCTCACTACATTGGAGACGGACTTTACCTAATTACCATACATATTTTGAATTACCATGCTTGAACAACGTCATACTGAAAATAAACGTCATCCAACAAGCTCAAAATGGGTTTTTTATAGACACACACTGTATTTGAGTATTTTTAATGTGATTATCCAACAGATGGCTTGAGGATCTCCTTGCTCACGTTTCTCGACACATCAGAGTATCTCTGAAGACAGCAAAAATGTCCCACCAACAAACAGAGATAAATATCAAGAGAGTGATGAAACGTATGGAGGAACTAAAAATCTCTCAGCAGCGCAGATTTGATGAGCTCAGCGAACACCAGTCACAGAAATTCCAAGAGATCCTTGAAAAGCTAGCTGCGCACTTCAAGTCTGAGGAGACGATCAAGAATTTTTGCCAATGGTCTATCGATGAGGTACCCGCAGCCTTAGAAACATGGAAAGAGACAAAGAGTGAAGCACTGAAGTACGTATCGGAGAGAACGCACCAGTTTGTCCAGCAATGGGAAGATGATAAACATGAGTTTGCAAAAGCTCAGAAAGAACTGAATCAGTTTTTCTGTAAAAGGTATGATGTAATGCAAGATAAAATCCACCAGGTGGAAGACGAAGTTTTCCTTGAAGACAGCCAGGTAGACGTTACACAGGAAGAAGAAGAAGAGACGAGAGGACCACAACAAACTACTGCTCCAATATGGCTTCGACAAGGCTTGGCATCAGTGGTGGTTGGTTCACCTCGAGTGCTTGGTAAGCTCGGTTCCAAACTTAAGAAGATGGCTCATTACAAAACAAAGCTAGAGAGCTACACCGATGATCCATGTGCCTACATGTCCAGGAGGTCACGAAAATGCCTTAAAGTCATTGCTTCACAAGACCGCTTGCTACCTTTCATCAATGATCAAATGGAAGATTCAGTGCTGTTTCTTAGGCAGATAAAAGAGAAAATACCTAAGCTGAGGGAGGGCGATGAGCAGTTGTATAAACAGCTACTTGAAGATAAAAGAAGCAAGACGGTGCTTCAAGAAGTCTACAAGCCTTTAAACCAGCAGATGGATTGGTTGAAACGCAGCTTAACCATCTACAATCTGAAAAAGGTCAGGAAGTCAGATTTCACAGAAGAAGAATTGAAGTGTGATGAAAAGTGGGAGTCTATCATTGGAAATGGCAGCTTCTCCACAGTGTACAAAGGTGTTCTTGTTCGTGAAGGAAAGCCAGAAATTGAGGTGGCACTTAAGAGGTACAGAGATCCACTAACGGCACACAACGTGTGGCATTTCGTGGACGAAGAGCGAGCTTTAAGGTAAGGTGGCGAAGTGGTGAGAGCACTCGCCTCCCACCAATCTCACCAATGTGGCCGGGGTCCAATTCTCGGACTCGGCGTTATATACGTGTGGAGTTTGTTGTTGGTTCTCGCGACGTCCTTGCTCCGAGGGTTTTTCTCCGGGTTCTCCGGTTTTCCTCCCTCCTCAAAAACAAACACTTCTAAATTCCAATTCGATCGGGAATACACGGCCCCACGTCAAGCTTATAGCTTTAATCCTCGCCGTGTCTAAAAATGTACTTTAATTTATTTAATGAGATATAAAAAAGGTTCAAACTGGAAATCAATTACGGCATCATAAGTATAGTTTCATGCTAACACTAACGCACGGAGTGCACTGCTATTTTAAATACACGTTAAACGCGTTTTTAACAAAAGTTGGACTCGTATATGTGGCATAATATTAATCCGCTGTCGGTAAAAATAAAAAAGCGGTTCACTGGTTAGATGCCGTCGACACTGCACTGCAATTTTCTTTGAAGATGATTTTCCTGATTGTTCTTGTTATTACTGTGTAGATGAAATATCCTCCACCGTGCTTTGCCCTAAGGCCCACATAGATGCATATATGTCGATTTGTTAAGTATTTTTGAAAGTGCAAACATTATAAAATTCGAGTTTTAATCATGGAACATAGAAGAGGAACAATTCCAAGCCCCTAAAGCCTTTACTTGAACTACAAAATGTAATTATTCTTTTTCTATTTCAAAGACAACTAATTCATCCTAACATTGTGAAGTTTTATGGAACCGATCTTCGGCATGGTCCTAATGGCACTACAGTGGTGATCGTCCTGGAGCTGTGCGACTGCACCCTTTGGAAACGAGTTATGTCTTATCCAGAGAATGCCCCTGCACGATTGACTAATGAAGCAGTCGGGAAAAGGGTGTTAGGCTGGGCTCAAAACATTTTGGCTGGCTTACGTTATATCCACAGTAGAGGATTTGTTCACCGGGATTTAAAATTGGATAATATTTTGGTAAGTTGGTGGTTTGTTTTGTCTGGCTCTTTACGAGTCCAAAACTTTTATGAATTACTTCAATGCGTGTTTTTTAGGTTGCGTTGGTTTGTCTTTCCTGGGGCTCCAGGTTTCCTCTTCCTCGTGTCGCTATGTGACGTGCCGCCACCCATCGGCTGACATTTGGGTGATCGCGTCGACGACCTGCACGATCGCTCTCACCAGGTCGCACGACATTCGGTGACCTATTAGCTGTTCTCCCGTTTCAGAAAGCAGCCATATTATCTTTAGCTTTTGAAAATATGACTCAAAATCTGTATTGTGAAAATCGAGTTATTTTGAAAAAGCTGTTTTTAGATAAGAAAAAATGCACAATACCGACTAGTTCTTGTATGCAAAAAATCAGCTAGGTCACCGAGTAGCCTACGAATACAGCCGCTGCTCTCTCTCTCTCTACCTCCCGGCCGGCTGTATTCGTTGGCTAGTCACCGAGCAAACTTTCGAGTAAAGGAAGATCGGTTTTTTTTGCACGTTTTGTTTTTCGGTTCGCGTGATTTTAAGCATTATTTTTAATCAGGGACCCAGGGATGACGACTGCAAGTCGCGCGCGCTTGCAGCTGGAAACCCTTTCGAGCCTCCTTAATCTAACTATTAAAGGAGAAGTTCACTCCAGATGGCCATTATTTTCGCCATGTCAATCCGCCTCCCGTCTTCCCCACCCCTCGCCCATCTGGCTGTGTGTACGTCAGCTCAGCCTGCGGGCTCGCCTTCTCGCGGTCCCTGTTGCATCTCCATTTGCTCCAGCTCCACACAGGGTTCGACTTCCCGCCACTCGTGCGCGTCCTCCCCTCCATCCTTCAGTGTCGGGTGAGTGCGCGATATTTTCTTTGTTCGTTTTTTGGCATGTGGCCATTCTGGGACTTCTTCTTAAACATTTATTGTAAAGAAGAACGAGAGCTGTGATAAAAAATATGCAAGAGTGGTTAAAGGTGAACGTCTAGAAAATCCAAAGATAGGCAAAAACGCAAAATTTACCATGAGAACCAATTCTGATATTATAGGGTTACAAGTTGTCTAACATTATATTGTAGCTGGTCATTTATAAACTAAATCACAGGCAGTGAAGTCGAAAGAAACTGGTCGTCAAAGAGATTGGTGTGAAGGCTATTAAAAGTAACCTTATATAAACTGAAGTGTCAACTTGACTTTATTACATAGAGTTAATGTGCGATTTTTTCTACCAATAATCCTTGTTACAAACCTTATTTTTCATTTGCTGTAGTTGACACACGACCAAAGAGTGAAACTTGCAGACGTGGGAGTGGCCAAACATGAGAAGGAAATAACTGGTACAATGTGCGGCACTCCGCTGTACGTAGCACCAGAAGTCTTTGACGGCCAAATCTACAACAGCAAGGCTGACATGTACAGTTTCGGGTTTGTTCTTTGGGAGTTGTGGTACGGCGAGACAGCGTTTCGAGCCGAAATAACCATCAAACCGCAGTCCATGCTTCTGGAAGACGTAATGAAACGGGAACTTCGACCGACTCACATCAAAGGCACACAGCATCCATGGGGAATTTGGCAACATGTCATGACGACATGCTGGAACAAAGAACCACAATCAAGATTGACAGCCCAAAAGGGATGGGAATGTTTAAAACAGCTTCAGGATCAAGGAAGCCTTCAACAGAAAGTAAAACCGCAACCACCTCCGAGGTCGTCAAAGCCACAACAACATTCCAGGGGAAAAACGCCCTCAGCGAAACCTAAGCCAGCTCCTCGCCGAAAAACGCTCGAAGGAACACCTGTTTCATATCATCGTAAAGAGAAAGACGAGACTGTGCATTTTGAGTCACATGGAAAAGAGTAAGGGACATTGCTGCGACATCTTTGCATTTTTAAACCAGTACTTTCGGTGTCATAATCTAGTGCCGAAATAGTACTATAGCTAGTTTGAAAACATTTTGCTTCGGTGTTATCGAAGCGAAACCAAACGTCTTCTAAGCATAAAAGTTCCTGATAGGCTTAGAGGACAATCTTTTTCGCTTTTATGAACTGTTCCTCTGCAACTCATATCTGCAAAGGTACACATGATCTGCCCTGGCCCTTTACAAATGGTTTTTATAGATCTCATGAAACACAACGTTGGGGCACAACGAGTTAGAATTGATATTAACCTAAAGTGTACACGAAAAAAATTTCGAATAAGTATTTAGTTGTAGCGTTTCCTATTAGAATCATAGATTTGTACTCTACGTTAACGGAAATATGTTAGAATAAGTCACTACTGGAGGAGAGCTATTCGAAAATTTTTGTTGGAGTGTGCGGTGCGCTTCCTGAATCTCAGACCAAAATATACGATCTTCCCACTCTTTATCTGACCTGACCCCAAACTCGACACCTTATATCAGACCAGGCCTACCCAGTACTCTTTCTTTCTAACATTGGAGGGCAATCCAACATTATAATCACTTCTCAAGAGATGAATAATGAATGATCGCAAAAGTATTTTTTTTTTTCAAGAATAACACGTAATTGCTGACTTGGGTGCACAAGCCATACTCTATTTCTGACCAAAATTGTCAAAATCCCTTTATCAGAATCGCCTATACCTTTGCGCGCCGCACATACCTATAATTATAGCTTATGTAAGGGAGTACCCCCCGGAGACAAATCCTATCTGAATTGACGAAATGCTGTGTATCCATCCTCGTTAGCATGAACACAGAAGGAAGAGACTCAAGTTCATTATTCTGTAATATCGAGATATTCTGTATTGTTAGTTTTTAAGTAGGTTCGCGAGTTCAATAAACAGTATTTACCGCCAACTTTGGACATACCTTATTCTTACTAATTTCGCCTCTTATCCTCGCCCGGTTTCGCGTGCAGGGGTGTGTTTTCGCGATTCAGTTTCGTCTCGTCAACTGCCACTACAGTCGCGGCCTCAGGCTGTGACGTACTGGGTGACCTCCCTCGGTTCAGGGATGCTGTCACGCGAGAGTGGTCAGTCCACATTTTCTGTGTTTGGTTCCGCCGCATCCGCCCCTTCGCGATTGGCGAAATTAGTAAGATAAGGTATATAACCGTAAAGTATTGCAGGGTTGAAAAATTCAAGACACCACCCTTACGTAAAGGTCGGTACACACGAAGGAACTAGTCACACACGCATGAAGGGACGAATGACGCCTATTAGCGTCCGACTACCTTAGTGTTCGACTTATTTTCGCGGCTTAATTTCGCGGGCGGCTTTCCCTCGCCCGTGCGGGTCGTGGTCTGCCCGGTCTCCGTCCCCTCTGCCGCCGCCAGTCAGTGGTGGCTGGCTCCGGTTGTCGTGGCATTTGATCATCGAACGGGGTCGCGTCGCGGCCGCGGGTCCGTCGCGAGAGGTAGTCGCAGGGAGAGGTAAGTCCCATGTAGTGTTTACACAAAGGGACTAGTCACAGGGACTGACCACTTTGTTTTTTTTTTATTTATTTTTTTTTATGTTGGTCACAGGGACTAGTAGCACAAACAGAACACACCAGGATGAATTCGTGGCCGGGACTAGTTGCAGGACCGATTTTGATCACTTTGTTTAAAAAGTTTCCCTGTTCCGGGCGTTTGGTTAGTTGAGGAACAGCGCGAAAAACGGGATAAGAGCGAAGAGCGGCGAGTGAAAAAAAAGCGAGGGGTTTGAGGCACGCCCCTCCCCTTCTCTTCTTATCTCTTGTTTGATTTCACTTAATTGCAGACTCTATATTGCCTGCGACGTGGTTCGCGTTTGAGTCACAGCGAATCGAGTCGATGAGACCGGGAAAAAATTGTCGTTTATAGCAATAAATATTAAGCTGGAAAATTTGCATAAGTTACACTTGTTTTTAATTTTTGTTCTCGGAGTTTTTACCGAGGTCAAGGGAGGGTTTAAATCCTCGGCGAATTATAGCAAAGGACATGTTAAATTGCTCGATCATCCGTTTAAGCGCAAGTTTACTTCAAATATGGGTGTGGGGCTATGCTGACAATTTGTATTTCTACTAGTCAATTCTAGGACATTTAAGCGGTTTATCGCCGTTTTACCGCAGTGTTCAAGTGTGCTTCGAAAAAGAATGGAATCCATTCGACGAAAAATAGATGAGGCTGAAGACATCGCTGATGTTATCGAGTTAATGCAGAATTTAAATATTCAAACCAGAGGCTGCAAAACCATTGAACAAATGAAAGAAAAGATTTTTGATCATCTACGCTCACGGAAAGACAACCACCTAGCCTCTAACGAGGTAAGGTAAAAATAACAGTAAGCATATTCAATGAAATTACAATTGTGACTATCGGTCTGGAATCGAAATATGTATACGTATTTCATGTAATCGAAATATGTAACTGAAAAGACGACTGTAATGCAAACATGGTCGAATGCGCTCGATTCCCGTCCGTTACGTTGTTAGTTCTCCCGATGGTACTTTTTGTGGTCTTTCTTTTTTTTTTCAGTCGTGGAAAAGGTCAATAACATTCGAAACTATAGCTTGTCAGTTGTAGCGGCGACGTCCTTTTAATAGGGCATGCCCCGAAATCCAAGTTGTTAGTCTCCTTCCCCAAGTTGTAGCTCTCCTTGCTCGAAATCTACGTCGGACATTTTGATGTTAGACAATAGAGAATGTATGAAACTCTTCCTCAAACATGATTCAAATATTGTGTTATCGATTCTGGGCCAAATCCAATTTTGTGGAAAAGGTCAGAATTATCGTGCATAATATTTTAGGCCTTGAACTTTTGACAATAGTCAGAAACAAGCTATAATTAATGGGGGGCCCTTTTTTGCCTGAAACGCTGGGTTTTTTTTCCTAATAAGCCCGGGAAAAAAAAAAAGAAAATGAAATAAAACGTGTTTCAACTAAGAACTGCTGTGTTTTACTAAGATTCTTAGAACAGAGGCACTCATCAGAACCGTCACCTGATATCTGCACAAACATTGAAATTCGGCTGATAGGCAACAGAAACATTATATTAATATATGTATAATACTATATGAATATATCAGTGTGTTTAGTGTTCCTGTTTTTATGTCGTTCACGTTCTTGACTAACTATACATTATTTTAGGTTTTCAGTTTTTGCTTCAAATCACCCCGAGATTATGTTAAGATGCGTTCGTAACATGTTGACATTTCCCCGAAACGACCAACAGTTTTCCTGTTAATTGTCAGACTGCGAGCGTTTGTTGTTTACATTTGGGGGCAATTCAAAGACAGTCTGAATTTAAACAGAACATGGACTGTTCTGTTCTCTCGCACGGAATGATCTTGTTGAATTACATATCGGAGTCGACAGTGGAAGAATATTTCGATTGAATTAGATAGACTAGATATAGTGGAACCAGACGCCCACGAGTTTCTGGTGGAACAAAATGGTGAAAAGATTGTGCACTTTGGGTTAAAAGGACCATGTTTGGCATAATAAATTATACAGTGCATGAAAATACAATCCGCTTAGATAATTACTTAGATAATTTCATACAAAATTAATTATTAAACAGATCCAACCGGTTGCTCTTAGTATAAACTACATTAGTATATAAAAATAAACAGAAGAGTTAAAAATAGTTAATCAAAATTATACATAAGTAGAATATTATACATAAGCGACAAGACCTCGTCGTACGAAGCGCTCTTGCGGCGTATCGGATCAAAATCAACCTTAGAAAATCGTCGCACTCAAGATATGTTATTGACTGTGAACAATATTATTCAAGGCAGGGCACCATCCAGCTTCAAAAATCTTATAACTGAAAAGAGAACAGCGTACAATCTTCGCGGTAATTTTAATCTTTCCATACCTAAAGTGAACACTACCAGATATGGTCTTAAGTCGTGGCGTTATGCTGCAGCAAAGCACTGGAACATGCTACCTCGTGATATTCGTTCCATGGCAGGCTCAAAGGACTTTTTGAAAAAGATTAGACAAACTGATTTCAATGTTTAATAATTATATTTTATCGCTTTTAGATAGGATTTTTATATTTATATATATATATATTTTTTAGGAATCTTAATTTAGCTAGATGGTGTTGTTGTTTGTTTGTTTTATTTAAACTAGTTTGATGTAAATACTTTTATACCCTTTGTTTTGATGTAAATACTTTTGTAAATACTAAACTTTTAATCGTGGAGCACCTGAAAACTAGCTAACAGCTAAGTGTGTACTTTTTCCACGTTAAATAAAGTATGTATGTATGTATGTATGTAACAAATTAAAATGAGAGCATTGAAATAATAGAAACATGTTGTCGTTTGTCTCACGATCTAGTCATTTTCTTTTTCGCGACGTTTGACTGCATGCATACTGTTAGTCTGCATCAGTCTCACCAGGCGATAAATTCAACATTTTCCGCGTTACACATTCCAAATGGTGTCCTTCCCGGCTGTAAGAATTCCGAATGGGCTCATAGATGAAATTGATCAGCTCGAACACTATCACTATGTCACATAGAACAACATCTAGTTTCCCTTAGTTAAATGAACTCTAATCAGTACAATTTTCGCCATATTTTTCAGGCCTTTAAAGTGATATCAGATGCACAGTCTATGGACAAGAGAAAATCCCTATCCCTTTTCAATTTTTATTCTGATATTGAAAGAGAAATAAAAGGACTTGATGACTCGCTGCTCAATTTGTTGAGAACAAGCGAAGGCGACGTACTCTCAAAAATGAAGTCAAGAATGGAAAGAATGGAAAATAGAGAATATGTTGTCCTTGTGGCAGGTATGTGAATGTATGTGTTAAGTAACAAGGGCACGTGTTTGTAAACTACCCAAAAACGTTACTTTTAAGGCGTGTACGTAGCCTTTTTACTGTACAGCTTGTTTCTAAGACAAGTGAGTACTGTCTAAAACTAACACGACTTTGAGAAAGTCTGGATAGATAGAAAAAGTATTGTTTACTCACAGTGCCACAAACTTGCAACTAGGCTAGCTGAAACCAGTCCATAATTCAATGTGTTGACTCATATGTTTTTTTGTGCAAATTTCACTCCTTCACTCGCTCGTTGCCTTTTAAACATAGGCACACAATGCGTGCAAGAGTTATGAAGCCTCTGGAGAATTAGTCCTGCTCTCTGATTACCTACATTTCTAGTTACCTTGCGTAATATAGCAAATCTAATTGTCTAAGATATTTAAGTTGCCTTGTAAATTATCATTTCATGACTATGACTCTGTACTGGAGCCGAAATATCTTACTAATATCAGTTTTCTTGAAATAAACCACAACCTAGTTTCTGCAATGATATCATTTCTCGGTCTTGCCTACTTCATTTTGTATTCGAAATTGTCAGATGGCTCTGCATTACGGTACAATAAATGATGCTTATAGCGAAATGATAAATTTAAACACATGCGTCTAAAAAAAATGGGGTAGGGGACTCGAACTCACGGCCTTTCGGCCTGCTCTCGATAAGCAGACATAGGTCCTGACGTACTCAGCTGAATGAGTAAGTTCTGGGTACAACGTCGTAGCAAACTTTCGCCGAAGCGTTGAAGAGATTCTTTTTTTCTTTCTTCCTTTTTTGTATTGAACTGAGTGAAGGGAACTTAAACGTGAAGAGTTTAAAATAATTTGTTCCGGCAAATCGTAATGTGTCGTTTTGTGGTCTTCAATTCTTGTTTCATAGTTAATTTTCCGATTTCAGTGGCGCATAACAACTTTGATTTAACGTCTAGTTTCCATAAATTGCGTACAAAATCTTTTATCTAGTAAACAGACTCTAAATTTCACAAAGCCATAAAAAATGTACAGGGACTGGTAAAAAAATAACAACATATTTGTAATTGAAATTTCTATTTTGGTCTATTTTTTAAATGAAGAGAATTAATTAATTTTGCAGATGAATTTCACGGTAATGTAGTCGACGATCAGATTATATCTTGTACTATTTTATTCAAGGTGAGACAAGTGCGGGTAAAAGTAGTATGCTGAACCTAATTCTGGGAGAAGAGCTTTTGCCGTTTTCGGTTTTAAGCACAACATCTACTATTTGTGAATTGAAGTATGGAAGAGACAGACGAATTAAGATACACTACAAGGAACAAGGGAAAAGTCCCAGGACAAAATACCTTGAAGAATCGTCCTCCTACATGGATCAGATATCAGAGTTCGTTCATGTCAAGTCACCGAGTTCGAGAGAAAAGGCATCACACTACAAAAAGGTGGAGCTGTTTTGGCCTCACAATTTGTTAAAGGTGAGATATTGACAACGGTTAAACTCAATTCTGGTCAAACGTTTTGCGACACCAGAACAATCTTGGACAAAACTGTTGAAACACTTGGGCAAACTTCCACTAATTTAGGTACTACAGTTTAGCTTTTCAACCCCCTCCCCTCCCCAATTTCAATGTTGTTGATGCTGTCGTGTTGTGAAAACAAAGCCTGGCGAACCGCAGTCTTCATGAAGCAACAAAAAGTAGGGGGAGGGCGGGATTAAATATTATTTCCCACTCTCAAGTCAGAAAATTTACGAATAATATGTGAAATGCGTTTGGCTTAACTAGTTTTTCCCGAGACTGTAGCCCGGCTAGAATATGTCAATATTATTCAGGGCGGGAATCGAAAAATGTAAGGCAATGTAAAAGACTCTGAGTCTCTGAGTGCATGGTATTTTGTTCAAGAAGCTTAAAACTTTGTATAAGTTATTAAAATAAAAAAATCTAAATAAAGGTTGAAAAATGCCAGCGAAGTAATTATAAAGGGACACTTGCTATGTCAGGTTACGGCTATGAACGGATTGCGAATGACAAAATATGAAAAAATTGGCCATTTTTATCAAGATGCGCATTTTGTGATCTAGCTTATCTTAATGTCTAGTTTGCACAACATGTTGGACACGTTTGGCCACCTTGTTGCAACACCTGGCAACATGTTGGATGATGGTCAAATTTCTCTTGCAACGTTTTGGGATGTTGCACTGATGCTGTACTGGTTTGGCCACGTTTGCAGGGCACGCGCACCAATTTAAATTGCTTTTCAAAGCCCCATCTAACATGTTGCAACAAGGTGGCCAAACGTGTGCAAAATGTTGTACACAAGATGTTGCGATATGTTGGCCGGGCCTTGCATTTGTTGGCTACGTAGCTATATTGACACGCTTCATTCACCTCACATTTTCAGGATGGAGTTGTAATTGTTGACAGCCCTGGTGTTGGGGAGTCAGACATTATGGACGACATCGTGATAAATTATTTGCCGAATGCTTTTGCTTTCATTTACGTCATCAACAGTGCCAATGCGGGAGGCGTTCAAAAAGATCGAGTAAGTCAGTTCGTTCGCAATTGCATTTCCTTGCAAACAGATAGATTTTTCAGTGATATAATATATAGATAAAATATAAATAATAAGAACTGAAGAATTTAATATATAGATCTAGGCAAGCCTCCGTTGGGCAAAATAGGTACGCAGCACAACAAATTTGCTAAAGGCAGAACAATACAAATACAGTAAAATAGACGTGGGGAAAATCAACTCAGTACTGGGAAAGCATAAAAAGACTCAAATTCACTGCAAAAAAACAACAGCGGCAAAAGAAGATCAAATTAAGATAATTGAAAAACGTGGATTTATGATATATCTCCTTCAATTCTATTAGCTCGTGCGATTGCTACACAAGACAAGGCAACTGACCACTGAGCAGCAAATGGACTTCTCACCAAACTGCACCTTGTTCGTTTGCAATAAATGGGACAACATTCCACCCGCCGAGGCAAATGACGTCATTGCACATATCACAAACAAGCTGAGGCTTTGTTTGCCAGATTTGGACCCCGAAACTCAGATTATTCGCCTTTCAACTACAAAAGCACTGATGGCTCAGAAGTTTGGCATCATGAATGCAGAGTTTGCCTCACTCACAGAGAATATTAGCTGTTTAGTGACTAAAAGCATTAAAACGCGACTTGAACAAAATTGGAGGTAGGTAGAAGAATTGTTGAAAGAAGAATTAAAGCATTTCCGAATTTGTTTGCTTTATGATTAAAAGGCCAGCTAATTCATAGCTTAGGTATGGAAATGCATTTCATAAGATACGAAAATAATAGACATAGCTTTAAGAGAATAAATGTATCTTATAATATTAGACACTGTATATGTAGTATGGCTGTGTGCTTTTCGAGTCATGCTGGGAACTCAATAACGAAAAGAAATTCTGCAGTGTTAAATACTTCCGTTGTTAAGTGTCTAATGGGACATATATTATCCAACGTTCCTAACTTCCAAATGGCTTAGGAATAAAGTTTGCTTAGAACTATCGAGTTTTATACTGTCTCATTAAAATACACCTAATTGAAAAAACGTTTACCATGTGAAAAGCATAAACCATAAACGATACGACACAATGGCATTCTGGGCAGACAGCATTAATTGGTGTGCTTATAATATTTCTTGTATTGATAATCAAGATATTTTCTTTCTTTGAAATCCTTAATAGCACGATGTAAGCAACTTGTCTTATAATCATGTTTATTCTGTCACAGACGAGGATTTTTTGGGTCGCATTGTTCATTATTTATGCTTTACATGCCATTGGGTCAACAATTCTTCAATCAGGTGTATAAAGCCGCATAATTCTCCCTTTTGTTAATATAGTTGGCTGGATCAATTGCTCTATCGAATCATCTGGATAATGAAGTCGTTCATAGAAAATATCAATACTGACCACGTGGCTGCAACCCAACGATTAAACAAAGTGATAGAAAGGCTACAGAAACTACAAGCGGAACAGGAGTCATCAAAACAGAAACTAAAAAGGCATCTTGATAGGAAGATCTTTCAAGCTATTGAAGTTTTGGCCAGTTACTTGAAAAGTCCAGAGGTCATCGAAAGTTTCTGCAGATGGAACACAGATGAAATTCCAGATATCGAGGGATCATGGGAGGTTACTTGGTCGGCTATCAATAAGCTCGTCCAGAACAGATTGCAGACCGTGATTGAAGAATGGGAGGAAGAGCATGAGCACTTTGCAGAGGCACGCAAATCAGTGGTCACCGTTTTCCTCAAGACATACAATTACCTTGAGAAAGAGCTTCACAACTTGGAAGTTAACGTCTTGCAAACACAGAATAAATGTACAACCGGAAAGAGAAAAACAGCAGAAAAACAGGTTGAAACAGCAGAAAAACAGGTTGAAACTGTAGAAAAACAGGTTTTCAACAATATCGACAATTCGTCTGGAATGGAAATTGAGGAAAAAATTCTCATTGGCATCGCAGCACCCTTCCTTGTTCCAGTCGCACTCGTAGGAGCTGCGCTGGCAGTGCCAGTAACATTGCTTATTCTTCCAGCTGTGGGAATCATGTCCATTGTTGACTGTGTCCAAGAAGGCAGGGAGAAAAGTGCATATAATAAAGATCGTCCTGCGTATGTACGAAACATATCTCAGAGATACCTCGGGAGAGTAGCAACTGTCGGAGCACTTCAGCCACTCGTCAAAGACCAGCTGACACAAGCATTGACCTGCCTTGATGAATTGCAAGCAAAAGTCCCCATGCTTATTGAGGCTGACGTGCAACTCTGTCAGCATCTAATAGATGAATCACAAAGCAAGAAGGAAACAGAATCTCTGTACAAGCCCCGTAAAGAGAAATGTGAGCGGCTCCGCGGAGAACTCAGTTTGTTTGGCGCTCTGGAAATTTGCAGCATGCACATCGCTTGGGATGACCTTGAATGGGATGTCAGTGACGACGCCTACCGGAAACATTCCTTGCCGCCTGGCATCTATCGCGGGAGAATCTCTAAGGGAAGATATGCGTCAAGTCGGCAAGTCACATTGAAAGTTTACAGGGAGCTACTTAACAGCAGCAATGTCACCAAGTATTTAGCGCATGAAACAACCATGAGGTAATAACAGACTTCCATGTAATGCTAGATCAGTATAATTTTTGTTTTCGAGATATTTAATGTAATTTTGTGCACAATACGAAAGGATTATTTGATCGCAAATGCCTAAACCTGTCGTGGCAACAACAGATTTTCCTGCAAGGCCAGTTCGCTTTAAGAAATTTGATGGAGATAACTTGCATTCCTCTAATGTTTTTAAAATCAAAACATGAGTATTCACCACTACTGATAGCAACTGGCCAATGATATATACTGCCTTCTAGTGATGAATAAGAAGTTTAGTGAACAGATCAGTACAGTATTCATCAACATATCCATCTGTGAATCAATCTATCCATTTATACATCCATCCATTTTTCCGTCTATCGATCTATCAAAAAACTCATATCATTCATCAATCTTTTCATCAATCTATTCATTAACCTATCGAAAAATCAAATCATCAATTTAACCATCAATCAAGTCTATCAATTTGGCCAGCTATTCATCCATCAAACCATTCATGAACAACAGTCAATCCAACAATCTATTTACTATCTATCTATCAATTTATCCAGCAATTTATCCATCCATCTTATCTGTATACCTGTATGTATAGGGGAAGCAGGGATGGCGCAGTGGCGAGAGCGCTCGCTTCCCACCAATGTATCCCGGGTTCGATTCCCGGACCCGGCGTCATATGTGGGTTGAGTTTGTTGCTGGTTCTCGTCCTTGCTCTGAGGATTTTTCTTCGGGTTCTCTGGTTTTCCTCCCTCCTCAAAAACCAACGCGACTAAATTCCAATTCGATCAGAACAGTGGACGAAGAGCCACTCTGTAGAAGTGCCACTGCAAATTCCCATTTATTATCATTTATTTTATTATTATTAATTATTCAGTCAGTGACACTGTAACAAATTTATTTCTTATTTCACTCGTCATCTACATGTTTTGTTCACTTTTGCTGAAAAGGAAAGTTGTTTGTTTTACAGGAGACTTCGCCATCCTCACATTGTTGAATTTTACGGCGCTGCATTCAGAAAGGTTCCGAGGGGGGTTGAAGTAACGTTTGTAATGGAGTTATCTGGAAAAACTCTCAAGTACTACCTTATTGATCAGCCTAGAAACTGCCCTTCCGTGAATCCTCGTTCCACGTTGGGTGTCATTCAATGGACAGAGCAAATTATCGACGCACTGATGGTGATCCACAGTATGTTCGAGGGATGTGTCCATGGTGATCTGCGACTAGAAAACGTCTTGGTAGGTATTTTTTATATTTTGATGCGAAGCATAAGCTGCTTTATAGTGTCAAAGATGAGTAAACTTTGGATAACTAATATGTCACATTGAAATGCAACTAAGCTGTCTAAACTAAACTGCAGTTCATCAAATTATATCTTCTTTTTATATCTTCTTATACTCTGTCGGCCTCCTTACATGTAGTCTATACTCTAGCCTTGTTTGCTGTGGCATCAGGGCTTACATACAGAAGCCCAGCAACTGTAAACAAATGGTAGGTAGGACTCAAACAACGTTGCTAACCGTCTTAATAAAGGATGTTGATAAGTGAATAAGCACTGGAAAGTCAATTTATCATGCATCAATTAAAAACATAAAATGATCCCAATATAATTTCGCGGCAATTCAAGTAAATATTTAGGCTTTGTCATTTGTTAAATTCTTCATCTACAGCTGGACAGTTGTAACCTTGGAAATGTCAAACTAAGCAACATCTGCCTGACCAGACAATTGACCATCGAGCATGGATCGAAATGCGACGAGTTTCTCCACCTACCGCCAGAGGCCATTCGTAACAGAGCATACAACACTTCTTCAGAGATTTATTGCCTTGGAATCATACTGTGGGAGATGTGGTACGGAAAGGAAGCCTTCCTCGAAATGAAGGGTCAGGACTTGGAAGTGTTTCTGGTAAACGTAGAAGAAGGCCACCGTCCCGAACTTACAGGTCTGGCTACTCAGACGTCAGTGTGGTGGTGTGATCTCATAAAAGGGTGCTGGGAAAAGAATGCTACAGAAAGAATAACTCTGACAGATTGTAAGTCGACTATCACGGCAATTTTGGCTAATCAAAAGTGAAACTAGCCTAGGTTTCGACGCTTAGTTAAGACATTCGATCCAATATGTCAGATCAGACACGTTTTGTGAAAAGCTAAAAGGAAAGACGTTATATTGTTATCATGCAAAATAACCTTTTATACCTGTAATATACCTTTTTTCCTTGCAATATTCCAGTTTTGAAGAGTGTCTTCAACATTGCACATGGTCGTGTTTCGGTTTCGTGTTTTCTTGAATGAAAAATAGTATAAAAGGCTTTATTAAAAAGAAAGCCTTTTTTTCTTTTCAGTGCCACTGATTGAACAGAGTTATGCTGTATGGCATTCGGCGATGTCATGAAATTTCGCGCCAAAAATAGAGGAAATAGAACACGTGGGTTCTTGTATCTGCATGTGACAAGTGACCCCCTAATATTTTTGTTAAATTACTTTTCTTTAAACCTCCAGTAAGCCATAGTATCCAATGTTCCTTAGTGAACATAGCTCAACAACAACAACAACCTTTATAATTTGTACTCTTGCCTTATACAAAGATAATTAACAAAAGAACGTAACGAAATAGATAAGTGATGATGATCGAATAGATCGAAAACGTTTAGCATCAATTTTAACAGCTTTTACCTTAAGTCTTATTTTTAATCTTTTATCGGCGAAATGTATATATAGAAATAGATAAGAGTACTGGCTGCCTGGAATAACCATCAAGCGGCTAGCAAAGCCAGGCAGCCAGCTGACATCAGCACTAAATGAACATATATTACAGGTCGGCAAGATAGCACAAATTCAAAAGTAAAAGAAAGATAGAGAAATAGTGGTTGAAACGAGAGAAAAAGTAACTCCAGGTGCCATATAAATAGTCTGAGCATATCATTACTTTGCCGTATATATATTCCCAGTTAGCCGTTGTATGTTATAGATCTTTTTATCTATAGCCAGTGTTAAGAAGGTTTTGATAGCTTTTAGCGGTTTTCGCTTTGATTCGCATTTTTGCGTTTAGTTTCGGCGTGTCAGTTTAAATAATATTTTTTGGCTTCTGGAATAATTTGACCTTACTTATTAAGGTCTTAGTAGGTATAACGGCTACTTCCTACGAGTGAGTTTGTTTATAAGTAGACTTATAATATTCGCTTTGTTTATTTCTTTGACTTCATTGCCAGACAAGTGCTTTATTAACATTTTGCTGTTATCTTCAATAATTATTGGAGTGGCGTTTGCATACACTGTTATAACATTTTAAAAGCCAACAGCAGCTTATTAGTATACTTTATTATTACACGCAAGCGAGCGCGGTGTTTGAAAATTCTGCTCCAAAATTCCACCATCAAGAAGCAAACCAAGTGCAGAGTATTTTTTTCTTCTTGTCCAATGCAATCAAGTACTTTTGCCCTGGGCAATAACTAAAATCAAGAAAAAAAAAGTCCCCTCTGTCTTAGCCATTTAGAACTTAGTTATTTTACCTGCCATGTTGTAAGCCGAAAACAATTTGTGTTTATCCCGTGAATATTACACGAGGACTCGTGCTAGAAATAATGGTAGGTTCCTTTTCATTTCCTAAGTTTTGTATTTATAACTGAACTTATTAGAATGGTGGTGTAATTCAATTACCGGTGTACCTTGGTAGAAGGTATTAGCTTTCGGAATGTTTACCTTGCTTATTCAAATTTACAGAATCATCGCGTTTTACTGCACTCAAGTTAATTCAGTAGGATTAATTGCAAGCTGTTAAGTGTTAATGCATCGTGGTTCACCCAACTCACGTTCGCTCAATAGGTTTGCTAACTCGAAGCGTTCATAGGAGTAAACGTAAGCTGACAGGAGTATTTTAGTTAATTAATGTTAAGTAACTTAATTTGTTGTACGTGCGTTCTGGGCATTTTCCGGCGGCAATAACCGCTCGTAAGCATTTTGGCGTTGTTTTCTAGCTGTACTGTTTTGATAGTTCTTTTTTTAATTAAGAGCAGTTTTAGAAGTAGCTTTCCCCGCTACGATAAGTTGTTGAGTCTAGTAAAAAATTTTAATTAGGATTCGCTTGTCTGCAAACGATTCTTTTCTCTATGATAATTGTTTGTTTTTTTTTTCGCATCTTTAGGATTGTACACTTTTTACGTTCTGTTGACAACAGAACGCACGTAACAAATCGTGTAAGCAACCACACTTGTAAAATCTTTCTGATTACAAATTAAGTTTGATTAAACTGCTGTTGGAACCAAGCTGAGTTGTTGCTGTTGCTGCTTGTCCAGTTCGTGGTTAGATTCCGGTGCCCAAGAGTGTAACGGCTCTACCTAACAAGCGATAGCCCCGGCATTCAGGCGGCGCACTTCGAAAAAAAATGGCCACACTTTCACAAATCGTAAAACGTATGAAGCTAAGTGTCCCCGGGCAATTGTCGTCGCAGTGGTCTCGTTTTCACACGTTTACAGTTCGCCCGTTGCTGCACGCTTAGGGAAGAAGATTCTACCGTTACATAGTTCATTGGTTCAAAGAGACACTACTGTTAGTATTGCCACTTAGAAATTGTACTAGACGCACTGAAAACTCTCTGAATTACTAGATATATTCTTTAA
The DNA here is from genome assembly GCF_052425735.1 of Oculina patagonica. Classification (NCBI taxonomy): domain Eukaryota; kingdom Metazoa; phylum Cnidaria; class Anthozoa; order Scleractinia; family Oculinidae; genus Oculina; species Oculina patagonica. The sequence goes on along the minus strand of NC_135765.1, from coordinate 4,300,025 downwards.
TAAAGCGTTTTTGTGTGTATAGATGCATGTATGCATGGATAAAGGATGGTCCTTAAGGGGGATATAAATTCGTTTCCTCACGGCCCAAATGTTTCCCAGATCCCATTTCCAAGCCTATTTTTGCCAAAATCCCCCCTCGCCCCCCTCCGCCTCGCACGCCTATGTTTCCATGCTGCACTGAAACACGGACTTTTATATTCTGCGGTGTAGCAAAGCATATTTTGCTACTCAGAGACAAAAATTGACCCCGGAAACAATGCTTCGCGTATGGTAAAACTGGGAAACATCGACGCGTGCTACGAGTGTTACTGAAAACATGTTTCCTCGTTTTGCGAGGCCTCAAGCGACAAGCCGAAAACTCAAGCCAAACTAAACCCAGTTTTCATCCCAGTCTCATTTCCATATTTTGTTTGTGATCAGCCAGTCCCCGTGACCCAAGTTTCATTTTCTTAGTGAAAAGTCGGTAAACCCAGTTTTCATTTTACACGTTCAGGCCCCTCATTCAGGAGCCCAGTGAAAAACGTTAAGCTGATCCCTAAGGCAAGGAGAGGAGACTGAGACAAAAAGTAAAAATAGCAAAACGTTCTACTATTGTTTTTATTTTATTTTGTCTCAATCTCTTTTCCTTGCCGCGGGGATCAGCTTATTTAGTTACTTATCCAGGTCGACGGAAGATCCGACACTTTTCACTGGTTCGTCGTTCTGGTCCTGCCTATATAAGAAATTTGAACGCCATAATTAAGCCTCTGAAACAACTACAGGCTGTCATTCGAATAAAGACTTCTGTGGTCTGACTCGAAGATATAAAATTATATAAAAAAAAAAAAAAAAAAATAAACCGAAAAATATATAATTTCCTAAATAAGTAAGTGACATCCTCCCATAAGCCACTACGTAGGCCTGAGTTTTCGGTTGATCGCTTAAGGCCTCGCAAAACGAGGAAACATGTTTTTGTCTCTAAGTAGCAAAATATGCTTTTGCTACACCACAGAATACGAATGTCCGTGTATCCGCGTGCATGGGACCATAGCAAACGAGGAAACAATTATAACATGTTTCCTCGTTTTGCCCGGCCTTTACGGTTGGTTCGACTGTACTTCAATGGGCCGTTTAGTAAGCCGTGAACTAGCTTCTCTTAATATTATCTTCCCTCAGAGAATTAAATTTAAAAAAAAACAATGTTCAGTTGGCGCCATGTGACTCACTTTTATCCTGAAGGTCTTCAGCACTTCACGCTAATCCTCATAATCGGCTCACTTACTCTTAATCGGCTAATATGGTTTTTATGGTTTCTAATAAATTGTTTTTTTCAGAACGGTTCAAAAACTACAAAAAAGTGGTCAACATACGCGAAGCACTAAAACATTAGTTCTGCAGGTTAGCAGTTCCTCTATTTTTTGCGCTTAAATTATTCGTTCTTGAATAATAATAGTCCATTTCGAGTTGCGGTGTCATAACGAATCTTGGTGCGAAATTATTCGCATAAAAATTAACCTGCGATCATGCCCTCGCTCCCTACTCATTTCCCTTTGAAAAAAAGACGACACAAAAAAAAGACGACACCTGAACGCAGGTTAAATGTGTTTCACCTACACATTCATTCTCATGCAAATCAAACGCATTTTCATATGAAAAGTTTTGAACGAGGAGTCGCTTTGAAAAAAAGGCAAAACATAACTCGGTAATGGCCTATTTGTCGATATTTCAGTGGCGAGCAAATTCTGGGGAGAGAAAGAAACTGGGTACACATAAAGGTAAATTAATTAGATTAAAACATAAGTACATATAGCCTACCCCTTACCAATTGGCACCCGGAATAAATCAGAATGATTTTTCCAAGATGGCGCTCACTAAATTACTCAAGAGGGGCGACTCGATGATCAAACGTAACGACGATCTCAGCACAGAAAAATAGAAGTCTGTATTTGGCAGGCTATACCTTGATTTAATTTTGTTTATATCAAAGTGACTTCGCGCTGACTGGCACCCGGCAGAACCACTGTAATAAAAACGGCAACCGGGATATTGTTGTAACGACGCATTTTGAGTAGATTTTTATGGCTTTATTTTCGCTGATCTCTCTCCTCCCCGTCGGCCTCTTTCGTGTTTTTCTCCTTCCCCCACTGAAAGGAGCCTCTGCGGAGGAGAGAGTTTGCTGATAAACACGTGTTTCGGCAGGTGTTCGATGACTGACGTAAAGGCGTGCTGAGATCATATCGCCTTCACAACAAAGTAACACATGGTACCAGTTTTAGTCTTCTTTGCAGGTGGGGAGGGAGCGTTGCGTGACCGGCTCAAACAACGGCTGCGAAAGAGACTAGGCAATAGTTTAGCAGTGTCATGTTCTTGTCTCCTTGACTGAATGAAATCAGGGTACCTCTCCTTACTACTTGGGAACGAAGCCCAGATAAATTTACCCCGTTCATTTCATGTCAAAGTATCCGTTTACAAAACCAACAATGTTCAGCGAGCTTGTCCGCAGAAGGTTCCAGATTAAGACACATGCCTTAAAATAATCTTCATTAAACTCACGGAAGTGCATAAAAACCTGAAATGTCGGGTGAGTAGAAATCGAGACTGCGAGAAGGCGTCAAAGAAAAAATCGAGACGCGACGATTTGGCTAAAATTTTGCGAGACACGCAGTTTCAGTTGAAGGACCATTCGACACCCCTGTGAGTGGGTTTAAATCGCTTAAACGTGTGTTAATAAGTTGAACGTGTTTTCTCTATTTCCAAATTACGCCCGCACGTTAGCTAGGCTTGGATAAATTCTTCTAGCAGGATCTCGAACAAAATACACAAATGTATGCTATTTTTGGCAGTTTGCATATTGTGTAGAATACTGTGAGCAGAATATCTTAAAACGTCCGACAAGGCAATTATATATAAGAATAATATGTCATATGCATGTATATGAATAAAATACCAAATAATAACAGTAATAACAAACACGATGTGGTGTCTATAATAGAGAGAAAGAGAAAAGCTAATTTTAAATCCACACGTGACAAAAGAAATAGAAAAATAACCCAAGCAAAGCGGCTTCGCTCTCACCAAAATTCGGTTTACGCAGAGTGAATAAAGTAAACATTTTACAGAGCAGAATAGCTTTGCCCGAGCAGAATTTTGAACAGAATAATAAACTTTTCTAAGCAGAATTCACTCGAAGGGAGAGTAAGAGCGAGCGCGCACTTTAATAAAGGAGCATTGCCACGATATTTTAAGTAATTTTTCTGATTACATCCAAATTGAAGAAAAAAACTTCGAAATAATATTTTTGTAATGTAGAAAAAAAAACAGAGGAGCAGTGAAAAATGCGAAAATAACCAAGGATGGTTTCGACTGGCGAAAACTAAGACAGATTACCACCAAGATGTGTTGTCCGTGACTAGCTCCTTTAAAAATAACGCGTCACGGAAATGCACGCCCATGCGGGTTCATATGATGATGTTCGTGACATGTGATACCAGACCATTACGCTTGATAGGTTTTGCGTTAATGTTTTATTGAGCAAGTTGAATTAAATTCGCACTTGCGGCAGCAAGACATACACTCGCCAGAATTTAAGTTTATGGAGATTAACAGTCTTGGAAAACGCAGTTAAACGAACTGGGATTCATAGAATTCACTCAGAACTGACACAAGGTACCCATTTTCAGTTGCATTTTAATCTGCTTTCGATGTGGTTTATTTGACACGCAAACATTCACTCATATAAAAGTGTTTAACGTCATGCTTAACCTTACTATCAAAGGCAATCAGAATTGTTCCTACAGCATGATTAAAAGTCTCATTGTAGAATTTTGCATCACTCTTTCTTCATACTCCTATTTTACGTTCGATAAATTTCGATATTGCGGTGTTGCTTATCCATCCGCTGACATTTGTTACCCCGATCGGCCAATCTATATTTGTAGGTCAAGTTGTCAAAAGGTTGCAAAACTCATCAAAATCCCTTCAGTAACGAAAGCCACCTCTTTATTTCGCCAAGGTAACGAAAAATATTTCGAGTAACCATGGTTGATACAGTCAGTCTTTCATAAACGCAACGTGCGTGTAACTTTATAGTTTCTATTACAATGTAAAATCTGTTAAATTTTAACTCATATTCGTGTATGATGTTGCATGTCGTTGTTTTGATGATTTTCTATGTTACTTGTCGGTTTCCAAACCTTATGAAATTTATTTTTTTGACTATAAGAGACTGCGGTATATTTCGAAGTAGGTACAATTGAGATTCGACCGATTGTAAAGAAATTTGCATATAATGTCTGACCAGAATTTTTATTATTAAATAATATCTCAGGTGGCATTAATTCTGGAAAAGAAAGTGAAAGACAGTGTCATCTTAAGACGAAATTATAGAAGAAATAGAAACAATTACACAAGATATTGCATGGCAAACAGCGAATGTTAGTGTAGTTAGCTGTCATACTCGAAGAAAGCCGTCATTTTGTTTACAAACAATAAAAAAACGAAAAAGCAAAAAATAAATGAATGAAATATATAATGTAAAATGTGTTTTCAAAACGCCCTCTTTAAGCAGCTGGTTAATCCTTTAGTAGAGTGAGTTATTTTTAATATTTTGATATTCGATTGCACAACGTGGATCATGATGAGTTCGGCAAACGGCCATTGAAAGCGATCAAGTTCAATTGAAAGTTCCTTCCATCACCTGCCGTGTCGACAGCTTAAAAGCCACTATTTATGCGAGCAAGCAGCCTGTACAAGTTGCGTGCCTACTTTGTTCTGGTTCTCGTTCACGTATAAAACAAGGTTGGTTAAATAACATTTGGTAGATCCTTGCAGAGTTTACTGATTATTAAATGTAGGTAGGTGAGCAGAAATTGAAAATTACTTTCAGCAACTAAACCCCGCAGGCTACACAATATGTAAATTTTATTGGTCAGTAATAGACTTACAGCGTTAAAATATTTTCTTTAATCAATTTTTCTCTGAAATTTCTCTTTTCTGATAAATTCCTTTGAGAGAATGAGGGGTTGCAGGCCCTCAGCTGTTATTCTATCATTCAGAATACAAGAAAACCATTAGTTTTAATACTTTCTATTCACCGCGGTCGGCTCTTAAGCAATTTAGGCGGATTTAATGTTTTACTCAACTCAACAAAGCTTAAGACTAAACAAACTTGCGATGTTGTGTCTAAATACTTGTTCAGTACTGACAGTACTAAGAAGATTGTGGAAACTTGTGACAGCAATTGACTGTTTTTAGTTATTCATTTCTACCGTGTACCATACTCTGAAAACACTCAATATAATCTTGGCATGGCGCAACTTTACATTTGCTAAATTGCCCTTGAGCGCTAATTAACGAAAAGGCAGTAACCCGTTAAAGTACATCGTGGAGTTTCAAATGAAGTGATTGAATAGTTTCTTCCCTTTCAATTTTTTCAGACAATTACCGGCATTTTTGCTAACTTAAAAATTCTCATAGAAACAGTTACATAGGAACAGAACCTTTTCTTATCCGCAAAGCAGACACGTTCATCATCATTCCATAAGAAACCCCCGTATGCAACTATGGGAACAAACTGGGTTTGTTTACACTAGTTGCGTACGCCTGCTTGTTTCACGTAGTCAAATACGCTCAGTGACATTTGGTTGTTATTTCTGATGACTGTTCAGACTGATTCCCTGAAATTAAAAAGGTACCTTATTTGCTTATTAGAACATCAAAGTAAAAAGTAAAAAGTTCTTTGCAACTTAAACTCCAGCCTGAAATGTCAAACTTTTCCTTGTCCCTCAACGATTGACATTTTAGGTTAATTTAACTCTTTATTTATAGTTTAATTGGTAAGGGTAACAGTGTTGAAATATCGCCTAGGTTTTCCCTTTCTGAAATGTATTCTTGTTGGACAGCTTCCTTAAAAGACGAAGGGCTAACTTGTTGTTTATCTTGCTTATTCAAACTTATGTGCAGAACAACATATTTTAACCACGCTTTTTATGCACACCCGGCCCTTTAGCCCTTTCTTGATAAATGGCGCGTGACAAAGTAAAGAGTCTTCTGAGTTTTAGCAGAACTTAACTCATGTGGACGTTAACATACCGATTGACTGATCCAGATAATTCATTAAGTCCGAAGTGTCATAAAAGAAGTACATTTAATTTTGGAATTTCGCAATCCTTTGTTTCCCAAATTGCTCCTGGGCGTTAATCAGCAAAGTGTTTACATAAAGCTTTTAAGACGGAATCCACTAGGAAGTCGAGTAATATTTATTAAAGTTGGACAAAAATCAATTTCCAGAATAATTTAAATCCTATTGCGTTATTTCCTACCCTTAATAAAAGGTAAAGATGTAAGTAATTATCCGTGATAACACCAACAACAATTTCTTATTAGAGTCTGAGAAAATGAATTTCAAAGTTCACAAGGTATGGGCAAAATCTCACGTGTAGCCATTTTGTAAATTCGTCTTAAGCGATTCAGTGGAATTCAGTGGAACTTCAAAATGTGTTTTCGATGTGTGGTGTTGTTAGAAAAGATTTCTTTTGATAAGATATTTGAAGCAGTAACAAAAAAGTTTGCAATAAGGTGGAAATAATTCTGGTACAACAATTTCTTATCAGAGTCTGAGAAAATGATATTTAAAGTTCACAAGCTATGGGCAAAAGCTTACATCTTTTAAGAGATTCAGTGGAATTCAGCGGAACTTCAAAATGTGTTTTCGATGTGTGGTGTTGTTAGAAAAGATTTCTTTCGATAAGATATTTGAAGCAGTAACACAAAAGCTTGCAATCAGGTGTAAATAGTTTTGGTACATAATTTTGTCCAACAACTACTCGAAGTCCTGGCGGATTTCCTCTTAATGCGTTTGACCGGGTCATGAGAAAAGTTTGTTTCCTTTTCATGTTTCACACAGTTACGAGAATTAATTACTTACATGAAAGGTAGCCGGCGCTCTGTAAAGACCCGGCGGTCGAGCATTCCGGGCTTACAAATTTATTCGCGCAAATATGATTTTTATTCCCCGTTTCGATATTCCATCCAGAAAGATCCTAAAAAAGTTCATACTTCGAACCGTAATTTGATTCAAAACTGAAAGCTGATTGGTATATTTTTGGCTTCACACAACAGCCTTGTGACGATTTCAAAAGTATCCATAATTTGCAAAAAGAAATGAAATCTCGCTGAACGTAGTATTTTCTTGTTTCTCGTCGCCACTATCTTTTTTATTTTACGAGAAACATTTATCCAAGCCAAACGAAAGCACGTGAAAAAAAAATTGCGCTACATAGAAAAGCGAACCTTTCGTGACATCTGCCATTAAGACCTTGCATTACGCTTTATGGGTTTGCGTCATTGTTTTGAGTAATTTGAGCATAAGTTACATTACAACAAGACAAAGCCTTAGCAGGGTTTCAGTTATAAATGGAGATATTAACAGTCTTCGTAAACGCTGCTCACGGAACTGGGATTAACTTTAAACTGGTGCGAGGTAATGTTTTTATTCTACTTTCGTTGTGCTTTAATTGTTGACACACAATATTCAATGTTGCGGAAGTGTTCAAAATCAATCTTTATATTTCTACCTAAGCTGCTTCCAATAGCGTGATGTAATGACTCATTGCAGATTTTCAATGCTTTTATTGATATTCTCTTTTTCTGATGTCTGAGGATTAATTTTTTTTTATCCGTTCACATACACCGGTAACTCCTCGATCACCCGATCTATATTTCCTGGTTCAAAATTGCCAACCGACGTCGTTCTTGAAGTAGATTTTCGGCCAATAGGTTGTAAAACTCACCAAAACTCCTTTGATAACAAAGGCCATTGCTTTATTTCACACCTTTGCCAAGGTAACTAGAAATACTTTGAGTAACCATAGTCAATACTGTCAATCTCAAAACAACGCAACGTGCATTCAGCTCAGGTTATATCATAATATAAAACTGTTACATTTTAAATTAGTATACGTGTATGAGGTACATGCATGGCGTTGTTTTGATGGCCTTCTACGTTACTTGTCGGTTTTCCATACCTTATGAAATTTATTTTATTGACTATGAGAGACTGCGGTACATTGCGAAGTAGGTATACTTAAGATTCGACCGATTGTAAAGAAATTTACATATATATTGTCTGACCAGAATTATTAAATAATATCCCAGCTGATATTAAGTCTGGCAAGAAAAGTGAAAGGTAATATCATGCTTCAACAAAATTATAGGAGAAGATGAAACAACAGAAGGAATTGCATGTCAAGGAACATCTTGGTGTAATTGTACCATTAGGGAGAGCTTTTAGTGCAATGAAAAATCGTCAAGTCAAAATTCGAACAAATGGAATATGATAATAAAGTATTATTTCGTTTGTCTCACGACGTAGTTACGTGTGATGGAGATATGTAACATTAACATTAAATGGAATATGTAATCCCATTCTGAATCGGTAACATTTTTATGAACAGCAGCTTAGCCTTTTCTCCTGAAAGAATTTATCAGGAAAGAGAAATTTTAGGGAATAAAGGATAAAGTTACTAATTTTACATGTCGAGTTGCCTGCGGGTTTGAGTTGCAGAGTAGTTTCTTGTCAACATTCATTGATCATTATGCAAAAGGGCGTTTTGAAAACATTGTAGGCAAAATGGCGCCAGAGAACAATTGGTTCTGGATGTTGTGAACTTGTTACAAAACAAGTTCGTGTTTTGTTAGACAATGGTGTAAGATGGAAGCCGTGCTAGTGGACGGGAAGAACAGAGACCCTGGGAACGAGGTTGCAATTCGCGCATCAAAAAGTTATTTTTTGACAAGCAACCGCTACAAAAGGGACAGATCTTTGAAAAATTGCCTGAATTTAAAAAAATAGAATAAATTATGCTTTAGTAATGCCAAAACAAAGCGTTAGTGTTTGTGCAAATTAAAACTTTGTTGGACACACAAAAATCTTCCCCCCCCCCCCCCCCCCCCTCCCGTTGGAATTAAAACTATGGGTTAAAATGCCGTAACAACTTTAATGTGCAGTGAATGTGTCAACTACTTTTGTCAAAACATTGTAGCACCTTCCAGACGTTTAGTTAAGTGGAGCTCTTCCCGCCGCTTCTCAACTAACCGAACGCCTGGAACAGGCTACGTCGAGACCGAAGCCGTCTTAGGCACTATATTGAGGCTATCAGTTATCTTTTCTGCGCATAATTGGTATAAAGTGTTTTTAAGGGAGATTTTTGAAAGGTCAAGCAGATGTTCGAAGCAGAAAGCCACGTGCCTTTTAGTTTTGTTATAAACTATAATTCTAATTTAAAATCGCCCATATTTATTCTGCCTTTGGGCCTCCAACTAGAATTAAATAACTGAAAATCCTTGTAGTCATGTGTAGTGTAATGTCGCATCGGATTGGTCGCGACATAATAACCATTTAGTACAAATATGAATTACCCAATTTTCTCAAGATGTTTTGAGTAGCCAAAGATAATACCATGAATCTTTAACCACGTACGTCGAGTGTAAATTTCATATTACTAAGCTTGCGGATAAAGTTTTTATAGTATGTTTAAAATCTTTAAACGATTGAGGTTTTGGTAAACTTGTTTTAAGTACCAGTCGGTTTTGTTATCGGTTTAAAATTTATTTTGTAACAGTTTGGAGTGTGTTTATTACTATTTTATTTCTGCCTCATCTAGATTTTTGCAGTAAAATTAACATATTCAGTCTTTCATTAATTTTAATTTCTTTTTATAAGAATATTGTCGACTTTAGGCTGGCTGACATAATGAGAGAAGCAATATTCAAACACTTAAAAATCAAAATGATTTTTGCAAGAAATTGTCCCATTAAACGGGTGGATTGAAGGTATCAAGATGTATCAGGATCGAAAGTCTTGAAAGCATTCATTGTTTTAAATTCAAAAGCAGCTAATTTTGTTTAAAAAACAAAAACATTTCTGCAGACAAAATAGACCGCAGAATTGGTTCTGTGTATTATCTTCTCTGTTAATTTGAAAATACCATTTCTGGTAGTTGCCGATTCAGGTCCGTTCAGTTATTCATCGGGCGACAGTTCTTGTTTCGCGTATGTATGCATACCGCTGTACTAAAGGTAAGTAGTTTTCAATAATTATCTTTCACTAAATTTTCAGTTATCGCAAACGTTGAGTATTACCAATAGGCGGTATTTTAATACTACACTTAACTCTGTCAATGGACTAAAATTTCAACTTTGGCTAATCTGCTTCGTTGTTAAGAAAGAGATATGATGTATAATTATTTTGAGGAAGAAGCCGTCTGAAAAACGTTGTATTTCGCACAGTTTCTTGTACGACTGCTGCGTCTGCCCTGCGTTTCACGCTTTACATGTAACGATAGGCTATGACTTCTTGAACGTGTATTTGCCTACGCTTGAGAGCACAGCAGATGTCCTTGCTAACACGAGCTAAAGCAATCAACTTTTGGCCTTTACAGGAAAAATATTTCGGTGGAGCCATTAGCTTGGCAACCGGCACTCGTTTCGTGTTGCCTTAGTTAGCGAAAACACATGAAACCTTTTTGGAATTCAGCAAAACCTTATTTATTCCCGTCGATACTCGACTAACTCACTCTTACAACTGCTAGGTAACCAGTGTAATCGACGAACAACAGTTTTCTTGTTACTAACATACTTTCATAAGAAAAGACAGGTGTTTAATGATTTCTGAATACAAAAAGAATTTACTTTGCATGACAGGAAGTTAGTTTTTCATGCGGAAGATTGATGGTGTTTCTAACACCTTATACTCTTATTGGTTGACATGTAGTTTAAACATCCGAATTAACTTTTGTCCATCTTTGGACGTTTACCTTGGTTCCTTTTACAATTTCAGCAAAAATTGAAAACGAATGAATAATTTTCTTTGAGATATAAAATCCATTATATTCGTGAATAGGTCGTCCAATTAGTCTGTTTGCTAACTACGGTAGAATTCTTTTCAAAGGCAAATTCGCATGGTAACATGACTTGTACTGTCAAATTGGTTTGTGGAAGTATTCCAGATATTCGAGCCTCTAGCACCGTGTTCTACCTGCACACGACTCGGAAATCACCGACTTGAGTCAATTCATGTGCAAAGTAACAGGTATTTTCTAATACTCTTTATAAATTCTGACGCTGACTTATTTGAGCGTAAACAACGCTCATAATGTACTCAAGACGTTTCGACCGAGAATCTTCGGTCTTCTTCGGTTGTTATCATGGCATAAAAAAAACGGCTTTTTAACGGTTTCACATTTGTACGCGCGCGCGAGTGACTAATACAAATACACGCAAACGCTGCGCGAGACTATGAACATTATGTAAGTGACTTATATACATCAGGGATGTCTATGTGTTCATTTCCCGCATTCTGGTCCCTCTGCGAATGCCACGCTTCTAGGAAAAGCCTATTGTGGTAATCGCCTGACTTGTCCACCACCGCTGCATGATTGATATTTTCTACTTCTGATTTATTATCTGAGTTCGTCTGCTAATATTTGGACATGGGTCTTTTCTTATCGTGACACAACAACAAAAAAACGTTTTCGCTGATGAACGCAAAGGAAACTGAATATATCGTTGCTTTTACATGTAAGTGTTTTCTAACATCAGTTGTAACATAGTAAAAGTTAATGTTTTCATGTGTTAGCCTAAATGTTAATTGTTTCATCGTGAATCCTGCCAGTAAAACAAAGTCCATCACGCGCATCTTTAAACAGAAAACTGAGAAACTATTATCGAATATATTCTTGTTTTTGAAGTTGAACGATCGTGTCATCACCAGAAACTGACTCTCTGATTAAGTCTACAGAGTTTGGCGATCTATCACAAATTCAAAGCGATGTCGATTAAGGAGGGAATTTGTTTTATACTCAATTTGAGTAGCAGAGTCCTTTCTTTTAGTCTCCTCCCTTGCGTCACGCAACGGTCGGTTCTCCCCAACCTCGTTCCCAGCGTCTCTCATCTTCCCGCCCCCAGGTTGGGTTCTCCCACTCCTGCTAGCAAGGAAGCGTTGCGTGACAATACAGTGACGCTTTTGGTGATGACAACACCGAGGAAGCAAACATATATTGGTTTAGCCGGAAACTAAGATCGCCGGTGGGATCCAATATTTCATCTGATATAAGTCTACCACTGAATTATCCGCGAATACATCACCAAACGATCGGTATCGGGTCTCTACTTTACGACAGTACGATGAAAAAGATCAAAACGAAAAGTTATTTTGACTTCTTTGGTAAGTGTCGACACGTGCTGAAAAGCTTCTCGCTTGTTCTTAAGTATGGGGGAATGCATCTATTTAAGCATAATAACGCTAGGCTTCTATTATTTTGTGTGACTGGGAATTAAAAACAAGCCATATTAAACTAAAGCTCAGTGATGAAGTTTGTGAAAATTATGAATCGCGGCTAGTGGTCTACTAACTATGGTCTGAAGCAGCATTTCGTCCTAGCCAAGGGACTAATCAAAGAAATTTCGACGCCGTTTTCTGCTTTAGCATGCTCGTTACACTTAGTGTTTGAGCATCGTGCTCATAGTACTGTTTTCAGGCAAAACTGATGACAGTAATCTGGACTTCTATCGCATAAGGATTTCGTGACTTGTTTGTTAGCAGTCAGTTTGGTTTAAGTAAATAGTCAAACGGTCTCAAAGGAATTCAGTAAGTTCAGAAATTAGCATAAAGTGTACATGATGATACAAAGGATACACACGATTACTCTTGTCTGGCTGATAATGACCCATTACCTGGCATAAAAAAGGCGGATACAAATATGGAAGTGGCATCACAATTTTCTGGCACGTCGCACTTCTTTTTCACCCTTCTTTCCGTTGCTGGTTCGCTTATATTGAGCCATACAGACGACCTTTTTCATTGGACGCATTTGTAATGTAGTACTGTAGTTTATGTGAAAGTTGGTACTGAAGATTGTAATCAAATTATCATCCCGCTACCGTTAAATTTAACTTTAGCGATTTTAGGTTATTTACCTTGCAGCGTTCTGCTTTAGTTCTAATTTCTTATACAAACTGTTATAATACGCTTGGGACTCTTCTATGCTATTTTAATCACTTATAGATTATTTTGCCTTTGTCAAAATGATTAACACCGGCTTAACACTTCATTAGAAATAGAATCAAAAGCAGGTATTTTTGTTGCAGGAGTTTTTCCGGAGTGTCACTAGATTTTAGCCATCGCTGCAGAGCAGTAGCCAGAAAAAATATGACTCAGGCAATGTCCATGGTTTAACTCTTTTCCTTGGTATTTTCTTTTTCCCATGGCCATCCCAAAATGTTTCGTTTCCCGTCGCCCGACCGACCCATTTTTTTTCGAAAAGGCCATCCCAATAAAATGTTTTCGTTTCCCATCGCCCGACCGACCCATTTTTTTCGAAAAGTAAAAAAAAAAAAAAATTCCAGATTGACTAGTAAAGAAGCAAGTTCTTCGATTTACAAGACACATCTTGTTTTATAACAAAAATTGGTGTGATGTGATGTCTTTGTCTTTAATAAACATCGATACTACGTTATTTAGAATAACGACAAAGACACGTTTTCGAGTTGACTTTGTAATCAGGCTTTCTTTAGCAGCCCGGCCTTTTCTGGACCCAGACCTCAAGTGTTTTTTCTTTTTTTTTTTTTTGCCTGACCGACCGCCCACCATCAAAGAGACGGGGCGATGGGAAACGAAAATTTTTGGGATGGCAAAGTAAAAAAAAAAAAACAGAAAGAAGTATTTAAATAAGGAAACATGGCTGATGTGATGTCATTGTCTTTAACTAACATCGATACTACGTTTTTAAAGGCTGTTTATACATTTGATAGTCTAATGTTAAGGAATAACGAACGAAAAGACACGTTTCGAGTTGACCTTGTATCCAGGCTTTCTTACTTAGCAACGCGGCCTTCTCGGGAACCAAGACTCCTTCAAGTGTTCATTCTTTTCTTTTTTTTTTTTTGCCCGACCGACCGACCCACCATCACAAGAGACGGAGCGATGGGAAACGAAACATTTTATTGGGATGGCCCATCCAAAAAAAAAAGCGAAAAAAATGACTGTGGCAAATGTCGCGGTTTGCCTCAAAGTGGCTTCTGCCCTGCGCTAGCCAATGTTGAATCTTTTTACTTGAGCGTAACAGTGGTCAAATGATTCGCACATTAACTCCCAAACGTGGTAAAGGATTGAGCCAGATTTTCAACTGAGAACTTGCCAATTTTCTGCCGTAGATGTTAAAAAATATTGTGCAAACGGAAATAGTTTAAAAAAATTTACAACCCATGAGGTGATAACTGTTCCAGTGTTTCCTTTGCTGATACAAGTACATAAATCTCTGAACAAATGTACATCGCATTTCAATATGAGGTCATCCGTTAAACCTTCATTTACACATTTAATGTTGTAGTAATTGTTGTTCGTTTTTGCTGACTGCTTGTTAAGATCTAAAGGTGCAAGGTTTGAGTTGATGTGAATCTTACCTACATTTTCTATCCTTTTTTAGAATTTACAGAATGCATCACTCACTGTGTGGTTGGTCCGTCTTCATTTTGCTAGCTCTTCTGAAATTCACATGTTCAGGTGAGTGGTAAGGACTGGGCACGTCTCTGGGTATTCTAACAGTTATTTTTATAGCATACATTACTTGTAAGGAAAATCGGACGATTTTAATTTTGGAAAAAAAGTGTCCGAAAATAAAACCGTCTAAAATTTTAAGCGTGCAGTGGGCAAACAAACCCGACGATACAAGGAAGGGTTTGAGATGGCAGAAGTTATAGAGACTTTGAGCTCCAAAGCTATTAGTTTTCTTTATGGAGCGATCTACAGTTGAGACAAAGCCTGAGATATCTAACGGCTTGATAGTATTTGTGTTATTTTCGCGACGAAATATCTGTAAAACCTTGAGGGTGCAGTTAAACTATCATGTTCACATAATGTGGTTGGGGTCTAATTCGTGCTCTGTAGGCAGCAAAGTGTTCGAAAATTAAACGTCCGAAATTTTTTGCGTATAATGTAGGTGTAATCTCTCTTTTTATAAGAACATCTAAAAATGCTCTTAAAATGTTTTTATTTAAATAAAATTTTCAAAAAAGTGTTCCTTCGTCATGTCCACATCACTTACATGTGACGGTGTGGGTAATCAAGGTATTTAGTACATATTTTTGTCGTTTACAACAAATAGAAAAAAAAAATAAGTTTATTCTTACCTAAGTTTCAGCCTCGTGTACGTTCTTAAATGCTCAAAAATATTTTTAAAAAAACGTTTCCTATAAAAGGAGTGTTTACAATTTTCCACATGCTTCAAAGGCAAAAACAAATACTGAGGATTGCAGGACGGGTGAACTAAAATAACTTTGCAACATTTTTAAGACGGAGCATTGCTCGTGACGAGTACTAACTACATGAGTATATATGCGACTGCCATGTTACGCAGTTTCTATGGCGACCAAATTAGCGCTTCGCTGGAAGTTCTATGCTAAATTTTACTTTACTTTAATAAAATTCCTGCTTTTTTATCTGCTTGCATTATATAAACAGCGACTAATAGATATATGTAGGGCTTTTCTCTGCATCCGTGCTTTATATAAAGTAGCTCTAGATGTGTATTAAGAGCTTTTATATTATTTCCAGATGCGGTAATAGTAAGGGAATCCAAAAAGGTAAGTCATGTTCTAAGGAATAAAGAAGTTTCTGTTGTTTAGAATATTCTGAAAACGAGATCTCAACAGGACGACCGGGGGGTTCAAACCATTTGAGCGGAAGTCATCTTCAGAGTCTCGACTCGGAAGATGACTTCTGCCTCTCACCCAGACGATCACACAGTTCTTACTGTTCTCAAAATATCTGTCATTAAGTTATGTGCAAAAAAAAACGTGTTGCGTGATGCGATAAACGTTACTAGTCCTATTGAGAGGAGGCTTTGTGTGACGGACCAAAGAACACCTCTACACCAAAGGCCTTACGTCACTGAGTGTTCAATCACAATTTATTTAACGAAAAGCGCTGATTGTCGTAGTTAATATACTTCTGTATTTCTCCATAGAATCTTCACCATCACATGACCAAGAGAGAAATAGAATATTATTTTGGTGTTAAGGATCATTCTGAAAGTAAGAGCAATATTATTTTCGTTGTAAATACTTCGGATATTAGAGTTATTTAAAATTCTGTCGCTGACTTTGATGAACGTAAAACATGCAACGCTCATACCTTCAGCAAAGTGTGCGTCAGAATTTTCCTGACTGCAATTTTAGTATTTTTCGTTTAATAACTTCGGATATTGCTGGGTAGCAGGTAACGTCACGGCGGCCATGCTTGTGGGCAAGAAAAAAGCGTTTCCCGCCGCTGGAAACTAAACTCTTTTATCATGTAAATTCCGCGAAAACATTTTTTTAAATGTTTTGTCCACCAATGGCCTTGTCACGTGGCTGCAAGCCAAGAATAAACGGTTCTACATACTGCTTGACATTCACTCATTTCAGCTCATGTTGGTAAATGGAATAACTGTAACTAAAAAAAAAAAAATTTTTTTTTTTTTTCTCTCTTTTAAGTTCCCGAATACGACGTTAGCACTCCACGCCAAACAGAAGCTAATGGAAGGACTGTGTCTCGCTTTCGCCGCAGACGGAGTGTTGATCATCCAGATGTTTTACATTATAACCTGCACGCGTTTGGCTCCAAACTTCAGCTGAGATTAAAGCGAAATCTGAAACTCATGGCGCCAAATATGGTCATTGAAAGACATCACAAAGGGGGGCTGGTAACGACTCAACCTGCGCCGAGAAACAAATACTACTTAGGAAAAGTGTCATCTGACGCAGACTCTTTGGTGGCTCTGAGAAGCGATAAGGGCCTGGTAAGAGCAATTTATTGTATAGTTTAGTAGTCATTATTTTAATTCTATCGTTATATAAATTGTCTACATTTTTTCGTGTCCCGTTTTCTTTTAAAACATGTTTGGGAGATGATTTAATTTTCCTGTAAATATTCTGCGGCATACCACTTCAGTGTTCATTTTTTGATGTTTCTAATCCACCATTGGAGGCACAGTGGCCCAATGGTTAGTGCGCTGGACTCCAGATCGAGCGGTCCGGGTTCGAGCCCTGGCCGGGGTCATGGCGTTGTGTTCTTGGGCAAGAAACTTTACTCTCACAGTGCCTCTCTCCACCCAGGTGTATAAATGGGTAACCAGCGAGTTGTCGGGGCAACCTGACAGGATGCTGTGGAGTAACCTACGATCGACTGACATCCCATCGAGGAGGGAGTAGCAATACTCCTAGTCTAGGAGTCTACACAGAAACCGGAGTATGGCCCCGAGAGCTATGGGCCAGTTGAGCTTAAAAGGCTTTACTTTTTTCACTTTTTTCCACCAGTCGGGTATGATCAGGACTTCAGATGACTTATTGTTCGTACAACCTCTACCTGCACACTTGGCTAAGCGCGTGAGGAGAAGTGCTGACACTACACCGCATCTAGTCTACAGACTATCACCAGGAAAAACTGCTGCACCGGGCTGTCAAACGAAGACATCAGGTCTGCCTATTAGTTTTTGGAAATAAATATGCCCAGCCGCCCTTACAAAAACCGCGATAACGTGCAATGTGATAGCATTGAAGAGAAACTTCTTTGTGACTAAGATTCATAACATTCCAGATTATTTTTTTCTTTTAGTTTTAAGTGTCTGTGAGTGGTCAATTTTAACGCATGTATTGTACTGACGGGCTCCTGCCCCGTGTGCTTGCCTTGAGATTCTTTCCCTTACTCGAGGCTAAGAAATAAGACAAACATCTCATTGACCTCGTTTTCTCCGTCCGCTTTGAAAGATACGAATCCGCGTTTTTCTTGTCGATCTTTGGCCCGGGAATTCCACGCTTGGACCATCTATCTATCTATTTCTTAGTTTGTATCTTACAGTGCGGAACTTTAACTCCAGTTTCTTGAAAACAAGATTTGTTAATATGGAAATTGTATTTTATGGTTAATTCTCATTTGCATGTGTTCTTTTTCAGGTGACGATCGCTCAAAGAGATCTACACATGAAAGGAAAATTCGCGATACAACCAAGGACACTGATGTATATAAATATCTCGAAGGAGCGTTAATTGTACCTAAAAGCTACGAAGAAAAATATGGGAAAGATAAATTTGCCACTGTGCTTCTCGTTATTGCAAACCTGGTACGTATACGCATGTGCGTTACTACACACACTCATAAAAATCCGAAAAAGAGCTTGTCAGAACTGGAAAGTTTGTTTCACTTAAGTATTAAGAGCGCAGATAAGGGTGCAATTGCACCTTGACTTTCTACATCTACATTTTAATACGTCGGTAAAAAAGTCCATACGGATATCACACCAATGTCTAAAAATAAGTAAAATACAATATGTACATATATAATATCTGAAAAATTCTAAATGTAAAAAATTCTAAAAATTCTAAAAAATTCTAAAAATTCTAAAAAAAAAATTAAAAAAAAATCTAAAAATTCTAAAATTCTATGGGTAAACAACTAAATTAATAAAAATGCTCGCGCAGTCCAGACTGGAAACATGCAAGAGAGTCGGACTCAACAATCGCCGCAGGGAGTGCATTCCACTCCCTTATGGTCCTCGGAAAATACGAGTAAAAATACGCGTTTTTCGTCGCTCTATATTGCGTATATTTGAAATTATGGCTGCCGCGAGTTCTGGATTCATTATGTCTACTAAGATAGGAGTCAACATTTATATCTACAAGGTCGTGACTCATTTTATATAGTAATGTAAGTCGGAAAGATTTTCTCCGTTGTTCCAATGTTTGCCAGCCCAACTCCTGGATCATATCAGTTACACTGGCGGTTGGGTGGTAGTCGTTTGTGCAAAACCGCGCCGCTTTCCTCTGTACTCTTTCGAGGGAGTTTATGTCCTTTTGGAGATAAGGATCCCAGGCTGCGCAAGCGTATTCGAGCTTTGGGCGAACAATAGCTGTGTATGCAGTTTCTTTCACATTCTTGGGGCAATTCCAGAGGTTTCTTTTAATCATTCCCAGAACCTTGCTTGCTTTGCCAGAGATGGATGAGACGTGATTTGACCATTTCAAGTTGTCGTTCAGGATTACTCCTAGATAAGAAATAGAGTCAACTTGTTCCAACTCGGTTCCACAGAAGACATACTTTCTCTGTGGGGGAACTTTCTTAGTAGAGAGACAGATGGTCTTGCACTTAGCAGGATTAAATGACATCTGCCACTTGCTTTGCCACACTTCCAGTTTCCTTAGGTCCTCCTGGAGTTGATCGCCGTTCTCCACGCTTGAAACAATACCGTATAGGAGTGCATCATCCGCAAAAAGCCTGATTGAGGATTTCAGGTTATCAGGCAGGTCATTGACGTACAATAGGAAAAGCAAAGGTCCTAATACGGTTCCTTGGGGCACGCCAGAGGTTACTTGAGCGGGATTTGAGCGCTTGCCCTCGCACACCACAGACTGAGAGCGGTTTGTCAAGAACGATTCCATCCAGCTTAACAAAGGTCCGCGGATACCATTGTAGTGTAGTTTGTAAATTAGGCGTTTGTGAGGAACCTTATCGAAGGCCTTACTGAACTCCAAAACAGCAGCATTAACAGAGTTATTTTCTTGGATGGTTTTGGCCATATCGTGAATGGTCAAGATCAGCTGGGTTACAGTGGATCGTTTTGCTCTGAATCCATGTTGCACGTCTGTTAAGATCGCGTGCTGTTCTAAGTGCTTCATTATGTGACTGTGGATAATATGCTCAAGAACCTTTGATGAAATGCAGGTTAATGAGATCGGTCTATAATTAGCAGGGTCCGATTTTTCTCCATTCTTGAACACACCACATACGTTGGCGTGTTTCCATTTGGATGGTACATGGCCGGCATCAATGGAGGTTTGGTAAATTGCTGCTAGTATAGGACCAATTTCCACGGCATAATCCTTCAGGAACCACGGGGGTATCTCATCCGGGCCACTGGCACTATTTGCATTTTATGTTTATGTTTATATTTACATTTGGGGTAAGTTTTTATCTAGGTTAGCTTGCTTATGATCGTCTGATTGTATGATCGGATAATGTGGTTCTTTATATCGCGTTTTGTTACATACGTGGGTTAACTGTATCACAAGGTTTCCCTTTTTGAAATTCATTCTCTCTCAAGCCTTTTAGAATGTTGTTTTAAAGGAACACTGTGGAACACTGTCACGGGTATTTTTTTGCTCTTCAGTTAAAGTACTAAAATTGGCAAAGTTCTCTTGCACAGTTCTTGCTCGTACACGAAATGCGCCAAGAACATCAAGATGAGGACATAAAATTGTCGTTAAAGGAAGAGGGGAGCTGTTGTTAGATTTCGCTGTTTTTTCCAGGCCACAAGGGCAGAACTTGAAAAAGTTAGCCTGACTTTTTAAAGTTAAGATCTAGAGTTTCTGATGGCATCACAATAATATTACTTGTTTGTAGCTTCAGTACTCTGGCATAGTAATTTTTAACAAAACTAGACCACTATTTTAGGTTTCCATACATCTTTAAGCTCTTAAATGTTTGAAGTGCAGCTTGTGACAGTGTCCCTTTGAGTGTGTTTGTTGCTTCGGGAGGCTCGCGTGTTTGTTGCTTCGGGAGGCTCGCGTGTTTGTTGCTTCGGAAGGCTCGCGTGTTTGTTGCTTCGGGAGGCTCGCGTGTTTGTTGCTTCGGGAGGCTCGCGTGTTTGTTGCTTCTGGAGGCTCGCGTGTTTGTTGCTCGTTATCGGAGAGTTCGTTGTATCAGTGATATAACGAATAACGTTGTAAGGAGCCTCCTGAGATAGATAGATGCTTTAGTTTTAATAAAGCATCTATCTAGCTCAGGAGGCTCTCTAAAACGTTATTCGTTATATTACTGTGGTGGTTTTTCTATATCCTGGATGCACTACGTCATAATATCATTTATATATAATACCTGTGCGATATCTCTTGTTAGATTTCTGGTATGTATCAAGATCCTTCCATAGGAGACATAAAAGTTTATTATGTCGTCAGCAAGATCATTGTTCTCGAATCAACACAAGAACAGGTACGCATCAGTGAACAGTAAAGGCGCATATATTGTGACGTCATTATATTGATTACATTTTTTGTTTTTGTTTTTTGTTGTTGTTGTTGTTGTTGTTGTTAATGTCGCTGTTGTTGGTGGTAGTGAATTTTTTTCTTTTGTTACCCAGGCCGGTTTCAGTGCAGGTGACTCCAATGATGCGAAGCTGACAAAAATGGTGAGGTGGACGGCTGCTTCACTAAGTAAAGCTGATAAAGACCCGGATCATTATGACGTGTTCAGCTACGTGTCAAAGTACGTGTGTTTATCAATTTTTTCAAAAGTTTTAACTTGTTAAAGACTTTTTACTCTTAGCATAACCCAGTGAGCGACTTTTACAGTGGGACGCGCCTTACCGTGGCCAACTAACAAACACCCAACAAGTGTTATCTTGTAATATTTTGCGTTTTCACTGCGTTTTGTTGATAAATTCGATGTAACAAGTATTCATTTGATCGTATTCAACTTTGCAAGGAAGCGTGTTCGTCAAACAAATAATAATATTACGAGATTACACTTGTAAAGAAGTTTGTCTGGTGGCCACGGTAAGGCGCGTCGCACTGTAAGCAAACTCACAATCTGGTTGGCGCTTCTCTACCTACAATGGATGTATTGATTAATTAATAATTATCAATAAAGTTTTAAAAGTGCCGTTTTATCTCACAAGGAATAGTTCATTGAACTAGATTGTTTGGCCCGTATTGATCTTATTCTTTTTCAAGTTTATGGGCCGAGCTGGGCCGGGTCGAGCCGAGCCGCTCCGAGCCGACCGAATTTACGTGGAATTTTGTAACATACCAATTCAATTATTCTCTCCAAATATATATTTATCTATTTGTTTGTTTGCATTTTTTTCAGCAAAATCCCTGCCGGAGGTAAGACCTTTTGTTCTGTCTAATTTTTTTACTCCAGAAACTCGGTCGTGGAAGTGCTTTTGGGATTAATTCATTATTTTGCGCCTAAGCTCATTAGCTTGTTAGTAGTTCTTATCACGCCTTGTTGTGCTTAAAACAAATCAAATCTTAAAAGAACTGTGTTATCCATACAATTTCTGCGTGACTCGTACTTCACTCAGTCCATAATTTTTACTTCTTCATATCCGTGTTCCTATCTCCCAGGTCTTGCCAATGTCAATGTCATGTGCTCCAGCGGAAATGGCAACGTTCAAGCTGATCTCGGTCTCCAATCCGCACTTCAGATCGCACATGAGATTGGCCACAAGTAAGTGACAACAAATTACATATAGAGACAAGTAGTTGACAAGTAAATCACGAATCACTTGAAGGCCGTAATGGTATATTCTTAGTTTCATTGATCCTCGGGCCGAAAGAATGATATTGCTCGTCCAAAATTACTTCTTTTATATCTTTTTTATCCACGCGGGTAGATTGCAGAACACTACTGACATACCTTATGTCCTCGTAGTTTTAATCTAGGTCACGACAACGACGAGGGATGCCATTCTAATTCATACATTATGGCTGCCTCTCTCCCGGGTGGTGTCTATGCTGCTCTATGGTCAAACTGTTCCCGTGAAGACATGCAAAAGTTTCTGGGGTAAGTTGCTGTGTGAGCCTAAACTATGTTCACTCTGTTCGTTTATCAAAGAAATCTCTCCGGCTCAGTTGATAATATCCTGAACGTCGCGATGGAAGACTTGAACATGCCAAACTTAAGATATTAAACTTGGTAGCCGCAACAGCTTGATTTCGTAGGATTTAATGGATTTAATGAACGCATTTTAGGCATCCTACTGATGAACGGTTTAATATGGCAATAAGATGTCTTCAGGAGCGCCATTACGTTCATGGTCTGTCCCCTTACAACTGTGTTTTGCCGATCCAACGTTAACTCTCGGAGGAAGCATTTTTTTCTTCCTCACCCCCCCCCCCCCTTCTCCGCAGATCGTGAAAAAGCAGAGGGGATTTAGGTTTAGGAATGCTAACGCTGGGACGAGTTAAGTTAAACGCATTACCCAGACTGCAAAAAGGGGGAGGGCGTATAAATGCTAAATCTCGGCCTAAGAACCAAAGTAATAGTCCCTCCGACCGTGAAAGGTTGGGGAGTAGAAATTAATTCTTTCCAGTGTTTTCCCTCTCTCCGACCACCCTTAAACGTCCTTGGGTTAAGATTAGAAATTTTCAACTTTGATGTGTATTCCATTAATAACTTTACAAAATGATTTTATTCTGTCAGTGAACTCAAATGGAATGAACGTGTTTTTTATCACTAAAATAATTGGTTAAGCAAGGTTTTTTTTTTTTTTTTTTTTTTTTTTATTTGCAGAAACTCACGTTACAAACAGTAAAAGGAAAAAACAAACAAACAAACAAATAACACTAACAATACCTACACTACATACAAAATCTATACTGTGTGTATATATATAAAAAAAAAACTTAACAATACTACTAGTCCTATCATATTGAGTCCATGAGGATTATATTGGCTATATGAATTCGTTTACGTTCGTTTACTAACAGTCCTTACTAATAGACCTAAAGGTGTTGTCGAATTGCGCCATAGATTTATAAAGTCTATTATACGTATATATATATATAAAAAAAAAAATAAAAAAAAACATTCATTGAATTCATTCATTGGATTCGTTTACTAACAGACTTTGCTAACAGACTTTACTGACAGACCTAAAGGAGCATAAAACTGCAATGCGATATAGGACAATTTTATAAAGCCGTATTATACATGAAAACTTATAATACACTACAGATAAACTACAGCACAGTTAAATAAATTAAGGATTGACATTAACAAGAAATAAAAAATGTAAAGTAAAACAGAAGAAGGGAGAAAAAAAACAACCTACAGTATAGGTGCCCAAGTAGCATTGTATTTATGAAGCGTTTTGTTTGCTATGGCTACTTTACGTAAAACTTCTAATTTCGATTTCAGTCTTAAAAGAAAGCGATCAAAGCTCAGCCTGTCCTCGCAGATACAAGTTGCAAAAATATGGTATTTTGCAATAAGAAGAATGTAGTTGAGCTCTCGCTCTTTGCTAGTGTTTTGGTGCCACCCAAATAAAATCGTACTTTCTGATAAAGTTATTTTTTCGAGAAATTTTTCGCTCCAATTGGTTAAGCAAGATGTTGTTCGGAGTGGTTTAGCTGTATAAGTAGCAAGCTTGTCATTAACTCCTCTTTACTTTTATCGCAGAAACGAGGCACGGTCGTGGTGTTTAAAAGACCCACCGACCCAATATCCGCTCCCAGCTCTGTCTCCTGTGTATCAAGGCAAACAACCTGGACAAATATTCAGTGGAGACGATCAATGTGAATTTCAGTACGGAAGTGGATGGCACATGTCACCACATCAAAAGGTGCGCAATATTAATTTTAGAAAGTGTTGCCGGTAAATATGAATTTGCATCTAATACCTAGAACTCCCTACCCAATAATGTAAGATCTGAGCCTACTTTAACTGTTTTTAGAAGACTCCTGAAAGAGATCTCCTTTCAGACATAATGGTATATTAAAAATAGATGTAAATAGATTTTCAATGGTAATACCCTAAATTTCTTTTTTTTTTTAATTTTTACACCTAATTGCAATAACATTCCCATAGTAAAAAAAAAGGTTTACAGGAATTAGCATAGTTTCATAATTGGTAGCATTTACAGAAAACTCGCGAGTTTTTTTCTGCACGCTTTGAGTCCACTTTTTTGTGTTGTAACAAGATAAATTCAAATTGCTATTGAATTTAGATTCTGTTGTTTAAAAGGCTTTCACATTTTATTTGATGACGTTATTTTAGGGCGTCTGTGGTACGTTATACTGCTTCAAAGATGGCACTCAGTTGAGCTTAAATGCACCGGTAGTCGATGGGTCGCCCTGTGGAGTCCGTAAGGTGTGTTTAAGTTTCTATATATCTTAGACAATCGCTGATTTTTAACTTTTGTGATACAGTCAAATCTCTCTTAACGGACACCTCTGTAAGACGGACACCTGCTGTTGGGCCCGTCCCTCCGTTCTTCAGTCATTTTACTGTAACTAAGCTCCCTTTTTAAGACGGACAACTCTCTAAGACAGACAGTTGGAGCCGGTGCCGACGATGTCCGTCTTACGAGAAGGTTGACTGTATTCTAAATGACTAAGGTTCAATTTTATGAGGTTTTGGGGAGGGGGTAGGGGAAGGGGGCTGGTGGGATTTAGGGCGGGGAACCAAAAATATGGGAGGGGGGTTGACCGTAAATAATATAACATTGTGTGTAGAGGGGTGGGGTTACTTAATGAAATGGGAATAGGTATAATAAGGCTAAACGAAAATGTCAAAAGTATAAAAAAGGAAAAAGTGAAAGAGGGTTTGGGACGGCCTCGATTGAAGGCGGACAGGAATTTAGATTTCCTGAGAGATGTATCTAGTCAGCCGTGTTTGGGACTGCTACTGACAATTAAACGCATCCTCTTCCTGCAGTGGTGTATCGGTGGAAAGTGTGTGGACAATGGTAGACCGAGAATCCATGGAGGTTGGAGCGCGTGGCCGTCTGTTTACTCGTCATGTACCAGGCCTTGCGGCGGAGGGGTGCAGTACAGAACGCGCGTTTGTAGAAACCCTGTGTAAGTTTACAATCTAATATATCTAAAGTAACAGACCCGTTATCTGCGAAAACGCCAGATTTTCTCGGTAGTTAAAAGTTTGTTGTCTTAAACACTTTAGTCATAGTTAAAACACTCATTAATAATTCATAAAGAAATACAAAAGAAATTAATGTTTAATGAGTGTCTTTATATCTGTTAAAGACACGGCTAAACTTTACGTCCAATTTTCTATGCCAAAATAACCCCAAATTTAAATATTAATGCAAAAATGAGTTCATGTACATCAGAAGATTTTTAAGCCGTTCCATAAGTTCGCAGTTCGTGTTTCAGACATCCCTCTGTGTTCGCCTACTCACCAGAAGGGACGTCTGAACACATCTACTGCGCCTCGTGTTTTAAACTTGATAAAACACTGTGCTCATTTATTAAACATTACATTATTCACAGGCTGTCCAGGCGACAAACCTACCTGTGGTTTATCGAATAGAAACTGAAGTTTTGTTGTGGCTTAATTGCCTCTGTCGTTTTCTCTTGTGTAATACGTATCCCAAGTACTTCTGGGGGAGGAGTTCAGCGTTCCGTATTAAATAAACTGTTTTTACCTGAGATAAAACAGCTTATTTAATACGAAACGTAATAAATTAAAATTTATTACGACCTCTAACACTCCTGTGCAAATATTTGTTAACTTCGAACTGGTAGCCCATCTAATGGAGGAAGCCCGTGCGTAGGGACAAACAAGCAGCGAAGAATTTGTAACTCTCAGGTTGGTTATTAACTCAAGAAAATTCTCTAACAATTATACTTTTTACGTTAATATTTTTAAATATTTAAATTTATGTAGAGGAGAATGTTTGTTAAGGGACGGACCGGTATTAATAGTTGGAGGGGGAGGGGGGGGGGAAACTTTCCTAAAACAAAAACCCTGCAAAAAAGAATTCAATTTCTGAAAAATCAAGTCTTTTGACAAGTGAAACAAAACAGAAAATAAACGTCTTTAGTATATACACACTCAGTGATCTTGGTGTTTCAAGCAATCTGATTGGTTCGCTATCTCGGGCTAATGAGCATTATTCACTCCCTACGGAGTGAATAATGCTTGATCCAAACTGAAACAAAATGGCCGGCGTAAACTCGCGTTTCGCCGGCGTTTTTGAATCGCAAATACTAAGAATACAAGAAGATGCTGAACCAGAAAAGACAAAAAAAGGCTAAGAAATTTGGCCTGATGGTTTTCAAAGTAAGAGAAGACTACATATTTCGCAATTTGCAGCACAATGTCCACACAACTCGAGTACTAAAACGATAAACAATTGCTTACCGTCAAGTCGCTCTTCGCCCGGCATCGGCAGAAATGAATACCGTAGATTTATCGGCAGCAACATCAAGTGTTATTCAACCAAGATCCTCCACAAATATTCAGGAAAACGTCTTTGTGCAAGAAAACATCCAGTTTTCACCACAGTTCTGCAGACGTTCAGTATAATCCAAACTTTCAGGTGGATCCTTCGCCAACTGCTCTTTCAATTTTCAATTCAAGTGAACTTCAAAAGCTTTGATTCAACGGTCAAAATGTTTTGCAAGCAGGTTTTTGATTCAGATTGCAGGTTTGAGTGGTGTTAAAGGACCATTTTGCTAGATTGTGACGAGGATTTTATCGAAGATTAACTAGATTGCCATGTTTGAAGATTCTGTAAACTGTTTCGCGCATGTCGGTTAGTGCCGCTTATATGTACGTTTTCCACGCATGAATTGAGAGGTCAATTAAATCGACTTTAAATGGTTTCCTTCCGAAAACTTTGAGATCGCTTGTTGTTGAGATCACTTCGTGTGTATATACTAAAACAATTATTCTTTGAAATCTCGGTGAATAGCGGCAGAATATTCACCTCGCCGCTCCGCGGCTCGGTGAATATTCTACCACTATTCACCTCGATTTCAAAGAATAATTGTTAATTAAAACGTGTGGAAATTTGTCCAATCTCCAAAAACAAGACTTCTCTCCATTAAATCAGTGCACTAGTGAAAAAGTGTGTAGAATATGCAAACTTTTTGAAGCTACATTGAGAAAATGAGAATTTTTTTTTTCATTTTACAGCCCTGCCCGGAAGGATCCAATACGTTTAGAGTAGAACAATGCTTGCAGAAGCAAGGAACGCCTCCTTTTTATCAAAAGAAAAGTATGACGTAACACCGATTCTAATTAACGTTAAGTTGTGATGAATGTTTAAGACTGGTTCTCATATAATTGATTTTTCTATCGCCTTTGTCACTTCAAAAAGTTTTCTTGCGATCGGGGCGATTATATGAGAGCATTACACAGACGATTGCAACATCTTCAGCGATTGGGACGATCACAATCGCTTAAATCGCTCGTGTTCTATCCTTCTAAATTATCTTTCCCTTCTTTGTCTTAAACCTGCAATAACTTCCATCGCCTATGATCGTCTCAGTAGTTGCAAACGATCTATGCGATAGAAATGATCAGGGCGATCATATAAGAACCAACCTTTACTGAGCTGTAAAAGTGGCGAAGTGAACGAATGTTCTCCGCTGCTCGACACGGTCGGCAGAGGTTTCCTTGAAAGTCATGAAAACCTTCGCCTTATTTGATTGAGATTATCCCTAGCCTGCAGGACAGGCGATTTAGTACAACTTTTTACATCTCGCTCACCGCTCGCGTCGATAGCGCGCGTATTACTCGCTTCGCGCCAGAGTAACGTGTGCCCAAGAACATAACACAATGACCCCGGCTAGTGCTTGAACCACTGCTCCTTAATATAAAGGATTTAGGAAATTCTCTCCAGAGGATGTTACACGGCGGCACAAAGATATAAATATTATTTACGAGAGGTTTAAACAATATTTTACGAATTTTGCGAGCTTAGCGGATGAGTGAAAAAAAAATATGTTTGCAAGCCGCCGTGTAATTTTCTTTTTGTTATATTGGAAAAAAAAATAATGAAGAATTTTAAAAAGAATAGTGGTAAAAGAAAGATAAAATGTTTATAGAACACCAAGACGATGCCAATGACATAGT
This sequence comes from Oculina patagonica, assembly GCF_052425735.1. Lineage (NCBI taxonomy): Eukaryota > Metazoa > Cnidaria > Anthozoa > Scleractinia > Oculinidae > Oculina > Oculina patagonica. The sequence goes on along the minus strand of NC_135765.1, from coordinate 4,271,413 downwards.
CACAAACGTTTGAGGTTTTGTAAATATTTTGTCACATATTACCCTTTTTCAGTGAAATGGAATTCAAAATCCAACTAACGATTGCGTTTTTCGCTGCCGTCAATCATAATTATGCCGACAGTTAACGAACCGTGAAAAACAGAAACAAACAAAATGGATCGAAATCTTCCAATCACAACTGACAGATGTGACCTTTTGACCCGGTTGAAGTGAACTTCTGTTTCCCGAGAGGTCCGCTAAGATGATTGACGGCAGCAAAAAGCGCAAACCGTTGGTCAACTTGGTTGATGATTGAATTTCAGAGTTCGCATTTCACTGAAAACCGCAATAATTTTCTAACTAAGCTTGTGGTTGTTGTGTTTTCCATCTTAGATCCCTGTTCCTTATGGTGTAGATCTGGTTCAACCGCCATTCATCATGGTGACGTCGAAGACGGAACAAGGTGCACATTAGATCTAAGTGACTTGGATGTGTGTGTCCAAGGCAGTTGTCGAGTAAGTATATAGAGGATAATACATGGTTGCCCAGAGATATGAGATTTATCTTCGAGTGTTCAAATCGACGGATATCTCACGAGTGAGCGCAGCACTGTAGAGCAGGGCACGGATAAACTTACGGAATACTGACCCAAACTAAGTGAAAAAAATATATATTGCTCGTATTCATTGCTTTGCAACTCGCAAATATCCGCTCGTATTCTATTTTAAACCATCGAATAAGGTGTATGTATCCCCATTGGGTTTTTTTTGCTGCTTTAGATATTGTGTTCAAACCGTGAATACACGCATTAATGCTATCTTCTTTTAACACGCTGAAAAAACCGTAAACTTCGATGAAGCAACTACCCATAATACATTTCGGCATTGCTGCGTACGCTTTTACGGTTCAGTGCAGGACGACGATTTTTTAACGATTCAGTGCAGGACAAACTTTCTTGAAACAGTTACAGTCGAATCTCCATATCTCGAACCTCTCGCTAACTTACTCACTAATGAAGTCGTGAGAGTGATAAATGATCGTCGCAGTGAATTTCCAATTTAAGCAATAGGAATAAAGAAGCCTGAAAAAAATTCAGGGCTTCAACGGGATTCGAACCCGTGACCTCTGCGATACCGGTGCGATGCTCTACCAACTGAGCTATTGAAGACACACATTGGGAGCGAGGTCAATTGTGAGTTCATATTTTCCCGTGAGAGGAGTAAAATGATGTAATGTATATGAAATGATTCATAATGAAGTCTTGACTGACTGACTGACTGACTGGCTGGCTGGCTGGCTGGCTGGCTGGCTGGCTGGCTGGCTGGCTGGCTGGCTGGCTGACTGACTGACCGACTGACTGACTGACTGACTGACTGGCTGGCTGGCTGGCTAACTGACTGACTGACTGACTGACTGACTGACTGACTGACTGACTGACTGACTGGCTGGCTGGCTGACTGGCTGACTGACTGACTGACTGACGTCATGATTTTTTTTTCGATTTTCAACTATCTTTTTAACCTAATAAACATGGAGCAAAAAAACTGTTGTTTCAGATTTCACTATTAGTCATTTTTAAAATGTACGTCCTCTGCTGACAATTTCAGTGCCATATTTTGATTTTTGTTATTTTTTAGCGTGTAGGCTGTGATCACGTGCTGGATTCTGATTCAATGGATGATCGGTGTGGAAAGTGCGGTGGAGATGGAGACACATGCTTCATCGTAAGAGGAAACTACACTACCGCTCATACAGAGAAAGGTGCCGTGAGAGCAAAATAGAACGGAACATACCTTATTACATGAAATTTTGGCGACACGTTAATTTCGCGATTTTGAGGTGCGCATATTTCGCGACACTTCAATTTCGCGATTTTGCAAAAATGTTGTGTTTTGAATCACTTTAATTTGGCGTTTTTAAGTAAGACACAATTTACATTTCCTTGGCAATATTATTAAATAATTAAATAAAACGACTTCAGTGAAGGAACAATAACGTCAAAAACGCAACAGCCGGACTAAATCTTGGCAATAGCAACAACAGAGCAGTTCTCGCAATGTCTACAGGTACAGTAGGTCATGCTTGTACGTGCATGAGTAATAATTGCTCATCAATTGACTCAAGAAGAATAATTGTTCTTGAGTCTGACGACAACATCCATTTATATTGGAAATTCCTTCCTTTGATGGTACTAACTTATTATTTCTTGATTATTAACATATGTGAGTCACTTAATTTTCGCGTCATGTTATGTTTGCGACACTTATTGTTTGCGTCACTTTAATTTCGCGATTATTTTAGAATCGCGAAATTAGCGTTCCGCGAAAATTCCATGTAATAAGGTATATTTTCAACCAAACATTGCTTACTTATTGATTACTTCAAGGGACTTAAATTTTGAAATAAAACGTGGGGTCCCCATATTCGTTTAGGAGCATGAAGACCTTGTATATGCCACATAATTCCTTAATAATTCCCTTGCGAGAACTGGCAAAGTACACATTTCCAGTGATCATTTATTTTTCAAATCTAGTAATTAATCTGTTTTCGTTTTACAGAAAGAACTTGATCGCTACACCAAAAATATGAGAAAAATTGATAGGTCGCCATTCTCGTTTACGAGAAAGAGACGATTTATTTTTCTCGCGGCCGGAATATAAGCCGCATAGAAAAAAGCCGCCATTTTGTTTATGTGCGTGCACTAATTACGCGTAAAATTTTGCGCCGCCCTCGAATCCATTAGGGTAGAAATGTTAATAAACGCCGCATCAATTCCAGTGATAGAGTCAAAAAGCAAATTCAGAAATAATCAAGATTTAGCAAACCTAAAAAATGTTCAAATGTTAAGTTACCTTACTATTGTTAGCAAGAAATAAATTGACTTTTAAATAAACGCCGCCCTCAAATAAACGCCGCACATGAATCACGAAAAATTTATTTGATTAAACGCCGCGGCGTTAAATCGAATAAATAGCTTCGTGCACAGAGACTCGCCAAGCAGTCATTTTCGCGTATATTTCTCTGATCGCACTCGCGTCCTCATAGCCATTCTCTTAACCGGCAGGGCCTTGGCAGAGGAAACGAAGGGCTCTGATCTGGGGACATAGGATTTTTGAAATAAATCCGAAATTTGTTTATTGGCTGTTTGAACAAAGAAATATTGAACGGAAGTCAATAACGCCATGACTCTCTCACACAGTATAAAAAAAACATCACTGCTGCATAAATGAAAACCGAAAGCCTTAGAATCTAGGACTGGAAATCCTGTTTCTCCACAGTCCTTCGTTACTCGTGCCAAGGTCACACAGGCTAAGAGAAGCGAATAGGGTTATGGGGACGAGAATGCTTTGAACTCGCGAAAAGAATCGCCAAAGAAATGGAATCCAGCGCGACAGCGGAAGCGCGCTGGCGTTGCAAGGGATTGGGGGGGGGGAGGAAGGGAGGTATGGAGCGAGGAACTTACTGTTTTCCTCGCGTTTTTGCGTCGGAAAAAGAATAAAAAAATAACATTATTTCACGATTTTTCTAGTCTATTATCTTCAACAAAATTACGATGACGCCCAGAAAATCACAGTTTACAGCAGCGTAAAAACTTAAATATTTTTTCACTAAAAATATGGTTAATCCCTGTTAACGAGTGTTTAGCAGATCACATCTCACCAAGTCGGGGAAAAAGTGTTCATTTTACATTTACAAGAATAATAACAATTAACAGTTCATGAAATTTTAATCTAAGATTTTATTTTATTTTTCAGGTCCTGAAAAAGCAGACCTTATTGTCAGACTTCCTGTGGGTGCCTTTAATGTTGTTTTTCTGATGAGGAAAGCAACCAATAATTACCTTGGTGAGAGGCAACTTCGTTACCAGGGTCTCTCTTCTTTAAATCTGCCTGAAGCGAGAGAGACCCTGGGAACTAAGTTGGGTGAAGCGCAGGGTATATTCTGTCTGTTAAGATGTTTGTAAGCGGTGGTTCTGGCGGGAATTACACGCCCAGTGTGTTGGCCACTGCGAGACGCAAATAAGGGTTTATCTACCATTCTGTAAAGCAAACAGTAACACATGAAAGTACTGCTTAGTTTTATTAACGGCCACACACTTGGTTTTCATCTACAGACCTAAAAGTTAGAACCACATTTTATAGCATAATAAATAGACCACATGAGAATACTGCTCGGTATCTTTCATTTTAATGGTCACATTCAAATTAAAAATTAGAGCCGCATTTTATAGTATAGTAAACAGTTCCACATGATGTACTGCTCAGAAGCTTTTATTTGAATAGTTACATTCAAGATTACAAGTTGGAAACACTTTTTATATCGTAGTTAACAGTACTTCATCAAAGAACTGCTCAGTAGCTTTCATTTGAATGGTCACACACTAGGGTTTCATCCACAGGCCGAAAATAAGAACACCTTATTCAGCATATGAAAGTACTGCTTAATAGCTTTCATTTGAATGGTCAACCACTAGGGTTTTATTGACAGAATTAAAAGTAAGAACCACCTTGTACAGCAAACTGAATAGTACCACATAGAAGTACTGCTCAATAGCTTTCATTTGAATGGTCACACACTAGGGTTTTATCCACAGACTGAAAATTTTAACCACCTTGTACAGCATAAAAGTACTGCTCAACTGCTTTCATTTTAATGGTCACAAAATAGGATTACACCTCATCGACGATTAAAAAGTTAGGACTACATTAATGAATCAGTTTTGACTTTTTTAGGGGTTCAAGCAGACAACGGAACATATTTAGTTGGTGGGAAAACAAGCTCGGAAAAGCAACTAGTGCTTGCTGCTAACACCTCGATCACGTATACTCGCAAGAAAAACAAATTCAAAGACTTGTTGCAGATCACGGGTCCCACAAATACGTTCCTCAAAGTAATGGTAAGTTAATCAGTCTTTTCGTTTTTAAGGTCATTTCTTAGTATTCCATTGCGCATCCTTACTGTGCATAATTTCACGCGTGGTAAGCGCGCACACATTAAAAATTGGCAGTTTTTTTAATGCACCTGTGAAGTAAATCGTCATTTTCCCGCAAACGAGTATGGTGACCCATCATTTTTTTCTTGGTTTGAATTGAATGATAACTTTCTTTCCGTAATGAATAAACCGATTCCCAGTGTAGAATAAGAATGAATCGTGAACATAATGTTATGATATTAAGAGGAAGTATTGCGTGCAGACAAGGTGCTACAAGTATTGGACCCCCCCCCCCCCTTCCCCACCTATTTGTTCAAGTGCAGGTTTTTCCTACAGCAACCTCGTCAGAGGTTTTCCTATTTTTTTTCAGGTTATTAGTGCCTTTATGAAGTAACGTTCTGGGCCAGTTGTTTCAACGCCCATTACACTGTATAACGCCATCCACGATTGAAAGTTTATTGATGTTTTATTTTGTGTTGTAAAAGAGTGTTTTTCGCTGCTACTGTTTTGACTTAAAGGTTTCAGTGTCGAAGTCAAAACCTGATAGTCAAAAAAATACTAAAGGAAAAACCTTGCTGAAAAGTTACAAAATTAAAATCAAAATTCAAACTAAACCTGGATAAGTTAATCATGCTTTGAACAACCGGTCCCTTGCGTATAACTTGACGTCACAAAAGTCGATAGCTTTCAATTTGGCAGAGGCTAATATTAGCACAAACAGTGCAAAAATGAAATGTGGTAATCACGGTTAATTGTTATTTTGTTCGTTGTTTTTCTTAATTTGTAGTACGTCGCTGTCAAAGGAGGAAATCCAGGATTGGATTATAGCTTTAAAAGACCCGTTAAACCTTCGGAAACTCCGCCTGAGAGAAAATTTGAGTGGGATGTTACTCCATGGTCTGCCTGCTCAACAACCTGTGGCCAGGGTACGAACTGCAAAACATATAAAACAGATTTAAACAACATGTGGTTAATTTGCCCTATCAAGGTTTTAAAAAGTTACTGCATTCCCAATACTAGATAAAGGGTTTAGGGTTTACCCCTGTCACGTGACCTTGTCAATCAAATGCATGGATGCCAGAAATGAATAGAGTGTAACGAAATTGCTATTACTGCTATTTTTGAGAGCATTGATGTCTCAGTGTAAATTTTATGGCGGTTTGAAAGTTTTAAAAAGATGATTTGTATGGAGAAAAAGGTCACTGAAGTCAAAGTTCACCATCCAACAAATCCTTCAACTTTCGGACTGCCACAGAATCTGCAATGTCACGATATTTTAAGTCATTTTTCTGATTACTTTCAAATGCCATCTTTCCAGGGTTATGCAAAGGGTCAATTCTTTGTTCTTTGTCATCACTCGAAACTGACTTATTTTGCCTGTAGTTTAACCAACCACCTATTAACTGGCAGAAATAGAGAGAGTCGACAAGCCACCACCCCCCCCCCCACCCCTTTAGTACGCGTTCTCAATCCCAGAGCCATCGTTTCTCCAACCTGTTTCCCCTACATTCCTTGTGGCTAAGTACAAACTTCAATTACTAACTGTGTTTTTATTTGCCACTTATAGGAGTCAAAACGCGCACAGCTAGATGTATTAGGTCGGATGACAAAACTCCCGCCAGTGACAGAGCCTGTGGAAAGAAAGAAAGCACTAGTGAGCCTTGTCAAGTAACGCCCTGTCCGTCCAAGTATGTTTGATTCCATTTTTATCAGGGAAAAGCCAGGGAATTTTAAAAACTGATGTCTGTGGCAACCATGTCAAAAATACATTTAAGTTACTTTCTTTAATTTTTCATCTTCTAGTACCAGAACTGGGTAAGGCAACATTTGCATCTGCAATTGTACCCTTAATTGTACCTTTCCAGGAATTACCGTCTTAATGGGACTGTAATGTGTCACGGCTGAGTAAAGTTTATTTTATTAGTTTTGTCAAATACTCGCTATGAAACGTAATGTTTGCAAAGAAATTACTTCTATGGATCTTAATGACAAAACCATTGCTTCATTACAACCAAATGTATCTCCCGGGCGTTATAATTTAAAATTACAAGCAAACGAGATTAACTTTGAAAACTGTTCAGCCCAACAGTATTTCAAAAACACATATCGCAATCCGTTTCAATTTTCTTCACTTTTAGCCATCCGTTCCTACTTTTCTATTCATTGTGTTATTAAAATGTGCGTTCGCTGTATTAAGCTGTTGTTTTAAAATTTCACCGAATTTGATGGCCATTTGCCATGCCTAAAATTTAGGTAAAATCCGTGACAGAGTTCCTTTAACTATCCACGACTTGCTACCGTTACCTAGCAACGGTGATCATCCAGAGGTCACGGTTTGAATCCCACCGAGGATTACCTCGTGTGGTCCTCGGTTTCCTTTCTAGGACTAAGGTATGGGTCGCACTTAGGAAAAGTTTTCATCTTTGCCTGCTAAAAAACCGCAAAATTTTGAAACCAAAACCGGAAAGGAAAACTTTTGTCAAACTAAGCAGGGTCGCACTTGTGAGATTCAACTGTCATAGAAGTTAGAAAAAAAAACCACATGTCTAACCTGATGATTTTAGAAGACATATCGCAATCAGGTGAAGCGAAAGGAACGGTGAAGCGGTGATCATAAATACGGTGATTCTCCTTCTTATTATTCAGCTTAACGGAACCAGCACCAGTTTGTTTGTTGTTTTTTTTGCACGTTTGATGTATGGGGAATGGGCAAACGAATGAAATGACGGTTTTAACTGCCTGCCAAGACTGCATAGCGCTCGCTTGCAGTGTTTCCTTGTAGAGAACTCGCCCGTGAAGTGCTCGGCTGGAATACAAAAAAATATATATTGTGGGTATTCGACGCTATTGCCGAAAAAACCCTTGAAATTGCGAATAATTATAATAACAAGCAAGTCCCTTCATAAAGAGCGCGGACTGAATATTGCCGTGCTTGTTCATATCGAACGTGTTTTATGTTTCACTGACAAGCGTTGACAGTTACCGCTGTGATTCCTATTGTTTAGCTCGAGTTTTCGAAAATCTGCCTGCCCCACCCAAGCACTACGGCCTCTTTGATGTTTTTGCCGATTTGCAAAGTTTTTGCCAACTGGAAAACCTAGGGTCGCACTACGCAAAGCGCCCTGATGACAGATTTTCACCGCAAAGTAAACAAATTCTGGCAAAACTTTTCCAAGTGCGACCCATACCTAACGCGCAAAATGAAACCTTGAGTTACTCTCCAGTATTACATTATTAGAGTTGAATTCTCTTCTTTCAATGTGAAAGGGATGTCGAGCAAATGTAAGCCTGGGGCTCGTTTTCGGAATTTTATATCATTTTACGATAGTTGTAAAAGGAACTATGTCACGGATTTTAACAGATTTTTGAACAGCCAAAATTTATATTTGTGTCGTAGGAAACAATTAACAATTGCTATTTTAGAAGACCGAAACTGTTTAAAAGCGCGTTTGGCTTCGGAGGGCTCGGATGGAAATGAATTGTAATTTGAAAACGTTAGCCAACGTTTTCGAGTTGTTTCCGCGCGCCTAGAAAAAAATCGATATTATAGCCAAAGTTTGATTTCTATCCCCAAATAAAGGTTATATCTTCAGTTAAATGTTCAAAGATAATGTTTTTCATGGGTTAAGTTGCCTACTACTTATTTCAGGACAGTAAAGACAAAAAATGTGCGAAATCCCCGTAACATTGTCCCTTTAAAGCAGCACACTGACAGCATTGTAATCACTCTTATGACCGTAAACCTTTTATTTCTCGTAGCTGGTACCAAACGCCTTGGTCAGATTGTTCCCAATCATGCGGGCGCGGTGTACAGACACGTAACGTTATCTGCCGCATGAAGATCAACCCGACAGAATACGGACCCAGCACCAACTGTTCTGCTGAAGACAAGCCCAATATCACTGAAACAAGCAGATATTGTAACAGCATTGCTTGCCTTTCTGATTGGGATACAAAGGACGGCTTCGTGGTAAGTACATGGATCTCACAATAGGTGGTTTTCACTGTCACGCCACTGTCACGCCGCGAAAAAATAAATCCAAAACTATTGAGTCAAAAACGCAAGATTATTACAGGTTGTAGAAAACTACTATATAAACTACTTGTCCAAGTATCAGGTCTGTACGATATTCCGTACTCGAGATATCCGTCAAAATGTTTCACGCAAATTTAGAGAGCACAGTATGGAAACTCCATGTTGGAGCCCAACTGTTGGGCTCCATCATGGCCGCCGGAAATCAATGAAAACATCTGGCATTAAATTCTGCTACAAAAATCGGTCAGATCACCCTCATGAACAAGTAAACATTCATATAAACACTTCCCGCAAAACCTCAACTGTCCAGATTGTTAAAAATCGCAGGATGAGGCATTTGTTAAAGAAAACGTGACAGCCTTCTGGCGGCCATATTTGATCTCGTGTGGCGTGAAACTCCGAAATTCAAAATGCTCTATCTTAAAGACGGCGCGCGAATGCTATCGAGCTAAAAACCTCCAACAAGATATATATTAAGGACATCTAATAGCCAGTGAACGATAAAAACTCAGGGGTCTTGCGATTCTGGGTTTTAGAATTTTGATGACGTCACGTGAAAACCAAGAATTGTTTCCACGGCGCTCAAACGAGTGGCTTGTACTCTGGAGGTTCCAGGTTCAAATCCAACACCCTGCCACTAGATTTGTTTGACAAACATCCCCGTCCTTTTCATATCGGCACACCCCCTCCCCTTCCACGGGGTACTCCTCAGAATCTTATTACCGTTGCGATTCGATTTCGTGTCTCCAATAAGCGTCCCCTTTAGTGTCGGGTTTTTTAGAATAAGTGCCCCTTATGCGAACCCCTAATGCCAAGCGCTCTGTCCCTAATAAGCGCCCCCACTCTCCAAGGAGCACCCATTCTTGAGCCACCGTAAGTAAATAAGTGGAGCGCCCCGGGCGCTAAATCGAATCATTGCGGTAAGTAATGTCTTGTCTCTTCTTTTTACAGAGGGACAAATGTGGAAAGCCATTTAAGAAAAATGAGCTGAAATGTTATCACATGGATCAGTTTGGTGAAAAATCCCGAATACCAAATCTTCTTTGCCGGTACAGAGAAAAACCGACCCGCCTACCGTGTACCACCCCCTCACCCCCTACTACACCGACCACGCCCACGCCCACGCAAGGCAACAAAGCCGACGCCGACAAAAAGGCAAGGGGAAGTCAATCAATTCAAGCTCAAAGCTCAGTGTTTCTTGCCTTCTTGATTCCGTTGCTACAGATCTTACTGTAGTATTTTATCTCTCCATAATTCACATTTGGGAGGAGGAGGGGGGGGGGGTGGCCGTTCCCAAGCCTTTCGTTTACTTTGGCCAAAAACGGAGATCTTTTTAAACATGATTTTAACACTTTTTAACGTTCCTGGGTCCCTGAAGTTCACGTAACCTACGCCTACTGGACCTATGGGCTACAGCTTAAATAATACCGCCAAAAAAAACATGGCTTGTCTTTATGCACGAGAAGTTTTTGGTACTCTTTTATTCAGGTAGAAGGGAAAAGAGCTTTTTATCAGAAGAATCGTTGTGGTCGGGTTTGTATGTAAAACGAATTTGTGTCTGAAAGTGTTAAGGGCATATAAGGTTACTGCATGTTGAAACTCTCCAACTTATAACTTTTTTTTCATACAAAGCAGCTCTTAAGTGATCCAGTCTTTTACCGTTTTGTAACGAGATTCAAGCACTGCAGTGGGTTGCAATGCTTTGATAACAAAGTTTCGGTATTCTTTAAAATGAAGCCCCATAATTTGGAGACGGGTAGGTCACGTGATTTACAGCTGTGGACTTTAGCCCACCGCAGCACCCCATATATCCTTGTTTAAAACAAAGGTGTTCTCATTACATAGATGAAAAACTTGCACTATAAAAATTAACCAGAGAAAAGTGCGAATGCTTGTCAATAGTGATAATTGTATTATAAAAACCTTAGATATATAACACGCACTCTGATTGGATAAAAAGATGTTTAACGCGTGCTGTGATTGGATGGCTAAGCGTAAATTTTGTGATCACAGCGGTCAAACGTGCGAGGCGTTCACAATATCGTCAGAATTGCTGCCACATATTTTTACAAAAAAATTCTCAACTACTTAGAGTTTTAAGTCCAACATGAAAGTTCAGTTATGGTGAAATTAAGTAATTTTGCCCGCGAGCTTTGACCGTACTTTGCTTTGCCAAGTAAACGCTCGCACGCGTTTTCTTAATTACAGCTTATTCGAGAAAGGTCGGAAAAAAAGCACAAAAGGGCACGTGAAAACACCGAAAGGTGGTCTGGGTAATCACTTGAATTATGCATATTGGCCTAGAGGAAATGTACACGTTTGTATTTTTGCTCGTAAAGATTTTGTTTTTCATCTCAGGAGGCCTTTTGCTGTAGCTTTCTTTTTCTGTCGCATGTCTTTGAGTTTTGAAATTTTTTCTAAAATTCAGCGTGGCTAAAAGTACCTTGTTTCGACATGTCTGAAAACGTGAAAATTCGCGTTTGTCATGTCGCCATCTTATTAGTATTCAGCACGTGCAGTAGCTCTCTGCTTCTGCCCATGTGCTTTTTTCCGACAACCTTTGTCGAATTAGCTTTATATACAGTTAATTCGAGAAACGTTGTCGAAAAAAGTGCACGCGACAAGACCGAAAGTTGGTCTGAGTATTCACTTGAATTTTTGCATATTGGCCGAGAGGAAAGGTACATGTTTGTATTTTTGCACGTGAAGATTTTGTTTTTTCTCTCAGGAGGCCTTTACTTTAAGGTATCACGGAAGGAAAATTGGCGTTTTCGTTCCAAGTCAAATTGTGTGCAAACCATCAATGGTAACCCAGTAAAGTATATATTTTCTGAAAGCTTATTGAATAAAGAGTGTAATTTTGGATTTTGTTTTGATCATATAGACCATAATAAGTAACGTCAGCATTTTGTTTGCAATTATGATGTTGTGCAACTTAAGGTTTATTAGTATTCAGCACGTGCAGTAACTCTCTACTCCTATCCATTCTACTTTTCGGTCTTGTCGTGTGCACTTTTGTGATTTTTAATTTTCCGACAACGTTTCTCGAATTAGCTGTAAATCATAACCGGTTAACAGTGTACAAAAAAATACTTTTGCTATCATTGTAATTATTTTATTTATGATTTGATAGATTGTCCAGTCATTATCACTTAGCTTCAATAAAAAGTTGCTTTAACTAAAGAACCAACTCTGTATGCAATAAATGGAAAATGTATATCTTGGGCCTGCCACTGGCTTGAACGCTGTGACCATTTGCAAAACGATTTGAGACACTCCGAGTGAAAGGAGACGATGATAACAATGATAGCTTGTGCCCATTCCCTCACGTATTAATGTTGTCTGAATTCCGGGATCGAGTTCAAACCTTACAACAACAACATTAAAAAGGGGAGGGTGTCAGAATGTCACTTTATCCATTTAATATTTTTAAGGAGGGCGTTTGCTTTTTTAAAGATAAGCAATTTTGGTAATTTGCAATTGGTTGTAGCTTTAGCTTTTTTTAATGTTGTAAGACGTTTTTTAGATCAGGAAGGGCTACCCTCGAAACCACCTACCTAGGGCTTTCCACAAGTTGCTCGGCAACTTTTCATGATTCGAGCAACTTTTTCCCCTTCGAGCAACTTTTTTCTTCTCGAGCAACTTGTTCCATTTTGAGCAATTTCCAGACCGAAGGTCTCCAAAGGTTATCCGAGTTCAAAGGCAATACGAACGTTTCCGAAGATTTACGGAGTTTGCCGAATACTTTCGAGGAACATCTGAAGACATTTCAACTTTCGACTCATTGTGCATTAAAACATTACAAAACTCGTCAGCAAACATGACGTCATTGATATCTTCACGATTTTTCTCAGTTAAAGAAATCCTTGTTATTTTGCAAATTTCCCCCTTATTTAGATACTTCTTTTGCTTTAAAATTGCATAAAACTGCTTAGAAATCTTACTCTCAAAGGGAATTTAGCATATATTTATAGAAATTCTCGTGATTAGAAGCAGCGTTTTGGATTTTTTGGAGCAACTTTCGAGCAACTTTTATGGATTTTTGGAGCAACTTTTGAGCATCTTTTTGAGAAATTACGGGCAACGTTTTGGGAAATCTCGAGCAACTTGTGGAAACCTACACGTACCTACTGGTTAGCAGAGCCTCCTACCAAAATACAGTCCGACCTCTATTAGACGGCTGCCCTCGGGACTTTGAAAAGTGGCCGCTTAATAGAGGTACAATATAAATTAGATAGAAATGGCAGTAAACATAATTTTATTAACTCTATATAGCAAAATGCTTTTAAAAAGTGAGCATATATGAAGATAAATCCAAAATTCATTGTAACAAAACATTAAGTGTGTTTCCAGCCCATGCATAGTTCTAGCTCGTAGCACAGAGGACACGTAGTTGAAATGTACAGTATTTCTTCGGGTTGAAAATATACAGAAAAATATGCAAAACATCGTTGACAAGTTTCTTAAGCCTTTGCATCAACAGCTAGTATGTAAAAAAAAATATTAGCTCAAGATATTTCACGGACAATATCTATCATCTGTCACCATTTCGCTTGGAAAGATAATTTGCTGGCCGCTTCATGGAGGTAAAAAACCTTCTAAATATAAAAACACTTGCGACAGCAAAAAAGGTGGCCGCGGCCGCTTAATAGAGGTGGCCGTTGAATAGAGGAATCAAATACAGCAGCTCAGTGACAAATAAATTGGGACTTTGGAAAGTGGCCGCTTAATGGTAGGTGGCCGCTAAATAGAGGTCGGCCTGTATTGTTTTATGTTTTTTAGGAAATTAATCAATTTTGCCTAAATGATAAACCCGATTTACTTGAAGATCAATCATGTTTTCTTAGGTTGAAACAGATTAATTATTATAGATGCTAATTATAACATACCGTAAAATTCTGGTTATAAGCTCCCCCCCCCCCCGCTTATAAGCCCCCCGGTTATAGGCCTATCATCCTGGAAACAAAAAAATACATCCGATTATAAGCCCCCCCGGATATAAGCCCCCCTCTACCAGATGACAGTACTGAATAGGGCTAAATGTTGCTTTATTATGCGTTTTTGTCTCGTGTCGTATGACGTTGTCATGACGACACGAGATAATTGTACAGGGGGGAATTTTCCCGCCATGTCAATATTTTTCCCGCCATGTCAACATTTGCTTTGTGAGGCCGCGGAATTTTCCCGCCATGTCAACATTTCCTTATTGATCGATCTGAGGCCGCCGGAATTTCATATCAAAGAACTAATGTTTCTTTACAAAGGTCGCAACTAACGCGCTGGTTTATTAAACAGTAGGTTAGGAGTATTTATTGTAAAGGGCTTGTTATGTAAAAATACAAGCACGCTAAAAAGAGATGATGTTTTTTTTTTCTGAACTTGCAGCAAACGAGCAAATTTTTAGTGGTCCAACAGGCAATAAAAATGGAAATAAGGCCTCTTTTAGCTGGCAACAGTGCCTATCCGCTAACGAACTGGCTAGTGAAACCCTAACCGGACAGAGGACGCCTGACTCAGAAGCAGAGAAAGTTTAAAACCTAAAGTTCGGTGCGCTACGATCTGTAGTGGAACAAGTCAAAGTTCGTTGGAGAATTGCGTTGAAAAAGGTTGAACAAAAAACGAGCATCCTAAAAAAAGACTATGATTGCTACGTGACTTTTGCACAACATGTGTTTTGAAAGGGGTGACCTTTGTGGCACGAATAACAACAATTTAATAACAGAAGATAAACGATTAGATAAAGACAATTATTTTGATGGCAAATCTTCAAAAATGTCAAAGGTGGCGTTTGTTTCAGTCCATTTGCCGGCTCTGGGCGTCACGGAACATTTCAGCCGATCGTTCAAATCTTGCGTTGTGCTGTTCCATACTTTTTTCCCACATTTGAATAAAAGAACTCTGCCAGTCTGGAGTCGTACTTTTTTGCCTTTCTTTTCTCAGGCGGTTCTGATTCATCGAGAGAAACATTTACACTTTCGATTTGCAAAGCCTCGTTTACACTCGGCTCTGAGATAAAGGTAGAACTCAATGTATGACCGAAAGAGGGAAATTATATTTAATGAGTTTTCTTAGGATTGAAGAGCAGAAATGTCAATCTAAAGCGCAAAACATACATTGTTTTGTATTTTTTTGACCCGAAGATTGACCTGAGTCAAGTGGCACTACATGTAGGTTCATATATCCTGCTGTGAATTCCACGCTACAATATAACACAACTTTTATAGACGACAACAACAGCCTTTTCAGTGGATGAATGAAGCTATTAAGAGGAATTCACGTACATGTGACGCATTTTTTTTTCTTTAAATTAGCTGTACGCTTTTCAATTTTGGATATATTTGAGCTGCAGCCAGCAGTTATCAAAAAAAATACAGACAAGTTTTACGTTCTTTAAATAACATTCTAACCTTTGCGACAAGATTGTACTGAAAATCAATGAAAATCAATTGTAACTCAAGCAGAAAATATCAGTTGTTCGATCTGTAAGCATTGTTCTTATCCTTGTGTAGACAACCGTTTTTAAATTTAGCCGTGGGAATAGATTGTATCGGGGTTAAAGAGGGATTGTAATCTAAGCAATTAGTTGGCGGTTCGGGATTGAATGTCAAAGTTAATCTTGCACACATAGCACATGTGGTTTGAACAAAAGGTTTGAATCGTTTGAATCGTTAGTCGATTGAATACCCAACCATTTTAAAGTTATGACCAGTTATCAAACAGCGTAGCTCTGTGTAGAAGTTAAAGTCTCCCTTTAAAAGTGAGATTTGATAACGATTTTGTGCGAGTTAAACACTATTGTTTATTGCGTACGTTCGCGCGGAATCACGTGTCAAGCAAGATCGAATGTTTTTCTAATTAGCAGAACCTAGCAGGATATTTCATTCAGTAGATTTCATCCAATAAGCAGGCCAGAGTCTAAGCGCGGACCGGCAGAAAATTGCGAAGAAAATGACTGTAATTTACACGTTCATCAGCTGCTGCGTTGTAGCTTTGGCGTTACAAAAACATTAAGACCGGCTCAAGAGTGACCAAAATCAAATTTCTCCTCACAATATCAATGCTAAATCAGGAGAAGAGGTTATAAGAATTAACAAAATCATCACCACTCGCATGTCATTATCACACAACAGGCTAAGCGGTCACGAATAAACACCCAAAGCGATACTTCATAAAGCGTGACGAAAAGCACATGGAAGTCATAGTATAAGTATACAGTAGAATGAATGCTTAGTGAACCAAAGTGCAATACAGCGTTTTTCCACAGCTAAGTATCTGTCTGTCATCTTTTTCTGCTGTTTTTGGAGTCCTATAACTGTTCAACGGCCAGATGCTGAAGTGTACTTTGAATTTAATTTTTTATGTTACATACACGCTTTTCAATTTTCGATATCTTTGCAAGCAATAAATAGACGTGAAAAGCGATCTCTTTTTTTAAATAAACTCTGAAAAGTGACACGAGACACTAAGCCCAAAGGGCTTTTGATTTACTAAAAAACGTTTTTTCATCAACATTCCCGTGGCTCGTTTCGAAACGTTTTTTTCATTCCGCTTATAAGCCCTCCCGGATATAAGCCCCTCCGATTATATAAGCCCACCCAAAACCCCTTACGAAGTTGTATAAGCCCAGGGCTTATAACCGGAATTCTACGGTATATATCCTGAACGTCACTGAAGAACTGTTTTTATGATACTTATAATAAAAACGGAAGACCAATTGGCAATGAGCAATAGTTTCAATCACAAAATGATAAATTTTGATAATGATATAAAAAGCAATTAGAGTTAAGATGTTATTGGTTATTTTGCTTGAAATCATTTTATTACGTACTACAACAATTCAACAAATTGTAAAAAGTTTAAAATACAATAATTGCAAAATTAACATGCAAGACATTTCAATCATTCTTTGTTTGACGTTCGTTACCAGTCCCTTGCACGTTTTTTCGCGCTTTGGTTGGTTTGACACTACCCAGAGTGTTAATTGCTGCCAAAGTCTCGGCCATTATTACTATTATTATTATTTCAGTGGGTTTCATTAACAATAACGTGGAAATAATAATAATAATCAACTTTATTTATAGAGGGTAAACACATAACAGTAAAAAACTGACAAACCAGTGGCCCTCTAATATAAAATACAATCAAGAACTAAAAATAATGCTAAAAATCTAACAATCTAAAATTGCAAAATTTAGTTAAAAATGCACTATAATATAAAAACTAGGTAAAAATTACTCTAAAATGACGAAATTGATATAAAAGAATTAACTAAAAAGTAAAATGATCTAAATGTTTGTATGTATCTTTAAAAAATTCAAACGTAGCCTTCTTAAAACTTACTAAACTAGTCTTGTTCCTTATGATGCTGGGTATAGTATTCCAGCGGCGTGTAGTCGATACTGTGAAAGACCTTCCGCCTTCTGACTCCCGTTTGAATCGGGGGCAGACAAGGTTTAGTAGTCCATGTCTGCTCGATCTTTCATTGATGTCGGCGTTTCTTATCAGCATCTGTGACAAATAATATGGAAAGATGGAAATGTGAACCCAGATCAACGAGTGTTTTTTTTTCTCTCTCTCTCTCTCTCTCTCTCTCTTCTTTTTCTTTACTTTTTAAATGCTTCGCATCCAAACAAACTTGCTTTGACAAATGATGCCACCATGTCCATATTTCCCCGTTGTCAAACTTTTAAAACTTTTCTTTTGTTAAGTTCTAAAAATGTTGCAAATACGCAGGATAGTAGGACAGTGGGCGTTGCCTGGCAACTGATTTACTATAAACAAAATCCAGATCCCTGCATGCCGGCCATAACACTCAATGGCAACAACTTTTTTCTCAATTCAGTCGTATATATATCCTGAACGTCACTGAAGACCAATTAGCAATGAGCAATAGTTTCAGTCAAAAAATGATAAATTTTGATAATGATATAAAAAGCAATTACAGTTTAGATGTTTTTGGTTATTTTGCTTAAAATCATTTTATTACGTACTACAACAATTCAACAAATTGTAAAAAGTTTAAAATACAATAATTGCAAAATTAACATGCAAGACATTTCAATCATTCTTTGTTTGACGTTCTTTACCAGTCCCTTGCACGTTTTTTCACGCTTTGGTTGGTTTGACACTACCCAGAGTGTTAATCGCTGCCAAAGTCTCAGCCATTACTATATATTACTATATATTACTATAATTATATTATTTCAGTGGGTTTCATTAACAATAACGTGGAAAGATGGAAATGTGAACCCAGATCAACGAGTGTTTTTTTTTTTTCTCTCTTCTTTTTCTTTACTTTTTAAATGCTTCGCATCCAAACAAACTTGCTTTGACAAATGATGTCACCATGTCCATATTTCCCCGTTGTCAAACTCTTAAAACTTTTCTTTTGTTAAGTTCCAAAAGTGTTGCAAATACGCAGGATAGTAGGACAGTGGGCGTTGCCTGGGCAACTGATTTACCATAAACAAAAGCCAGATCCCTGCATGCCGGCCATAACACTCAATGGCAACAACTTTTTCTCAATTTCGCTTTTGCTCTCTTAAATTTCTCATCCCATCTTCACCTAAATGATTTAAATGCAATGCCATGTACGTGTATTGGTCAAAAACGAAAAAGTCGTTGGCCTACTTTACAAATTAATGTTCAATTTTCTCAATTAAGTCTTTACATTCTTTTGCCGCTAGTCTCAAGCTTGGTTCGGTTTGCCAACAGGATGCCATGAGCTTGGTCCACTCTGCCGGAGGAGGATTGGGTGTGAATCTACCATCTTTTGTGGGGGGCTGAGGCCGATAATTTTCCTCTTTAATTTGTCGAAGGAATTCGCTTTGATTCAGACAACTTAGTTCGCTGAAGACTCTTTCACCAAACCACATCTCCCACATAATGAGACCGAAGCTGTACATGTCCACCTTGGTACAGTACGATTTGCCTTCGTGAACTTCAGGCGCCATGTACAGGATTGTTCCACATACGGTTCCCGTGATAATGTGTTTATACTTGGCCAAGCCTAGGTCTGCCACTTTGATGTGGTTGTCACTTGAAATCTGCAAATGTGATTTGGAAATTAAATTCAAAGAGCTCTTCGAGCCACAAATGATTTTTTTTCACCAAGTTTTACGTTTAGTTTTCATTCCTTGAAAATACATGGGCAGCAGGTGATTCGAACATTTCTTTGATGCAATTAAGAAAGCAAAAATAAGGAAACATGGTAACAGATAATCGGCTGAATGTCTATTACATTGATATTACGTTGTAAATAAATATATCAGAACATATAGACTGATTTAAATAAAAATGTACTTGTGCTTTTACATCAGAAAAGCTTTTTATTTTCTTGCGAACAAGCAGCGACGCACTCGATTTAGGCCAGCGCTCCGGTTTCTAGATATATCCATCGTCGATGGAGCTTGTGTAAAACCCGATTTATTTTTCGAATGCTCTTTTATGTACGACGCTAGCTGTACAGATAAGTCTACACGAAAGTCATCGATCGATCGAATGGCTCTCAATGTCCACTTTGGCGGTCGATTACTTTCTACACGTAATTGTCAGCCACATTTGTTTCTTTGCTTCTTGTTTTTTTTTTTGTCAAACCCTTTAAATTTAAAAGGCCGCCTTTATACGGCCGCCTTGCTACACTCTTTCTACTAGTATAGCTGCTGGTCAGCGGAGTTGCAAAGAAAAAGTTTACAGATTTTTACAGATGATGGACCGACCATGTCAGTGACCAGGCTGGTCCCTAAACATCCTGAATTAAAAATTCAGTCTTAAAAACTGCTCCAGACAACAAATTTTAAAGGCATTTTCGATGACAAACAGCCATGAAAGGCCACCTTACCATAAGTCAGAGGAGAGAGCCTTCACGCATCGCTTAGAATTGTTAAGGCTGGCTCCAAGGAACCCCGCTGATGCGGAGCCAAACGAGCAAACAACTAACGCGGTGCGTTGACCTTCTCTTCCCATTTCGGTACAGCAACGTAGGCGGCGGACCAGGGGGCAGGGAGGCCCCCCCCCCCCCACCCAGGCAAAAAAAAAAATCAACGGACCTGCTGACCATTTCTGACTAATGGAAAGCGTCCTTAGTTCTTCTGTACATGTAACATATGGGACGAGAGAGACTCCTTTTGGTAATCAATATTCGGTCGAACTTGTCTTCGAGAATTTTAGCAATAACTCCGTCTGGAAAATTTTAAAGAATATACCTGCATTTTTTTTTTAAATCTGAAGATTACTGGCTGATTATTATTTCCAGTGCAAACACAATACCGGCTCCAAGCCGTATGTTGACTCTGGTCTGTAAATGGCTGATTAAAGCGAAAAAGTCATATTTCGCGTATATGACTTTATATTGTTATTTTGATAGGATTAGATGCTGATCACTCTTAATTTAAATGGGATATATTATATTTCAGCTAGTTAACTCACTAGAATGTTGTCCAGTTTGAGATCCCGGTGAACTGCGTTCTTGCTGTGAATAAATTCTAGCGCATCTAAGATCTGCTTGGTCCATTGTAGTGTGTCAGCAAGCGCTCTCACAGTCTTCCAAGGAATACATTCGTTGTTTTTGAAGATGTGGTCCCTGAGACTTCCAGTGCACAAATCAAAGACCAGTTCCAAGGAAAGAAGTTTGTAATTACGAACGTTCATGGCCACTCCATAGAAGGCAACTATGTGCTTGTGCTCTAGTTGCCTGTGTAAAGAATGAAATGGGATGGGATTATCTATGCAAAAGAATTGTACAAATAATGTACGATACTACTTAGATGTGTTTGTGGTCTGGCCTGAATTTATGTGTGTGTGTGAATGTAGAATGCCTTGCTGAGTTCTGTGTACTACTATGAAGTGGTTACCAGTGGTTTCCTTTTTGAATTGCAAGAATTTAGTTTCATCTCGGAAGACTCCCTTCAGTAAAAGTTTGTAAACAAGGTTCTCCGTGGTCGACTTCTAGCTAATAAATTAAGACAACGCTTATGAAATGATCAGGAAAAGCTTATTTGAAGATGGATTCAGGCTGTGACTGGAAGGCACGTGTCAGTGCTAACGATACATAACATCCGATCTAGTAGTAGACACCTTTTACCGGCTTGGTACAGCCAAAAAATATTAATATTTCAAGAGACACTTACTTTAGCATGTCTGCTTCTTGAAGGAAGGTGGCCACGTTTGATGAATCCGGAGCTTTTGTGAGCTTTTTGACAGCAACATCTCTCCGCCTTTGCCCGGGAGGGGTGAATTTCCCTTTGAATACTGTGCCGTAGCTGCCCTCACCTAGTTTGTCTGTCTCGTTGCAATTGAGCCGAAGTCGTTTGGCATCGATTTGGCACGACATCACCTGTATTCCATTTTGGATGGCATCAAACATCAGCTTTTGATTCATCTTCTGTAGCTTACCATAAAATGGACCGTACTTTTCCAGGGTTTCTTTATCCCTTGCTTCATCTTCGCTTCTTTTGAGATCCTTGCATCTCTGCTCATATTTGGTAACTAGTATTTGATGGCATCTCTTGATGCTGGCAATGTGTTTCGTCTCCTCCGAGAACTTGCCTCGCACATGATCGAGGGCTTCGTGTTGAATGAAACCCTCGAGGAACCCTGAGGACAGTTCAGTAAGGGCTTGGATGGATTTTTTCTTTAGCTGCTGTTCCTTAAGGTGCTTTTCGATGACCAGGTAACCAAACACGGGTGCAGAAAGAAGTCCCGCCGCCAGGCCAACAGGGATCAGAACTGGCATAAAGATTCCTAGGGTTAACACTAGGAATTTCTTCATTCTTGGATCTGAGGGCGAAAACAGCCTGCCAGAACGAACCTCAAAAGGCATAAACTCGTCACCCAATTCACCGCCGAGTACACAATCAATGTCACGGATGTCTTTCTCAAAATCGCAGAAACCTTGGTGGAAAAGTCTCTCGAGATCTTCATGCGCTGTTGTAAAAAACCTTTCTCTGCTTTCCCAGTTCTGAAGAAAAGCTTGGAATCGCTCTTCAATGCATCTGCTGTAGATCTCCTTGATTTTCATGGCATTTGATTTATGGTGATCGTCAATGTCCGGCATGTCCTTGTCTGACCAAGTACAAAACCTTCGCCTTACTTCATCTGATTGCAAGTAAGTTGTCATCTCTTGACGTAGGTGTGTTACGTGATCGGATATCGCGTCTTCAATGTCTCGGATTGTAATACCTTGTTTAAGCTTGTTAAGTTTCTCTTCAACTTCTTTACGAGCCTCGAGTCGTTCTTCCTGGTTGCGTTTGGCATTTCGCATTTCACCTTTCACTTGATCCGACATGTAGCAGAGTTCACCACTGATCCAGCTGTTGAGATTAAGCAAAGAATAGGTTTTTTACAATAACATGTTTAATGAGGGATTCTAAAGTAACTTACGGCTTCATACTAAACGCTACAACATGAACGAATTCACAACGTTCGCTCGCTATAATTAGACTTCAAGTAAAACGCATCGTCCTGTCCGGTATTATAATCCCTTACATCATCCCCTCTTCTGAAAAATAGGCGTGAATCTCATGATTCAGAGTCAGTAGCCAAAGGCTTAACAGCGTTTATGAAACCTAATGAGTTCAGTCCCAACAAAGTAACATCTTAATATTCTGTTAACGACCTATTCATAAGTTCGCATAATTTTGAACAAAGTTTTAAACAAAGTATCATCTTAATGTCTTCTTAATGCTCTTGCTTTCTTCAACAATTTTGGCTTTAGTTTCCGTGATCGCTCCTTTTCCATGGCCTGCTGATCCTCAAGCATCTGAAGACGGTCTATAATCTGCTGTAGGCTGTTTACAATCCATTCTCCATATCAATCTGGTGGTTTTCTGATACGCACGGGTCTTTTACTCTGTGAGGCATTCTTCTGTTCCTCGACCTCCGGTTCACTTTGCCTATTCTCTTCGCCACCTAAGTCAGCTGGACCAGACAGAGACTCTACTTTCACCTCCTGCTGGGATAGTGTCAGTTACATAAAAATAATTCATACACCACACTGTCACCTCTAGTATCACCTTCCGCTGCTGGCATTACGACCACTGGATAACCACCTCCCCCTTTCCACCATGCTACGCTGCAAAACATCCGTATAACATGACTGATATCCGCTGTCTTCTAAAACATCAGGATCTTGAACCTGTGGCTCATGCTCACATTCACCTTCCACCACCCCAGTATCATCTCCCTCAGAGCTTCTAACTGCATCAGCCGTTGCTCCCTGGCACTCCTTCTGACTTTCTCTCATATTACCGTAAATTGTTAAAATGGACCGCTTGGCGCCCGTCAAATTTTTCTTGTTAAACTATTCTGTAAGGTCCCTCCCACTGTCTGTGAAACTTGCTTGCTTCACCTGGCTTAAGTTCTGGCTAAAAACGCAAGAAAAAATCACCAGCTTGATAGACTGTGTGCTTCACCCGCTTGTCGTAGGCATCCATCTGTCGTCGCTGGGACACCTTTAAATTCTGTCGTACATCTCGATAAGCAGTTTCCAAATTCTCGTGAAGATCAGCAACAAATTCAGCGTAGGAGTGATCAGTGGTATCAGCTGAACCCATCATCACATCCAAGGGGATCCTCATCTTTCGTCCAAACATAAGTTCAAATGGTGTGTGACCTGTAGAGACATGGACACTGCTTCGGTAAGCCATCATGCAATAGTCCAGGTGTTCATCCCTGCTCTTCAGATATGTCCAGGATTGAACGCTAATGAGATGCACGTTCCTCATAACAGGCATCACAAAGTGTCCTTATTAATAAAAATTCACCAAAACACGCCAAATTTTGTCAAATATGAAGTAATATGGAAATGTCAAATAACACAGTCAAACATGAAGTACTCATTAAACAATACCTGCGTTCAATCCTGGACATAAGTGTTACCTTCTGGGTGATAGGTAGTTGACCGCGTCTTACGGATCTCTAGAATGCGGCACATCTCTTCAAAAACCTTTGAATCGAAGTTCCTACCTCGATCACTATGAATACCGTCTGGCACACCAAATCCACAAATCCAGGTCCTCACAAGTACCTTTGTACACGTTGTGGCCCGCTGGTTGGGTATCGCAAACGTTTCAACCCACTTAGTGAAGCTGCATTGTACTGTCAAAATATAGCGATTTCCTTTTCTTGTACGGGGCAAGGGGCCGACTATGTCAATGTGGATCCTTTGCATGGGGTTTCCTGATGGTACTGGCTTCAGAGGGTCTCTTGGTTTTGGTTAAGACTTGCACTTCGCACAGGTAAGGCAACCGACACAGTGCTGAGTACCTCCTTTGTTAGCCCAGGCCTCCAGAACCTTGCTGCCATCTTCAAAGTCTTCATTCTTCCTTTAGAGCACCTGCCACACCATCATGAATTGAAGTAAGTGCTTCCCTAACCAAACGTTTTGGCATCCGTTGCTTACATTTAGCTGATGAGGTGTTTTCAGGTGGCTGAAGATAGAGACCACCCCTTTTTAACTGCAACAAGACAAATTGCCCCCAGACTGCCCCTATGGTCCAATGTAGAAGCCCAGATGATGATATCATCTAAATACACAAGACAGTGTGTGAGTTCACTGAATGCTAAATTCGTCAACCTGGTAAAGCTTGCCGGCCCATTGGTCAAACCAAATGGCATGACCTTCCACTAGAATTGACCGCGATGGGTAGAGAATGCAGGTTTTTGGTCTGTCTTCTTCTTTTACTTGCAGCTGCCAATACCCTGAGGCTAGGTCAAGACAGGTAAACCACTGAGCACCACCAACAGCTTCTAAGACATCTTCAGTCCTAGGAAGAGGTATAGTATCTTTTTCGGTGCACTGGTTAAGTCTTCGAAAGTCAATACACATACGGTAACTCCAATCATGTTTCCTAGCCAGAACAAACTGCTCCTTCTGGTCTGATAGAAGCCCTTAAAAATTTGGTTCAACTGCACCCATCCAAGTCTATCTTGCTTGGTTTGCCTGCTTGTCCCTCCCCTCTGTCATGCCTATAGCCGAACAGGATGCATTGGATGGACTTGACAAAATTGGATCAATTTCAGTAGGTATGACACTGCCATTAACACAGCTGGTATTCAGCAATAGGAATATCTGAATGCAACCTTACAGGTTTCTCCGAAAAGTTGCCAACTCGAATAGGGGCCTGTCCTGCCTTTGGAACAGCTAGGGAACGAGCGATGCAATTATCTGAATCTCTCCGCAGTTCCTTGGACCCCTGCAGAATTTCAGGGCTACCAAAATTCTGCTCACATCCTTCCTCTAATCTAGCTCCTATCACCTGTTCAGTTCCGGTTCTAATTCTCCAAGAACAGTCAGTTCAGCTCGCGTATTTCCGCTGAAATCTTCTCACTTTCAGCCGAGAGACTCACCACATTCACAGATTTTTTTAATGACCGGCCTGACACGCTTTACGAGCACTTTCTAACGGGCGAAGAACACGAACGGCCTCCACGAGTGATCCCGGTTGACTCATAAAAACCTTCTTTCGAATATCATCGCTCACAGAAACTCCATGGATGAACTGATCCCGAGCTAACTCCACTTTGAGCGGATAGGCCGCCTCTGGGTACGTATTTTCGACCAATTCCATCAGGCTGTCAGCGAATCCTTCGAAATCTTCGCTCGGTTAATCTGGTTCTTAGCGCGTAACTGCAACTTGTAGTCTTCCCTGGTTTTCCCCCAATCAAATCTTTGCATCAAACGTGCAGGTACCACCGGGAGCAGTTCCACAGTTTTGAACGCCGGTTGATCCAGCAAGGTAAGCAAATGTGCTCGGCAGTCAGACGATTTGATGTTCACGAGGTATGCATATTGTACGAATTGCAAAAGCCAAGTTTTAAAATTCTGCCCCAGCGAGTAAACACGGGGTGCTCGCACGCTTCTCCTAACGTCGCTTATATTACTTCGCTTGACATCAGCATACTCTGTCTCAAAGCCTGGACAAGCTGTTTGATGTCATTATTTCCTTCGTTCGGCTCGACTCTCAGCTATTGCTTCGACGGCGCCTTCAGGCATTTCCGCTGTTTCCGTGTCATTTTTGCCGTCTTTGCTCATTTTAGCTCCACTTCCAATCCCAATCCACTGCCACCAATTTAATAAACTGGTGCAAGAACCACACAAGGATGACGTTTACTGAACTGTTATTTGAATCAAAAACCGTAAAACTCGCCTAGACGCTACAACATGAACGAATTCACAACATTCGCTCTCTAACTCTAGCACGTGGTCTATACAATTACACTCAATTTGCCAGAAACATCGGTGTGATATTTGACAGAACCATGACTATGCTTCCACATATCAGTTCTATTTGTAAATCTGCCTCTTATCATCTTCGCAACATCTCCCGTATAAGGAAATACTTATCCACGAAAACAACCGAGATCTTGGTCCATGCTTTTGTATCGTCCAAACTCGACCACTGCAACTCTCTCTTGTATAATGTGCCGAAGTACGCTTTAAAAAAGCTCCAGTCTGTTCAGAACGCCGCTGCTCGACTTATCACTCGTTCCCGAAAATACGACCACATCACTCCAATACTGAAAGAACTGCACTGGCTTCCTGTTTCTGAACGCATTAAATTCAAGATTCTGCTACTTACCTTCAAAGCTCTCCATCAACAATCTCCTATCTACATTCAAGATTTGCTAACGTACTACCAACCTTCAAGAACCCTCCGATCATCACACTCTTCACGTCTCAACCCTGTCAAATTCCACCTCAAGTCGTATGGGTCTCGAGCTTTTTCTGTTTCCTCGCCTGAACTTTGGAACAGTTTGCCTGTTTTTATCCGCTCGTGTGACAATTTAAGTTCTTTTAAATCAAAACTCAAAACGTTTCTTTTTAAAACTTATTACTCTTAGCGATATTTACTTTTTGTTACTTTTAATGCAAATTTTTAATTTTAAGATTTATTCAGCTAATTTTAACAAAATTTTTATTGATTTTATTATATATATATTTTTAAAAATTTGTAAAGCGCCTAGAGCAGGCCTGGATAGGCGCTATAAAAATATATTTATTATTATTATTATTAACATGTAAAACGCATCGTCCTGTCCGGTATTATAATCCCTTACAATATTGAAACGACCTTTTCACTGATAATGACTACAGCCTATTTTTAAAGTATTTGGAGGACGGCCCAATCTAGATTTCCTGAGATCTTCATTTCCGGAGTTTTTTTAAATTGAGAGAGTCGACAGTCGACAATCAAAACTTTCCAAAACTATTTCCTAACTTGAGAGACATACATATTCCAATCAAATTGATGGACGTTTATCTGAGGCTTTAAATTAATAAAATACAATGTTTTTGTTGCTCATACCTCAAGTGAAGTGAAAAAGTAATTTATTCTTACCAGTAGAAGTGTTCTGTTTTTCTTTCGATACAAATAGGCAGAAGGCGTTGTAGTGCGTTAATCAGGTCGTTCAGATCATCTCTCATCACGTTAAACTTCTTTTGCACTTCGTCTGCTCCCATAACAGACATTTTAATAACTTGGGATTTTTCATCAAGTTCGGGAATCCTTTCTCTGAGTTTGTCAAAGATTTTTTTCTGGAGTGCTTCTTTTTCGGTTTGGCTTTGTTTGGCTTGCCTTTCCACTTCGTCCCACTTATTGCAGACAAACAGAGCAGACTTGGCAGTGATACCACAACGATTCTCTCCTTTGTACAGTTTTCTCCATTCCTGCAGGATACGCAAAAGCTAAAAGATGTTAAACAAAAACATCAAATTAAACGTGTGTCTGCACTCGATCGTAATGAGAATTTTGTATCTATTCTTATAGTTGATGTGATTAAACAATTTTATCAACTCAATAAATGTAGATGTAGACTGGTACATATATACGCGGGCTTCCAAGTGTGAAGTGGCTGGGACTACGCTTATCCTCCCAGTATTTTGTTAGTTTTCTTCAACAATTCGCCGCCAGCCATAAGTATTCTAGGACGTAGAAAAGCACCATACGAGTAAAGTGTTTTGCCTACCCAAGAGCACAACACAATATCCCCGGTCAGTGCACAGGCTGGCGCTACTCAATTCCAAGCTCAATGCACGTCATGTGCAGTATTGTTTTGAACGTTTACGAACTTACCCGGTCCTCCTGTAATCCTCCGGCATTTGCACTGTCGATGACGTAGATGAAGGCGTGGGCCTGCGGCAAATATTCCAAGGCTATCTTGCTTACATGCTCTGAATCACAAATACCTGGGCTGTCTACAATCACCACACCACCCTGGACGAAAATAGACAACATGGCAGTGAATGGTAAGAGTGAAAAGCGCAGTGTCTAATCGACTGATCGACAGTAATGGTTTGGATTTAGAGAACAAAACTCGACCAATATAGAAAAAAGGTGCCCATTAAAATTTGCACTGTTCCATTTGGCGAAAAATTCCTTGTTAATGGAAAGTGCCCCTGTTTTCACGTGTCACGCGCTATTTTACCCTCACATCAAGTGTCAGCATTACCCCGGCCAGTACCCTGAATAAACTTCATCATCGCTAGTGCGAAACGTCATTTCAAATTTTGAATGACGACCATTGACGGAAATCTTCCTTTCCGCGGGTGTTTTTATTTCTGAAGTTGCGTATCAATGCAAACGGTGGTAAACATTTGAAAAGAGGGCGGTAGAATGCTAACACTGCTATTTTAAGTTAAAAGAACAATGAAGCAGTATTATATACGAGCAATTTTGTTTGTACCTCCAAAAGTGCGTTGGGTATCTTGATCTCTATTTTCTCACACCAGCAATCATCGTCTATTGGCTTTTCAATGTACTCTTTAATGTTTTTAAACCTGCTCCCCGTTAGCGTGCGAGAAGCCTCATTGTGTTCAAAGAAGTGTATCACCGCTTCTTTCTTTGGTCCATAGGATATTTCACAGATGGTGTGTGTGTTTTGCGTGATGCAGGTCGGCAGAACGTCGTCATTCAATAAGAGATTGATAAGACTGCTCTTACCAGCGCCGGTCTCCCCTGTTTAAATCGAAAACAACAGTGCGACCTTTTTCATTAAATGGCAATCTGCAGAAGGTCCAGAAGCACCTAACAAGGACATTTAGTCAAGAGTCTAGAAAAGTCGTACTGTTTCCTGTATCTTCAGGGGACTTTTAAATGTGTATTTAGGTGTATACTTACACAGTTTTAACTGTAAAGATTTAAAAATCCTAGAGGCTCGTGGGCCACTTTTTTGTTCTAACCTCATTTTGAACGTCATCTGTGATCTATAACTGAACAGACGCACGGCAAAATGGAATCTATTTGCTAATCAGACGCACAGATGACGTCAATGCGTGGTGTGACTCGCACGTGCGATCAGAGTACAAATCAGTGTTGTCGGCAAAGTTTTTCAAAACTCGCAGAATCAAAACAAAACAAAAAAGTTCAGCTTAATTTTAAATCTACAGTGAGAGACAATCCGCCAAGTATGGTTCACCTTTCAAAGCATTTAACTGGCCTAAACAAGTTTGAAGTAGACAGTGAATGATTCGAGAAATTATCGAGATCTGTAAGAGTTTGTCCGATGTTGAACAGTTAAACGACACCACGAGAAATCCATGAATAGACCATTTGCATTATGACGTAAAAGCGCAAAGAATTCTGGTAGTTGTAGTTAGGTTCGCGGGAAAACACCATTTCTGGCTTGTGATTGGCTAACGGCAGCCAAGCGGGAATGTGGACATCTATGACATTTATTTGGAGCCGAGCTGCTAAAGCTTACGCTCTTGTCGCTTCGAAATTTGCTTATACATATATATATATATATATATCAGTTACCTGTCAAAAATATAGAAAACAGGATGATATCTTTGGAATGAAACTTGACTGACAAATGTTGTTCCTGTTCAAGTAAGTTTAATATGTACGTTGTGTGGCGTAGTTGACTTGGTAGAATTTCATTCATCGCGGTCGACAACTTCTCTTCGTAAATAATTTTATCCTAAAATCACAGCTTCAAAAAATCCCGCACTGGAAACAGATTGCTTGAAAGGACGAGTCTAGGATATGATTAAATTTGTGTGGAATCAAGTGAAGGCGAGGCAAGCCATTGACTTTGTTCATCATCTATTTTCAGACGTTCAACAAACGATCGCTTCCATCGATCGCAGGTGAATTAATTCTTGACTGAAAAGTGTAGAAAATTTACCATATATCATGATTACACGGCGGGACGGTCAGTTTAATTTATTTTTACAGTGAGACAGAGAAACGAGTCACATAATTTTCCTCGTTCAATCGAGCTTCATCGATGAATCATGAAGGGTCAATGATAAAGGATTTCCAAGCTGATCAATCAAAACTTCCCTGTGTAGGTGAATACAGGTTATTTGTTTATTTATCTTAAAATTGTATTTCTTTTTTCGTCAAAATAGAATTGTAATTGCAATTTTCTTTAACAAAGAAGCTTTCTTGTTTTTTGTACTGAAAATTTCAACTCGTCGATTTGGAGTTTCAATAATTTATGTGAGCAAATATAATTTTGTTGATGAGCGATTACTTGTGAGACTTGAAAGGTGAGCCTCAAAGATTTTTACGAGTGCAGACATCATGTACTGTACTCCCCAATTTTTAGAAGGGGTAAAATATTGCGTCTTCGTATGATATTTGAAAATACCTGGCAAGCAAAAGCTTAAGGAATTTAATTCAATAACAGTGCGACTGAGACTCGAACAGTTCTGTAAGACCAGAAGTCTTTGCGCTTTTACGTCATAATGCAAATGGTCTATTGCAGGTTAAAGTTTACTGATTTGTACAACTTTCCAAATGGAATAAAAGTTAGTTGTTTTCGTTGGTGGTTTGATTTTCCAATTTTCTCTTTATTAAATCAGTTTAACAGTACTTCGTGGTAACGAAAAAT
Organism: Oculina patagonica; assembly: GCF_052425735.1. NCBI lineage: Eukaryota > Metazoa > Cnidaria > Anthozoa > Scleractinia > Oculinidae > Oculina > Oculina patagonica. Next base: position 4,240,628 of record NC_135765.1, on the reverse strand, counting down.
TTTTTTGTGAAATGAAAACAACTTTAGCTGACCGGCAGCAGCCTTGCTTACACTGAAGTATACCGAAGTCTTCTGATATTGTATAAAACAAATAGATTCAATTTTGCCGTGGGTCTGTTCAGTTATACATTACAGAAGACGTCAAAATGCGGTAAGAACATCAGTGACCACTTTTTTGTTCTTACCACATTTTGACGTCATCTGTGATCTATAACTGAACAGACGCACGGCAAAATGGAATCTATTTATTAACTAGAAAGCGACTTATACTGATTTCCCGGAGTTCTCACACAGTGTATCAAGACTTACCGGCAATAAGTACAGTGTATCGCTTGTTTTTGAGGTCTGCAATGTATTCGTTGGCTTTAGACAGGAAATCACTTTTTTCTGTCTCACTTATCACTGCAGTTTCTTCAAAAATATCCTTCACCCTCTCGTAGTACTTTTGTAAAATGTGTCGTCGGTCACGAGTTTGCTTTAGATCTTGTAAAATCCGCTCATATCCCTGAAAAGGAATGACCCCATTAGATAATAAAGACGTCGGCTCTTTCTTTTAAAGATCGCTAATGTGGAATAGGAATTTTCCATACTCACCCCTCACCAACTTAAGTACTTAAACAACGACTTAAGTCGTTTGCGAGCCCAGGGATTCTATATCGACAGTTTATAACAGATAAATATTTTAGCATACCTCAGTGAGTAAATTATAAACGCAGAATTTACGTTGTCCGAGTTTGTTCGTAGCACGAGTCGAGTTCGAGCCCGAGTCAAGTTCGAGTCACGAGTCAAGTTCGAGTCAAATGTTTTTTTTCTCACCTTTTTTTAACAAAATCTTTTGACTAGAATTATAAATGTCCAAAAAATGTCACAGAGGTAAATTAAGAACTCATCAGTGCTAGCAGTTAGGTTTTTCGCACGACAAAGTTTTTCGATGCAGACGCAATCGCGAAGAACTATTTGTATTATGAAACGCTATAACTAATAAAGTTTTAAACTACCAAGGCCGTAACTAACAAGAGGCAAGACGAGGCACTTGCTTCGTCTTGATTTTAACCCAAAATTAAAAATAAAATACGTTTAGTGGAAAAATAATCCCTAGTTGAACAAGATTGTTTTTTTTTAAGACATACCTAATGAAAAATATTTTTTTAAAAGAGTTTCAGAACTCATAGTTTTCCAAACTTTCTGGAGGGCATGACCCCAGAACCACCAAACAAAATCTTGCCAAAGGTCTGGTTACGGCCCTGATGTAAGTTCCATTCGTGACAAAATAGCCAAAAGCAAACTATTTTTCTTTCAATTTTTAATTTCTGTAGGTAAGCACTTGTTACAAGCATTTCTATCATGACCACCTCTCTCCAAATTTCACCTCAGAGTGGTTTTATAAACAACTAAAAAGCGTACACACGTCAAACTAAGGAGAAAGAAAGTTATTTTTGAAAGTGATAAATGATCGTCGCAGTGAATTTCCAATTTAAGCAATTGGAAGCAATTTTTTTTATTTCTCATCATTTGCCTTCCAACTACATTTACAAAGAGACTTCAAAGACTACTTAACAGTAACTTCAAGTCAACTAAGACATTCTCTCAATTGATCCTGGCTAGTTACGAATAGTATTATTTTCATATGCCAGCTAAGTTTAAAAAAAAGAGTCTTTGTCACAAAAGTGGCGTAAAAATTAACCAAGTTTTTTGGGGGAAATTAGAGGAATGTCATGAATATTAATAAAAAAAGCAATATCTCAAGAAATAAAAGGAATTCAAATTGAAGCAAACATACTCTCATCCTAAAGGATTTTTTTTATTAAATTTCACTCATTAATTGTTTGGTTATGTTTGGTTTTTCCATTGCACTACACATTTTTTAAAGATTATATTAAAAACTAGATGATCGTACCTCCTTATAAGAGCAAGCTTTATCCAAAGACTAACTGTAAAAAAAAATTAAAAGCCGATCAAATAAAACCTAACTTGACAAACAACAAAACTTTCTGATGGTCTCCTTTGCTGCTTGCCTCACATCTTTGATATTCCAGCAATAAAGAATCGGATTCAGACTCGAATTTTTATGTACACAAAAGATAAAGTATATCTTACACCCAGAATTCTCGATATCTCACTTGCAGAGAAAGCAGATTCAAAGGGAATCAATAAACCTTGTGGGAGATAACAAATAAGAGAAAGGTACACACACAAACCAAAAACAGCTTACGTATACAATCGCCCAAACTCGCCTCAGTGTTACGACTTGCCTGTATCGCAGCCCCAGCGAGAGAGCAAGAAGTCTGTCCACACTTATTGCGGTCAATGTCATCGGGGAAACTCCAGCTAAAACTATACTTGTAATATTTCCCAACACACTAAAGTGGTAACAGAGATATGGTAACTCGCTTACAACGAACAATAACTCGGCGCCCCTGCTCGGTGGCAAGTACTGGCTGTGAAATTAGTCCAACCCGAAGATCAGTTATTCCAAGACAAAGAAACATGAGCTTTGATGGCGGATGAAGGGACGACTCCTTGTGAAGGGTGATGAGAATTAAGACATTTCCCAGGAATGCAGCAATGGACAGAGAAATGTTGAATGCTGAAAGGAAAATATAATGATGTATTCCATGCAAAATGTTTGAGTTGAGTTCACTTGTTTATCCGCTTCGATTAAGCTCTCCATTTTTGATCTGATAATTATTATAACAAATAATTACTTCTAATGGTAGATGAATTACATGTTCCTTCAAAAAATTTGAGAAAAACTTTTTTCGTTTTCTTGACGTCCTTGGAAACCTGTTTAATAATTTCGTCGGACTTTTACAGTGGGCGAGCACTTGGCAACTGTAGCACCGAGCAACTCGTGTGAGCTTTTAATTCTGATCATCAATGCCACTGCATGCATTCTCTGAATGCTTTGTTCGCATGACATAAAGTTGGTTGCCTATAGCTAAAAAGCAGGAGACATTGAGGGAATAAAATGCTTTCATCTTGATGGTCTCATTTATTTCAACCCACTCGAATATTGCTTTGTGGGTGTGATCCAGGATAATTAAATGATGCAAGCTGATTGGCTGTTTAGCAGTCCAAATGCTTTTTTATCTGGACCGCTAGTTATTATTGATTTAGGACTGCTTGCGCATGATGACATTAGCTTGCTCTTATGTTATTAGGTATAACATAGGAAGAATCTCATATAAGATCAAAACTCATACGAGATACTGAAAACTGATTCTGAAAGAATTTTCTGCGATCCAACAAGTTGTCAATCAATTTGGGCAAAACAAACTTCATGATAATTAAATCGTCAAGAAAAAAAGATATGGAAATAAATCTTAACATAGGTAACAGTGATGGCTCCTCCAACTTACTCAAAAGAAAACAATGTATAAAATATCTAGGAGTCATGATTGACGTATCTTTAACTTGGAAATATCATATTGCATTTATATGTTCACGTATATCTCGAAATATCGGAATTATATTGAAATTAAGGCATTATCTTTCTATACAGCAATTAAAACAACTTTACTATAATTTAATTTACCCTTACATTTCATACAGTCTTCTAGCATGGGGAAGTATATATAAGACACACATTAAGAAAATCCAAGTTAAGCAAAACCATGTTGTAAGACTAATGTTCTACTCTTAAACGTTTCGCAAAGAAACTGAAAGTGCCAAACCTTTGTTAAATCTACTTGACTCTCTGACAGTAGACAACATCTATCGTCTCGAAATATTGAAATTCGCACATTCATGGCATAATGGCCTTCTCCCTAGAGGATTTGACGATATATTTAAATATGCTAGAAATATGCATGGATACAACACAAGATATACAGCCAAACAGAATTTTTATAAGCATAGAGTAAACACTAATGTAGGAAAACAATCCGTCACTTTCATGGCAATTGATATTTGGAAAGACCTTCCATCTTCTTTGAAAACAAAACGTTACCTCCTGTCAAAACAAAAACTAAGTTGATTTTCCATTAAACTAAGTTTGTAAATTCGTAAGTCCTCTTCCCTATTGTTTCTTATATATTAATCACCTGCTTTTTATACTATTTATAACATTAATTGTACGGGGAGCTAACTTGAAAACCTACCGGTTCACTTAGCTCCCCAGCTCAATACTTAATTAACTACAAATTCCTGCAATACCTTATTTCTATTTTATTGAGAATACGGAAAAAAACTGTAAACTTTAATATGAGCTGAATAAAATTATTATTATTATTATTAGAAAACAAGCCTTTGAATATGTACAAAGCCGTAACTAGCAAGAGGCATGAAGGCACTTGCCTCGTCTTGATTTTAACCCAAAATTAAAAATAAAATACGTTTAGTTGGAAAAATAATCCCTAGTTGAACAAGATTGTTGTTTTTAAGACATACCTAATGAAAAATATTTATAAAAGAGTTTCAGAACTCATATAGTTCTCCAAACTTTCTGGAGGGCATGACCCCAGAACCACCAAACAAAATCTTGCCAAAGGTCTGGTTACGGCCCTGACTACCGGTATTTCTTGCTCCGTTATTCAATTCTATGTCTATAAAACTTTTCGAAATGGATTTCATCGCCTCAGTTTCTATATGCTTTTACCAGTGGCTTCTTAGCGGCTTTTCTTGGGCGACGAGAACTATTTTTCCCTTACGCGAAATGAATATTGCGTTCTATTTTGAGAAGCGGCGACCGACTCGTTTTCAATCAGTAATATTTTGACACACAGTTGGAATTCATATTATTTTGTTTCAATTTTTGTTTTATTTGATTTCAGAATAACTTTTTTTTCGGGCAGGTCCGAATTTGCCATCAGTCTTGCGTTACTCGTGACTTGAGAAAAATGGAGCACTTGCATTACCGTTGGTATGTCCCGGAGTCCCCGACTTGCGGGTAAACAATTTTCGTCAAATTTTTCGTCTTCGTTTTTCGTCTTGACTCCTGATGTATTCATTTTGTGCTGAAAAAGTGAAAGAATCAACAAATATCCAGACATTTTCGAGTAATGCCTTTTAACTGTATAGCTGGAATCAAGCAAGCTTTGAAAAAAAAAGCGTGACCTTTGCCCACTTTGTGTCATATTTTAGACGTCATGTCACGATTGGTGTTTTCGGCCGCTGCTTGTCCGTTCGCTTACGCAGGCAACGTTCAAGTTCTCTTGATAAGTGTTCTTTTAAATACAATTCTTGTGTCGTTGAAGTGGACCTTTGCCACGTTGTGAGTAATTTATACAAGTAGGAAACTGTAACGATCAAATTCCCTGAGATTCCAAATGTTTACTTCTTTGAAAAGCAGCTGCAAACCGATGAAGGAATCAGCTTTCGCAATCGGCATTGAGCGCCAAGTCTTGCTGTTCCTGCACTTCTGGTACAACATTTTGCATGTAACACAACAATTAAAACCAAAAGACCAAAACATAAATTAAAAAAAAACTTGACTCGAACTTGACTCGTGACTCGAACTTGACTCGGGCTCAAACTTGACTCGTGCTACGAACAAACTCACGTTGTCCTGTCTTATTCCCCACCTGTTGTCAAATAAACCTGGTTTCATTGATTTTGACCTTATACATTCCAAAAAATAATTCAAAATATCAAATAAGCGTCTTGAACTCAACATTCAAACGGTAAAATTCATTATCAGTGTCACTTAATCTATTTGCATCAAAACACGGAAGTAAATTCAGACTCAACGACCAAAAGCAAATTGCGTTACGCAGCTAGTTCCTCAAGTTCTGTTCATTTACGTCAAAATATCTCCATGCCGGTTGCATGTGAAAGCGGTCCGTGTGTCATTCGTCCATTCCATTTTTAATTGAAATCAAAAATAAAATTTGGCTTTTACATTTTGTATTTATCAATTTGTCTCGATTAATTTGGAAACAAAATTCAAACCTGTAGAAATCAAAATGATATTTTAAGGATTCAGATTTGGAAAATTGATTTAGTCAATGCTATTTTTCAGTTTTAAAACTTTTAAATAAATGAATAATAGTTCGTCGTTAACAGAACTTAAATTCGCCTTTACAAACCAAAATTGAAACTTGATTTTAATTTTTCATTTTGGTTTATGATGAAAATCGAAAATTGATTGACCGAAATCAAAAATCAAAAGTTGATTTCAATTTTCAATTTTGGTTTATGATCGAGAGTTGAAAAATCAATCGCGCGGAACGAGGGCAAAAGTTGACGCAGTAGGGGTAGGTTGAGTCACTCTCTGAGTTGCTCTTCGCCTGTGCAGGGTTATACCTTCCTCTACCTGAAATGTGACCATATCTCCCGGGGTATCTTAGTCACGTGTCATGCAATTCCCCCCCGTGCGTGGGACTCCATACGAGGGCCTGTCGGGGGGGGGATGCTTACTTGCGTAGCAGGCGCTCGAGAAGTAATACAGCCCAAGCCTGAGCGCACCTCTTCGCTCCATTACAAACTCGCGCAGCACTATTTTCCTACTCGACTAGGCTACAGGATGCTCATACCATGTAGGGACTCGCCACGAGTCAAGCTCTGACTAGAGGATGCTCGTAGCAGCACTTGGGGTGTTCACGTTTCGAGTTATCCCATCAGAGAATTTTCGAGATACTTTTTTATTCGTTAGATACGTTACAAATATTTAACGTGTAAACGACTCGAAGTTTCGAAAATTCTCTGATGGGATAACTCGAAACGTGAACACCCCAAGTGCTGCTACGAGCATTCTCTAGTCAGAGCTTGACTCGTGGCGAGTCCTTACATGGTATGAGCATCCTGTAGCCTAGTTGAGTAGGAAAATAGTGCTGCGCGAGTTTGTAATGGAGCGAAGAGGTGCGCTCAGGCTCGGGCTGTATTACTTCTCGAGCGCCTGCTACGCAAGTAAGCATCCCCCCCCCCCCGACAGGCCCTCGTATGGAGTCCCACGCACGGGTGGGGGGATTTCATGGCACGTGACTAAGATACCCCGGGAGATATGGTCACATTTTAGGTAGAGGAAGGTATAACCCTGCACCAGTGCACAGGCGAAGAGCAACTCAGAGAGTGACTCAACCTACCCCTACTGCGTCAACTTTTGCTCTCGTTCCGCGCTATTGATTTTCAACTCTCGATCATAAACCAAAATTGAAAATTGAAATCAATTTTTGATTTTTGATTTCGGTCAATCAATTTTCGATTTTCATCATAAACCAAAATGAAAAATTAAAATCAAGTTTCAATTTTGGTTTGTAAAGGCGAATTTAAGTTCTGTTAACGACGAACTATTATTCATTTATTTAAAAGTTTTAAAACTGAAAAATAGCATTGACTAAATCAATTTTCCAAATCTGAATCCTTAAAATATCATTTTGATTTCTACAGGTTTGAATTTTGTTTCCAAATTAATCGAGACAAATTGATAAATACAAAATGTAAAAGCCAAATTTTATTTTTGATTTCAATTAAAAATGGAATGGACGAATGACACACGGACCTCTGGGGCAAGTACAGATTGCTAAAACCTTACTGGTGTGAAGAAATTCATCTTTCTTTCCGCGCCGCGAAGACTGTGTCGCGACGTACTTATCAGTGTGTTTTGAATACAAATCATGGACTTGATCAAGGACTTTCTGCGGCTTCTCGAGACTTCAGAAAGCAAACTTGTTATGCAAAGTATTACTTTGAATTTTGGATGGAATTTATAGAAGGATCAGTAAAAGTAAGTCAAGTAAAAAATTGAATGCAAAAGCCGTCCGCTATAATTATAAGAAATCACAATTTTTGCTTTTGCGTGAATAAATTTAATTAAGCGTGCGAGGGTTGCTTCACGCGTTTTGAAATTGACGCTTAGTTTCTGTGCTTCATCTTCTACGAAAATTAATCTGAAATAACGCTTCTTTCAAGTTTCTTTCATATGTCCATCTTTAGTTCGGTATTTTAGGTTTTGAAGGGACATTGATCTTTGTTTCGAGACAGACGCGGTGTTATCTGCTCATACCTTCAACCCGACCTGAGTTTAGTTTTGTGTTTTATATAAAAAGATTTAGAAAAATTACTCCAGTATTCCAAAAAAATGCAAACGAGTAGTTTCATAAATAGTAAAATAAATGAAGAGCTTAGAAAGCATTACGAATTCAGTTTTTGGAACGAACCATTTGGTTTGCAGAGTTTTGTAAACAACATTCGTAGTCTCCTTCGCATCCGCGCTATTTGGTTGTCACGCAACGCTTCCGTGATTCGAAAATAACTTCTCCCTCCGAAAATCAGCCTTTCTGCACCAAGAAACACCACATTGAGATAGTTTCATATTTTGTCAAGATCTTCATTAGGGAGTTCCTACTATTTGTCTAGGTTTACTGGGCATTTTTTGTTTATTTGTTTGCAATAAAGTCTTGACATTGTAAAACCACGACTACATTCCTAGTTTTATCTAGGCAGTTTTTCTTTATTCATTATTGTATTTTATGTTTTATTTTTTAGCCTCTCATACCCGTCAGAACAAGTAACAGGAACCGGGAGTTCCGATACGTACCCAAACCCTTTCCTAATCCTCCACCCCTATGTCACTTCCAGGGCGAGTGAACGCTGTCCTAGCGTCTTGTTTTGTTTAGAATATGAAGAAGTTTTCGGTCATTTTACGACAATTTCCGATCAGTTCGGAAGATTTCCGAAGACTACCAAAGATGTCCGAAGACTACTGGTGATGTCTGAAGATTTCCGAGGAAAAATCCGAAAATTTTCTATAAGTTCATGAGTGATTTTATCCGATATTCGAAGAGCAGATAAGAATTTACAATGCTAAAATTTTTAATGAAAACCCTCCCAACACTAAACAGCATTTTCCCCGGAAACATTTAACATTGGCCAATGTAACAGCAAACACTAAAAATTATGGGCAAATGACACAAACACTAAGCCCCATTCAGACCCTCTTACTTCCGTGTTCAAAAATCACGTATCAGTCATTGATTCTTAGAAGCTAAGACGGAAGTCATTTGTGTGCCTTCTTTCAATCACTTCCTTTTAAGCTGCCACAATATATATAAAATTTCCAAACGACTTCAAGAAACTTTGTTTACAAAACTGGAGACAGATTACATCCACTTTCAAGAAATGTAAATGAGTCTGAAGAGATTTGGTGTACAATAAAATCCAACTAAATGACTCCATTGATCGCCTGCAGCGTTTTTACGGAAATCTTACCAAGGGTGCGTTTCTTTGGGAAAATCCAAATCCGGATTTTGTATCCAAAAACTGATGATTTTGCGTTTCTTTATTTTAATCCAAAAATGGATTAAACAGGGATTAGTGATCTGAATAAATAAATAAATAAATAAATAAATAAATAAATAAATAAATAAATAAATAAATAAATAAATCAACTTTGTTTTACGAGGGTTGCACGTAACAGTCTTCGACTGACAAAACTGTGGCCCTCGAATTCCCGATCGAATTGGAATTTAGAAGTGTTGGTTTTTGTGGAGGGAGGAAAACCGGAGAACCCGGAGAAAAACCCTCGGAGCAAGGACGAGAACCAACAACAAACTCAACCCACATATGGCACCGGGTCGGAATCGAATCCGGGCCACATTGGTGGGAGGCGAGCGCTCTCACCACTGCGCCATCCCTGCTCCGGCCTGAAGAATCCACACTCCGAGTGGATACATCAGATCAAATCTAAATCCGTATTTTTAGGATTCGTGATCCGTATTTTTGGGGAGGGAAAGGATTCGAAAAAAGTGCGTTGGCCCAGAGGTCTTTGCTGTGAAAATACAGCTAAACTATTTGTAAACACTGTCAATACGATAAGTTTTCCAGCGTCTATTTTGATTTAACATACAAAATGGTCAGTGTGGAGTGGCATTTTAAACTAGGTGTAAAGTTTCTAGAACAGTCACTGTGTGCCTACGGAAATTGTATTCTTCTGAAATCGTCACGAGTGTAGTTTGCATTGATCATGTTTTCGTAGAAAACGATTCGGCGTGTGATTTTTATCTAAGGCGTTTGTATGCTTGAATGATTAAATTTTTGGCTAGGATACCATTGACAAAAAAAAATTTATACGTGCTGGCATTTTATGTTCTGTGCGGACAGTGTTTACAACTCTGTTTACGGGGTTTTATCTTGATATTTAAGACTTCTACGTATTTAAGTGACTTTTCATTATGTATTTAAGCAATTTCATATGTAAATGTTAGATTGAGCTTAAGCCTGCATTACCTTATGCAGCGTCCCATTTGTTTCCATCAGTTCTTGTTTCCTCTTTTCTCGCAGTTCTTTCCCCCTGCGCATGCTGGTAACCTCCCCATACTCGTCTAGGAATAGAAGCTCTAAATCGTGCGCCACATCCTTAAGACTTTCTTGATGTTTAAAGCCAGCTTTTGGCTTGGATTGTGCCATTGTTTTTCGTCGTGGCTGTGCTCTTCACATTAATACAATTTACAAGCTTCGACCGACTTTGCATTGACTCTTAAACCATTCATGCCTCAATGGACTCCAAATGTGATCCAAGCACTGAGAATAGTCAAAGCTCTTCGGATTTCGTGCTGAACAGATCTAGAAACGGCGGTCGAGATAGACGCCGTTTTGCATGATTACACATTCTGAAGGAGTTGCCACTGACGCATTTGGATAAAAAAGGAGTCTGGAATTTGAAACAGGAAGTTTGACCTTTTTACCTTATTTGCATGGTGATAATCGCAAAGAGAGCATTTGGATAAGACAGAGTTGGCGGAGCGTTTAAAAACGTGGGGGGGGGGGGGGGGGTGGGGAATCGTACTCCAAGCCAAGCGCATATCCCCCGCCCGAGGGAGGGCACATCCCCCAACTCAAATTTCCCAAAATTTCCAGGGCCGTAAGTAGCAAGAGGCAAGACGAGGCACTAGACTCGTAACCGAAAATTAAAAACACAATATGTTTTGTTGGGAAAAGAATCCCAAATTGAACAAGATTTACTTTTCTCAAGAAATACCTTATGAAAAATGTTGAAGAAAGAGTTTCAGAGCCTCTAGATTTCAATATTTTCTGAAGGGCATGCCCCCGGGGGGTACTCGAAAAAGTTTTGTACGGGGAGGCTCCGCCCGGAGATCCAACCCCTTACCCTTTTATATACCATTTTGATAGAAAAGGTACCCCTTTTGTATACCTTTTATTGCAAAAAAAAACACCCCTTTCATATACCTACACGACATCACATTTACCTAAAACGGGAAGTTTTCTTGTCATTTTTAAGTAGCGCTTAATAAATTAAGACGATACGGCCAAACGTTGCGTCTGCTCTAAATATTTAATGTAAAGGCCTTTAAAAATATCATTATGGCAGATTTCCCTACCCTTTCATATACCTAAATTTGTAAAATCCATACTCTTCTATATACCTGGAGCCTGAAAAAGGCACCCCTTTTGGGCGGAGCCTCCCCGTATAGGCCATTATAGGGAGTACCCCCCCCCCCGGGGGCATGCCCCGAGAACCCACTGGCAAGATCTTGCCTCGTCTAAGGCAAATGTCTGGTAACGGCCCCGGCCCTGATGTCTACATGCAACAACGTAACGGCGTGTCCGTAATCAAGATGTGTTACACCAGCATAGAAAAAGAATTATGAACCTTATGGTAGGATAACATTCGCTACAATATCTTCTCGAAGAGAAATTGGTTAAGAAAGCAGAGATCTTTCACTGCAAGTAGCAGCCTATTTTTTTCTTATCTTCTTTTTATGAAGTATTTAGTTTGTTGACCTTATCCAAATGCTTTCGTTGCGGTTGTCATCATGCAAATAAGGTAAAGAGGTCAAACTTCCTGCTTCAAATTTCATTGACTCCCTTTGTATGTGTCTGGCAGTTCGTTCCGAATGTGTAATCATGCAAAACAGCGTCTTTCTAAACTCGCTTCTAAATATTTTCAGCACGAAATCCGAAGAGATTTGACTATTCTCAGCGCTTGAATCACATTCGCAGTCCCGTTATGGGACATGAAAGGTGTTAGAGTCAGTGTAGAGTCGCTCGAAGCTTGTTAATTGTATCAGTGCGAAGAGCACAGCCACGACGAAAAACGATGGCGCAGTTCAATCCAAGGGCTGGCATTAAACGCAGGGAAAGTATTGCGGATGTGGCGCACGATTTAGAGCTTCTGTTCCCAGACGGATATGGGACAGTTACCAGCATGGACAGGGGGCTAGAACTGCGGGATAAGAGGATACAAGAACTGATGAAAACAAATGGAACGCTGCACAAGGTATTGCAACCCCGGGGGGGGACTCCCATATTAAAGGGACGGGGATGCTCGTCGGAAATTTTGAAAAGAACCCCTAAAAGAGACCAATCTGGGTGTGGCTCAAGCTATTTTAGACCCCTAAAAGATACCAAAATTCTGAAAAGAAAACTTTAATTTGTGTATTTCTTCGCGTGCAACCCTAAACGAGACCCTGGCGGCTAGAAATATTGCCATTTTCCCCAGCACACCCTAAGCGAGACCCAAAGTCCGAAATTTATACCCCTAAGCGAGACGACGAGCATCCCCGTCACTTTCATATGGGAGTCCCCCCCCCCCCGGGATTGCAACTGATATTATTATTATAAATGAAATTGCTTAAATATATAATGAAAAGTCGGTTTAATACGTGGAACGTCTTAGATATCAAAAAGAGAACTGTTATTTAGTACGATTTTCATGTAAGCGCTGCAGGCAAACGATGCATTCATTTGATTTTCTTTCCTGCACAGAAATCTAATTTCAGATCAGAGTAATTTCAAAGCGGATGAATCGAAACTTGTCAGCTCATCTGTGTCTGGTTGTTTAAACAAATTTTCTAGAGATCGTTTGGATATATTGACACCAGCTCTTATTTGAACGTTTAAAATCTCTTGAAGGTTAAAGGAATTTAAACAAACCAGTGTTGCGTACCACTGATGCTATGAAATTTCAGTATTTTTGAAGCTTCATGAGTACAATATTAAAACTATTAGCCAGCGAAACAAGGGTCAGCAAGGCGGCTGTTTCCTCAAGCGATGTGCGTTAGTTTTTATTAGTTGTAAAGCTTGTACACAAAAATCGCTCTTTGAGCCATATGAAAAGATAATATCAACTGAGAAGGAAGCAGCGAAACGGAAACTTGTGTCAAAATAACTTCCGTCTTAGTTTCTAAGAATCGCTTACTGATACGTGATTTTTGAACACGGAAGAAATTATTTATGCAAGCTTTCAAATGTTTGCTAAGTAAACAAAACTTAACGCAATCTGCGTTTGTTCGTTACATTGATTACTTTCGTGTTTTGAAGCAAATACGAATTAGTATCGCTAATAATGAAATTCACCGTTTGGTTGTAAAGTTGAAGACACACTAATTTTACTTTTACAGTTTTCTTTTGGAATGTGTTAGTCAAATCCTATGCAAACAAGTTCATTTGATAACAGGTTTCACTTTGTGAATAAGAAAGGAAAATATAGCGATAAAAAATGTTAATTTATGTTTTACGTTTGTAATTCAACCACTGGGTTATGCCAAAATATTAGACTACTATATACCAAGTTGACAGTTTTCTGTCAGAAGTCGATATAAAAACCTCGAGCTCGTAGTCTAACTCATTATAAGATTTCTACCAGTAAATTTTAATCGATTTGTGAGGTAGGTAACAAGTGCATAGTTTGTTGCGCAGTGATCACATTTGAAATCCGGTCTTTGGGAGAAAGAGATCGCGACTTTATTGTCTAATGGAGCCGTTCTTTCCTAGGGATATGAGCGGATTTTAAAAGATCTCGAGCAAACTCGTGACCGACGACACATTTTAAAAGAGTACTACGAGAGGGTGAAGGATATTCTTCAAGAAACAGCGGCGATAACTCGGGAAGAAAAAAAAGAATTCCTTTCTGGGGCTAAGGAATGCATTGCAGACCTAAAAAACAAGCGATACACTGTACTTATTGCTGGTAAGACTAATACTTTTTCTTGTCGCGAACTTCTGGGTGAGGGTCTAATTGACGGGGTTTAATAAGTGTTGATCTTCGTATATTTCTTTTAGGACTTTATTCTACAGCAGAGCTCCAGCGGCCCGAAGGGCCGCAGAACGGCGCCCCATTATCACAGAAATAGGAAAATCATGCATGTTCATCATGGCTAGCGGCATGGCTCGCGGGCGCGTCTGTACGCACGTACGTCTGTCCGTCGCACAACATGGCCGCCGACTCCTGTTAGACATACTCGGAAACAATAACAATACTCGGAATAACCTTGATATTCCAAATTCATGTTATGGTCAATTGACAGCTGTCAAACAAGATATCCGCTGACCAGTATCGCATGACCATATCTTGGACCCAGGTGCTCATCGAGGTCACAATTTTTTAAGGTTACGTTTGGTTTTCTATTGGATCGCCGGCTCAAGTCCTAATTTAAAAAAAAATCCCCGGCCCCCATGACTTTTCTAATTGTCCGTCCCTGAAATAATGTTGGGGGTAACCCAGCAATTGACCAGTATCCCATCTTGGGGGAGTATATATCACTGATGCTAATTTTCAGTATTTCCGAAACAAGGTTCGAAATGGTAAATTTATAAAAATTTAACAAGAGTAAGCTTAGAAAACTTGTATGCCAACTTATTTCTATACTCCCTTTCTTTTCCTGATAAAAAACATCTCCCCGACGTGTGTTGCTGTTATGTTTACGGGATTTTGGTCACGTGGCCGGGGTTTTTCTCATTGGTTACGTGACGATTGCTGCAAAACGCCAATCAATATGTTTGTTTTCATCGCGACCAATTTTCCATTTCATGATTCTTACAGGAGAGACCAGCGCCGGTAAGAGCAGTCTTATAAATCTCTTATTGAATGACCACGTTCTGCCGACCTGCATCATGCAAAACACACACACCATCTGTGAAATATCCTATGGACCAAAGAAAGAAGCGGTGATACACTTCGCCAAACACAGTAAGCCATCCTGCACGCTAAAGGAGAGCAAGTTTGACAGGATTAAAAAGTACATTGAAAAACCGTTAGAAGATGAGCAATGGTGTGAGAGAATAGAGATCAAGATACCCAATCCACTGTTGGAGGTACAAATGAATAAACGTTGCTTGCATACAAAATTTTGGTCTTGTACATCTAGTAGGCCATGGAAAAAAATGGCAGTGTAAATATACGTGTATTAACAGCCTACCGCGTTCTGTGACAATGTATAACATACATTATTGAATTTTGTAGAGACACACAAATCCAGACCTCATGCAGCTCTCTCAATTTTCTCCAGTCTGTAATCCATTTCTATCCTCGCCATCTTTAATGATCCTCGCTTCCTAATTGGATCCTTTATTTGTCGACAACTGTTTCACAAATCCAACCCATTAATGTCGGTCTGTCATTGGCCTTTTCACCTTCACCATTCACTGCCATGTTGTTTGTTTTCGTCCAGGGTGGTGTGGTGATTGTAGACAGCCCAGGCATTTGTGATTCAGAGCATGTGAGCAAGATAGCCTTGGAATATTTGCCACAGGCCTACGCCTTCATCTATGTCATCAACAGCTCAAATGCCGGAGGACTACAAGAGGACAGGGTAAGTTCATTAACGTTAAAGCAATTCTGAACATCACATGCGTTGATCTTGGAAATTGAGTGGGCCTGGCTTGTATGCTGACCGGGGTTATTATGTCGTGCTCTTGGTTAGGCGGGACACTTTACTATAAATGGGAGCCCGCAAACTGTTGGGGCGAACCCGACAAATTGCTGGGAAGATTAAGAACACATATAGCCACTTCATACTTAGAAACCGGCGTAAGATCCGGCGGTATGTACCACTCCCACCCAATTGCAGACACAAGTTTTATTTTAGTGTTTTTTGTGTGTGTTTGAAATCTTTCAGCTTTTGCGTATCCTGAAGGAATGGAGCAAACTGTACAAAGAAGAGAAAAGCTGTGGTATCACTGCCAAGTCTGCTCTGTTTGTCTGCAATAAGTGGGACGAAGTGGAAAAGGAAACCAACCCAACCGAAAAAGAAGCACTCCATAAGCACATCATTAGCAAACTCAGAGAGAGGATCCCCGAACTTGATGAAAAATCCCAAGTTATAAAATGTCTGTGAAGAGAGCACACGACGTGCTCAAGAGGTTTAACGCGATGAGAGATGATCTGAACGGCCTGATTAACGGACTACAGCGTCTCCTGTCCCTTTGCATCGAGCGAAAAACAGAATACTTCTACTGGTAAGAACAAACCACTTTACATATTTTCACCTTGACTTGTGGTAACAGTAACGGACACCATTTTCTAAATTTTACAAACAAATGTCTCTATTTCGTAAATTTAAAGCCTCAATTTAAAACGTCCTTTAATTTAATCGATGTGAATATTTATGTCTCTTCAATTTAGAAATATCTTTGGGAAGTTAATTCTTCAAAAACGTTGTAAATGCCGTCTTCCCTTTATGAACAGACCGAAAGAAACATCTTTGTGAACACCTGCGGGATATCTTTGAATTGCCTCGCACTTTTTTACAGGTTTCTTCGAGATTCTTCTGGAAAACTTCGTGTCCAATTCGAAAAATCCCCGGAGATGAAGATCTCAGGGAATCTAGCTAGATTGGGCCGCCTTCGAAAACATTAAGGTCGTCCTCCGTCCGTCAGTAAAGAGATTGCTCAGTGAATATTATTTAATTTTTGGAGAGCAATAAACTGTTCTTTGCTTAATCTTAACAGCTGGATTAGTGGTGAACTCTGCAACATGTCGGATCAAGTGAAAGGTGAAATGCGAAATGCCAAACGGAACGAAGAAGACCGACTCAAGGATCGCAAAGAAGCTGAAGACAAACTCGAAAAGCTCAAACAAGGTATCCCTATCCGAGACATTGAAGACGCAATATCCAATCACGTTAAACACCTATGTCAAAAGATGACATCTTACTTGCAATTGGACGATGTTAGGTATAGGTTCTGCACATGGTCAGACAAGGACCTGCCTCATATTGATGAAACAAATGCTATGAAGATCAAAAAGATCTACAGCAGATGCATTGAAGAGCGATTCCAATCTTTTCTTCAGAACTGGGAGAACAGAGAAAAGCTTTTTACGAAAGCACATACAGATCTTGAGAGACGATTCCACCAAGGTTTCTGTGATTTTGAGAAAGACATCCGTGACATTGATCGTGTGCTCGTTGGTGAATCGGGGGACGAGTTTATGCCTTTTGAGGTTCGTCCTGGCAGGCTGTGTTCGCCCTCAGATCCAAGAATGAAGAAATTCTTAGTGTTGACTCTAGGAATCTTTATGCCAGTTTTGATCCCTGTTGGCCTGGCTGCAGGAGTTCTTTCTGCACCCGTGTTTGGTTACCTGGCCATCGAAAAGCACCTTAAGGAACAAATGCTGAAGAGCAATTCCATTCAAGCCCTAACAGAACTGTCCACAGAGTTCCTCGAGGCTTTCATCAAACACCAAGTTCTCAATCATGTCCGAGACAAATTTTCGGAGGAGACGAATCACATTGCAAGCATCAAGAGATGCCATCAACAGCTAATTACCAAATATGAGCAGAGATGCAAGGATCTCACAAGAAGCGAAGATGAAGCAAGGGATAAAGAAACCCTCGAAAAGTACGGTCCATTTTATGGGAAGCTGCAGGAGATGAACCAAGAACTGATGTTTGATGCTATACAAAATGGAATACAGGTGATGTCGTGCCAAATCGATGCCAGAAGACTTCGTTACAGCGAGCTCGAGAGCGACAAACTAGGTGGAGGCAGCTACGGTACAGTGTTCAAAGGGAAGTTCACCCCTCCCGGGCATGGGCGAAAAGATGTTGCTGTCAAAAAGCTTCGAAAAGCTCCAGATCCATCAAACGTGGCCAACTTCCTTCGAGAAGCAGACATGTTGAAGTAAGTGCCTTTAAAATACTGCATTTAATATTAGGCATGCTGAGCACTGATTGTAGCCAGCTGTACCAAAAGGCAAAAATGTCTTCTACTTTCCTTTGAGAACCAGTCGTGTAAAAGCAAGCGTGTCTTGAAATATTGATATTTATATTAACCCCTAGAAAGAAAGTGTAGGAAACCCTCGACGAATGGAGTTTACGCTGTGCAGTTGTAGTTTGGTTGTACCAAATGGCAATGGATGTCTTCTACTGGTTCCAATTTTATTTATCGTTAAGCACTGAAACTTGCCTTTCACTGTTATATCCTAAATCCATCTTTACGTGAGGTTTTCCTGATCTTTTCATAAGCTTTGTCTAATTAGCTTGACGCCGACCATGAATAACCTTGTTAACAAACTTAAGGGAGTCCTGATGGGAGATAAAACAAAATTATTGCCATACAAAAAGGTAGCCAAAGGCAATCAGTTTATAGTTGTTAACAAAATGCAATAAGGCATTCTAAAGGTGGAGATTGAAGTCATCAATTCTTTCTTCTTGTCACAAACACATATATAGATTCAAGCCAGGCCACAAACACATCTGAGCAGTATCGTACTTTGCTTGTTCAATCATAGACTTTCTTAAAGTCCTTCGACGCGCTGTCCCTCTCGCGACTTCGTCACTCGCGGTCGTCACTTTTCTGCTTGCTATGCTCGCCTATATAGAGGGCGATTCGGTGCAGGTCTAGTACGTACAATCAGTTTTGCAAAGATAATTCCATTCCGTTCCATTCTTTACACAGGGACCTGGAGCACAAGCACATAGTTTTCTTCTACGGTGTGGCCATGAACGTTCGTAATCACAAACTTCTTTCCTTGGAACTGGTCTTTGACTTGTGCACTGGAAGTCTCAAGAACCACATCTTCAAAAACGACAAATGCATCCCGTGGAAGACTGTGAGCGCGGTGGCCGACACACTACAATGGACCAAGCAGATCTTAGATGCGCTGGAGTTTATTCACAGCAAGGACGTAATTCACCGGGATCTCAAGCTGGACAACATACTAGTGAGTTCACTAGTTGAAATATTGTATACCCACTTAATACTTTTAACTTGAGTGATCACTACAGTGTCACTATCTAAGTTCCAATCAAAATAGCAATTAATATTAAGTTAAATGCGTGCAAAACGACCCTTTCGCTTAAATCCGCAATCTAGAAACTACTGAGGGCCACAACACGACCCCAGAGTTTCTGAATGTTGAAACAAAAATTAATGTAAAAAATAATCAGCCAGAACTCTAGGTATATGCTTTCGTTTTTCCACGAATTTGTTTGGAATGCTCTCTTGTTTCACATGTAACATGCCGAATTTGAGCTGAATCTCTATACAATGACCACCGTTGCCGCCGGAAAAGAATCAAGACTCTTGATGAGATGTGGACTTTCATGACTGCTTGTCATACATAATAACTTTAATATTGAAGTCTGGAGAAATTCGTTACCTCTCAATTAAAAGGACTGTGTCACAGATTTTAGTCAAATTTAGGCATGACTATTAAATTCGGTGAGATATAAAAATAACTTCTTAAAATGGTAAAACGGTGAAGGAACATTTCAGTACCACCGCAAATACAAAAGAAGGTACGGATGACCAAAAGTGACGAAGATTGAAACGGATTGCAATATGGATTTTTTAAATTTTTTGGGCTGAACAGTTTTCAAACTTAATCTCGTTCCCTTGTCTCTTTAAATTTTAACGCCTGGGTTACACATTTGGTTGCAATGAAGCTGCGGTTTTGTCACTTAGATCCGCAGAGGTAATTTCTTTAATTTGCAAACATTAAGTTTCACAGCAAGTATTTTGGCAAAACTTAATAAAATAAACCTAACTCAGCGGTCCCTTTAAGGCATATTTCCAAATCTATTTCCAAATACGCATTTGCAGATTTCAAGACACGAGCACATCAAACTGGCAGACCTGGGCTTGGCCAACTTTAATTACAGAATCACGGGAACCGTATGTGGAACAATCCTGTACATGGCGCCTGAAGTTCACGAAGGCAAAACCTACTGTAACAAGGTGGACATGTACAGCTTCGGTCTCATCATGTGGGAGATGTGGTTCGGTAAAAGAGCCTTCAACGAACTAAGTTGTCTGAATCTAAGCCGAAGCGAATTCCCTCGACGAATTAAGGAGGAGAATTATCGGCCTCAGACCCCCAGAAGAGATGGGAGATTCACACCCAATCCTCCTCCAGCAGAGTGGACCGAGCTCATGGCATCCTGTTGGCAAACCGAACCAAGTCTGAGAAAAACGGCGATAGAATGTAAAGACTTCATTAAGGAAATGAAACATCAATATGTAAAGTAGGCAAAAGGTATTTTAATTTTGGAAAAATACAGCTATGACATTTCAATTATCGAGATGAAGGTTACGAAAAAAAATTTAACTGAACAAAAAGGGAACTAAAAAAAGGTGTTGCCGTTGAGTGCCATAGTCGGCTGGGATCTTAATTGACGTGCACCACTATTAATCCACTATTTTCATTCGTTCTAGCTTATAGTTAACCTTCTTATACCTCGTGTGCTCTTTAAGCTAGGTACACGGTCGGGTGCTTCGATTGGCTTATTGTGAGGATTTTTGCAAATGGTGCAGGTCGCAGGTTGTGAAGTTAAGCTGTTGGCCGGGCAGTCAGCGTGCAACATCTTGCCTTACAGCGATTTAGGCTCTCTAATGCTTGAATTTGTTAACAGAGTGAAAACTACTTTCCAGGCGTGTCGTGCCTCCAGCCGCCGTTTCATTTCGTCGGTAGAAGGCGGGAAACAGGGTGCGCGGGGCGTGATGGTTACACGGCGAAACGATTTCCGTATGTAACAGACCCACATCTCCACGCGCACCACGCCCTAACCAAGGAGGGGATCCCTGGACGAAACAGTCTAAATAAAACAACCATACCATAACGCCATGATTTATTGGAAATAACAGTTAGTTTTTTTGTGTTTTATTTGTAAAAACCATTTTCGGTTGGTTTTGTTGAAGTTTCCAACAGAATGCTTTTTTTACTATTTTTAAAGCGCTTGGTCAATATATTCAACAATGCTATCAACCGAACACGATTTTTTCTAAAAGAACACGAAAAAACTCAACCAAGCCAAGCAACCAAAAACGGTTGATCTCAAAACACGGGCCGAACGGTTATTAACCGTTTTAACCAACAACAGTTCGATAAATGTTTTAGATGTAAACTTTTTTAAAACGTTATTTTAGATATAATTAGTTTTTTCGATGTAAATTTTAATCCTATATGTGTTTTCGGTGTATTTTGGATAACTTTAAATTTACAGACATGAGCTTTTGGATTTAACTTTTTATCGTGTATACTTGAAGGTATATCTCTATCTCTCTAAGTGTTTTATTGGGACACTTCAAGCAAATCAGCTAAAACTGGTTGCATTTGAAACGGTTAGTTCTAATTGGATAGGACCAAGCATGGTGTCAGTGTTCAGTTGTAAATTTGTATCGAAAAGACCAACCAACCTGGCCTCTTTCATAAAATCGTTGTCCGAGTTGTTTAAAGCAAGTAGCGACTATCAACAGAAAATGCGTTTTTAATGCAGGAACCAGTTTCCCTAGGAGGAATTTGTCATAACACGTGTCTTAGGTGAAAAGCTAAACCAGGAATTTTTTGGGTGTACAGACATAAAATGTGAGCAAACAGTGAAACAGTGATACCTTTGAACCCGTGCAAGTTTTATTGCAAGGAACAAAGTCAGTGGTGCATTAGCCTGTTCCAGGCTCTCAGCAGTTGGGGGGAAGCAAAAAACGCGGGCGAGCGAGGAAAAACGAGGGGAAAGAAGGCGAGCCCCGCCTTCTCTCCTCCCCCCTCCCCCCTCGCTATCCCCCAACTACTGAGAGCCTGAAACAGGCTAGTGGTGCATTTGAATGGGAAGATTTTATTATAAGTTTAGATGTTACAATATTGGAGAAAGACAGTGGAAATAC
This sequence comes from Oculina patagonica, assembly GCF_052425735.1. Classification (NCBI taxonomy): domain Eukaryota; kingdom Metazoa; phylum Cnidaria; class Anthozoa; order Scleractinia; family Oculinidae; genus Oculina; species Oculina patagonica. The sequence goes on along the minus strand of NC_135765.1, from coordinate 4,218,848 downwards.
TTGTCTCCACACATTATATCCCATTTTCCTCTTCAAAGCAACATGCTTTCTTTGCAGAAATTCGCTTTAAATTTGGCTTTGGGTTGCAGTTGCAATACGTTTATTAAACAGTGGGTAAAGTAGGCTCTACAATCCTGAGTCAATTTGATCGTTAGTTACACCAGCGCGTTGGAAATAAGATGATAGATTGCCAACGAAGCGCTTAGCGCCATGTTGGCTATAATCATCTCATACCCAACAAGTGCATGTGGAATAATTAATTTGTTTAAAACAACAAAATATCGGTAAATCGTGATACTTTTCTTAGTATTTTGTAAAAAAAAAGGTTAAAAATGACCGAAGAAAATATTTTGTTGTCTACCATGTTTGTCAGGCATAGTGTTTTTAATAAAAGTTTAAAGTTCCTTATTTTTTCGTTCTATTCCTCGTGCTGCAGTCATAGGCGTACGGGCACTTTCGGAGCTGGGGGGGGGGGGGGGGCGGAGACCTTATTGCCCGAAAAAAAAAAGATACGGCATGCGTTGACAGGGAATAAAGAGGCATATAAAATGGACAAGAAAACGTGCGTTGAAATAGTTGTGTGTTCTTTAATTAATTTCGTAGCGTTGCCCGAAGTTGTCAATGTAATAAATCCTTTCATTTTCTTCGAGAATATTTTATTTATTCAATCTAGTTCGTCAAAAATTTAAGTACTTTTGGAAAGCTTATTTACATTGTTTTTTCCTCACTTGAAAGTTATACAAAAGCGTGTGAAACATTGGGGGATAAATGGGTAAAAACATTTCGTTGAAAGTTTTGGCCTGGTTTAGAACTAAACATTTGAGTCAAAAGCATTTGCTTCATAACATATGTAACAGCTTTGTTTCAAGATCTTACACTGGATCCGCCGCGTGCAACCGCTCGAGCTATGGAAAATTCAAACTTCTGATCCCCCTCGCCAATTTCCCACTCACTTCAAAATGATTGCAACTGAATTAAACTGAGGGGTCACGCAAAATTTGCGAGAAAAATCGAACATGATTATAGTAATTTGCGAGAGGAAACGAAAGCAGATAAATGAGAAATTAAGACTTGAACTACAAAGTTTGGTACATTTCAAATATTTTTTTGTTGATGTAATTCGTTTTGAACATGAAGTTAAGAATTGTTGGCTTATTTTCTATTTTTTCTCTAGGCCTGTTGCCCGAATTCTAAGCTTTTTGCCCGAAACATTTCGGCACTGGGGGGGCTGCAGCCCCCCTCGCCCCCCCCCCCCCCCCCCCCCGCCTCGTACGCCTATGGCTGCAGTGCTGTTTTTGATAATTCTAATAACAATTTAAAATACGCTATAGATGTGTCTCCATTCCCGGTAGTTAATTCCCAAGAATGATCGTCATCTCACTTCTCATTGAAAATCAATACATTGTCACGACAGAGTAAGGGAGAACATACAAAAAAACGCACTCGTTATTTTTCTTGGAACATGAATTGGGTCTTGTACCACTGAACATAAGAAGAGACTATTAAAAGTTCAAGCAAGCAAACCGTGTACGATCTCCTACCGGTATACGTTGGATCAACTGAGTGATCTAATCGGTTTGACACATAGAAAACTGAAATTGAAGAAGCAGAGACCGATACAACGTAGAATGAGAGAGTTAGTCTTGTACTATATTTCGGCTGGCCAAACCAGCCTTCTTCAGGTACAATGAAGTTTACATTGGCTGTGTTTAAATTTATATGGTGATAATGATATCTTACGAAATACCGGAAATACGTAAAACTAAATACAGGAAATATGTAAACAGTGTGCTAGTATAAAACAAAAAATTTAAAATATGCTAAGCTTAAAAAATGACAACATAATAATATAAGTAAACAAACTAATAGGTTTCTTCGCGTATGTTAAGGCCATCGGGAACAAGTGTTAGCACACTGTTTACATATTTCCTGTATTTAGTTTTACGTATTTCCGGTATTTCGTAAGATATCATTATCACCATATAAATTTAAACACAGCCAATGTAAACTTCATTGTACCTGAAGAAGGCTGGTTTGGCCAGCCGAAATATAGTACAAGACTAACTCTCTCATTCTACGTTGTATCGGTCTCTGCTTCTTCAATAAGAAGAGAGATTTAGGCCAGCGTACTGATGCTAGTTTAAAGCTAGCATAAACGTTTAATTTAATTTACATCTGATGCCCGCATTTTTTATCAAACATTTGGTTCACTTCAAGTATCCTTCCCCGTTTTTTATGTTCTTCGTTCTACGGACCTCGCATTAGCTGACTTGTGTTTCCTGTGCTGCGAAGTTATGCGCAGGAGTCAGATAAAGGGTTAGAATTAATTATATAGGAAAAGTTCATGGCATTATTTCAACGATAGACTACGAAACAGTCCCTATTTTTTCGCAGAGTCCGTCGAGCTTGAAGCGAAAAAATAATAAACGCGCAGGAGGACTCTGCGAAAAAATAGGGACTGCTCGTAGTCTATTTCAACGAACCTACCCGAATACAACCATATTTTATGTTGGAAAAGGTAAAGTGCCTATGAAGTAAAAAAATGGTGCTTTTTGAAAAGGTTTTCAAAATAAATTAGAATAGATTTTCCTTTTTGAAATCTTCTTTAAACAAGAATGGTCTCTGAGATATAAAAGCAGTGTTCTTCAAACTTAGCACCAGAAATCTACATCACAAAAGACACAAAATGACACCCAATGTGCCGTTACCGTTTTGCCTATTTTAATTAATACGTTGCCAGTTTTTGCTTATCCAAAAATCATCTACTCCCAAAAAGCTAAGAGGAGGGTTAAGGTAACTGGGCATACCTTAAAATTCCGGTTATAATCTCTCCCCCCCCCCCCCCCCCCCCTCCCCCCCCCCCCCCCCACACACACACACACACACACACACACACACACACACACACACATAAGCCCCTCTAGTTGTAGGCCCATCTACCTGTAAACAAAAAATACTTCTAATTATAAGTTTCCCCCTCTTCCCCCCCCCCCCCCCCCCACCCGGATATAAGAACCCCTTTGCTGGATGACAATACTAAACAGGGCTAGATGTTGCATTATGACGACTTCTTGAACCCCAAGTTGTCAGTCTTGTCAGTGCTCATTTACATAACTGTCTCGGGGCAAATGCCAGTTCAGACTTAAGACAGATTCATTCTGATAGTCACGACATCTTTATGTATGCGATACTCGAAATCACGTGACATTTTGATCTTCGCGGATACAACAAGTTCCAAACATCAAGCAACGGTGGGTACAAAAAGCCGCCAAAGGGATACATCTTTCGCATGGGAACTTCGATCATTTAATTGTGAGTACTATTCATGTGTCTGTCGTCTTTGTAAAACTAAAGCAGCGTTTAGAAGATAAATACGGTACCTTGTTGTATCGGATGTCATTTATCGACCTACTTCACTCCCTTCTCAGCAATGCTGCTGAATGCTGTCTGCAGCTGTGTCTGGCTCTCGTTTAATTCGCTATCAGAAACTTTCTTCGTGGTGCAAATAAATCTAGGTAGCCAGTATTTCGCAGCACATCGGAACGTTTCTGATCTAAGGCATACGAAGTGTGTAGCGTCAAATGTGCGTCAAAGCAAGATAAACAATGAGTTAACCAAACTGAGACAATCACTGTATTTGTACGAATCTCGATAACACAAACCCTCAATAACTCGAACCTTTTCCGATTCCCCTCCAGATTACCCTCGATTACTCGAACCATCGATATCTCGACGGTTTTTTCGATTTCCCTTGAAGGCTCGAGTTATCGGGATTCAACTGTTGTTGACAAACACATGAGAGACATTACATGGTGTAATAAAATGTTAAAATATGATTTGGAGGTGCATTCAAGCTCAGTAAAGAAATCCGGTCATTCTAAGAATTTTAGATAGTAAATAAGTAGCAATAAACAAGCAGAAGAAGGATAACTACGTCCGTCTCACAGGCAGAGACGGGACCAACAGCATGCGTCCGTCTTATAGCTCTAGGTGTCCGATAAAGACTTGACTGTATTTAAAACGAGTGCTCTAATCGGAGAGTGTAGTGTTTGAAATACATGTAGCAACTAAGACTGACACCTCTATCAAGCCGAAGCGGTTACCGTTTAGACCATAAAAAAATGAAACACCACATTGTCCTCCCTTGGACACGACGATAAGTTGAATTTACTTACTGACGATGACAATAAAATTTTTGTTTTATTTCGAAATTTAGTGATTTCAGTTTAATTTTCGTTATAATCACAATATGCGAAATTTTTTTACAAACTTATGTTGACTACAGACCGTCCGAAAATCCAAAAGCAAAACAATGTCACGGACAAGAAAATCACAATGAAAATCGAAAAGATGGGCAATACAATATATCAATAACTATTTCTCTTCAGTTGAATAACAAAAGTTGACAAACCAGTCAAAGTGGACTTCGAAATTTTCGGCCCTTAAGCTTGATTAAGCTCTTCCAACTGACGAAGCCAAACCTATATAACCGTTCCTTAGTTCACAATGAAGCCACTGTCCCCACGTTAAAAAACAGAAAACTGCGGTAAATGTTTTTTTTTTTTTCAACAGATGGAATCAGCAGTGAAAGTATTGTTTTTTGCACTACGAAGATTTCACACGGCACACTTGTTATAATGTCCGAGGCGACGGTCTGAAAAATTTCTTCTGAGAAAATATTCCGCTCTCAAACAAAAGTTTCATTCATGGAAGGAAATACTTGAGAAATATTCAATTTGCGTGACGGATTGTTAATGTCGGGAAAAGTTCATGTTGCTTAAATATAAATTTGGAAACATTCGCTTTCGTGCATGTTTGACAAATCAAAAAAAACTTGCTTTTTGACATGTATTTGCTGTTTCTCAGGGTTTTTTTTTCTCAATTGTTCGGCAAAAGACAAGTAAGTCTTGCAATTCATACCTGGAAACGCGAGGATTTAAATCTTGCTTATAATTTAATACACACGATCTCTTGAAAGCAGCCTGGCAGTATATCAAGGATTTGGTGACACGTCTGGCTGCAACATGACGCAGGCTATTTGAAAGCCAATCTTTTGAAATGAATGGCATGCTTGGAATTGTTTACAGCTAGCGTTATCCCCGTAGCACTTTTCACCTCACAAACAATCTACCGCATGAGTGTAGTTCAAACACTACACTAAAAATGACAATGGAAAGTAATTTCGCCAGTCAAGCGACCTTCCTTGTTTTTATTTCCGTGAAACCAAGAGCCATGCAATTGTAGCTAAAGTGATGCGTCCTCCTATGTATTTGTTACTCGCCCAAAGTATGAAAGTTACAGTTAAACATTTTGGCGTTTAAAACCACATATTAAAGGTCCTTAAATTCAGTTGATTTGTAAATCACGCAAATGCAAATACACGGGAAATAATGCTGTAGACGTCACGCGTCGCTGCGCTGGCGGCCCGAAAACCCATGTAGAACGTTTCCATACTTTCCAAAAATATAATTTTATCCTTCATATTGTTTGTAGGTATTATTCTGTCCTCGTGTTTGATCAGTGGGTCAGGTCGACATGGCGTCTCTCACAGACGCGGGAGAAGGATTGCGTTCAACGGATGGAAAGGATCGTTTTCACTTATTGACCCGACTTTTGATGTGTGGAGGTGTCAGACTTTTAAGAGAAAAGTTTGATTCTTTTCACTCACCCGCCGATCTCCCATTGAAGCTAGGTGATCCTGCTATTATTGCTCAGCTGAAAGGAGCTAAACTTTCCAAACCAGAGTGGGATTGCCTATATCCTTCCCCGAGTACGTTTGGCAAGTCCACCAATTTCGATATAACTTTAACTTTTAGATTGCTAAGAACAATATGCAATCTTACCACTCCTCCCACCGGATGGAACAATCTGCCAAACAGTACAGACCTCAGTCTGGAAGCAGATTTAGCGCGGATAAAATACTACCGCAATTCCATTTATGGTCACAACCAGACAATGGAAATTACCCACTCAGAGTTCTGTAATCTTTGGAAAGAAATCAGCGAGGCGCTTCTACGAATTGCTGCATCTATAAGCAGTGCAAAGAGAGACGAGTGGAAGACGGCCATTGATAAATTGCTAGATAATCCTCTAACAACCGACGCTCAGAGATACGTAGATGAACTTCAATTATGGTACAAGAACGACATGGATGTCAAAGATGCAGTGGAGCAAGTAGGAGATGCAGTGAATCAAGTGGGAGATGCAATGGAGCAAGTGAGAGATGCAGTGAATCAAGTAGGAGATCGACTTCAACATGTTAACGTAGATCTCAGAGACCAACTCGAACACCACGTACATGTCGAAGATCAACTCCGACAGATTAACCAAAGACTAGGTAAGCTTAAAAACAATGGGTTTTGATTTCTTGAATTTTTCAAGGGTCGGTTACGTGAACATTATTCAGTTTTCTTACTCTCAGTTAATTTTCAATCGGCAACGTCACGAATAGCCCCAAGTTCAATAACGGGCAGTCTTCAACTACCAGCCCAGAAGAAAAAATATCCTTTCTTAATATATCAAAGCCAGTTTACTTTTTTGTCCAAGGATATTGTTGTATTTGTTTACTTTCAGACCATATTACAACTGTTATTCAAATCGCCGTGGAAAGAGTAGTCGTCGGATCTGAAAGGACGGTCACAATGGCTGTAAATCGAGAGCAACTACAGTCTGGAGGTACAGTGGGGACATCTGGGGAACATCTTGAAGGAAATCGCCAGAGTGCTCCAACAGAACCTTATATCTGGAACATTATTCTTTCTGTTCAGGAGTACTTTAACCAATTTCTTGATTACTTGAAAGGTCAGCTTGGACTCGGTGTTGTAAGCTACAGCGTAGGAAGTTTGTTGATAACTGTGACATGCAGCTCATTGGAAATCCTCGAACGACTGTGGGAAGATTACAGCAGCGGCCATCTTAATAAGGTGGCCGAACAAAATCTTGTGTCACCAGATGTTCTAGAAAAACTCGGGCTTAAAGAGTTGAAACTGAAAACCACAATTACAGAGGAGGAGTACAACAAATGCAAAGCGTTCTTTTTGGGTACAGGTCAGGTGAGAGCAGCTGAATATTTTGATAATTAACTACCCTGGCGGCTGATTGATTCAGCACATAGGTTATTAGCCCGTATACTTGTCCTCTTAAATAATACGATGCGCGGCGAGTTTTTTTAAAAAGGGTTTGCTCACCAAAAATAAAATATCGAAATAATGTACATGTTACAAAAACAAGGTGAAAATGCCAGTAGCTTGCAACAAAACCAAGGAAAAGAAAGGAAGGAACTTGTTTTAACCATAAAATTGTGCTTTGCTCACACAGTAAAACTTTTTTACCTTTCTTCAAAGTGAGGAAGCCTTCCTGAATCCTTTAAAGTAATAGCAATAGCAATTATAAAATCCCATCTCGGGGCCTTTGAATAACGGTCGGCATACAGTGGTAACAAAATCCCCAAATAGAGCCCCTGAGCGACAAAGCAACATTAGTAATTATGCAATAAAATGTATCTCATGAAATGAATATATGAAATTCATATATTTGTACTGCAGATATACATTTTAAACAAATGAAAGATCATCACAGTAATGTACTCAACTTAAGCAGTTGAGAAAATGTATCTCAAGAAATTCGCCCTTTGGTTTTATGTGTACGGTCAGCACGATTTTTCGAATGAAATTCCTGCCTCTTATTAAGCCGATAAGGCATCAAGGAATATAGTCATTGACTTCTTATGTATCGGATGTTCTCGCTTTATCGGCTGGATTTGAGGAATAGTTGTATAACTTCGAGGTTTTATTAAACTCTTCCCGGTCGCAAGAAAATCCTAGATGCAACATCGAACATCACAACCGGTAAGTATCACCCATACAGAAAACCTGACAAGTCCAACACCCTTCCGTCCAGTATTAATCAAAAAAGAGCATCGATAAAGCACGAAAATATCAGGATTATCTTGCGACCGGGACGAGTATTGTATCGGAACAAAAAAGACAGTAATCATATCAGCAAACAGGACCATCACCATCGATGTTTATCGCAAAGCAACCCACACTGACAGATATTTAGACTTTTATTCTCACCATGACAAAAGCCATAAGATTAGCACAGCTGAGACCCTCTTACACCGGGCAACTAAACTCCCTAGCACAGCCCAAGGGAAAAATACTGAAATCAATCACGTCACTGATGCCCTACGAGCTAACAACTATCCGTCCAATATTATTTCTAACATCCTAAAGAAGAAATTCTCCAATCCAACTACACATGCCATCCCTTCACCAGAAGAACTTGTCCATATGTTTTTTAAATGGGCTGCGCCTCAGGAGCATTTAAACACTTACGCTGTACTTCCATTCATCAATGGTGTCACGCAACCACTAACAAGGATTCTTCGAAAGCACGACATTCAAGTAATTAATAAACCCCCCATGACATTACAACAAGAATTTCCATCCCCTAAATTTAGACCACCAGTCGAACAACAACCAAATGTGGTGTACAAAATTCCTTGTGCTGATTGTGATTGGTGCTATGTGGGTGAAACCGGCCGTTGTTTTGAAACCCGCAAAAAAGAACATATCAGGAATGTAAAAACCTGTGCGAATGGCTCAAACATTGCGAAACATGCGTGGTCATTCGACCATCGCATAGACTTTGAAAACTCTAGTGTAATTGACAAAGGCTCTTTTCGTATTAGAAAAACTTTGGAAGCTTGGCACACCTCTGCTACTAAGCATGCTGACAATAACTCGAAGCCCATTCCAAGCCAATGTTGTATTCTTTTTAAAAAATAGCATCTTAATTAGCACATTTTTACTTCGCTTTTGTTTTTCATTATTTTCTTTTTATCACACCTTGCTTGTATATATTTTATCCATTTTGTATTCAATTTTTTATCCGTTGAAGGCTGTAGAGCGACAGCCGAAAGCTCATTGTTTTTAATCTTTTTAGCCAGTGAACGTTTGTTTTTTATTATGTCTTATCCTGGCTGCGCTTCAATCTTTAAACAGGAGTTTGTTTGAAAAGGTACAGCAGAAAACTCCAAGGCTAAGCTGAAGGGTAAGTTTATGCTGTTTTTTTCTTAATCCAGGCAAAACGTATCGCGGCGCAGTTCAATCCAACGATGGCACAGTTCAATCCAAGGGCTGGCATTAAACGCAGCGAAAGTATTGCGGATGTGGCGCACGATTTAGAGCTTCTGTTCCCAGACGGATATGAGACAGTAACCAGCATGGCCAGGGGGCGAGAACTGCGAGACAAGAGGGTACAAGAACTAATGGAAACAAATGGATCTCTGCATAAGGTATTACAGGCTTGAGCTCAGTCGAGCATTAACAAATGAACTTGCTTAATATATAATGAAAAGTCACTTTTATACATAAAACGTCTTACTGAGATGCCAAAAGAAAACCGTTATTTAGTAAGATTTTCATTTCAGTAATCGGTGCCGGCGAACGATGGAATCATTTGATTTTCTTGTCACATGCACACTAAATCTTTTTTTGGAGTCATTTGAAAGTGGATGCAGTGTCCGGTTTTGAATACAAATTTTCTCCAGGATCCTCCAGGGCATTTGGATATATTGACAACAACTCTTATTTACACGTTTAAACTCTCTTGAAGGTTGGAGTAATTTGAAAACACCAGAGACATGTACCACTAATGCTAAGTTGTGAGTACTTTCGAAGCTTTATGGGTGGGAAATTAAACGATATTGACCAGCAAAACAGGGGTCAGCAAGTGAAGTGGGGTATTTTTTATTTTTTCAGTTTTTAGGCGTGATTAACAAAATCGCCCTTTGGGCCATATAAAAGGTGATATCAGCTAAGAAGGAAACGGCAAAACTCAAACTTGTGTCAGCTAAAAAGGAACTGATTCAAAACAACTTTCGTCTTAATTTCTAAGAATCGCTTACTGATACCTGATTTTTGAACACGGAAGAAATTATTCAAGCAAGCTTTTACATGTTGCAATATGGACGTATTTTGACGCAATCTGCGTTTGTTCGTTGCTTTGATTACTTCCGTGTTTTGAAGCAAATACGATTTGGTGTCACTGATTATATACTTCACCGTTTGAATGTTGAGCTGAAATCGCTAACTTGACATTTTTCAATTATATTTTGGAGATGAAAAAAGGTTATTTTGAAAGCAGGTTAGGAATAAGAAAGGGAAATATAATATAGCAAGAAAAATGTTAATTTACATTTATCACGTTAACTGTGAAACTTGTCACGGAGTTCAGCCACTTCGTTACGCTGAACTTTTAAACTGCTATATACGGAGACAGTTGATAGTTTTCTATCAGCAGTCTAACTAATAATCAGGATTTCTACAAGTTAATTAAAATCGACTTGTGAAGAAGGTAAAAAGTGCATAGGTTGGTGAGCGGTGATGCTTGAAATCCCATATTTCATGTGAGGGGTCTTTGGGAGAAAGAGGTCACGTCTTTATTGTCTAATGGGGCCATTTTTTTAGGGATATGAGCGGATTTTAAAAGATCTGGAGCAAACTCGTGACAGACGAAACATTTTAAAAAAGTACTACCAGAAAGTGAAGGACATTCTTGAAGAAACTTCGGTGATAAGTCGGGCAGAAAAAAGAGACTTCCTGTCTGAAGCAGAGGAATGCATTGCAGACCTAGAAAACGAGCGATACACTGTGCTCATTGCTGGTAAGACTAATCATTTAATTTTCGTTGTCTCAAGCTCTTGCGTAATGGTCTTAATCAACGGGTTACCCATCTAGCCAAAGTGTTGATCTTCGTATATTTCTTGAAGAACTATTTAGCAGATTTTTTTTATATTTAGCAAAGTGTGGACTCGAGCGGTCCGGTTTCGGAAAGAGCCCTGGCCGGGTCCACTGCTTTTGGTGTTCTTGCACAATTTCGCTTATTTCTCGGCTGTTATGGGTGCGATTAGGCTCAAATTTTACAGAGACATACAGAAATGATAAAAGATTATAAATGCGATCTTTTACTTGGTAGATTGCACTTAACAGCGAAGTAACAGCCTCGTTAGTTACAAATTGGGAAGTACTTGATTTTGGGGCTACAATACAATATAACATGGCTGGGTTTTCGGAACGAGGAGGAGACAGCACACTGTGATCTTGTCAAAAACTAATCAGTCAATACCTCTAGGGTGTCATAACAGAAGCGGATTTTTTAATTTAAAGTTTGCCAGCAAGTTATGGTGGTTTAAATGCGCAAATTTGCATATATGGCCTTATATTCATTATATTTTTTAAAAGCGCTCTTGTAGAATTCCGCTTCTGTTATGACACACTACAGTATGCCTAGTTTATCTCTCTGCAGTGGCAGCTCACGAAGTTCTGTATCCGCGCTGTATTCTCAGCCCCACAATTGTCGGAAAAGTCCAAACTTTGAGATTTCCGAAGGTGTCCCGATCAAAACCCGGTTTCCAAATGGCAATTATGGTAATTATATTCCACGCTTGAATGGTGAGAACAATGCGGTTTTTTTGTAACAAAAAAGACACGATTGTTTATCAGTGAATATTATCAGTGAATATTATATTATGGTAACTCTGAGTTACATGAATATAAGGCCATAGACTTCCTTCAATCTAACAAATAAAGTTAAGCGTTGATTGGGTAAAATCTCTTAATAGTTTAAGCATATTTATGTTTTAGAAATCAAATAAAAATGGTTTTTTTTTCAGAATCCTAATTTACTTTTGAGTAAACAATTTGTTCACAAACAATTCCACGCGCGAACACATCAAATCACGCGCGCGCTCATATTTTTTATGCAAATACTCGCTCGTTAAGTTGTCGATGTAAGTTGTTGCACTTCGTGCATAAGACTTGAGCCCGCGGTCCAAGGTCAAACCACTATTTAAACTCCATTGTACCTGAAGAAGGCTGGTTTGGCCAGACGAAATATAGTCCAAAACTAATTCTATCATTCTACGTTGTATCGGTCTCTGCTTTTCAATTTCAGTTTTCTAAACTTGAGCCCTCGATATGGTCATGTGATACTGGTCAGTAGATACCTTGTTTTGACAGCTGTTAATTGGGTGTCCAATATCTACACTGGAAGATGTAAGGCAGCATAAGATGACATACTCTTCCCCAGTGTCGGATTGCGCTGTGACCCTCCTCACCCTCCCCCCAGAATCTGTACCGACGCTCGCTCGCTCGTACGCTCATGTGAATACCAAATTTCTCGGCTTAATGGGTTTACCAAAATTTCTTACCCATGGTGCTCCGCTGGCGCGCTTCGCGCGCTGGAGCCCAGCCACAAGCGATAAGTCAGCGAAACAAGAGTCAGCAATGGTAGTTTGAAAATACAAATATTTACAAGTATTTGCAGGGAAAAGCACTCAAACGTAACTTGATGGCAAGAATTGTTTTCCTCATACAAATCCTTTGTTCTAAATTCGAACGGCTTTAAACGTACCCTTTTAACAGGGGCACCCAACGGAATATTTCGTTAAAATATCTGTTCGGAAGACGATTTGAGATCTAGAATTTTCGGAACATTCATTGTAAATTTTTTTGCTTGCCTGCCTTTCCTAGGATTTTCGAATATCTAAAAAATGGTATAATTGTTCATTTTTAACGGATTTTACTCTAAAAAGGTCACCTAGAATTTTCGGGAGCCTTTCTCTGGCTGGAATTTTTTCGAAAAGGTAAGTTTTGATCCCTATAACTTTCGGATCACTAGACTTTCAGCTAGGAAATCCGCCGAACAGATAAAAAAATTTTAGGGGATAAAAATATGCCTATATCTACCGTTTAAATACTAAAATACGTTCAACGGTGCTATCTTTAAGTGGTTTTGAACTATATTCTCGATGGGTGCCCCTGTTTTAAGCTATAAGCCTGACAATTTGCATGTTCGCTTGTTTCTATACGCCCTTTCTATTTCTGACAAATATATTTCTCCAGTCACAGAATGATGATCACGTGACCATTTATTGCAAAACGCCAATCAGAATGTTTCTTTTTATCAGGACCAGTTTGCCAATTCATGAAAAAGAGTATTTCTCTATTTCGATTCCAACAGGAGAGACCGGCGCCGGTAAGAGCAGTCTTATCAATCTCTTATTGAATGACCACGTTCTGCCGACCAGCATAATGCAAACCACACAAACCATCTGTGAAATATCCTATGGACCAAGAAAAGAAGCGGTGATACACTTCGCTAAACGCAGTAGACCTCGCACACTAACAGGGAGCAGGTTTGACAGGATTAAAAAGTACATTGAAAAACCGTTAGAGGATGAGCCCTGGTGTGAGAAAATAGAGATCAAGATACCCAACCCACTTTTGGAGGTACATATAAATATAATGTGCTTGCATACAAAATTTTGGGTAATTGTTCTTGTAAATCTAGTAGGCCATGGGAAAGAAATGGCAGTGTAAATGTACGTGTATTAACAGCCTACCGCGTTCTATAACAAAGTAAACTGTTTACATACATTATTGAATTTTGTAGAGACACTCAGATCCAGACCCCATGCAGCTCTTTCAATTTTCTCCAGTCTGTAATCCATTTCTATCCTCGCGATCTTTAATCATCCTCACTTCCTAATGGGTTCGTTTATTTGTCGACAACTGTTCTACAAATACAAACCATTAACGTCGGTCTGTCATTAGCTTTTACATTATCACCATTCACTGCCATGTTGTTTGTTTTCGTCCAGGGTGGTGTGGTGATTGTAGACAGCCCAGGTATTTGTGATTCAGAGCATGTTAGCAAGATAACCTTGGAATATTTGCCACAGGCCTACGCCTTCATCTACGTCATCAACAGTTTAAATGCTGGAGGATTACAGGAGGACCGGGTAAGTTCGTTAAAGTTAAAGCAACACTGCACATTACGTGTGTTCTACTGGGATTGATTGGTACCTGCTTGCACGCTAACTGGGGTCATGGATAGGTAGGACACTTTTCTCTTTCAGTGCCTCCCTGCGTCCAAGAATATAAATGGGAGCCGGCAACTGTTGAGGCGAACCTGACAAATTGCTAGGAGGATTTAAAAAACACCTAGCCACTTCATACTTGGCTTTTCGACACACATTTGGCACACGAGGACACACCTTTATTTGAGTTTTTGTGTGTGTTTGAAATCTTTTAGCTTTATATCCTGAGGCAATGGAGCAAACTGTACAAAGGAGAGAAACGTAGTGGTATCACGGCCGAGTCTGCTCTGTTTGTCTGCAATAAGTGGGACGAAGTTGAAAAACAAACCAACCAAACAGAAAAAGAAGCACTCCATAAACACGTCATTAGCAAACTCAGAGAGAGGATCCCCGAACTTGATGAAAAATCCCAAGTTGTTAAAATGTCGGTGAAGAAAGCAGATGAAGTGCTCAAGAGGTTTAACGCGATGAGGGATGATCTGAACGACCTGATTAACGGACTGCAACGTCTCCTGCCACTTTGCGTCGAGAGAAAAACAGAATACTTCTACTGGTAAGAAAAAAATCATTTTTTACCTTGACTTAAGATAACACTAACGGACACCATTTTCTAATTTTTTAATTAGATCGAATTACGATGAATTACGTCTCTTGAATTAAAGAATACCTTTGGGAAGCTAAATTCGTTAAAAACGTTTAAATTTTGCTGCCCTTTATTAACATTCTGGAAGAAGCACCTTTGTGAACACCTGCGGGATATCTTTGAATTGCCATACAATATTTCCAGGCGTCTTCGAGAATCTTCTGTAAAACTTCGTGTCCAATTCGAAAAATCCCCGAAGATGAAGATCTCAGCGAACCTAGATTGGACCGCCTTCGACAACGTTCAGATCGTTTTCTAATTGCTTTAAAGACATGCTGTAGTCAGCGAAAAGGTTGCTTTAATAGTTTGTTAAAGACCCTTAAATTACTTTAGAATCCCTGATTATACATATTATTATAAAAAGCCTATTGTTTGCTTTATCTCAACAGCTGGATTAGTGGTGAGCTCTGCAACTTGTCGGATCAAGCGAAAGGTGAAATACGAAATGCCAAACGGAACGAGGAAGAACGAATCAAGGTTCGCGAAGAAGTTGAAGGAAAACTCGAAAAGCTTAAACAAGGTACTCCCATCCGAGACATTGAAGACACAATATCTAATCACGTCGAACACATTCGTCAAAAGATGACATCTTACTTGCAATTGGACGACGTTAGGCATAGGTTCTGCACATGGTCAGACAAGGACCTGCCTCCAATTGATGAAACAAATGCTATGAAGATCAAGAAGATCTACAGCAGATGCATTGAAGAGCGATTCCAATCTTTTCTTCAGAACTGGGAGAACAGAGAAAAGCTTTTTACGAAAGCACATGCAGATCTTGAGAGACGATTCCACCAAGGTTTCCGCGATTTCGAGGAAGACATCCGTGACATTGATCGTGTCCTCGTCGGTGAATTGGGTGATGAGTTTATCCCTTTCAAGATTCGTCCTGGCAGGTCGTGGTCTCCCTTAGATCCAAGAAAGAAAAAATTCCTGGTGTTGACTCTAGGAATCTTTATGCCTGTTTTGATTCCCGTCGGCCTGGCGGCTGGAGTTCTTTCTGCACCCGTGATTGGTTACCTGTTCATGGAAAAATACCTTCAAGAACGGCAGCTGAGGAAGAATTCCATTCAAGCCCTAACAGAATTATCCACAGAGTTCCTTGAGGCGTTTATCAAACACGAAGTTCTCAATCATGTCCGAGACAAATTTTCGGAGGAGACGAATCATATTGCCAGCATCAAGAGATGCCATCAACAGGTAATTGCCAAATATGAGCAGAGATGCAAGGATCTCACAAGAAGCGAAGATGAAGCAAGGGATAAAGAAACCCTGGAAAAGTACGGTCCATTTTATGGGAAGCTGCAGGAGATAAACCAAGAGCTGATGTTTGATGCCATCCAAAATGGAATCCAGGTGATATCTTGCCAAATTGATGCCAGAAGACTTCTTTACAACGAGAGAGACATACTAGGTGCAGGCACCTACGGCGCAGTATTCAAAGGGAAATTCACCCCTCCCGGGTACGGGCGAAAAGATGTTGCTGTCAAAAAGCTTCGAGAAGTTCCACATCCATCAAACTTGGCCACCTTCCTTCGAGAAGCAGACATGTTAAAGTAAGTGTCTTTTAAAATACTGAAATTTTAAGTTACTATAAGGCATAGATGTCTTCTACTTTCCTTCGAGAACCAGACGTGCAATTGTAGTTTGGCTTTACCAAATGGCAAAAGATGTCTTCTAGTGGTTCAGATGTGGTGTATCGTTTAGCACTGATACTTGCCTTTCAGTCATATCCTAAATACATCTTCAACTAAACTTGCGATTCCAAAAGGTAACCAATGGTAATCAGTTAAATATAATTTACAGAATACAATAAGGCATTGTAAAGGTGGAGCCTGAAGTCACACATATATTTTGGCTAGGCCACAAACAAATGCTTGCTTTCACAAAGATAATTCTATACCAACACGACCATTCTTTACACAGGCAACTGGAACACAAGCACATAGTTTTCTTCTATGGAGTGGTCATGAACGTTCATAATCACAAACTGCTTTCCTTGGAACTGGTCTTTGACTTGTGCACTGGAAGCCTCAAGAACCACATCTTCAAAAACGACAAATGTATTCCTTGGAAGACTGCGAGCGCAGTTGGCGATACAGTACAATGGGCCAAGCAGATCTTAGATGCGCTGGAGTTTATTCACAGCAAGGACGTCATTCACCAGGATCTTAAGCTGGACAACATTCTAGTAAGTTTACTAGCTGAACTAAATATACTTCACTTAACACTTTCAAATCAAGAGTGATAGGGATCGTATCTCTAATCAAAATAACACTATTATGTCAAACGCGTAAATTAAACCTTTTCTCTTAAATCCACCATACAGAAACTAAAACCGCAACACAGCCCTAGCGTCTAAATCCACCGTACCGAAAAAAATGGCGACTGGTACATTTACCTTTAAATCCTTGCGCGCGAAATCGCTAAACACGCTCAGCTCATAAGAACGAACAGGAAAGCTCTAAAAACTTCAAACCTTACATGAACAATATAGTAAGTACAAGGAAGAATTTCTCGCAGAAGCATGGCTGTCTTTGTGCCTTATTGGATAAGTTATGTTCGCAAGGTATGTGGTAAAATGTACAGCCGCCATCTTTTTTTCGTAATATGGTACAGAATGGTAAAACACACGAGAAAAAGATAAGTCATTAATTTCAAGAGATCTGGCAACAGATTTTGTAGATTGCAGTAAGCGCTGTAGGTATATGCTTTTGATTTTCCATACTTATTGCAATTGGTTGATTTTCCGAATACAAGTTCGTCCAGACGTTATTTAATTACCAAAAGCACTGTTGTATTCTCAAACGTACTTTGGAATTCTCTTTCGTGTGACATGTTAACTGCACTCCTCGCGGTACAGAATTAGGGCCATTGAATACGGGGGACCTTCCATAACTGTTCATTATTTGTAGTCTGGCACAACATTTCAACCTCTCATGCTCAATTTAAAAATTAGCGAAATTAAGCTATACGTTTCGGAGACATCTTGACACCATTATCAAGTAGATAAAAATAACGGTGGAGTTAAGAGTTTAAATAGAAATTAAGGTGACAGAGTATGTTAGAATATTTAAAAAGTGTTTCGCGCTCATTTAGCGTTCAAGGTGTCAGTGCGTGCTGCATTCAATTAAATAAAGAAGAAGACCAACACTAAACCCGCAGTCGGACTCAATACGTGCGAAAGTATTTATTTAATTAAATGCAGCACGCACATACACCTTAATTGAACGCTAATGACTGCGAAACACTTTTTAAATATTCTAACATACTTTGTCACCTTAATTTCTATTTAAACTCTAAACTCGACCGTTATTTTTATCTACATGACAACGGAGTCAAGATCACGTCGTAGCTTAATTTCGCTATTTTTTATAGTAAATCAATTAAAGCTGATTTCCAAATTTCATTTGCAGATGTCAACACACGAGCACATCAAACTGGCAGACCTTGGCTTGGCCAATTTTAATTACAGAATCACGGGAACCGTATGTGGGACACCCTTCTACATGGCGCCCGAAGTACACGAAGGCAAATCGTACTGTACCAAGGTGGACATGTACAGCTTCGGTCTCATTATGTGGGAGATGTGGTTCGGAAAAAGAGTCTTCTCCGAACTAAGCCGAAGCGAATTGTTTCGACGAATTAAAGAGGAGAATTATCGGCCTCAGCCCCCCAGAAGAGATGGGACATTCACACCCAATCCTCCTCCAGCAGAATGGACCGAGCTCATGGCATCCTGTTGGCAAACCGAACCAAGTCTGAGACGAACGGCGACAGAATGCAAAAACTTAATTGAGGAAATTAAACATCAATATGTGAAGTAGGCAAAAGGTATTTTCATTTTCGACAAATACAATTATGAGATTTCAATTCTAAGGGGACAGACCATGAACGTAATGGTGCTCCTGAAAATATGCAATTGCCGTAATCTCGGTTTACATTTATTGACGTTATTTTCCTTATTATTTTGTCTTGTCTGTAACTGTGCTCACATCGTGAGTGGCTCCTCTTAAACTTTCTGCAATTGGTATAGGATTTAATGGAGCCGAAAGCAATTGTGGAATTGCACGTATTTTAGGCATCCTACTGATGAACGGTTGAGAAAATATGTTGCCATTAAGTGCAATAGTCGACTGTTGATCAACTGGGATCTTAGTTGGCTTGCACCACTATAAATCCACTATTTCCATTCGTTCTAGCTTATAGCTAATCAACTAATACCTCGTTTGTTCTTAAAGCTAGGGTACGGTCGATTGCTTCGATTGGCTTACAGCTGCGGTTTGATTTCGTCGGTAGACGGAAAAAAGGGTGCGCGGGGCTTGCTGGTTACACGACGAAACGATTTCCGAATGTAACAGTCCCACAAATTCACGACCACCACGCCCTAACAGCGGAGGGACCCTGCGAACGAAACAGTCTCCAGACAACAACCACACCATAACACGTGATCTATTGGGATCGACAGTTGGGTTTTTTCGTGTTATATTGGTATTCGTTGAAGTTTCAAACAGAACACTTTTCGAACTCTGTTTAAAGCGGTTGATCAATATATTCAATAATGCTATCAACACAACACGAAAAACTCATCCAGTCCAAGCAACGAAAAACGGTTGATCTCATTAAAACACGGACCGAACAGTTAAAAACCATTTTAACCGAAAACAGTTCGATTAATTTAATAGATGTATATTATTTTAACATAATTTTACATGTAGCTAGTTTTTAGATGTAAATTTTAATCCTAGATGTATTTTGGATAATTTTAAATTTAAAGGAATCAGCGTTTGGCCTTCAATTATTATCGCGTATATATCTCTCTCTAAAAGTGTTTTATTTGGACACTTCAACCATAGTTGCATTTGAAACGGTTAGTTCCAAATGGATAGGACCTAGCAAAGTGTCAGTTTTTAGTTGTAAACAAGTTTCAAAAAGACCAACCAACTTACTCTCTCGTTGTACTAACACCAGTTTTCTAAGAGAACTTGTCACAAAATGAATCTTAGGTGACAAGCTAAACCAGGAAACATTTTGGGTGTGCAGACGTAAAATGCAAGTAAAGAGTGAAAACTTTGAACCCGCGCAAGTTTTTTTGCAAGAGACAAAGTGGTGCATTTGAAATGCTAAGATCTTATATATTAGTTTAGTCTGTGGAAGCACTTGTCTCCACACAGTATATCTCATTTTCGTCTTCAAAGGAGCATGCTTTCTTTGCAGAAATTCGCTTGAAATTTGGCTTTGACTTGCAGTTGTAATACGTTTATTAAACAGTGGGTAAAGTAGGCTGTATGGTCCCTAGTCAATAAGTAACATTCTATTATCAAAAAAAAAAATATCGGTAAATCTTGCTAATTTTGATAACATTTTGTAAAGACGATATTTTTGTCCACCATGTTTGTCGGGCATGGTATACATGTAACAGAAATACATTATCCAATGTTCCATTTTTCAATAAAAGTCTTAAGTTCTTAACTATTTCGTTTACTCGTTGAGCTGCGGTGTTGTTGGATTACAACACGCGCCTCAGCCAATCAAAGCCGTCTAGTTCTGTTGAAAACAATTTTATGATCTGGAATAATTCTTTTGTCTCTATACTCCATGATATTGACTGAATTGTTTAAAGTTTGCTGTTGGTGGGCGTTTTTAAGTGATCCTCCCAGCCACACAACATGTCGGCGACAATGTTCAGCCTATCTTGCCCCCACACAACAGATCCATCGTTCACTTGATAACTTGGAACTCCACAAAGTCCGGCTGCGAATGCTCTAAAGACAAGAAGGGAAAAGAAATTGACGTTATACTCAATTTGAAAAGGGTATGATAACAACTTAAAATACGCTATAGATTTGTCTCCATTCCTTCATTCCCAAGAATGACAGATATCTTACTTCTCATTTAAAAATTACTACATTAATTTTGACTGAGGTAGGGAGAATATAAAAAAACATTGGATCATCACAACTACAAATATGGCATTTATCACCAGTGGTAGCCTGTGTAGCTGGCGGTATTATTGGGTTTTGAAGCGCGCAGAAGCAGGTGGCAAAGCCGCGATAACGAGCGGCGCAGCCGCGTGAAGCTTCTCGCGGTTGCACCGCTTGCATCCGCGCGCTTTAAAACCCAACAATATCGCCAGCTACGCAGGCTACACCAGTGGAGGCAAGGGAGTTCCAGCCCAAGCCGTTCCCCTTGTATTGTGTTCTTGGACGAGACAATTAACTCTTTTAATTATCAGGTAAGAGTGCAGGGTGCAGGACTCTGTATCGAGCAGTTCGAGTTCGAGCGCTAGCCGGGGTCACGGTGTTTTGTTCTTGGGCAAGACACTTTACTCTCACAGCTAACAACTAACAACTACACATATGACATGTATTACTAATGGCGGCAAGGGGTCTCCAGGGCTCCCAAGCCGCCACCGTTCCTTTGTGTTCTTGGACAATTTACTCATTATCAGCCTAGAGTGTAGCGCGCTCGACTCTGTATCGAGCAGTCCGAGTTTGAGCGCTAGCCGGGGTCATGGTAGCCTTCCACGCAGTCGCTCTTTTGGGCGAAACACAATCGCCCCTAAGAACGACTGCGTGGGAGGCTAGGGTCATGGTGTTGTATTCTTGGGCAAGACACTTTACTCTCATAGCGTGCCTGACTCTCCACTCAGGTGTATAATGGTCATATGCTAAAGAAACCAGGATAAGCCGCGGCTCAATGGGCCACATGGTCCGACGCAGAGTTTACCTTTTTACCAAAGCCCGGGCCAAACGAGAACAAGTTTCTTCTATTCTGAGTAAGAAATCTCTCGACGACTGTCGAGTGTCTTTCTACTTGTTCGTGGATGGGTGTTACCGCGTGAAAGAAAAACTCCACGTTCCTCACCTTTCAGTGTTTTTTCGTAGCTGATCTTTGATTTGTTTATCTTGAGTCGCTGCTACTAAGGCCTCACCATCAAACCCAGCTTCAGAGAGAACTGAAGACAAAACCTAAAGAAACATACGCACTTTTAGTGGACTCATTTATCAGATAGAAGAGTGAGGTCGATTCTACTTGCAGAAATTAACCACCGTTGAAGATCAATATTCTAAGATTCTTAGGGACTTCTAAATTTCAAAGAGTCAGCCCTTCGTTGGAGGAAATTGCAAGACAATAGATTCCGGATCGTTTATGGGACATGAACTGCTGAAAATAATCGATTAAAGGCTACAAGGGAAGCATTTCGTGAAGCGAAATGCCGCATTACCTGGCGAATATTGGGTTAGGGTGTACTACGAGAAGGAAGACTAACAACTTGGGAACTTTTTGTGTTTTTAAAGTAAATGCACCTGAGGATCGCCAACGTTTTTATCATATCGCCAGCTAGCTTCATCTAAAGAAGAAAGAGCCCCTATTAGTACAAATGAAACAGATCATGTACAAGCCTTCAATAATTATGTTTCGTTCACCAAAAATTCAACTTTATAAATAAAATTAACTGACCTTTCTTGTGTTGTCGCTCAGCACCCTAACCTTATGAGCTCCTTCCTGGAGCATTTTTAATAATTAAATTACAATAATAAGAAAGGAAGTCACAGCAGCTCTGGCTGGTTTTCATGCGGGTCCTCTTTCCAGGTCAAATTGGTATTGGAAATGGTGGTTTTTCAGGAGGGAGGAAAACCGCACTACCCCGAGAAAAACCCTCGGAGCAAGATTAGAACTAACAACAAACTCAACCCACATATGGCACCTTGCTGGAATCGAGCCCCGGCCACATTGGTGCAACAAGGTATCGGTGTGGCTTCATAGCTCAGTTGGTAGAGCAAGGAAGTCATGGGTTCAAAACCTTGTTGTTGCCCCATATTTTTCAGGCTTTCTTTGTAATCTCTAAACTTGCAAACACAAGCACGAGTAGTTCACCTTACATGCCTTTGAATCCATAGTCACACATCTTTGTCAAACTTACCAAGCATATTTTTCTTACCAAAGATACAAGGTTCGTTCCAGGTAATACATGTACGTTTACTATACGTTAGTCACTGATAATAAAATAGCAAAATGAGCATAGCGTTGTAGAAAGACCATCCAGATAAGGTGTTCTTTCACTTCCAAATGCAAAATAGCTTTTGTACACATTGCGTGCCTACATTTTCATTGATGCCACTTACACATGGTCTGTCGTAATCGGTCATCGGTGTTCACAAGAGATACTCTCAGTGGAAGAACAGAACGGATTGGAAAATGAGACGTGAACTGAAACTCAACCCCACGATACTTTGCCCAGTCAAGAAGGTCTTTTTGTCCATAATTTCTCTTTGCTTCGCTGATTGCTTTCATTGGAACCTGGAAACACAATAAAAAGGCCATTTGGTGAAAAACAACAAACGTGGACAAAATCAGTGTATCTCAGTGTAGGATACAGTCTGTTGCCCAGTTTCCGGCCGGTACCAGTTTCCGGCCAAAAA
Source organism: Oculina patagonica (assembly GCF_052425735.1). NCBI lineage: Eukaryota > Metazoa > Cnidaria > Anthozoa > Scleractinia > Oculinidae > Oculina > Oculina patagonica. Next base: position 4,195,894 of record NC_135765.1, on the reverse strand, counting down.
ATACATTCGTCGGTTATTTTCGTAGTTATCTTTTATTTTCGTTCACCGAAGCTTTCCTGCAGAAAAAGGAACATTTCCGCTACAAATTGATGGTCCTGGCAGGCTTTTTGGTCAAGAAACGGAGGAGCAAGGTCGAGCTTTGTTTACGCGAGTAAACGTTAGGCGACTAATTTTTGCGCTTTTCACTGCACATCAAAGCTACCGTACATAAACAAAGAGCTCGTTTCGTAGGAAACTTTTCGAGAAGCTTCGTAATTTTTTGACAGAATTTAGATTAAAGATGAAAGTGATTAGGGGTTCTGTCATCACAAGCCAGAATTCAGCTGTTTCTGAATTTCAGAAGTCAGAGTTTTAACAAAGATTTGGACTCGCTGTGCCAGTTTCCGGCCACCAAGTAGCACATTGTTCAAAAGCAATTTTATTAAGTAAAATAACTGAATTTTAGTATCTCCTGCTCGAGAAATTTATGAAATGAAAATCTAGCAAAGAGTACAAAAGCGGCTAAAGCAAGCATAGCGTGATAAACTACAACATTTATATAGTATACACTGCCAATGCATCCTAATAAGTGAAAGAAAAGGTAACGGGTCATTGACGAGGAAATATTCCATAAAACGGCTGGCGAGAAAGCAAATTCGAATAAACTGACATTGAAACTTACTTTTCGTTTGCCAAGGGACTTACAAGTCGGTTTAAGTCGAGCGGTTGTAGGGAAAAATGTGTTTTAGTTCGACGGCCGGAAACTGGACCACCTGGCCGGAAACTGGGCAACCTACTAGTTCTGCAAAAAATGGCATAATTTCTTTAATACTTGTCGTGCACAGCCAATTTTTGTACATTTTTTAGGTAAGTAAATGAACTGTCTTTGAACAAAAAATGAGTAACTTTCCGTGCATAAATGAGAAGTTATAGCGATTACAAACTAAAGTGGCCGGAAACTGGGCAAGAGACTGTAGCCTTTGCTAACATCAACGTCTACATTTCCCCAATTAGCAAAATTTAAAAATGTACCCAACAAGTACCATACACAAGTAACTGAGGGGAGGTGTGGTGGCGGCGGCGAATGCTCTAAACACAAGAGGGAAAAGAGAAATTGACGTTATACTCAATTTGATAAGGGTCTAATAACAATTTAAAATACCCTATAAATATGTGTCCCGTCTTTAATTCCCAAGAATGATCGATATCTTACTTCTCATTTAAAAATCAATACATTGTCACGACAGAGGTAGGGAGAATATAAAAAAAATCACGGGATCCTCAGGGCTTCAAATGTAGCATATGTCACCATCAGAGGCAAGGGAGCACTAGCCTAAGCCTATTGTGTTCTTGAACAAGACAATTTACTCTTAATTATCAGCCCAGAGTGTAGCGCGCTCGACTCCGGATCGAGTAGTCCGAGTTCAAGCGCTAGCCGGGGCCATGGTGTTTTGTTCTTGGGCAAGACATTTTACTCATAGTGCCTCTCTCCACCCAGGTGTATAAATAGGTACCAGTGAATTCAGTGCTGGGAATAGCCCTGCGATGGACTAGCATCTCATCCAGGGGGAGTAGAAATGCTCCAAGTCGTTTCATGCTACGGAAACCGGGATAAGCTCCGGCGGTATACAATCCTCGGCCAAACGCAGAGTTTACCATTTTAATGTAAGAACGAGTCTCCGAAATTTGAACGATGGGAGTTGGATCAGTCTTTTCTTTAACTCTAAGCGAGAAAACTCTCAACGACTGTCGAGTGTCTCTCTACTTGTTCGTGCATGGGTGTTACCGCGTTATTGGAAAACAACATCTTGCTCACCTTTCAGTGTTTTTTCGCAACTGATCTTTGATCTGTTGATCTTGAGTAGCTGCTACTAAAGCCTCGCCATCAAAACCAGCTTCAGAGAGAACTGAAGATAAAACCTGAAGAGACACACACACTTTTAGCGGACTCTTTTATCCCCTGGTAAAATGAAGTCGATTCTACTTACGAAAACTAAACACCGTTGAAGATCAAAACACTAAGTGACTTCTAAATTATCAAGCGTCAGCTCTTCGTTGGAGCAATTTGCAAGACAATCGGTTTTGGTTCGTTTATGCGACATGAACTGTTGTAAACGACCAACTAAGGCTACAAAGGACCGACGGACGGTAATTCCCTGTGTGTTTTCATAAGGAGAGCATTTTGTGAAGCGAAATGCCGCAACACTTTGCGAAGATTGGGTTGGGTGCACTACGAGAAGGGTGACCAACAACTTGGGAGTGTTTTTTGTTTTTAATGTAAAAGTACCTGAGGATCGCCAATGTTTCTATCATAACGCCAGCCAGCTTCATCTGAAGAAGAAAACAGTCTCGGTTAGTACAAAGGCAAGAGATCAAGTACAAACCTACATTATTAGTCTCGTTCACCAAATTTGTGTGATACAGGACAAAAATATAAAAAGATTTACTGGCCTTTCCTGTGATATCACACGGCACCCGTTTACTAGTAAAGAGTTCATAAACACTGTACTGAAGCAGTTTTAATAAATATAAAATTTCCAATATTTAGAGAGGAGGCCACATCAACCCAAACTGGTTTACATGCGGGTCCTCTATCCAGGTCGAATTGGAATTTGCAACTACTGGTTTTTCAGGAGGGAGGAAAACCGCAGTGTCCGGAAAAAAACCCTCAGAGCAAGATGAGAGCTAACAACAAACTCAACCCACATATGGCACCTTGCTGGAATCGAGCCCGGACCACATTGGTGCGACAAGGTATCGGTGTGGTTTCATAGATCAGTTGGTAAAGCAAGGAAGTCATGGGTTCAAAACCTCGTTGTTGCCCCATATTTTTTTATGCTTTAAGTTTTTACGCAATTGCTAAACTTGCAAACACAACCACGAGTAGTTCGCTTTCCATGACTTTGAATCTATAATCACGCATCTATGCCAAACTTACCAAGCATAGTTTTCTTACAGAAGATACAAAGGTTCGTTCCAGGTAATACATGTACGTTCACTATTATAGTGAACGTACATGTATTACCTGGAACGAACCTTGTATCTTCTGTAAGAAAAATATACGTTAGTCACTGATAATAAAATAGCAAAATGAGCGTAGCGTTGTAGAAAGACCACCCCGATAAGGTGTTTTATCACTTCCAAAGGCAAAATAGCTTTTGTACATATTACGTGCCTACATTTTCATTGCTACCACTTACACATGGTCTGTCTCAAACGATCGTCCGTGTTCACAAGAGATACCCTCAGTGGAAGAACAGAACGGATTGGAAAATGAGACGTGAACTGAAACTCAATCCCACGATACTGTGCCCAGTCAAGAAGGTCTTTTTGTCCATAATTTCTCTTTGCTTCACTGATTGCTTTCATTGGAACCTGGAAACACAATAAAAAGGCCATTTGGTGAAAAACAGCAAACGTGGACAAAATCAGTGTATCTCAGTGTAGGATAGCCTTTGTTGATATCATTGCTTACATTTCCCCAATAAGCATAATTTAAAAATGTACCCAATACATACCATAACAAGTAACTGAGGGGAAGTGTGGTGGCCTAATGGTTAGTATGCCGCACACTGGATCTAGAGGTCCAGTTTCGAGCCCAGGCCAGGGTCACTGCATTGTGTTCTTAGGCAAGACACTAATTAGTCTCATAGAGTCTATCTCCATGCAGTTGTGTAAATGGGAATTCAATGCTGGGGGTAACCGTACAATGGACTGGCATCCCATCAAGGTAGAAGTAGTAAAACCCCTAGGCACTTAATGCTACAGAAACCAAGATAAGCTCCAGCCTGATGGGCAACTAGGCTCAAACGCAGACTTTACCTTACCTTGTTATAACTCACTATGTAAGTTTAAAAGAATGATCAAAACCTGCTTCAAACAATTACATTCCAAAAGGTAAACAACATTAAAACCTGAGAAACATTTGTAGGGTTGTCACTTGTGTGGCACAATTGGCACAATTAATATTTGCATGAAATATTTTTTTCTGTCAAACCAGATAAATCCAAGGCAAAGTCTACTGGGTTTTAATTGCTTCCAGACCCTGACCCTCACTTTTATTTGCTATCACTGCAATTTGGCTCACTTGTTTCTTAAGTCATTCTAGTATACACTAACCACTGGTGTTCCTATTTTCTGAAACAATGCACCAACCACGATTGGTACCCATTCCACTTCAACTGAAACTGGACGAACTTCTGACAACAAATTGGGGATCTGGGGTACAAAGAATACTGGTAAGTTAGATTTTCATGGGATAACTTACATCTTCTTTTTGAGAAAATACTGTACACTATACAATTAAAGTTTTTTATGTTGTGCTCCTTAACATCTCAAAAATAACTGTCTCTTTTCTCATTTCTGACCAAGTGAAAAATAAACCTTTGTTGACTGACTAAAAGATTGGGGGATAGGGGGTGGAGCTAGAGGACGGGTATTTTGGGGAGAGGGAAGGGAGAGAAAGAGGAATCTACTGTAATAAAAATAAATAAGCTACTTTCAGACAACTAATTGTAGGAAAGTTTTCTTCATTGTCTAGAGTCAACTTGACTAAAGCTAAATAAAAGAGACCAAACCAAAATTTTCTGCCCCCATATGTCACCTTTGTATGGCAATCTGAACCTATTGTTGGTACTTGGTAGTAATTGTACAGTCAAAGCATATGAAGCTACCTGTGTTGAACCAATGTAACTCCAGGGGCTGGCAAAGTCATGGTAGATTGTCAGTTTTGCCTTCCTGGGCTCAGCTGGGGTTGGATGAAATCTTGCAAGAGCTGCTGTTTTATTTCCCAAGGCTCTCTCAACAAAGTGAAGATGATCCACACCAAAGAACAGTTCATCATTCACCCAGAAGCTGGCAAAGACAGAAAAAGAAAGCAATTTTTATTAATACAGTAATAACGGTGATAACAATTTTTTAGTATAAAAATTATCTTACAAACTGAAAGGAATCATGTACTTCACAATGATCGTATGTTTCCAACAGGACAGATTTACTGTGAAAGCAGCCAAAATTTATTCATCAATTTCTTTTCAGTGGAGAGGGGCAGAGTGGTCTGAACCTCCCGCCTTTTGTGTCTTTTACTCTCACTTCCCATATTTTTTTTTACTCCCGCCTCCTGCCCCTTTCTGTAGCCATTCTTTCCTCTTTGTCACAAATCAAGTGCAAATTATAACAAAAATGTTACAAAATTTTACTAGTTTTCTTTTACTTCCCGCCCTCCCTTCTTCCGTTCCCTGCCCCCTATCTCCCGGGCTACAGCCCCAGGGGGGTACTTGGGATTTCAAGTGACAGGGATGATGGAAGGATTTTTTTGGGTTTGAAATTATTGATTCCGGGATTTTTTGGGGTAGGAAAATTTGGCAAGTATTTTTTGATTAATACAGTAGGGATGTTTTTGGGTATGAAAACAATCTGAAGATTCGTGGTAGTGCCTTGGCAGCGTAGTTCTGTGAATAAAGTACAAACAAACGTGTTTTGCTGTTGATTTTTGAGGGCTCAATTTTTGATCTAGGGATTTTTTTGGGTTATGTTGGAAGCCCTAGGTATTTTTTTGGGTCTTGATTTTTGCCCCCATTCGATCATCCCCGTCACTTGAAATTTTGAGTACCCCCTGGGGCTCCAGCCCCCTGCCACACTTCACTTTTCTCTGCATGGAGAATAGGGCTGGAGCTAAGCTTAGTTTATTACAGGTTTGAAATTATTCTATGCACCTGGGTACACCAAAGGAACCTCTATCCAAAGCTTCTTGGGTATTCTGTAGAAGTTTCTCTTTTCCAACACCATTAATTACCTCATCAACATTGACATGCCATCCAACAGATGAGGCACTTTCTTGTAAAACACTGCTCTCACGTACATCTGCAAGACATAGAGTTATTTTGCTATTATTGTCTATGAATCTTAAAAACTCAAATTTAAACTTACTGTTCATATACAAAGTGAATGATGAAGACTAGCAGTATTGCAGTTAAAACGTTGCAATCAACATTTCAAAGCAATTCTATCGTGTGACAAACGAATTAATGTTTATTCCTATCTTACATGTACACCATGAGAACAATATTCACATCTTTAATGACAAAGTGAATGATAAGTGATACATAATTTTCTGTTCACTAAAATGGCATTTATTCTAAATAAACGTTCAAGACAAAGTGTAAAAAAATGTTATATAACATAATTAAACTATGTGAAAAAAACTGCTAAATATCAATTTGAATAATTTCTACTTTTGTAAAAAAGATAAGAAATTTGCTACTTTGGTGAAAAATATCAATTAAATCATATTATCACATAATCAATAGTATTATTGTACCTTTATTTTGAACCCAGTAGGCACCAAAAAGCTTGTGTGTTAATGGAACACACACTTGTTCGTTTAGGTGAGCGGCTGCAGCTAAGAGACGCATTGGATTTAGCGTCCTGATCGGATGTTCAGATGGTGATGTAGCATCAATACCAAAGTGAAGTCTCGTCCTCTTTAAATCTAAAAATAATAAAGATATTTTTATTACCACAATGAAAGCTATAATTGAATCTCATAGTAATATAATTTTACATCGTTTTCATTGGGGCTGCCACAATACATTAATTTGTTCATGATATGATGTCTCTATATAACGGGCCACAATAGGATACTCAAAATGATACATCATTATGTACAACTGACAAGTGACCTAATTTTACTAAAATGTGGTTTCAACTTAGTTTTTCTACCTTCATCAACACGGAAAAGTATTTTGTTAAGTGAAGTTGCCACGAGCCACATGTTTTTGCTTATAGGCACACAAGACTGTGTCGCTGACAACTAATAATTGGAGCTACATGTATGTAACAGTTGTGTTTGGATGAAACTTTCTTGTTCCTCTGTTTAATAAGTCAAGAGGGGTGTCACTATTATGGTCGGTCTCCAGCTAATATCACCAGCCACAAGAGAACTTAAATCCACCTGAAATTTCAAGAAAACAAAGACTTTGGTAAACTTTGAGAGCTTCCAAGGTCAGAAAAGCCAGTTGAGCTTGTTAATGAGCCGGCTAAGTGTTTTCTAAGCTACATCCCTGTAAACCACAATAAAGGGTTCAAACAAATTGGACTTGGATAAGGAGACACTGCAGACTCGAAATTTCTGACTGTTATCGCAATCCTGATATGTTATTCAAATATCGATATTTGTATAATTTGTGTCAAAAAATATTGCAGTTCACCAGTGCGCCAGTGCATCATTGCAGTACTAGTGTACACTATTTTTATAATTACCATCTGCCAATATCTTTATTTTAGCACCACTCATAGCATCATAAGCAGATCCTGCTGCACCCTGGGGTGCCTGTGTCCCTTTGTACAGGCCACCTGACAAAACAGAAATATAATTTATGATAGGTAATAATTTCATGATTTATTTGATTGGGGATAATTTGACTGATAGAGAATGATCAAGTTCTTAATTTGTTCATTGTTGGCATAAATTATCAAAAGATAATTAGACGTATGGCAAGCATACTCTGCCTTTTAACAACACACAAACTCATTTTCGCTGCCATCTATCATCTAACCCCCCTGGACCTTTCAGGAAACAGAAGTTCATTTCAACTACGGTAGTTCAAACCGTCAAGTGTGTCGGTTGTGATCATTCTCCTCCCTAAAGCCGCTTCTCTCTCTTAGCCGACGAAGCCTGTGCACCAGCAACAAGTGGCTCTGGAGACACATGATTTGATTGGCTAAATTATAACAAAGGGAGTTTCAAATCTAGCCAATCAAATAACCGTTTTAAATTCTCACATAACAAAGGGATTTTTAAACGGTTCATTTGACTGGCTGTTCCTTTTGTTTAAAATCAAGCCATTCAAATCATGTGTCCCCAGAGCCATTTGTTTTTTTTTGTGCAAAGGCTTCACTGGCTATGAGGAATGAGCAGTTCAGGGGACAAGAATGGGTTGTGATTGGAAGATTTTGATTTGTTTGCCATTTTTTAAGGTTTGTCGGCTGTTGCCATACCGTCACTATCATTGACCGCAGTGAAATACACAATCATTTAAGTTGGGTTTAATTAATGAACTTCAGAGTTGGCATGTTATCAAAAGGCACAGTTAACAAATATTTTCTTTAAAAAAAACTAAAAAAAACATCAAATTTAAATATGTTTGGGCACCTGTCATAGCACTGTCTGTAGACGTTGTAAGTTTTAAATGCATTGTTTAAAGCAGGTAAAACCATTCATTTCTTTCAAATTTGGTATAAGAGTAATTTAAAATTTACAAATATCTGTTAACATCTTTCTATTTCAAACTTACCAATCAAAACTTAAGGAGGGGGACATGGGGGTTTGTGGTGTTGCTATTGCTAATTTTTTTATGCCGTGTTGCGGTAAATAAAATCATATCTTGCGGTGTTGCGGTGATCTCAAACCCTGCGGTGTGCGATGTTTGTGTTTTTAAACCTACGGTGTTCGGTGAAACGAAATTATTAGCGGTGTTACGGTTTCTTGTCTAACACTTGCAGAACTACATTTAGTGTTGATATGTCAAAAGTTTAGAGTATGCATTGCATGCCTACATGTACGTCATTCAACCGTGATACTGTGCGGTCGTAGTTGAACCATGTGCTCGTATGTAAAATGGCGAATCTTGTCCATTAAACCGTTGTTGTTGAGTTTATTCTTTGCCTCTTAATTGTCCGCCCACGAAGTAAATCAACATTTAGCTCTCTGTTATCTTTGTTAATCTGTCCTTATTTGTTAAAAACACATACCATATGTTTAATTTGTAACAAAATACAGTCAAATAGTGTCTAGTTAATCTTCAACCTAATCCTAAGACGTTTTCATTGAAAAGTAACTTGATTATATTGCGGTGACCAAATTTTCTTGCGGTGATGTGGTGTTTGTGTATTATTTTTGCGGTGATGCGATGTTCAGGATCCCCCCATGTCCCCCTCCTTAAGCTTAAATATAACATGATGATGTTTTCATTTACACTGTTTGGTATTTGTTTGTTTAACGAGGAACTTTTAACTTTGAATGATGCTAATTAGACAAATTATGTAAACAATGGCTTTTGGACAATTCCCTATGGCCCGGGTCGCACTTGGGACAAAATCGGGACAAGTTTATTTTGATAACCAAAAAAATTGTCAGATTCCTGTCATCAGTTGACCACGCCAAGTGCGACCTACTTGTCCCTACGCGGACAAAAACTTGTCCACGGAGACAAATCTTCAAAGAAGCCGTCGTCCTGCCTCAACGCAGGACTTTTTACGAACAACAAACAAAAATTGTTTTTCTTGTGAAAAAAAGTGTCAATCAGTTCAGTGATCCTTAAAAAATTGTTCGCTTCGCATTTTACTGTCTAGTCTGATGAATACGAATTCAAGCGGTTTTCGACCGAATATTTCCGTTATTTGGGAAAAGAGCCCTCGCCAAGATAATTCAAATGAAAGGAAAGATCGGTATAGGCTAGGGCAACTGTTCTGTAGTCCGAATCATGATGCACAGCAATTTGCTCATCAAATGTTCCGCTTTATACGGCGGCACGCTTTCTTTTATATGAGCTTCGACATCATTACGAACGCTCGCATTAAGAAGGTAGAAACAAAAATTTGCGTTGATTTGATTCAATGTGACCGGTTTGTCTCTCCCTTTTGAATGTTATTTTTGCTGCGAAATTAACACAGTATCAAGTGACGGGTAATTTTGTGTGTCCAAGTGCGACCCTAAATACAACAATTCAAATTGTCTCGGACAAGTTCCGAGACAAACATTGTCCTCAACATCTTGCAACATTTCAAATGTTTGTCTCAAGTGCGACCCGGGCCTATGCTATGTTATAAACGGATCAATAGACCATATTGAAAACCACAACATTGACCTGGGTCTCACAGCTAAAAATGAATCTATACATGGGTGTCTGAGAAATATGTCTGGCACCATTGCTACATTGCTTGAATGGCTACAATATAAAACTGAATATCTTCGTCATGTATGAAAGTCAAATTAAACTAACGTGACTTTGGAGACTGAAAACACCGGATTTGTCAATTACTAATTGAATTTCCTCACAACGTAACACAAGCTTAAGTTTGCATTCAAGCTTAAAAAATTATGTTCAAACTTCTTCCCGGAAGAGAAACTTTAAACTTAATATTACATATTAACAGAAGAATGTCACACCTGCGAGAAAAGCTTTTGAGTGGGAGTTTAAAAAAGACAAAAAACTCTGCTCGCATGCCGCGAAATCAATATCCACTTTTGATCTAGATCTGCCGGCCATTGTTTATTCTGACATGCACTTACCTAAAAGCACAGGTTTCCACAGAATTTTAGCCCCATTTCGGCGAGCAACACCTTCTATTAGCCTACTCGCCATGTAGGCAAATGGGCAAACAACATCGTAGTAAAATACAACTTCTTTCATGGCCAAATCTTCCTTTATTTTGAATCCCCTTACGACCAGTTGTTGAGTCATTCGCTCCAAGTTGCTACTGCGTTCAGCCAGCGGTTAGATTTTGAAATTGTCACGTTATGTCATTGTGTGATTGTCAACATCCCAGTGACAGAATGTCACGCAAGACTGCATTCAGTGAAAAGAGTCCATTTTTCGGCCGAAAAGATTGTCAAGTGTGATTGTAAATTTTCTCTTTCTATAGGGTCGTTCATTCCAGGAGGATTATATCTGCTAAGCACATGTACTTTCGGCAATTTCGGAGGATCGACGAACGTCAAAATGTCATGACCCCTGAGCAGAAATTCCCGCGCGTTGGTGAAAATCCTTCCTGAATGCAAGCTCAGATCAAGCAGCCACACCACAATCTTGCGGCTGTCAAGGGATCAACCACAAATGAAACGTCAACGGATGCACAAAAACATACAATTCCGACAAAGACATCTAATCAGATGGGCCATCAGGCCCTTGCGTGTCAGTACAGAGAGCAGAGCATGTGAGCCATCAAGATCGTTTTCTTGCATTCACTTACGCGTTTCCTGCGTGGGAGGGAATTAACTTGCGGAATGAGGAGAAGCTAAACGATTGTACGACACTCGCAGATACCCATTTCTATCAAAATCCGGACGGGATCTGTGGAAGATCTCCACGGAAAACTTCGATAAGTCGTTGTGACTCAAATCTACTCAACATGCGCGACCGATCACCCTCTGGTCAAGAAGCCAATACAGAAGCGGTGGACATTCCACAATGGTTAAGTTTATTGGTTCTGTTTTCTGTAAGTTCGTCACTTTTCCTCGCGTTGGCTTTAAACTCTAATCCGTACCTAACAAGTACAAGCGGTTACGCGGATGGCGGGGACATGTATTCGCACCAGGTGGAAGCCCTCTACTTAAAGGAACTGCTGCAAAATGGAACGACTGATCTTTGGTTCGATGAAGTCACTCTGGGCTACCCTTATTTCCTCGCCTATCACCCGTTTCCATGTTTATTTACTTCAAGTCTGATGATCTTAACAGAATCGTAAGTGAGACACTTTAATCTTAATCGTACTTGTAAAGAACGGAGCGTCAAAAAAAAAATAACTGGGTGTGGTTTTATCAGAGGTATAAGAATGTACACCCCCGCAATGTCTACATGTGTTTCCAATCCTTTACTCCTACAACTTGTTTTTGTAATAACTTTGATGAAAATTAGCTCTGTAAGTGTTAAACTATTCAGTAAATATTAGAACGATTTCCAAAAGTGCTCCCTTTCCCTTCGCGTGCAACCCTTGCCATCGTCCCGCGTCGTTACGTAATCTAGCTACGTCATAAAATGTTTTCTTTCAGAGCGAAAGTTTCACAGTGCCGACAGACGTTCAGAAAGAAACTGTTTCCTTTTTTTTAGATTTTCACTCCACAGGATGTTTTTAAACTCTACTTGAATTATTGTTTCCTGTTGCCCTTAAATCCTCTGGAACAATTCCAGCTTCTTTAATGCATCAGTTGAGAGGTGTTAATTTAAATCGGTATAAACAAATCCTTCAAAGACTTCCAATCGATAAAGTTGTATCGTTTGTTAATTGTTGCGGTTATGAGCATGGGTGGCAGGATTTGCTTCTTTTCATCTGGACAGGAAATACTTGTGTTTGACCATATGTAACAATGAACCAGTTTCGTGACTTTGAATCAGAGATAATCTTTCTTGGAAGGAAATTCTAAACTGTTTGTATTCCCAAATGATAACAGTTTATTTAGTCAATGGGCTTTAGAACTATTCAATGGTCTTCTCATTTTACTATTGTGTCTCTTAAGAGATAAAGATATAAAATTCAATAACACACTGACAAAATGAACCTTTACTGTTAAAAAAATACTTATTTTTAAAGAACTTAATAATTTAAAGCCCCATTAAAGCTTTAATGTCCATAATCTTATAGTAATTTATGAAACACCTTAAAGTTTTTGCTGGAATTTTTGTATGATCTGCGTCGGCATCCGCTTTAAAAGTTTCTTGGTTAAGATATTTCAGTGATTAGCAAACTAGAATCACTGGCAACAAAATGCCGATGTGATACTGCAAAAAGCTCTGATTACTTAAAAGCAAGTGTTGAAAGTAAACCACTGAAAAATTACCATTATGCTGTATTTAGGAGAATTTATCTTTGCCATTCTATTTTTCTACTACACGTAGACTCAGTGGGCCCAGTGTTTCCCAAAACAATCCTTTAGCTTTATTAACTAATAAGTTGAAAAATATTTACAGTTAGGTGAGATCTATGAGAGGACAGTCACAACAACTAAATCTCATGTAACAGTGTGCGTGCCATAGTTTGTTGGTATATATAGGTACTAGTGGACAGTACAACAAAATGATTATTGGATCCATTAGCCCAGCTGGTCACTTTCACTGTATGCCTTAAGTAATGTCATGAAATATTTTCTTTGGCCAAATTAAGCTTATACAGTAACATATAAATCTTCTAACTATAATAAGCCGGAAGGAAACGCCACTTGTTCCGTCTCTAAATATTGGATTAAAAAGCCAAAGTCCAAAGTTCTCTTGATAAGGAGTCAGATATCAGTGTAGACTTCTGTGCAAAATTGTTCCAACAGTTTTACAGAGTTTATTAGCCCAATTATATCTATTTAAAAAAAGTTTTATTGAGTGCAGACTTAAATTATTAACAGACAGAAAGTAAGGAAAAGAAAACAAATTAATGCTACTAATGCCAATAGCTCAATTTTGAGTAAAGCAAAGGTCATTTTTTCATAGTTATCTGCCTGTGGCATCTTTAAAGATGTGCCAACCCTCACGGAAATTACAAGCAAGTATAAAAACCTTTAGAAATCCTTCACAATTAAAACTACACAGCTCTTTATCAACTAGTTGAAATAATTTGGGCTCTGAAGACAGATTCTTTTGAAAGTTGCATCCTAGGGAGAGGCATTCTCCCATATGTCACCACTGTGGGTAATTGGTTCAGAGTCCACTTGAACAACAGTGAGCCTGAGTTTCTTAAATTTCATGATTACAGTCGAACCTCGGCATATTGACACCAGTCTGGTAGGGAGGAGCCTCCCACAAACATCAGACAATGGGTCTTGGTGGGCATCAACGATTTAAACACTACCGTACATTTTGTAACCTTCCATAAGCAGGCACCTCTCCTAATCAGGTACTCTTTTAGGTCACAGAGTTGACTGCTTAGGGAGGTTCGACTTTAGTTGGAAGTATATCAAAAACAAATGATTGCTTACCACAGGCCTATTTTGATTTAAAATAGTAAGATGCATAACAAGTTAAGGGTGACATCACAATGGCCTAGAGTCCCGTGAAGGAGGAGAAGTAATACTGGTAGTCTTTATTCTTCGCTCCTACTTGCGTCGTCTGCAGTGTCACAGGGATACCAGGCACACTAAAACATTCATCCCTATAACCCACCATGACATGTCACAAGTGAAATAATGATAATATAACCCCTTAACCTAATAACTTCATTTTAATACTGAACAACTGGCCCAGGGTACCCAACCATATTTGCTAAGTGTGCTGAATAACTTTGTAGTCACACTGAATTTGACTTGCTTTTCTTGACAATCTACCAATAAATGTAGACTCCACCTACAGCTGTTGAATTGGCTTGTAAAGACTTAAGGAGTCACCAATTTTTACTTGATTTTACACAGGGGCAGGGAAAAATATGTTGGTAACCTGTGGCCTAATGAAACTAACTTTATTTTTATGTAGGCAGAATGTTTGTTGGTATCCCTGTGGTGTTATTAAATTATTCTTATTAACCTTTCTGCACTGCAGATTTCTCAGCCCTCTCTTATTGTTCCGATGGATGTTTGTTCTCCTTCTCTCGGCTATGCCCTGGACATGGTTTGTTGGTCTGCGCAAGCTTAGAATGACTCGACTGGAGGCAACAATGGCTGCACTCTGTGTGCATTCCATTCATAGTTGGCGGAAGTTTGGTCTGGAGCTGGATGCATTCCAGGAATATGGAATTTTTACACAGGCCTATGGAATGGCCATATTTCCCCTGGCAGGTGATTACCATTCGCTTTGCTAATTAAATACACATAACTACATAAATGACTACCCCCCCCCCTTCCCCCCCTTCTTCATTCCCCCCACCCCCCAAACTTTTCTTCCCTATCATTATCAGACTATAGTTAAATATATACTTACTTTGTTGGAGAGACAAATTGTTGTCGGGAAATTTGAATCAAACCCCAGAGGAGGCCAATCTGGGCATGGCTCAAGCTTTTTCCGACCCCTAAAAGATACGATTTTTATTTCTTTGCGTGCAAAATTTAATGAGACTTTTACAGCTAAATGTATTGGCATTCTGTCAAAAGTGAGACTAAAATTCGTAATTTATAGCCCTAAGCGAAATGACGGTCATCCCCCCAGGTATTAATCTATTCCCCAACCATACTTCACCGTTTTAGTTTAGTAGAATGATCAAGAGACTAGAGTAGGATAATCCGTGACTTTTCTCCAATCGCACTGACAATAATGTAAGGCTGTAAGCGTGTTTGATTGATCATGACTGATAGCACCAAGGAATCTAATCGCAAAAACACTGGCTTAAAAAGTGCGGCAGAAAAGCGGAATAAAATAAACCAATCAGAACGCGAAGTAAACGCGTGCAACCGGTGGAAAGCAGCCAAGGGCGGGAAAAGTTGTTACAAGAAATTAATCGCCATGAATAGTTAAAAAAACAACGAGAAAAATTTGAAAAGCCCCGGGATATTTGCTTTGAGGGTTTGGACTTCTACATAACGGAACAAATCAGAAAGTCATCTTTTAGGTACACCGCTAGCGTGGAAAATGGAACTTTTCGCGGCAAATTTCACGCGGAAAACATTTATCAAGGCGTTTCCGTTTCCATCAAAATAATGAAACTCCCAGGCCCTCCCACGCTGGGCCCCGCATTGACCGAAAAAACCATTGTGTACCGCCTTTTTGTGCCGATAACCAGCTGCGATCAAAGGTTTTTGCGCAGCGGCGGTGGAGGATAGGAAAAATCAAACAAATGTATCAGACATTCCTTTTCCCGAACGCCTGATCGCAAGTTAGAGGCTATAGCCGACGAATGTAAGAACTGTCAATTGAAGTATAAAGTCGTAAATGAGGTGATCGCTTGCTTTGATTTCGATTTTTTTTTGTAAGTATGATTTCGGTGCTCCTTATTGACCCCAAACGAATCCGGCAGCTGGCTCTTGATAGATATCTGAAAAGTATCTTTGTACATGCTTTCCTTCGTCTCCAGTACAAAACATTTTCCCCCAAAACTCTCATTTTTTTAGAAATATCATATGCATGCAACATTTAACATGGCGCTCCAAAAAATCACATGCGACAAAATTAATATAATATTAACATAATATTCCATGGGCCCGAGCAGATTTTAGTACCATTCAAATGGACAAATTTTAAGTAGTATCAGCTTAAAGTTCATCTGAAGGAGTTTCAAAATTGAAAACTTTTGCCGCGTGTGCTGGCGTGAAAAGTTCCATTTTCCAGCGGCCGACTTCCTAATTTGTTGCTTTGCGCAGGGAAGTCAAGTAAATACGTTAAATCCGGGGCTTTTCTTTTTCGTTTACAGAAAACAACATGCGTCTGTGCTCTGACCAATGAGAACGCAGATGTCGTGCCCTCGACTTATCAGAGGCGATGTGAAAACAATTGTGATCTCTGGAGGTGATCTCACTCGGCACTCGCGCGTTTTCCCGCGCTTTCCGCCGCATGCCTTTGTTTCGTGATCGGTTTACATAAAGCTGTGACTGCATCCGTTATAATACGCATTGCGACTTCTCCTTGAATATTAAAATATCCCTGGTTTTAAATGGCCTTTTGTTATATGTTTTCGTTTCAGCTGGGTTTTTGTATCAGAACGTTCTTTATGGCAGTGGTTCAAGAAATGGAACAGTTCTACTTATTGTCCTAAACTTTACCGCGCATACGTTTTTCGGCATCTACCTTGGTATTGCCACAGGAGTCACTGTAATGATAGATCTGTTATCCAACCCGCTTCCTTACAAAAGAAAACTGTCTTCGCCTTCAATATGGCGTGCCTTCTACGTGCACTTTATCAGTGTTTCTCTCTTGTCGTGGTGGATAATTCCCTTGTTAAAAAATTTCAACTACATTGGAGGTCTTCCTTGGAAAAATGAAAGCGAAAACGGATACAAGTTTGAACTAGTTGTGAGGAATTTATTGTCCGGCGAAATGTTTGACCACGGAAGAAAATTGCCGTTCATTACGTTGGGATTTTTAGCCGGGTTATCTTGTATTTCTTTGACATATCGAAAAAACGACGAAAATGACCTCCGCACGGAGCGACAAACATTGTTTATCTGGCTAGGAACGCTGTTTTTCGTTACAATGATCCTTTTTCTCGGCAGGACAGCTTTTGGTCCTCTTTACGACTTAATTCCTTTTCATAAAGAAATCGAAGTTGTTCGCTATTTAAATGGCATCCATTTTTGCGGATTGCTACTTATGGCCATCTCGTTCTCGCGCATTCTTCACTTGTTTTGCGCAACTTTGTGTAAGATGTCAAAAGCATTCTTTAAAAGTCACTTCATCTTATTGGCAGTTATGCTGGTAATTCCGCCAGTTTATCTCAGCTCCCAGCTTCAACAAATTAATTCTCTGTTGACGATGACCGACATCCAAGGTTTGCCACAGGGAATGAAACAAATGAAAGCTTATCCAGACAATGGACGCGTCTTACAACAGAAAGTCTTAGGTAAGTCAGCGTTTGCTTTTTTTTTTTTTTTGGTTTTGCCTTGCACCTTTTTTGTGATGTGTGTTTCTAAGAGCCAACAATACAGAAAATCGATTTCCCAGACATACTTTAGTCTGTGCTATCTGTAATTCAAAAGTTTTCACGGGTAAAGTAACCCGGCCCCAACCAATCAAATTTAGGTTTCTTTTGCGCGCGACCAATCTGAAACGTTCTATTTTTTTTCCGCTTCCTTTTTTTTTTTTCTTTCTATTTTCTGATTTTGCTTCCCTTGTCGAAATGTAATTACTTCAAAAAGCGTCTTGCGGTCATCATTCCTTCTTCTAGTCTCAGAAACGTTCGACCCAGGGCCCAGCCTAGAGCACCAACACGTTCAGGGGAGCGTAGACCTTCGCAGTACGTTGTCTAGTAAACGAAGGAGTGTATGTTTATATGCGTTCGAACTGGCAGTTATTAATAAAAATAAGTATAATGTATCCTTATGAAATTTCTAAATGCTTTTTTTTTATTTCGGCCGTTTTATTTTGCCTCAGCTTTCTTTTTGTTTTGTTTTTCTGTTTACAGGCACCGGTGGTCCTTGGTATTTAGCCCTTTTACCA
Organism: Oculina patagonica; assembly: GCF_052425735.1. Taxonomy (NCBI): domain Eukaryota; kingdom Metazoa; phylum Cnidaria; class Anthozoa; order Scleractinia; family Oculinidae; genus Oculina; species Oculina patagonica. The sequence continues at coordinate 4,178,135 of NC_135765.1, read as the reverse complement.
CATCACAGCAAAAAGCCCGGTAAAGTCTCAACTGTCTTTTAATATGAATACTTCGTAACTGTTATCCCTAGTAAACCCCAGTTGTTCTGCGGAGCGTATAACATTGCCCACCAGATTAATACTGACCGCCCGGTCTTGGACAATTGACAATCCGAAATTTGAAAAAGTATAAAACGATTATTTGCCCTCTAAATTCCTGCTTAAAAGTCAACCCTAGCCCATGATATCAAAGAGGTAAAATACAAAACAAAACAAACTGGTCGCGCTCCGGTATCTTTCGTTCAAGCAACCTCGTTTCAAATGAGGAAATACCTTGGGAACGAGGTTGTCGAGTCAAAAGAGCCGCCATCTTGAATTTAAAGCTGAGAAGACTAAGTAACATTTAGAGAAAGCCAGCTTTCCGCGAAAAGTGAAATTGAAGCTGCATAGTGACCATAACCTTCACTACCATTGTCCATTGTTTCCATTTAGGCATCCTGACCTACTCTAGAGGCTATCATGACACATTGTCCCTGTACTACCTTGAACAGTTACAGATCAACCTAGACACCACACCTTGGTTCCCAGATCTCTTGCGACTCTACAACATTCGCTTCCTCGCTACATCCGGGATAGAGGTACCCTCGCACTTCCTGGAGGCTTGTCAGCTTAGCCACCTGGCCTCTATAGATGACATAGAGGTTTACGTGAGAGCGCCCCAACAGAAGTATGGGTATTTCGAGTTTGCGCATGTCTCAGGCGCTGTTGTGGGTGATTTAAAGGGCATGCGCGAGGCTGTTTCGAGATCCACTCAGATGTTTGCCCACAGAGTCGTGTTTGCTGTTAATCCTCCGAACTCTCCGCGCAACCCGCCTTTCGAAATTGTGGTTTCAGATAACAATAGTCATGCTAGTTTCCTTAGAAGACTTCTCTCTTCAGATGAGTTTGAGACAAGCTGGTTTGTAAATAAGAGGTCAGTTCGTGAGAAGGTGTTTTATGAAGGTGTTAAGTTTGGACGTGGTCCAGAACAAGTCATGTCACGAGTTCTGAAGGAAGAGGTTGGAAGAAATTTCTACAAAGCTTATGTCCACGTAGACGAGGGGGCTTGGAGCGAGGTATGCTATTTCTTGAAGAACATTGTCAGCACCAGGCTCCGGGGGCTAATATATTTGATCGGATCTGGGGACGAGATAATCAGAAAAATAACCCGCAGAAATTAGATGATAGCCCGAGAGTTTTGTTAGAAAACTATGACGGGAACTACGTCCTAAAATTCGAATAAATTGATTGGTTAGTTTTTTCTAATTTTGTATTTTATTTATTACCTTATTATAGGAAATTAACGCTTGTGTTGATTAAGGTATTTGAAATAAACGCGAGACGAACACGATGATGAAGTAAAACTTGTTGAGACAAAGGAACAAGTTTATTTCAACAGTAGGCGTATAATCCTAAACGTAGGGGTTAAACAAAGGAATCTGACCGCTTCGAGTCTTCTTTACAGTTTCGGTGATACCTGCAGATTTCTACCGTAATGAAATAATGAGTTTTTCTAGGAAAAGTTGGGGGCAAGATAATGGAAATAATGGAAAATAAATAATGGAAATTAACGCTCCACTTAATTAATACCGCGGAAATTAACGTTAAGAAAAATTAATGCGACTTAAATTAACGCAAATTTTTGAAATTTGCGTTAATTTCATGAAGCGTTAATTTCCTATAATAAGGTATACTTGTCAACTTTATCATTTTGGAGCTACATTACACAAGCAAACTACGTTTCAACCCACTTTATTTAGCAAGCACCTAAATAACGCTTACATGCAGTACTTCAATTATATTACACAATTATTATTATTTAGAGCCTATAGTGTTTTATTTTCTCTCTTTTTCAGAATTTCTATCTGACTGAGCACCTTCTACTTAAAGTGACTTACCATCCCTACTGGAAATGCGCCTTCCATTCGTCAGCGGATGCAACTGAACAAGCACGTGACTGGCACGAGGTTCCCGTGCATCACGTGACTCCCAACCTGATGAGCATGGTCCTTCCTCCTGGTAAACATCACGTGACTTGCCGGTATAAAAATCCCGTTTATCAGAAAGTTGGTTTTGCTTTGTTTATTGTGGTATTTTTTGCCTTATTGGTGAAAGAATTGACCACTTTATTACAGCGATCGTGACATTAGAAGTCTAGTCTTGTCAGAATGTACGTTTTATTAGATTTTTTCTTCTGCCTGAAGCATTGCAGACCATGGTTGAAAACATTTCTATATAACTATTTGCTCTTTTCAAAATTAAAAGTTTCATATAATCGCCTCGGACGAAGCCAATCTGATAAAAATTTACATTTTTTAAATTAACAATCTGATAGCCTTTCGCGCAATCAGTGCACAAGCAGAAATCCATGCAATCTAGATTAGAAACAGTTTTTAAACACAAAAATATTAGAACATCAGAAATGTGCGAATGCTTTTTATATTTTATATTTTTACCTTTCTTAAAGGGACTGTGTCATGGCTGAGTTATTTTATTACGTTTTGCCAAATACTCGCTATGAAACTTATGGTTTGCAATGAAATTACTTCTATCGATCTAAATGACAAAACCATAGCTTCGATACAACCAAATCTGTCTCCCGGGCGTTATAATGTAAATTTACAAAGCAAACAGGATAAACTTTGAAAACTGTTCAGCCCAACAGTATTTCAAAAATCCATATCGTAATCTGTTTCAATCCTTTTCATTTTTGGCCGGCCGTACCTTCCTTTGTATTTGCTGTGTTATTGAAATATCCCTTCACTGTTTTAAGGTAATTCCCTAGAAATAGAACTGCTCATAGATTTTCTACCAAACTTTGCCAGTTGGTTGTTTACCTAAAGGGAAGTTAAATTTTGAAATAAAAAAGGGGGGTCACCGTATTCGTTTAGGAGCAGGAAGATCTTGTATTTACCATATAATTCCTTATATTTCCTTTGCGAGTACTGCCGAAAGTGCACGTTTTCGGTGATAATGTATCATTCTGCCATAGAAATTGATCTGTATTCATTTTATATAAAGTATTTGATCGCTACTTTCGAACTAAGAGAAAAAAATGATAGGTCACCGAACTCGTTTATGAGAAAACGATTATTTCTCTCTCGCGCGAGCCAAGCAGCATAGAGAAAAGCCGCCATTTTGTTTAAGTGCGCGCGCTAATTACGCGTAAAATTCTGCGCAGTAAGGATGCGCAATGCAATACTAGGGAATCACCTTAAGCGGTTATTTTTATATTTCGGGGATATATTTTAGCAAGTTTGATGGCCATTTCCCATGCCTAAATTTGGCTAAAATCCGTGACACAATTCCTCGTTCTCCAATAACCTGCGCTTTTTAATGACAGTATAATACATGGCTTTGATTTGATACGCACGCGAAACAATGGAATGATAATCAGAATGCTAACTTCATCAAACCTGTGTTGTTTTCTATTTCATCGAATTTGAAGCATTGTGAATTATGATTAGTGTTATAGATTATTTTCATCTTAAAATTGTAACCATTATTTATTTATTTAAAATTATTGAAGCCTAAGCGAGCTAATTATAAATATTTATTTGCTGCAGTTTAAATAAAGGAATCAATCAATCAATAAACCTGTTTAACGAGTCACACTTGATAACATCACGCCCAACAATCTTTCAGTCCACGGATTTTGAGTGGTGGCGAGTTTCCCCAAACAATCCGAAAATAAACTAAGGCCCCGTCCACACTGACCCGGGTAAATTTGAAAACGCCGCGTAAAATGTTTTCCGTCCACATTAACCCGGGTAAATTTGAAAACGATACGCTTCATTAGTAAGTAAAAGTAAAGTCTTTATTTAACGAGGGTAGTACTAAAATAACATAAAAAATACTAACAAACCAGTGGCCCCTTTAAAATTATTTTCAATAAAATATAAAAATACACTATTTCACGCTCCAAGTCCAAACGCTCATTGGTGAGCGTTTTTGAAAAGATCCGTTTTCGGTGACCGAAAACGCCGTTTCAGTGTGGACGGTTGGCCTAACCGGAGAAAAAAAGATGCGTTTTCAAATTTACCCGGGTCAGTGTGGACGGGGCCTAAGAGAAAGGCATCGACCAGCATCAATGTACCAGAAACGCCTTTTTGATTGGTTAAGAAAGTATCACGTGATATTAAGCCTAGTAAAGATCTTAGTAATGTCATTCGGTAGAGAATCTAAAAAAGCCGAGTTTACACGTGCAATTTTTATGTGACAACTTTTATTTGCTTGTGTAGATGAGAAAATTTGGTCAATTTTTGTGTGACAAATAATTATATTTGTTGACAAGCTGGCGAGTAAGATTTTTTGTGACAAATAGAAGTTGTCATATGCGAAAATTGCTTGTGTAGACGACTCGTCACATAAAATGTGGCAAATATTGCGTGAGCATATGGATATGTGGTCACTTGAGCGCGTATCTCTGTGCATATCTCTGCTGTCCAAGGTCATTACTGGCGCGCTAAACTTTGAACCGCTGACAAATAATTGTTGTGTCATCTACGCGATCAAATATATTTGTCACATGAAAATTGTCACCTAAAAGTTGCCTGTGTAAACCCGAAGAAACGGAGGTGCTTGATGTTCGCGGTACCGAACTAAACGATGCTCGCTGCTCGCAAACAGCCAGTCGCAACTGAGGGCCAGCAAAATGCAATTGACACAACGCTTCATGAAGAAAGTTAACTTCTTTATTGTAAAAATAACTTAATATGTTCATAAGTCGTTCTGTACAAGTATATTATAGTCCAGGCGTTCCCCAAAACGGAATTAAAGTGGAAATGTCTCGAAGAAACATCATGTTAAAAAGTTCTCCACAAATTAATGGCTAGTAAAACTCTGTCACGCCATAACAACTAACTGTACAAGCATTGCATTTTATGCGCATTTTATCTTGTCTCCTATAGTAAAGGGAAACGATGTGTTTTCGGTTACAATCCCGTCACCAAAACCTGGCAGAGCCCGTGCTATATTTTTGACGTCACAACTTTCGGTGTTCTCACGAATGCTCATGCCAGCTTTTGATTGGACAGTACCAATCGGAAACTGTTCGGGTACTTTTAACGAGGATTTCCCGGAAAACGATACTTCTTTTACGAAAAAGTGAAAGTAAAGGCATAAGAATGCATACATTTTCTGCGGCAACACCAATATATGGCAGGTCTATGTACCAAACACACAAAGGATAAATACCTTCATTTTGAGAAATTTCACAACTATTTACAACGTCTTGGAGTGTAAACGTACTAAAATTCAAACTAGACGTCAAACACCCATGAATGCTTCCTTAGTGGACGCTAAAACATTTTTAAATGATTCACGGACGAGTTTCAAAGTACATGTATTTTGGAAATTATTGCGGCTTAAAATTGCTTGGCACCAGTTTCCACGAGTTGGACGAGTTTCCTGGATCCAACACTATGGCGACCCCAGCTAGGATCCAGTGTTCCGCGGTCTTGGAGCATTTGATAGGTAAAGTGAACGAGCAACACCGCCGAGACTGAAAAAATAAAACACAGGATCATTTAATAACACTGAAATTTTAGTTATGAACACACGATTGTGGCCAACTGTATATCTGAAGCAAAAGTTCCTTATCTCCAAGTTTCCATAAAGGCATCCTTGCACATAATAGCATGTTAGGCGCATTTTGCGATATGAAAACATATTCTCAAACTCATTATTAATTCATCAAGTTAAAACAAAGAAAACCATAACCGTGACGTTGTTAGAAAATCTGATCTTACACCCGCTTTCCGTATTACGTGCATAGCGGCTTTCTATCGACATCCATCTTTCGACGTGCTAAACAAACAAGACGGATCGAAATGCGCCAATCACAGCCCACTAACATGACCTTCTGAACTTGTGAGTCATTTGCATGAAACCAACACCAGGATGCATCGGTTTCGAAAGACGATGTCGAAGATGGACGAAGAAAGATAGCGATGCACGTAACACTGAAAGCGGATGTAATTGGCATAGAGTTTTACGATTTTAGACATTTTATTATCCATTGGCTTAATGATATTCTTTTTTAACTGACTGAAGAAATTTAAATATACCGACTTAACACAAAACTCACCCTGTTCATAAACACGGGACAGCGGTAAGCTTCCAAGTTGTCTGTTTCGTTTCTCTCTTCGGGCCCAGGTTCCTCTTCGTCAGAAATGTCAGCGGACACAAAGAGGTCTGGTAATTGTGCTATCGCAGATCTAATCAAAGGGGAGAGACAGGGCCATTTTAATTGCTCTTTCCCCACTTTTTACAAATGTTGAAAAACAAACACTACAGACTACCATATGAAAGCAATGCGAAGAAGCTTTCATTTCAATGGCCATGTGCTTAGTTTTTGTCATAGTCTTGGAAGTGAGAACCATCATATCTAACACCAAATGGAATACATAGCTTTCATTTGAATAGTCACACACTAAGGGTTTCATCCCACAGGCATGAACGTTATAACAACATGACTGAAAGAGCAGAATAGGGGATTTCCTGTTCTTGTACTCCTAAGACCTTGCTACCCTAGCATGTTTTGAAGAATAGAAATCAACCACGTCTGTCCTTCCCGGTCACACGACCTCTTGCCGAAAACATTCTTTATTAGACAAATCATGGGCTCCTGACAAAACTAGGAGCCCATGACATACCAGTCAAAACTTACGTCGGTTCCACTAGGCACTCTTTATCAAGGTCCAGCGATGCACCCTCGATATACAGCCCACTCACAACCAGGCCTTGCTCGGACTCATCGGTACTTTCGTCACGTGACAAGTAGGACTTTGCCAACGAACAACGGAGTTCCACCTGTGAAAAGAAAGAACCTCGTGACCTGCACGAACCATTGAAAGCTATATTTAAACTGCCTGATTAAATTTCTATATTTAAAGAGGAAGCTACATCAGCTCTATGGGAGGCGCGGTGGCCTAACGGTTAGTGCGCCGAACTCCGGATCAAGTGGTCCGAGTTCGTCCTCCGAATTTCTATGAATTCTAAAATAGATCTATAACTAGATCACAACAGTTACAGTATACTCGGATACAATTAGACACATTTGGCCTCAACCTTTTTGGGACCACATAAATAGCTCAAAATCCTGAAGAGAGTCATGTTTTCGCAACTCCTACTACTGGTTGCCTTCCACTTCTCTTCAAGTTTCTAGCAAAAATTAGTGATAGTGATAAACCAGTATTTACTTAACAAACTCCTTTTTTGGAAATCTCTTTTAGCTGGAGAATTGACATTTTGAAATTTAACAGTACCTCATCCACGGTACATCCAACCATGGCCGCCTTCTCGTGCTTCAACGACGTCATCAGTGCACCAGGGTTGGCCAGGCCACCAAGCCAGACAGATGTCAGCTGACCACGACCCACTAAGGGCTCGGAGTTTGGATTTGGAACAATACCACGCCGAACCCACTCACTGAGTTGCTTGTGACGTCGACCAAAATCTGTTTAAAAAAATCCATGTTTAAAAGTTAATTTGATAACCGCCTCACTCGTATATAATCTTTGTTTTTTGACTCCCTTTCCTTTCCCAGGACGGAAGGAGAATGTTAGGGATTGATGAAGGAAAGACACGTCAGTTTAAAATGAAGTGGTAATTTCATGGAAAAGTACATGTGAAAAGAATTGTGCATGTGAATTGCAGAGGAAAAAACAAAGAGAACAATATAAGTAGGTTAATGCATAACTTCAAAGATTTTTTTTTCAGGTTTTAAGTCAAGATACGATTCCAGTTGTTCGCTCCAACTTGCAGATAGCTGAAAGACAAGTACACATCAAATTTCAACGACGATCAGTTTATGCAAGAGGCTGTAATTTCCTGGGTTGTGTCCTCCAAGTTTTGTGTCTACAAAAATTTCGCGCTGGCCAGAATTGTGAGTTCTTACCGGATCCTTTCTCGCCTCTACAAAGCTAACTTATTTCTTCACGTGACACATTTGTCACCGTTACCTTTGAGCCAGGATGTAAGACTGTGGGGGGAGGGCTGACAATCAGGATGCAACCAATCACCGGGCACCACTTCTTCCTGGAGCGCATCAACAACGGGCGCGAGGGATGGTGGGATTGCGGGTGAACCTCCCAACACGCACTGCTCAAGAATTTGTAACGAGTGGCGGATGTGGTAGAGCAGGCAGTTAAACCATTGACATTCCTGAGAAGAAAACAAATCAGATTTTACCATTGTCAGCCAATTTGCATCAAAACAAACTTATACATGTTGCGCCCTTCCCCCAAGCAATGTTAAGAATAGAACATCCCACACACCAAGATTAGGGCATTGTTTGTCAACATTGCTTGGGGGAAGGGGGGCTAAGAGATGAACAAGAAGCATAGAAAATCCATTGTTTTACAAGGAGAGTAGTACGAAAAGTTATTTTGTATAATTAAAAGAACGCTTGTCCCAGCTACTTTTGATCTGCATTGTAGGCCAAGATTTGAGGCCTTATCTGTAGCCTATAATCATGCTATATCTGTACCTTTTGTAAGACGTAGCCCATAGACTCCGACAAACGGTCTTCTGATCCAACAGTGCTGCCGGACTCTGAATAAACAGACAAGGCGCGCAGCTGAGACAGCACGCGTGGAAGTAGCTGAGTGACAGGCATGGCTCCGCCCCCTTCAATTTTTAGCAGCGTGGGAAGTTGTTCAAGACACAGGTCCATTGAAGCACGCAAGCGAGGCATGTTGACCATGACACCAAGCGAGGGTTCTTGAGCAAGCGCAGTGGTGTGATTGATGTCTCGGTGCAGCTTGCCGAGTTTACGAATGAATTCCGAAGCACTGTAAAATTAATAAAAACGTTAATGTTAACAGCAATAAGACAAACTGAATTTTAAAGCAACGATATTACAAATGAAACAACTCATTTTGTTGCTTCAAAGACAAACAGTGTTTTAAGCAATTTTTTTTTCGTTCGTTATCAGAAAGGTATACTACAAACTTGGCAAAACTCCATGTTGTTTAAAGGAGCTATGTCACGGGGATTTCGCAGATTTTTGGACTTAACTGTTCTGAAATTAGTGGTACGCAACTTAAACCATAAAAAACATTATCATAAAGAAAGATATAAGCTTAATTTGCAGATAGAAAGCAAGCAACGGCTACAGATATCGTTTATTTTGAAGACGCGCGGAAACAACTTGATAAAGATAGCCTTACTCTTTCAAATTGCAATCCGTTTCCATCCGAGCCATCTGCAGCCAAAGATGCTCGTTTACAGTTTCAGTGCTCTAATATAGCAATTTTTCATAAAAACGGCCTATTATTTTTAGATTTCCTGCGACCCAAATAAAAATTTTGGCTGTTCAAAAATCTAGTTAATTCCGTGACATGGTCCCTTTAATCCTTTTAGGTACCAAGATTGAAAAAATAATTTTCTTGGCCGATTCCCATAAATGTTTCCAATGTTGAAGGGGCTATGTCACACAATTTTAGGCAATTTCGGCACTGACCAACTGGTCATAGAATTAACTGAAATATCGCAATAAGCGGCTTAAAACTGTAGAATAACTCCAAAGAAACACAGAAAGGCCAAAAACCGGTATGTATGGGCAAAATTCGAGAAGATTAAAACGGATTGCGTTCGGGTAAACTTGAAAAGGTCGGCCCGACTTTTTTCAAGTTTATCTCAATTTGTATAAAAGTGTCATTTACAGTGCTCGAAAATCATCCTTGTTTGTTATGTGGCGGTGATTTTGCCAATAAATGACTTTTGCTCTGCCAATTTGAAGTTTACAGCATTTAATTAACGAAAATAAATAGAATTTCCTAAAATACCGTGACATAGCACCTTTAATTTGGAGAATTTGGTGTTACATCAAAAGAACATCCCGTTGATGATTTTCTATATTCTCATCACCTGCCTGCTGGATAATGTATGGATATTGTAAGGAGAATTCAGATACGGATCACTCTTGGAATCAAACTCTTACCGCGCCTCGTTGTATTCCCGTTCCACACTCGTATCTAGACCCAGGGCCTTCACTGCACTCATGTCCGCGTCCTCTGTCCCAGTCTTCTCGTTAAACCATTTGCTGTAGTCAGCCGGGTCCACATTAGCTGGTGGTACAGGCAGGCTAACGGAGCCTAGGGCGAGCGATGAGTGTTGCTGAAGCGCGGTCTCTTTAATCACGTGATGTGTCAAGATTTCAACGTAGCGACGGTCCCATTGGTCAGTAACTTTCCCGCCATAAACTCCCTAGAACATGACAGTGCAGTGAATGAAATTTGTCGTGTATGCTAGGAAATAGCTCCAATCCTCCAGATTGAGAAAAAGCGAAGAATATCTTTGAAAATACACTTGCCCGTGATCGTGGTCTGGCTACGGTATTCACCAACGTACCAATAATAGGGAAAAGGTAAAGTTTACGTCGAGCGAAGTGGCCCATCTTACTGGAGCTTATCCCGGTTGTGGACGCACTAAGCGACGGTAGGAGTATTTCTACCCCCTCTCCCCCCGATGGGATGCTAGCCTATCGCAGGGTACCCCCCCCAGCATAAATTCGCCGGTACCCAATTATACACCTGGTGGTAAGGTGGCCTAATGGCTAGCACACTTGACTCCGGATCGAGCGGTGCGTGTTCGAGCTCTGGCCGAGGTCAGGGTGTTGTGTTCTTAGATAAGACACTTAACTCTCAGTGCCTCTCTTCACCCAGGTAACGAGAATAGACCCCCAAAAAGTCTGTCTTTCAGTTGATAAAACTCACTACGCAATGCCAAATGGTTTGACAAGCTTACCCGAGCAATAACATCAGCAAGTGCCTTAAGCTGTGACGCTCCTAGGCCCTCTTGCTTTGTGGCCCATCTGATCACAAGCTCAAATGACGTCAGCAAGTCACGTGTACATAGAGGGTAGCGACTGCTGGACGCTCGCGTTCCCAGCTGATGGCGCATGAGCAGCATACTGTGATTGACACATAAACCAAACAGAGTGGAACGGACTGCTAGGGACTGGTCACGAGCTTGTTCCCAATACGATCGAGGAACAGCCTGTTAAGGAGAAAACGGTTGAAAATCTCCAAAACATGCAACAGTTTCGAAAGTGGCATGCACCCAAAATTGGCGATTTTTAAAAGCTGACATTTTGCACGTACGCTCTCCGTGAGAGCAAATCTGTTCATGTACTTCAGTAGGCATTCCATCCAATCAATGGCATAGCTCTTCTTCCCAATTCATAAATACCCAAGCCACCTGCAATTTCTCAACTTCCAACTAATTTACCTTTATCAAATTCAACTTCACAATTAACTACGTAGTTCCTTGGATTTGGTGCTTCCCTCAAAGTCACGGTAATTTTATTGGGATCCCCCTATCAATTTCTTAAAATTCCCCCACCCAGGAAAGATGCCCCTCTGAAATAAAATAACATATTCTCCAAAGCACCAAAAGAGTTACCGTAAACTGCATGCGTTGCAGTAACGTGGATACATGTGTGTTTTACGTATAGTGATTTTTTTTCGAACCAGATGCGATTGCTACCTTTAGTTTAGGGCAAATATGAAAATGAAAATAATAAGTATGCTTAGATAGCTAGTCTGCTGAACAAGGGTTGCCACATCATACCTCAAGTGTGGAGGTGATGACAGTTTTCAAGTCCAGGTCCGTGGAGTTCAGGGGCTGGTATACGGGCCCCTCTCGCTGTACCACGTCCCAGGCCAGCTGATGGGCGAACAGCAGAAGTCCCACTGGTAAGTGGTCCGCGGGCTCACAAAGCAGAAACACGCGCCACTGAGATGGAGTGGAGGAGGTTTCTGAACAATGTTAAAAAACAAAAGTTAGAGAATTCCTTCCATTACAGACATGAAATTTCAGAGTTTATAACATACAAATGTTTGAGCCGGAGGTCCAGGAGTATCAAAATTTCGCCTAGTGCGATCGTCCGGGTGAGGGTATCAAAAGGACTGTTGTTGGAGACTGACGTTTCAACAAGCTGAGCGAAAGACATGTTCAGTCAGTCAAGTAAAAACTGTCAGTTGTTGACGGTGTTCTTAAGCCTATGGTCCTTGAAACTAATTGGTCAGTTTCGCCGTTACCGTCTCGCGGAGACTTGAGTTAAGCTAGTAAACAGTGATTGGTCAGTTTATTGCGTGTATCGCCAAAGTTGGGTTGGTTTTGTTTATAAAGATCGAAAGTTCTTTTGTTGGTTTTATTGAGCTCGGAAGTAACTGTAGTTCGTAAGGTGCTTATAGTTGTTGGCATGAAACTACACGAAAATCAATACTAAGGCTAGTTTACACGGGCAATTTTTATGTGAAGATTTTTATTTGCTCATGTAGACGAGGAAAATTGGCCAATTTTTACGTGACAAATATATTTACTGAGAAGCTGGCGTGTTAGCTTTTATGTGACAAATAAAACTTCTCACATACGAAAATTGCCTAGACGACACGTCACATAAAATGTGGCAAATATTGCGATAGCATAGCGTATTGTCTATGCGTTTCTGCGTATCCCTGCTGTCCAAAGTCATTACTGGCGCAGTTACTTTGAACTGTTGACAAATAATTGTTGTGCCATCTACAAGATCAAAAATATTTTTATCATATAAAAATTGTCAAATAAAAGTTGCCAGTGTAAACTCGGCTTTAGGCGAAACGTCGGCAAAATATGGCACTGAGTCGTTAGGGCTGTTGTCGGCCTTTCTGCTCTAATCCACCCCCAAAATAATACCTACCCGCTTGTAACTGAAGCCTGGACAATCGATTGTAGAGCTGCTCTAGCCAATGGCGGGAAGCCAGTTGAAGGTTTTCTATCACCAACCAAGTGTCAGTCCTCACGGCGGTTGCTAAGGCAACGTCAATGATTTCTTCCTGACCGTGCCCCACAGATATCTGCTGACACTGCACATTGTGAGCCTGCAGTTTACAAAGCAAATAACCTTATTCACATAACCGAGTTTTTTAGGTTTCGTAGGGTGTTATCATAAGGGGGGTTACACAGCGCGCAAAAGGCTACAATCATTGACAAATTCTTGGCGCAATTGCTGTTTTTTCTCACTTGAAACATGAAAATATTTAGTAATTCCCCCTCTCCCCCTGTTACAATGTTGCGCAACATGCAAAAAAATTATGCCTCCGATTGCTGCCTACTTTTACGAACAAACTGAAACGCACTGCACAAGGAGTAAAGGAGGGGATAGGGGTTGGTGTGCCAACGACTTTTTGTCAATGATCGTTGGTTATAAAGCGTGCCATAAGACTAGGTTACAAGGCGTACTATGAGGGTAGGATCAAAGTGTGCCATTAGGTTCCCTTATGCGGCGTTATAAGGTTTTCCAAATGTCTTGCAATTGCAAGAATGCGTCCAATTAAAGAACGTGTTGTAGTCGACCTACAAAACTGAAAAAAAGATTTTTGAATTCCTTGACGGGTTTTTAAAAGCAAAGAATGCACTCCTCTGGACTGACCAACCTAACGGCTGCTTGGAAAATATATGGTGTAGTAAATTCTTTTTCTCTTACCTCTGCCATGCGCCTTATACTCTCAACTGGACTAATCTTAAATGGCGTGTTGACGGAAGAGTGGTCTGGCATTACAACAAAAATCGGAATCGAGTGTTTGATACCAGAAAGGACTTCGTCGATATGCGGAAGAGACTTCTCCATCAGATCCCCAACTTCGCTTTCAACAAACATGCGCATCGCTTGTTCAAATCTGTCAGATCGCAAACAGCGAATCACCAGCAATTTGTGAAGTGCTGTTAAGGGTGTAGCATCTTCTGCGACTTCAGTTTCTATGGGAAGCGGTTGCGTTTCAGGTCGTTCGCTTCCGTACCAGTCCCTCCATGGGCCAGGATTGGACGCGATGTGAGTGCAGATGCTGTCCAATGGGCCTTTGAGGCTGGATACGGCCAGGATTAGCTCCCAAGCCTCCTGCGCGATCCAGCTTGGCTGAAGAAGCGTGGGATCGAAGTCGGAGAGTGCAGGAACCGGGGAAGATAGCGTGCCTGGAAATAACGCAGAAAAGGAGGGTTACTTCAAATACGAAAATCAAATGCTGGTGAAATTGGCTGTAGTGTTTAACGAAGCTTACCAGAAAGTAGAAGTGAAATTTCCTCTTGGGTCAGCCCGCCCTCAGCGCGTTTTTCTACTTTGTAAAGTGTGAGCAGAGAAGCGAACAGCAGACGGTGATGTTGGTCTATGCTCCTGTGGAAAAACAAAGAGTATAAGCCTTTATCAACTCCTTTTTTCGCTTTGTCTTGAAAATTGGAATGATATCAATTTGCCGTTCGTTTGTAAACTCATTTCACTACAGCTACCAGAAATGAAGAATAAACGCAAACTTAAGTCATCGTCTTCTAAAATGAATGAAAAATCAGACCAAAACAAGAAGAGAAAGAAAATTTTCAAGGTTTTCCACGACTCCTGTGAAATCCTTACGTCAGAATATATTACCGACTTGCTCTCCAAGGCTTCATGGCGTTGCTGTTGCAATGCTATCAGTATGGAGGTTTTAGAATGTACATCATCATACGTATAATGATTACAACACGAAAAGCAAAACATACCTGCTAACATGACGGTAAAATGATTGGCTGAGCGACTCAATCAGCTGGTCTGACTGTTCAGGACTAAGAGGAGTGTATTCCAAGCCAGGAGACGGCAGCTGAACTTCAGGTGGCAGGATAACTGACATTCGCTTGGAGAACTTCTTACGAGAAGGGCTCCGGCTCTCATCATCTATAGAGAAAAAGGCAAAGGTCAGTTGGCCTTAAATAACACGAACCCTTTGGAATTAGATTTCGTTCTTCGGCGCTCCTATGAATTATCGCGTCAAAATTTCGTTCTCAAACTCAACCATTTACTATGTTACAAGGGAAACCATAACCATGATGGTGGTTTGTTTTTACGATTTTATTTCTCCGTTTACTCCTTAGTTTTAGCTTCGATTTAGAAGATGTATCAAACACTTAAAAAAAGGTGTTTCATTACATCTCAAAATAACAGAAAAGAGATAATACTACGACGCCCAGCGGAGTATTTTGACGAATTTGTCACGAACTTTTTCAGGGTTGTCGCTAAGGGCCGGCTGCCGGCTAATTTCACATCTAAAATTTCACATGAAAACAAAGACTTGGGTAAACGTTTAGAGCTGCCAATAGGGCAGAAAAAAGCTGGGCTTGTTGATGAGCGGGCTTAGTGTTTTCTTAGCTACATCCCTGTTTTTTGTAAGAAATATTATATCAAAGCCTTTATGGAAAGGCGTCACCTTATATTAAAGGAGCTGGTTCACGACATTTTAAGTCATTTTTCTCATGTAAATAATTACATGTAGTTTCAAAGAAAGCCTCAAGATAATAGTTTTCTAAGGTAGAAAAATGCAAATGAAGTTTTAATAAACCGAAAAGGAACAAAAATGGCTACGACGAAGGAAGATAAAGTTGGATTACAAACGACAACCGTGAACAAAATGTTAATATTTTCAAGTCGCAATATTTTCAGGACGCGCCGTCAAGACGTCGTTTCTTTTAGACTTTTTTTTCGCAATTTCGAAGTGGGCCTCAAAATGATAGTTTATTTAGGTAAGGGACGGACCATTATTTTCTTGGAGGGGGGGGGGATGAAAAATTTCCCTCTGCAAACTTTTTTT
Organism: Oculina patagonica; assembly: GCF_052425735.1. NCBI lineage: Eukaryota > Metazoa > Cnidaria > Anthozoa > Scleractinia > Oculinidae > Oculina > Oculina patagonica. The sequence continues at coordinate 4,162,515 of NC_135765.1, read as the reverse complement.
TTTTTTAGTTTATGCTCCTCTGCAAATATTTTTTTCAAAATTCTTACTATTTTTTGTTATACATATCGTTTTTGCAAACAATTTATTTTGTCTTTCCAGGCCCTGCAAACAATTTTTTTTCAATATTTTTCATCCCCCCCCCCCCCTCCAAAAAAATAATGGTCCGTCCCTAAAAAAACACCAAAGAACTGATAATACACCAAAAAGGAACAAGGGTGGTTAAGATTGATGAAGATTAATAATAATAATAATAATAATAATAATAATAATAATAATTTTTTTTTTTAAAAAATTAAAATAATAATAATAAAAAAATATCAATAACTTTATTTCACATAATCATTAAAAAATGTACACACGTCGATAAAAAAGATACAGAATTGAAAATCAGCTTTAAAAAAAGTCAATAAAAACTGCTTTGCAATAATAATTTTTTTTTTAATATTAATAATAATAATAATAATAATAAAGATTTATATAGCGCCATATCCATGGCTCATGCGCTTTACAATAAAACTGTTATTAAAAAGTGATTTTACTTAAAAAATTTACATCAGTGATAAAAGGAAAAACTAACAAATAAAATAGCTAAGTTGTAAAAATGGAAATAAAAACTAAGAATCATTAAAACCTTTAAATGAAAAACTAACTCATTATCTAGATTAAGACGGATTTTGTACGACATCTTGACAAATTTAACGTTTAATTTTCAGAGAGCTCCACTTACCTTGAACCACAGCTGGTGCTGGTTGTCCTTCCTCATCAACCGCTTTGATCACAATAGTCGTCCGGGAATCTTTCTTGGTTCCCTCCGTATTTTCACTGTCTGACTCGTATTCTAGCTTCTCCGTAGGGGGCTCAACATCCCGCCCTACCGCCGACCGGAACAGGGACAGGAAGTACCCGAGGGAGAAGCGATACTCGTGCTGTACCCTGGACAGGGAGCTCAACAGGGAGAACATCATCACTGCACGCTTGGCCAGCGGTTGGAAGAGTTCGCGCAGGCTCTTCAGTCTATTGAAGTTGTTTAGTGTGCGAGTCAGACGCTGAGCGACCTGGAGAAAAATAACAAGAAAAGGCAGAGTTATATGAACAAAGTCAACAGAATTCATCTCAGAGGGTATTTTGATAAGAGGCTACTTTGATTGTAGGGACATCTACATAGTGGGGGGTCTCGCAAAAGGAGACAAGCTCCCATCACTGCAAGACTAAAATTAAAACTTATAAAATGCAGGGGGGAGGGGGTAAAAGACCTTAAAATATATAATAAAATATGTACATAATTTAAAAAGATTGCTAAAAAAGGAAAATTAAAATACCTATACATCAAGTTAATTTAGATTAAAAATTAAAACCTAATTAACCTAATTTGCTGAGTTATTATATCGAAAAGTTTTCGAGCCAACTTGTTTGGACATTACCCAAGCCCTTTGTAAAATAAAACACCAACGAGAGTCTAGCTGCCAGGAGCGATTATTTTAAAGGTGCATGAAATGTTTCCCAAAACAAAACTTGAATACTAAACCATTCTTAACCCTAAAGATATCGTTTGTCAATGCTTAAACCCAAAACGCTATTTTCTTTCTCAGCGGAGCATTATTCTCCGCTAAGCTGGTTGAAGTTGTTTTTATGTGACGTAAAGTAGGTACATACAACTCAGCGAGTTCCACTTCTTTGCCTTTTTTATTATTCATTAAAATCATTTCAACGGCGACTAACTAAGCGTTTAAGACGGTTTCCGCTGAATATTGCAGCAATAAAGGCAAAAATAAAGTTACCAAAAAGACCTCATAGCATAGGCACAGTTTTAATACTGTTAAGAAGAACCTATCGAAATTTTAGCTCTCAAGCTGACCCCGCGAGAGAATTTCTCCGTATTTTAGTTAAAATGGACGTTTCACGTCAGTTCAAAACAAAACAACACGCGTTTTAGCTTTTCTTACGAGGTTTGACACTAAATTTCTCAAGAATGCTTTAGAATTTAACAGCGAGTTCACTGTTCGAACTTTGAGCGGAATCCATCTTAATAAGTTTCACTCACCTCAGACCTACACTTAACAAGCTCAGCAATAACCTCAGTTTCCTCCCAGATGTCTGTACCCTGGCGCGCGGTAACCAGCCCCATCAGCTTGCCATCAATATTCTCCAGCAGCCTCAGCAATTCCATCATAACCATCAAACTCTTGCGGCTTTCAACATAGAGCTCAGGCTGCACACGGTGGAAAGCCTCGTGCTGGATCTCCTCGGCCAAGGCCTCCTCGTCCAGTCGGAGGTTCACTAGGGTCGTGATTGAGGATACTTCAGTGCTGAAGGCCGGACGTGAGGATCTGGATACTAGGTACAAGCGGAACTCAGGGTGACACATGACGCGACGGGAACCGAACTTCACCAGCTGGGAGTCTGGAGACGAACAGAGGAGACAAATTAGCTCAAGACTTCAAAAAACGTCTACGCAAATAAGAGAATTTCTACCATGCAAAACTTGCATAAAATTGACATATCAAGCTTAAAGATGTAAGAAAGCTATAAGGAAGTGGGCAATTTAGTATTGGTATAATAGTGCAAATCGTGTTTTAGGAAAGCCTACATTAACATTATCAAAGGACACAGGCAATCTAGTGAACCAATCAAAACTCAAAGCAAATACATGTAACCGGCAGTAAGGGCGTGAAAACGCCAAAGAAAAGTCGAATCACTTGCGACACTCAAGAGAAAATCGCGCTTATTTTCTTATCAAAACACTAGCATGAGAATGATACGCAGGACTGTATGTCACACCTTGTTCAATCTCTTCACTGGAGGATGTTGTGACGTGATAAATGAGAGGCATGAAGAGCGAGTCAACATCACGATCGATATTGTACAACACCAGCGCTGTTCCACTTGTAATTGCCTTTTCAATCTTCAGAATGGAGGAGGGGTCACTAAAGGACAACAAAAATAGATGAGTAAATATAACATATTTTCAGGAACACCACTCGCCAGAGGTGTCTCCTAAATGTCACGCTATTTTAGTCACGCTGTGGCACACAAACGCCTCTTTAATTTGAGTGAGACCTCAAAATTCAGTGATTGCAAACACTTAAAAACACAAATTAACGAAATGATAGGAGGTCGCAATCGATCAAGGGATGAAGAGCGAGTCAACATCACGATCGATATTGTACAACACCAGCGCTGTTCCACTTGTAATATTGGTAACATTTATTATATTGGACTGCATTTTGGCAAAATGCTTAAAGATGCTTTTCCAAAGAAAGGTAAAATAAAATGTCCATTTCGAAATAAATGCAGTTTTGTGAGGAGGCGTGACTGTCAAACAACTTTGCACTTGTGGCTAACTTTTGAAAACGTTTGTTGAGTGCCCATGGTAAGGCACATCGCACTGTACGAAAAAAAAAAAATCTACTCCATTCGCTTACCTTTCTGCTAGATCAATCTCCAATAGGTTCTCTCCATCCTCAATGGTCCTTATCAGCTCAAGTCCCTTATTATAAGGGTCCACCAGCAGAGGCACGCGTTGCCATGACGACTTGGCCAGTATCGCGTTCTCTATCTTCCTAGGTCCCACTCCCTTGGTGAGGAGCCTTCTCACGTGATATTCGCCCAATAAGAGCTTGAGTACAGCCAAAGCAAACGAATCGTACTCGGACAGTTTTGCTCGACGTAACAACTGGTCTCTACCAATAGAAAACATGTAATCTTGCGATTCATCTTCTTTCTCTTCTGGTGACGGTTGGCGTTCTTTCTCGCTGTGTTCCACGTCTTGTTTTTCTATCTCAGCGCTCTGCGGCCTTTCTTGTTCACCTTCTGGTCGATTTTCGTCTGTCTTCGCGGCTATGGTTAAAGAAAACGGAATATCATTGTCCGTTATCATGTATTTTGGGTTTTCTTTTTGGCGTCGCGTACTTCAGTAAAGCTTTGAAATATGAATAAATGAACTCGAACTAAAGCAACAGCGACATCGTAAGGTCGGGAAGCAACTCTTGCAGCGGGACACATATGAATGGCTTGCTACGCTTTGAGAAAAAAAAAATAGAACAAACAACAGGAACAATGCCCCTAGTCCCCAAAACAATAACAACTGCTACACTAGAGGATCAGTAGAATTGCAAGCCTACAAGAGCTGCTACAGTATAATTAAGCCTGCCGCACACTAGAGCAACTAGCTGAGCTAACCGTCTCGCGTGCCCGTTTGCTCAGCAGATTTCTCTCGTGTGCGGACATTTTTCGTGAGAATTTTGCCTCGCGAGGCCTTGAGGAAAATATCTATCGTGTTTGATATTTTTTGCCTCGAGAGGCAAAATCCTCAACGTGTGCGGGCGACGTGAGCAACTTGCTCAGCCAGAAATATCAACTGACCAATAAACACACGCAGAATGTTCACGTGATTCAACATGGCGGCTCCCGAATCAAACTTGCTAAGCACTTTCCTCACTGTCTGCGGTGAAATGTGCAGTAAATAAATGGCTGAGCAAACAGGCACGTGAGGCGAATAGCTCAGCTAGTTTCTCTAGTGTGCGGCAGGCTTTCATGTAGTAGCTCTCGCAAGATCTCACATGAATGGCTCGCTACTTTACAAGATCAATAGAACAAAGAACAGGTACAATGCCCCTAGCCCCCAAACACAATAGCAACAGCTACACTAGAGAACCAGTAGAATAACAAGCTTACAAGAGCTGCTACACTAATGAAAGTAAAAGGTTACCATTCTGCTCATCCTGTTCTTTAGCTCCATCTTCGTTTTCACTTTCATCTAACTGTCCTTCAGGTACTTCCTGTTCGCCTTCAGCAGTTTTAGCACTGCTGGTCCGCACGTCGTGAAGCTTCTCCATCAGAAACACCTCTGCGCCTGCGTAAGGAGCAGAGCTGTCTACCACAAGCATAACACCGCGCTCATCCAAACACTGGGTCCAGTGCACTGTTAACATCTCACGGCGAAACGTGAACGAGTAGGGGCCTAAGTACGTGGCGAATGCAGCTGCTATGGCAACGCCACCTGCGACGGCTTCTTGGCGGGTGCTGATGGATTCAAGGAGTTGCAGCCACTTTTGACGACCACTTGACAATACCTTTTACGGTAAAAAAAGAAACATGTTAGCATTGAAAACACAAAGCTACCGGTTAATACCAAGTTTTCAGGGCGCTTTCCATTAGTCAGAACTGGCCGGCCGGTCCGGAGGTTTTGAATGTTAAATGGACCTTTTCCACGAGATTTTTCCACAAATCCACCACAACAGTGTATAATATTTATGCACTGACTGATTTGACAGTACAAATCTGACTAACAACGGAATTCTGTTTTCAAATACACCGATCTGGCTGGCCAGTCCTGACTAATGGAAAGCGCCCTTAGTTTCCCAAAAACAACGAGAAACACAGCCTTGTACACCAATATGTTCATTGTACGTCCTACAGTTGTAGAAGAACTCAAAAGAAACACAGAAAATCCGAGAGGGGAAAAGGATGGACAAAACTGGAGAACATTGCAACAGAATGCATTTGGGTAAGCTTTAAAAACCTCGGCCCGTTTTTTAAAATTTATCTTGGTTTTTTACGAAATGCTCGAAAATCGTCCTTATTTGTTATGTTATAGCAGCAGGGGACGTTGAAGAACCCACACACTATTCGCAAAAAGTAGGGCACGAAGCTCCCGTCGTTGTGGTCTGTCCTTTGTGTGAAGAAAATTACAGTATGTGTACAGCGCATTTGAAAATAAACATATGGAAAATGCGCTATATATAGCATTATTACATTATCATTATCATAATTATTATTCTATCCTCTCACCTCTTCAAAGTAGGCCGCCTGTGATAGCTGTGAGTCCAAAGTCTCTGTTAACTCAAACTGTCGACATTTATCAATGGATGCTTCTTCGTACGCTTGAGCCAAAGACCTGAGGCGTTCCTCAAGGTCTTTAAGTTTGCTCTCCATGGAGGACAATTTACCCACAGCCAGCTCCACAGCGGAGGAAGTTTCGGACACCTTGGAGTGTAGAGGTTTGACTTTCGATTGCATCATGCGATGGTACCTTTGAAGGGAATAACGCATTCAACACTCAAACCATAACCACGAGAACTTTGTCACGTGAATACTAGGGTTGTCCGCAGTATGTTTTTGAGCACAACGGTAAGGCAAAAGAATGTAAACATTGTACTGAAATAATAGTCACACATTTACTGCAGGGTACGTTATTACTTGTAGTTAGGCGATATGGCCTCGTTAACGTCCTGTGAAAGTGAACGACGACGATTTCAACCAATTGCATGCTTAGACCCAGAAAGTTCTTGGTGGACTTAAGCTTTTTTCGTCTGGTTTCGTGTGAGCATAATAGGCCATTTCCGAGTTACCCTTTGCCTTTATTTCAAAACGAGTCTAAGTGCGAAACCATTCAAATGAAAATGAGTTTGATTTTGCATGAGAATGGACCTGAAGGTGAAACTCATTTTCATATGAATGGTTTCGCACCTAGACTCGTTTTGAAACAGAGGCAAAGGGTAACTCGGAAATGGCCTATGAGCATAAAAGGGATGCCTTTCGGACATTGTAATGTGGGTACCCTAGTGGGTACGCGCTTTATGGTAATTTCTTGTTGCTTAGCAATTGCCTTACAACTTCTCTGAAAAAAATCGCTGGCTCAGTAATTTAGCAAAGTTATTCTCCTGACTGTAACCAGCTGTTCTGGTAGAGCTGTGGCTGCTGTCAATTACCTGACCACTCCCCTGACCCAGAGTAACAGGGAGCCCACTGCAGGATTGTTGGTTTTCTTCTCAAGATAGTCGCCGTTGAAGTGAGGTTTTTTAAGGTAAGGCTCGACCACTTCCAACGTGCTCTCTGTAAGTTCCATTTCGTCAAAGACGCCTAGTTCTTCACGGAACCTGGAATGAAGTTAGCAGAATTAAACTATCATTTCGTTAAGTAAAATGATGTACTTTTTACTAGGTCAAAAGTACATCATTGCATTGCATTGAGTAGCTGGATATGTTGTTATCCATTGCTTGTCGCAAACTTTTTAATCTACTCACAAAAAATTAAAGTCTCTGGTCTCAACTTTATGTACTACACCGTAAGCTTAAAAAAGGATAAGTCAGTCCGTACGTCTGCTAGGTCGTCCCATCGTCAGTCACTTAGTGTTTTATTTTATTTCTTTTTTAACCGTAAATCAGGGATTTTGTTTTTTTTGGTTTACCTGTCTAAATTGGCCATCAGACGCTTGGCTCCCTTGTTCCATGTCAAGTCAGACGAGGGCGACTTAACTGGGAAATAAAACAAACAAATTTTCATATAAAAACAATGTCAGTTTACGTCTCAAAAACCCGTTCACAAATTTTAACTTAAAAGAACATGACAAGACCTTTCATTAAATGGTAAGCAGATCCATATGACAAGGCGTATGACTTTTACAATATGGACCGCCTACGAGTTAATTTTCCACAAACTTGCAAAAACAAGAAGTCAAAACTATTTCCCCAATACGGACCAAATGCTAGCTTGATAACATCCATGCAGGAGAGGGGTGAATAGGGGTACGCAAATCCACCGATCCGTGCTATTTTATGGCCAAATTTGTCGATCCGCGAACCTATTCACCCCCGGCTCAATGCAGTGAACACACAAGAGACTGGCCTAAGGATTGTGTGTACTCGATATACCTACCAATAATAATGATAGCGGCTAACAGATCTTCAATTTCGTTATCTGGTTTCTGAAGAGCTCGTAATTCCGCCAGGCCCTGGCCATCAAGGTTCTTTAACACTCTCTTAGTGTCCGACACAACAGCGGCAGCCTTGAACACTGCGCGCTCATGCGCTATCTGGTATTCAGGGAGAGCCTGAAAACGACAGGTAACTGTTAGTTACACTAAACGACGGCTTAGCGGCGTTAAAATTAAATTACAAGTGATAAGAAGCGTATTTGCTACTGATGATTTTCATGTCAATTTAATAAGTGCACGAAAGACAAAATCCTACGTTGAATGAGATCAAGATGTAAAACATTGAAGGATTGGTTGTTTACCGCAGTATTAATTCTGTAACTAAAACTAATGTTCTCGCATAAAGTACTGTTTTTGCCTCACATTCTAAAAGTGTTTTCCTTTCCCACGGCTGCGGGACAGCAAAGAAGTAAAGTCAAATTTAAATACGAAAATGCTAAATCGTTTCTTCCGTGAAGGAAAATGTAACTACTGCAAAAGCTGCGAAAAATAATTTACCTTCTTTAGTTTCTGTATTCTTTCTTGCTGTCGTTTTACGAGCCTGACTTGCTCTTCTGCGATCGCTTTGTCCTTTGAAGAAAAAAACGCACATTACAAATAGTACCAACTAGAAGTTCGCTACAAATTAATAGCTGGTAATATTTTACAATAAGAAAACACTAAAGATGTGTTTAGTGTTCATCGTAGTGCAAGATAGGAAAGATGACCGTTTATTCGTTTGATACCCGATGGAATCGCTTTGAGTTGTTGATCACGACGTTTCGACTGCTATACTGTTAATCTTCATCAGGCGAACAATAAAACAGTTAAAAAATGTTAATTACCTGTCCAATCTGTAGTAGCAACTGAAGATTACCCTGAGAAATAAAAAAATATAAACAAGACGAGTTGCCTTACAATAAAATATTCATGTTTAACTTACAGTAGCAGGGCAGTAGGGGGGGGGGGGGGGAGGCGAGTTACCTGTGAACACTACGCGTCTACCGAATGAGTAACCTCTTCAGTTTCACTCTTAAAATATGAATTTGCCTTTATTATTGTCATAAAGTTCATCAAGACATTTTATTTATCTTCTCTTCCTGTATTTTGAGACCTTTTGATATTGAAAGGAGAAAACAGACATTGATATTCAAAGGTGATTTCTTTTAAAAAGAATATAAGGCGACTAGTTGAACTATACGGATCTTCGATCACGCTGAATTGAAACCAGTCCCGACCCGCGAAACAAACCTCTTTCTTTTGTTCAAGCACCATCTTCTCGTGTCCTAGTTGAGCCTTCAGTTGTTCGGCCAGCTGAGTTCCTCGCTCGATAGTTTGCAATGCTGCTGCCATCTGCTCGTGTTCTTGCCGGAGGGCTTGGTGACGCTTCTTCACCAAACATATGAACCTAATAAGAAATAATTCAGTGCAAGGTAACTAAGACGATAACTTAAACCAGTGCTCTTTTTGGCAATCAACTGTCCTACAATGACGGAAGTCTTAAAGCGGCTAGGTCACGGTATTTTAGGTAATTCTATTTATTTTCGTTAATTAAGCGCTCTAAACTTCAAATTGGCAGAGCAAAAGTCTTTTATTGGCAAAATCACGGCCACATAACAAACAAGGATGATTTTCGAGCATTGTAAATAACAATTTCATACAAATTGAGATAAACTTGAAAAAGGTCGGGCCAATCAGTTTTAATCTTTTCTAATTTTGCCCATCCTTGCCCCTTTTTGGCCTTTCTGTGTTTCTTTTGAGTTATTCTACAATTTTAAGCCGTTATTGTGATATTTCAGTTAATTCTATGGCCAGTTGGTCAGTGCCGAAATTGCCTAAAATTGACATAGTCCCATTAAGTGTTTTAAAAGATATGCTATGCTGAGTAAAAATTGCTTTTAAATAGAAGACACTTAATATTCAAAGCGTGACCGAGGATTTGAACTCGGGACGACTGTGAACAAATCCAGCTAGTGGCAAGCTGGATGGCTTGAACCTGGGACCTCCAGATTTCAACACCAGCGTCCTAAACCACTCGGCCACGCTGCTTCTTGTTGCTAATGTTTCTTCTCTGCAAGCCCGCTTTTCCAAATGATTATCAGCAAGTTACATGTCAGCTTACTTTTCTACAAACACTTCAAATCCAGTGTTGGTGATGTGCCCATATGTTCCACACTGCTCCTCACCAGAATCCTGCTGTTTTATTGCCAAGTGCATGGAAGCCAACAAGTGAGCGAGATTTTCTGTCTGCACAGGCGAGAAAATCTCCACATCTACAGGAAATAAAAGAACACAAGAAAATGATTCTGCACCAAGTCTTTCAAACACAGGTGTTACGTGTACCCTTCGTCAAGCAAATCATTTCAAACCGCCAACGCTTGAAACATGTTACACCCGCTTTCAGTGTTACGTGCATAGCTATCTTTCTACATCCATCTTTCGACATCATCTTTCGACGTGCTGTTTGAAATGAGCCAATCAAAACCGATGTATACCGTTGTACCGTTCCATGCAAATGACCCACAAGGTCAGAAGGTCATGCAAGCGGGCTGTGATTGGCAGATTGTGATCTGTGTTGTTTGTTAAGCACGTCAAAGATGGGTGTCGACAGAAAGCCGCTATGCATGTAACACTGAAAGCGGGTGCAAGAGAAACACGCAGTTTTCGTGCGGTGTTTCCTCGCCCGTTTTTCACCATTTCCTGGTATTTATGGAGGAATAAACTGTTTTCAAAAGCGGCTACAAATCGTTAAGAACTATACCTAACCCTTTCAATCAACCCCAAAATTCTTTGAGTTAAATAGAGACGCAAAGCTTGTAAAGTTACCTTTGAGAAGGTGGTAAGCATGTGTCACCAAAGCTTCCTTAGACCAGTGTGGTAATAGGATGATGGACACAGTGTTCATTAAGGCGGGAAAATCACGACAGCGCTTCTGAAACCTGGGCCCCAGTGACGATACGGTCAGGACAACACGAAGATTTTCTCTAACAGTCCTGGAGACGAGAGTTTGTAGGAGAGTTGACAACACCGGTCAGTATTAATGCAATGTTTCGCTACAAACAGAAAACACTTTAGGCAGAACTCTTCAATAATCTGTACGTTAAACGGCTTACCAAAATCTCAGAGCTTCTACAGTGTGTCACTGGAAGGCTTTAATAAACTGAATGCCTTCAGCTTTTTATGCTTTCTTAATGCTAACTTGTGGTAATCAATTTTGAATATTTTCAATTTCGTTTAGTTTCTCTCCGAAAATTTTGAGCGTGGCACAGGGTAAATTAACTTGGAAATGCGATGCGGTAACTCATGCGTAACTGAAACCAAATGATAAATTACTTGGGAAAACGTTGACAAAAATATTGTTAAATCGTTGGAACTTACTTGAGGAAGAAATCCCAAGCCACATCTCGTGTGTACGCAAGCCCTGCTTGTGTGACTTCTGTTCTGACGGCATTGATTACTGAAGTTTGTTCTTCTTCGGTGAAAAGGTGAGATATGGAGGAGGACACAAGGAATTCGCTTACATGTACTAGAAAATCTTCGTCGGTTAGGTCTGACTCCGGTAGCAGCAACATCAAATGCTCGCCCTGCCACATAAAAAACAAATTGATTGAGAAAGGTTTCTCGAAATTTTTGTCAATTTGGCCACCCACAATATCATCAGGCCATCAACAACGGTCAACGCAAACACTTTGTTTCTAAGACAAAGGAAGCAAAAAATGGATTATGCGACCAATTTTATGAATACTCTACAAATTAGTATGTATTCTATGTTGTATGGCAACCGACGAATTTCAAGATTTCTTTACTTTTCAGATAGACTCAAAATGTAATGTCTGTGTAGATAGTGATTTAAGAAACTCTGCCGTTGTAGTTTAACAAAGGAGTTGAAACTTCAGAAGCCTTGCTTTAACAAATGTTTTGTTTTAATTCCTCTTATTAACTTCATTTTCATTTTTGAATTTTTGTATTTTCCTTTTAAGCTAATTAAATACAATACAGTAAATATAGTAGTAGCTCGCCCAGAATAGCTTGGCTACCTGCGAGGTACTAAGGTCTAAAAACAATCTTTAATTAACAAAGTTACTGTTGACAGTTTTAGCACAAACTAATATAAACAATTGGTTGCCAAGGTTAGCAGAGGCCTGTATTTCCTTATCTCTACACACCTCTGGCAAAATAACGAAAAATTAGAAAAGACTAAAAAGAGAAAGACTCGAGAGTACAAACTGATCTTTACCTTAACGCCTGCTCTGGTGTACGCCGACACCAGATCGCCCTTAAAGCTGTCCAATGTGTATCTATCAGAAGCAGTCAGTGCTGAGGAGTTAATCCTGAACACAGAGTAACCACACAGGTGGGCTGCTAGCTGGGCCAGGCTGGTACTCATTCCAGGAGACCCCTGAGATATTAACAGGGCGTGGCCGCACTCATGGGGGCACTGAAGCACCCTTACAAGACGGCAGATGGTTTCCATCACATCCTGCAAGTGAAAAGGCGTTCAAACAATTACATTGATTGCTGCAAATTTTGCAGTTTGTTTCTTGTTAATGAAACTGGGAACTCTCATTATTGAATGTACTGTAGCGTTAAAGTACTAATTTACACTTCACGATGAAAGTATATTGGTGTAAATGAATGTTGGTATTTATGGAACAGGAAAGAAATGACCTAAATATCGCTTTTTGTTTACAGAAATAAGGTCACTGCTCTAGACCATAGTTTTTATAAACGAACTACGACTTTACTACAATGTGCATTAGAACATTCAATAAGAATGGCCGCCAAAATGGGAAATCTTGCTTCCACGAGGCCTTTTTGACTATGGTCTTCGTGGTGAAGTATGAAGGGCATTGTTCGACACAGAGAGGAATGGAAACGAACGGACTATACCTCATAGAGTGTGATCTTCAGTCTTGGAAAGTCCTTGTTATATTCTTCTACTCCGTGTTCCAACACAGCTTGAACCTAAAGACAATGAAATGATAACTTAACGCTAACATCAATGAATATGTCAGGATTATATTAGCACAAACTGAAATCAATATCAACAATTTAATTTCTTACTTTAACGCATAAACGAACTCAAACAACACATCACTTTTTTATTCATTTGTCGGTCAAAGTAGGAAAAACTATTTTTACCAAACAGTTAGGTTGTCGGAAAAAAGTGCAAAAGTACTGCACACGACAAGACCAAAAGGTACTATGGGTAGAAGTAGAGAGCTACTGCACGTGCTGAATGCTAATAAGATGGCGACACGACAAACGCGAATTTGCACGTTTGATTTCTCTTCAGACATGTGGAAACAAGGTACTTCAAGCCACGCTTAATTTTAGAAGAATTTTTAAAACAAAAAGACATGCGACAGTAAAAGTAAAGCTACAGAAAAAGGCCTCTTGAGCGGAAAACAAAATCTTTCACGTGCAAAAATACAAACTTGTACATTTCCTCTAGGTCAATATGCAAACTTCTAGTGTATTCCCTAGACCGCCTTTCGGTGTTGTCGCGTGCACTTTTGTGCTTTTTTCCGACAACGTTTCTCGAATTAGCTGTATGTAACACACCTTTTTCATGTCAGTGATGTTTCTAAATGACAAATGCACGTCATCCTCAGCTCCCTCAGATGAACCCGCGCCAATCACTTCACCAGCAGTGTCTTCAGAGTCCACCAGGTTAGTGAAGAAAGGGGTGGGGCCTGTCACTATTGACAGCTGTCAATAAAAAGACAGTAAATACCATTACTGAATTTTGAATAACTAAACAAACGAACGAGCGAACGTACCTTCGTGCGACGAACGAACAAACGAACGAAAGAGTGAACCCATGAATAAAGAATAACAAGCGTAAAGTTACTAGGCGGAGTACGTTTCCTTTTTGCCAGTTTAGGAATAAAAAATCGAAATAGAATTAATCACTAAGCGTCAATGCAGTTAGAAAACTCATGCTAATTGAGGGCACTGTATAAAATAAGCAAGCAAATATTGAAACAAAAACTTGTTAAAAATCCCAGCAAGCAGGAATACAAAGCTGTTTACAAAGCGTGGAGGAGTTGAATTCGGGACGACCGAACACAAATCCATCTAGCGGCAGGGAGCAGAATATGAACCCGGGACCTCCGGAATACAAGTCCATCACCCTAACCACTAGGCCACGCTGCCTCCAAATCAAGCTAGTTTATTTTTACAGTTTGAAATGAGACCACGTTCAAGTGTCCAATTCAAGGTCTCATATTTAAACTCGCTCTCATTACCTGTTCATCATCAGTAAAGCGTTTCTTGGCAGCAGTCAGGAAAGCCTGTTGAAATCTCTCCCTGTCAACCGAATCTATCAACCGGCGGCCGTAAACCCAGTCACATTCATGTTTCCATAGCAACAGAAGGTCTTGCGGGGCACAGCCAGGTCGCAATGTGAGGCAAAGATTCCTTTAAAAAAAAAGACATTAAGGAAAGAATGAAGAGTTATCCTTACCAACGAAGTTTGATCAGACAAGCTAAAGGAAAGTTCGCATTCGAGACTAGTGGCCGGGTTCTCTCCTGTTTCTGTTGCATCAAAGACCACGATTATCCCTACTTCCCTGGATGGGATGCTAGTCCACTGCAGGGTTACCCCAGCATTTAATTCGTTGGTACCCATTTATACACCTGGCTAGAGAAAGCGACTGTAAGTGTTAAGTGTCTCGCCCAAGAACACAACAAAATGACCCCGGCCAGGGCTTGATCTTGGACCGCTCGATCCGTAGCCCAGCGCACTAAGGTTTAACCACAAACGGAATTTTTCTCACAATTGAGCTAAGACATTTGGCCATTTCATGTTGTTCTTCGGGCTTAAAACTTGATGGAAGAAAAGGTTTTTAACTGTAATTGCCTGGTGACAACATCGCTACCTGAACACCATGGTCAAATCCGTCATTGTGAACATGTAGTGACATCGCTGGGACGTAGGCAGGAACATGCCTCTAAGGTTATTCTGAAGCTCTACAGTCACGTGACTAATACCAGACAGCAGATCTCGCATGGCTTTGTCCTGGTCTCCAGTCCCCTGGTGTTGCGAGTGGCCCTCGGCAGCTTCTTGGGAGGACGTATCGCTGGTGATGTGCTGGGACTGAGATACGTGGATTATGAAGTGTTTATCCAGCTGCTGAGTGTAGACATAGTGCAGTTCACTTTGGCTAAAAAAATGGAAAAAACATCAATATTTAAGATTAGGACAAAGTTGTTCATGCTGAGGAAATGTTTTAGTTTTGCAAAGTATATCAACGGAGTAAATGTTCATGTTTTCATAGATGTTCACTCCTGCTAACAATGCCGACGTGTAAAGATCCAAAGAAAGATCTAATTCCTCGTTTGTATTCTGTTTCAACCTTCCCCAATCGTTGGTTTGAGGTTACTTCTTTGCAGGATCTTTCGCAAAATAGGAAAATGTGATATTTTGCCCCTTTAAAAAATAGCTCAAATTCTGTCTTACAGATTTTTATTTTATTTTGCATGAATGTTTAATCAAAGCCAATTTGTTATTTCTGAAATTTTGAGGTGGGGTCATACGAGTAGATTTTGAGAAAAACGCTGTTAAAACAACTAGTGCCTAGTCCCCTCCTAAGCACTCGGCCATTCATTTTGGCTCTTTACTGATTGTTTATTAGCATTTTTATTGGTCAAATATCGCATTTGATGGCTATATGCTTTAAAAAACAGTAATAAGAGAAAGAAAGAACATTCCTGAATATTTTTAAAGAGAGTTAAAAGTTGCGCTCACTTACCCCTTAAAACTGTATTAAGCCACCTTAAAGTACTTTTATACACCACAAAATGCTTTTACTTTGACTCTGAAAATTCCTTGCTCTTAGATTGTCCAAACTTCAGTCACCAACAACAGCCCTTTCTAGAATACCCTCACAAGGACGAGTACACAAGACAAACTAATGATTTGATATACCGTAAAATTCCGGTTATAAGCCCTGGGCTTATACAACTTCGTAAGGGTTTTTGCGTGGGCTTATAAACGGAGGGGCTTATATCCGGGAGGGCTTATAAGCGGAATAAAAAAAAAACGTTTTAAAACGAGCGACGGGAGGGTTAATCGAAATATGTTTTTATGTTAAAAACGCATAGAAAAACAACATTTAGACCTGTTCAGCAATGTCATCCAGCAGAAGGGGGCTTATATCTGGGGGGGGGCTTATAATCGGATGTATTTTTTTGTTTCCAGGTAGTTGGGCCTATACATACATACATACTTTATTGACGCTCCCTAAAAAGGGTTTTTCAGCTCAATATAATAAAATTACAAATACTATAACCGGGGGGGGGCTTATAAACAGGGGGGGCTTATAACCGGAATTTTACGGTATCATAACCGCTCCTTTGAAACGGCAATACAACATCTTAACACTTCAAGCTACAGCTCACATGTAAGCTTCTTACCTTGGAAACGTGACGCTAAAAAGAGCAAAGTGTCGTAGTAGTCGCCTGTTCAACCGAGCGGTAGTGGGCGGAGTTTGTGGGTTGTATGATGACAGGTAAGTGACGTCATTAATTTCCCGCCACTGATGGGTTTCAGGGTCGATGACGCCGCGATGATCAATGTGTTGACGAACCAGCTGCTGAGCGGTCTGGGCACCAAACCTGTTCGCCTGTCAAAAACAAGTTTTGCACAAAACAAGTTGAACTTTTAGCAAATAACTTCTTGGACGAATTTACTAAAGAAGAAAGATTCGTGGTACTTCGGTAGGTGAATTAGCAAAGTAAGCTTTGGCATTTTTTAGATTTGTGAAGATCTTATTCTGGTAGGGGGGAGAAGGTTGGCACTTTTCTTTGACGGCATAGCGGTGTCGGGAAACGGTGCAAGTCTGTGTCAACCAAGCCGTTGCTAAGAAAGACGTCACCTAAACTTTTGTTTTTCTCAAAAAAATGTATATATCAATGGCTGTGTGCGTGTGAATGCGAATAGTCAAGCTATTCACTATGCCCTTAGAAACTATTCGATAGCTACTGCGCACACTCGGTTGCCCGGCACCGCTAAGCTGTATTTTTGAGTAGCGTAACAAAGGAAGTTTCTCCCCCCTCCCCCTGTATTCTGGTTAGTTCACACAATATAGTGTGTCCAACATAGGCTCGATGACGCACTGATCTCCGGGGAAAAATGTAGGCCAGTCTCAAGAGAGCGGCAGAAACTGCGCCTTATCTAACCAATCACCTCAAAAATATTATATCCTTAGCCAATGAAACGAAGTTCAGGACAAGTGTGTGAACCCTTTAATTCCCAGGGAAGCATTGGTCGTCTTCCAACCTTCACTACCTTTCTCTATAAACTAAATGCCAAATTGGCGTTGATTTTGCACTTGACAGACAAAGAAAAGACGACTTTCCTTTTTTAATTTGAGCTCTGATTTTCTCACTGCACTGTTGACAGCCATAATGAATTTGCTTTAAGATCAGTTTGGTTCAGGTTTAAAAACAGTCCTTTTAAAGATAAACTTTTTTAACGATGCAAATATACTGCCATGATCACTTGTCACGTAATACAGATCAAAACTTACTCTGCTGAGATTAAGATCATCGACCAAACAAGTCAACCTCTTGTTTCCTTTAGGCACAAAGGTCCTGGCGTGTTTCCACTCAAGGCAAGATGACATTTCTTTCCACAGGCTTCTAGATGTCGTGAACTTGTTACAGAACACTGTCAAGCTCAAAACTTCCCCAATGTCGCCGCCATGTTGTTTTAGACGATGACGTAAGATGGATGTCTTGCCACAACCGGCTTCACCAACTAGTAAAACTGGTTTTCCTCCATCGCTTAGCAAGCCAACGAGGTGAGAAATGCGCTGTTGACAAAAGCAAAAATAAAATACTACTGTTAAATGACTGTAAACTACATTTAGTGCCAACCTGCTCAGAAAATTGAAAATTTAATCCACCTTTGACCACTTTAATGCCTCTACCTTAGCCATATAAGTGAAGGAAAGAGACGTGATGCCCTAACCACAGATAAAAAGACGACCAGCCAGCTATAATGATATTCAGCGACTAGCTAGATACACTGTGAGTACAATGTGTAGAGTTCTGCATGACCTGATTTTGTGTTTATAATGTGAATTGCTAAGTAAATGTGAGTAATAATTAATGGGTGACGTTTTAACCTCATTTTGCATCACGGAACACATACATTTCGACCATCTAGGTATATGTGTGTAGCTAAATGGAAAGAGAGTTGACCCTATCTTGTACAGTGACTGTGTGAAACCACTTTACTTCAAACATGACTTGTTACCTCATTCTGTATAGTGTGAACATATGCTTCGTTAGGAATGCCTTCTGCTGCTGTCTGAGAGTAAGGAGGAACTGAGTCCGCCCAGCTTAGAAACTCGTGAGTCTCAGGAAACACGTAGTAGTTCCACACCTGTAACATACGAAAAGTCAGCTTGTTAGTGTTTTTAACCACATTACTAAAATTCCTCAAAAACGGCAGGCAGAGTAGCATCTCTCGCAAGGTATGGCATGAATTGCTCGTTATCCTTCTTCAAAACAATAGAACAAACAACAGGAACAATGCCCATAACCCCCAAAACAATAGTAACTGCTACACTAGAGGACCAGTAGGGGAAAAGGAAACTTACAAGTTACAAAATGCCAAATAGTGCAAACAGCTTTTTTTGCGTGTTTTACACCACCACCTCGTAGAAATGAAACACTTTAGATGATGACACAGGGAATTCAATTATTTACCCTACACGCTAATATCGAGTGATCGAGTCAGGTAGTCAAGTAACATTCACATGGCTTTCATTTTACCATCACGTCAAAAACTGTTGTGCCCACGAATTTAACACGCTGGAATTCATTTTCGAGATTGAAGGCATGTTTCCTCTTCCAGGTCTCAGCTGGCGTTAAGTTTGTACCAAAACATATCATCATCCTGCTAGCATTGTAAAAGGTGCAAGAAAGAGTGTTCTAACGTGAACTGGTTGTAATATTTGCTAACGTACAACTGTAGCTCGTATTTTGAAAATAGGTATACACCTGATTGAAGAAACATTGACCAATGGAAAGCATAAACCATAAACGATGCGACCCAAATGTTTACGTATACCGGGAAATCAGAAAAAAAAAATCATCGTCTGTAAAAGAATGAATATTATAATAAGGCAGGTTCCATAAATCATGCTCTTAAAGCTCGCAAAGAAAGAAATATCTTTCTATTTTTCATAAATGGAATATTACTAAGCTTACCAATGCTGTTTACCCAGAATCCCATTCGGTCTTATTGTTCATAGTTTATGCTTTTCACAGGATCAACGTTTCTTCAATTTGGTGTTACTGTATGTGACTGCCCCACGCTTTGCAGCTGCCAACCTACCCAAAATGCTATCTGTAATCCCACCCCTTTGAGAGTTATTATTTATAGCTTGATTTCTGACCTCTTCGTCCCCTGGTAGCATCACGTAGTCATTCCACTGATCTCTCCACCACTGACTAAAGTATGGACGATGTTCCTCTACCAATGTGCCACCAAAGGCCCACATGGCAGAATAACAGAAGTAGTTCTCAAACTCTGGTGGCATCAAGTCTTGATAGTTTGAAATGATTGCCTGGGACACAATGAAAGGTAGGTGTTCGGTGAGACTTCTAAACCATCGAAGTAACTTAAGAAAGTCCCTGATCCTAATCGCTAATACTTAATGTCATAGAATTGATAGATAAAAGCAAAACAAGACAACGTGTCCTAGTATGGATACATTAGTAAAAGCGGCTGACATGGTTGCCACAGACATAAGCTTTCAAAATTCCCTGACTTTTCCCTGATAAAAATAAAATTTCCCTGACCAAATAAATTCAAAATGTCAGATACACTAGCGGCCTCCAGCCCCCACTTCCAAAAAAAAAACATATCGCTGAGATCACATTGACCTGAAATGTTTCTTCCAGCCATCAATTGTATGAAATCAGCGCTGTTATATGCCAATTTTCCCTGACGTTTCTTCAAAATGTCAATTTTCCCTGACTCAAAATAAAATTCCCTGACTTTTCCATGACCTTGAAAAATTTTATTTTTCCCTGACATTTCCTGACCTGTGACAACCCTGGGTTGAGTACTTGGCCTGCTTGTTTTTGAGAGCAAATTAATACCAATAAGAGAGCGGGCTGGCCGTTACAAGAAGGTGGCCATAAGTTTAAATTCGACTTTACCTTACCATTAACTGACCCACTTACTCTGGGAGGTTAGAGAACACAGCACAAAAGAAACACTTACTGGGTTTAATATTGCCTATTTACTCCCTACTTGGATGGATGGACAACTTTATTAGAGTGTCAAAACCCACATAGCTAGGGAAGAGTCCCTTACTAATTTGGGGACACATAATTTAAAAATACAAGAACGCCTTCAACATTTTTATCTTATACAAAATTTTATTGTCCCAGGGCCCCAATGGATACCAGCCTCGTTGCTGAATGGGCCACCCTGGTTAAATAAAGTTTCCTTACCTTACCTTAAAAAGAGACAATTTATACTATTAAAAACTTATCATACTATTTAACTAATCTAATAATTTAAAAATAGTTGGTCTTAAGTGTGAAAATCGAATTATAATCGCTAAAAATGTGATATAAAAAATGATATGATACAGAAAAATAATTTAAGATGAGCAGAGGGAACAGCCCTTGCAGCCATCGTCAACTAGTAAACTGATGTCATATTAATTTACGTATTTTACGTTTAAAAATATTTAGACTTTTTTCGGATCTAACTACTTTGGGTAGTTTTCCCCACAGCCTTGGGCAAAAAAAAACAAACAAAAAAAGATTCTCCCAAGGGCAAAAAAGATTCTCCCAAGGGCAAAAAAGATACTTCCAAGGTCGAAAAAATTCTCCTCCATTAACAAAACAACTGCTTCCAAGCCTACCTCCACTAAAGTTAGCAGAGTGTTCACCATGCCCATCTCGGTCACAGGTACCACGTGACGTAACTGTGAGGGTTTGTTCTGTGTTGGTGGTGCTCCTGAAATAGGTGGGACTGATGTTTTGGATGCCAAGTACTCCAACGTTGGGCCAATACAGCGATCACACAGTTCTCTCAACACGTCCACCTCACGTTCGGGGCGTTTGGCGAGCCAGCGATCGACCAGAAGAGGCCAGTTGACATCAGAGGTGTTCATACTGAGCATGCCCACGCAGGAGAAAACTGATGGGCTGAGATTTTCTAGAGTCTCCAGCTTCAAAGGAAAATCGAAATGTGTATGTTACAAAAAAAAAAAGTTGATTCTCCTATGACATAATCTAGGTATCCTTTATAAGGGAATGGATTTGCAAGAATGGAAACAAATCTTACCTCCCACACAATAAGCAGGGCGTCTGGAATTTTAATTCTTTCGTTGTTGCCAAGAACTACTGTTCCTGTAGGTGAGAATAATTGAATTCTTAGTGTTTAACCTTTCTTCCTAGTTTAAGCTACTCTACACTACCTACGTTAACTTCGGCTGCATTTTGTATCCTACTGGCTAAAACGTAACTAGTAAAACCTGTTCTTCGACTGTCAGAAAACGTCCAATGACAATAAGAATTCTATAAGTACACGTACAAACAAGTCGAAAAGCAAAGTCTGTGCTACAAACTGTCCCTTCTGAATAAACCAATGCTCATTATCACTCACCAGTGTTCTGCACAATAGAGCCAAATAGTTCCATTTGCATTGGATCGATCTGCGTTGGGAATTAAACGAGAAACATGAAGGTCAAAACACAAGGCCTTTGAAAGGGGAAGAACGGGGGAGTATTCGAGTAAAAAGGTGGATATTTCTACACTACCGTGCCATCCAAGTGAAGCCATTTCATCAAAGGCTTTCCAGTCGCCCTGCTCTCTGTCTCCTGAAGACGGAGTTGCTGAGCCTGCCGTCGTAGTAACACAGTCAATACTCCATCACGCCACTCTCTAGATAAACAATTGAAAAACACGGTATCAGGCACGCTATGATCTGATTAAACGGCGTTGATTTCTTGAGGCTCAGATGTCAAGTCTAGTCAGTGTTTTCACGTGATATTCTCGGGCAAGGTGCTTAAGGAGCCAGACATTATTAAGAGGGGGTGTGCTGCTACAAATGGAGGGAGGCTGTGTTCCAATTCTCCTGACCCTCCCCTTTTATGAAGCACATTTTTTGCTGACCCTCCCCCCTACTGCCCACTCACGCCCTTTAACCTCCCCAATGCGCATGCATAAATTTATATGACCCCCTTTTTCCGTGCATAAACTACCTTCTAAATAATGACCGGTCCATAAAGCCCGGGCCAAACGAGGATGAGAGTCGATGAGAGTTGACTCTCATGAGAGTTTTCGTCAACTCTCATCGACTATTATCAACTCGTGCCAAACAAGAGTGAGAGTCCATCAAACTCTTATCGACTCTCGTGGAAAATTTGATCATGTTCAAAGTCGACGAGAGTGCATGAGAGTCGATGAGAGTGCATGAGAGTTCCATGCCAAACGAGAGCGAGGTTTTGAACTCTCATCAACCCTCATCCTCGTTTGGCCCGGGCTTAAACACTTGCAGGGCCTCTCTCTAACCAGGTGTGTAAATGAATGTTAGTATTGATGGAGAAAGAAACAGAATTGTCAGTGAATATAGGAAGTTCTGGAGCCCAATCCATTCACCGTTTGCATCATTAACAAACCTGGTTTCAGGGTCTACAAATCCAAGCAACTCCTCAGACTCAACAGCCTCTGTACACACTATGTCTGTTTTCACCAAGTGTCCCATCTCTCTGTGAGCCGCACCCAGGGTCCTGATGCACTCAGTCTTGCCACATCCACTTGGACCAGTTATACACACCTAACAAAACAGGAGTGATAATTATGCAACTTTAAGTTGAAGGGACTGTGTCACGGCTGAGTTACGTTTATTTTATTACGTTTTGTCAAATACTCGCTATGAAACTTATGGTTTGCAATGAAATTACTTCTATGGAACTAAATAACAAAACCATAGCTTCATTACAACCAAATGTGTCTCCCGGGCGTTATAATGAAAATTTACAAGCAAACAAGATTAACTTTGAAAACTGTCAGTCCAACAGTATTTCAAAAACCCATCTCGCAATCCGTTTCAATCTTCGTCACTTTTGGCCATCCGTACCTTCTTTTGTATTTGATGTGTTATTGAAATGTTCCTTCACTGTTTTAAGAGGTTATTTTTATATTTTAGCAAGTTTGATAGTCGTTTCCCATGCCTAAATTTGGCTAAAATTCGTGACACAGTTCCTTTAAGTGGCGGAAGCATTTCTGGTCCATAGTGAAAGAGAGGGAAAGGGCATTGACATCGGCATGCTTAAGAAAACTTACCAGTTTATGTGCTTTGACAAGCTCTGCTAGCTGGGCCACTCTAGCTTGAAAGGCGGCACCAGGCTGCAATCCGAGTTTGCCTGTGGCCACTTTAATAGCGGACTGCATGTCACTCAGCACTGAAACAAAAGATATAACGACTCAGCTCCGTAGCCATTCCCACACTAACTGTGGCAATTTTGCTAATTGTCCTTACTTCGGACATCGGAGAATGAGGCTCTTACAGAAGTTAGTGCTAAGGATATAAATGTTACTTTTCTTGAAAAAACGAATTTAGCCACTGCAAAACCATATTTTATTGTTCTTACATAACAATATTCAAAATGGGAGTTTGCATTCTATTTTAATTTTCCTCGATTTAAGCCATACATACAACTCTTTTATAAGCAGTTTCTGCTCTCCTGGCGCGTTTCTTTTCCTCACTTAGCCATGTTTGTGCCTTTTCCGTCCATCTAAACAAATTCTTGCTAATGTTTTTCGTATTACAGTGTTGCATGGCCTTTTGGGTGACACTGGCCTAAAAACAAAATTGGAATGTACTTTCCAATTCTGGTATTTTTACAGTCCCCCCCTTGGTTTTCAAAAGATGCGTATTACACATTAGCAACTGACACAAAAGGCCTGCTTCATTAGGCAATCCCCGCTTACCCTCCGCATTATCTCCACTGGGCTCGCCAGGAGCCTTTGAAACAACAGGAATCTCTTCCAAATTGCTGACTTGGTCATTCATCTGCATTTTGCTTCCTTGGGAGCCGTAACTTTCAAATATCATTGGCACTTGTACATTAGGGAACAGGTCTGCTAACAATGTGGCGAACATGACGGCATCACTGCCGTCTAGTCCTGGCATGTATGTATCTCTCAAGGCAAGGACAACTGCGTGCTCTTCCATTTTAAGCACGTCTTGTGGATCGGGTGCACCTTCATGGTCCACAGGGGCCAGGAGTTCTAAGTTAAAATACCAACAGAGCACAATTATGAGATATAAAACAACAAAACAGCAGCTTAAAATGCCGGTATACATACACAAGACATCAACTAGTCTGATTGAAGAGCTGCTAAGAAAATGCAAGAAATAAAGTCACACAACTACGTTTATTCTCCAATGAAAAAACCGTTCATAAGAAATCAGAAACGTTAAGGCAGGGAGGTTTTAAGAGGGGTAAAAGAACCAGACAGTTAACCCCCACGAAAGAGCACTCCAGGTTGTCAGGGGACTGTTTTGGTGTCTATGTACTAATGTTAAATTCAAATTCCATTTTTAAAACCACATTAAATCTTCAACAAGTTTCTCTAATTTGTACAAAAACAAACATCCAAATATCACCAAAAAATTTACAAAACACCCCAAAACATAGGTTCATGAGATGAGCATGGAGATTTTGATTGCATGTTAAGTTTTAGAAAAATGGCATTCATGTATACTCCCGCCTTAAGTGAGAAAAACCGCCAATAAGAATTCAGAAACCGTTACATAAGGAGTTTCCAACATGTCACAGCCAACTATATTATGATCTTAAAGTACGAAAAGTAATTCTGTTGAATTTGAAAACCTTGACAAGTCTACAAGAGCATACTAAATAATAAAATGACGAACCTTTTTCTCAGTTTTATGTAATATATCTGGAAAGATGTGTAAAGGCAAAGTTCTCTATCAAAATACCCAGTGTACACGTTGCAAGGTGACAGTTCTTACCATCTTGCCTGAGCGCCTCAAGTGGGGCATTTACAGCAGCAACAGCATCTGTAGGAGACTCAGCATGGTCTGGGGCATCTCTGTCCTCGCGTGAGGGTCCTCTTTGCTCAGGTGCTGAAACCCGAAACTCGTCAGAGCTTGTCCCCAGGTGAGACCCTGCATCTTCAATCATCCGTTTAAGAGAATGGGCTCCCCAACCGATGCATTTATGGAGACACAAACAAAGGTCTGCAGAAAGGGGCTTGGAGGAGCTTGGAAGAAGCTTCAGACAGAGGCCCCTCAGGGTAACAATCTTGGATGCCAGAGAAGAAACCTGGGTGAAGCCCTGGCTTAAGAGCCACACCTGAAGAATGACCTGCAAATCTGGACCCACAAGTGCTACAGGACGGAACATTTCCCATAGATCTCCTGGCAGATAAGAAGCAGATGACTTGAAGGACGGAAAGAATCCCACAGACGGGTTGTACTCTGTTTTGTGCTGGATGGTAGAACAGTTGAGTGTTCCAAAGCACGCGCCTTGAGGGGCCAGAGTTATTTCATCTTCTTGTAGCATGACAGTGGTCTTGTTTGCTTTCAAACCGTCCAGAACAACTGTCACGAGCTGTGTTAGAACTGACAGAACAGGAGGCTGGATCGCTGAGATGTTATTGAGACACACCCAAGCACCTGAGGAAAATAAAACAGACAAGTCAAAGGACTTTCAACCAAATTATGTATTCAGTAATGGCAACCAGTGTAAATTCTTTGTTTCGCCAGGTTTTTAAAGGGTTTTTTTTCCTATAACAAGCTGTGGGTTATTCAAGTTATAGGGTTGTGTTTTTCGGAGTTATTCTGAATGGAAGGCGCAAAAGGAAGGAGCATACTCAAACACAGTATAAAGTCAATGGGCAATTTCTGCGATTACTTTTTATATCTGCCTCAAAATACGGCTTTCTGTGAAACGTCGTATGAGAATGAAGTTCACTCATACTGAGTCAAATTTTCATGCAAATTAAATTCAGTTTTGCACAATAGCCCTCTTTTTTGAAACAGGCGAAAACAAACCTTAAAAGGTCATTGGCCGATCGGAAGGTAACGATTTAAAAAAAAAAGACTAGCACTAATTAAGCTGTCAGAAATCGGGTTTCTGTTTGTACCCTGAAATGTATGCGTTCATCTTGCAATTGACCAATTTGCAACAAAAATTAAACTCACCAGAGCAAGCAAGACCTCTGAAGATGTCTATTAAAGTGTGTCGGCTCATTGGTGTGGAACAATTGAAGGAATACAGTGGATTGCCCAGGATTTTGGCCAGTTCAGCCACAGTTTCTGTCTTTCCAGTTCCCTAAAAAGAAGAAAATGAATTGATCAGCATAAATCCTGTAATTTATAACTAACTTTCTGACCCCCCCAAAGTTTAATCGAAACTATTACTTACAAATTCTCCAGTACAAACGCCAACCATTTTGTTCTTGACAGCTTGAGCAAGGCCCACAAAGCACTTATCCGTGAGGGGACTAAGAACCAATCTGGATGCGGTGCCCTGGTACTCGAATCCATAATCAAACACCATGTCCAAGATGTCTACTTTGCAGGCCTGCTGTTCTTCCTCCCAGCGGCAACGCGCGTGACACTGCCAATCAAAGTTGTCAATGGGGTTCTTAAGCGCCTCCCATTCTTCACGATGATCTATCAGCCTTTGAACTAAGTTCCTCTTGTGTGACAACATGGCGATGATGTTACTTATCTTTTGAATCTGGCTTGGAAACAACAGCATCTTGTTCGTACCCTGCCCTTTTGTAACATCCTGTTCGACTTGGCCCTTGTGCTTCTGAGACACTCCAGAGATGTTAGACACTACTTCAGCGTCTCCCACTGCAGCTGTGCCTGGCCGTTCCTGACTAGCACTGGTGTTTCGACTCATTCTCCTCATGGCGGCTTCCTCTGTGTCATAATCACTATTCACGCCACTGTCGTAGCCATCATCACCACCTTGGGGCATACTTTCCTTGTCAGCGCCTTTCAGCATCATTGCTGTGGCTTCTAATATCGTGGTCAACTTGTCGTAGACTTCTTTTAGAGCTTCTTTGTTTTCACCGCTTGCCACCTGAAATGAAATATAGACAAGAAAACAAAATCAGTTACTGCACATCGTTTCTGACCTGATGAAATAAACAACATGCAGTATGTACCACACCTAAATTGAATTAGGAAGAGCAAATTTTCGTTAAGGTGGAATTCCACTGTTGCAAAATTTTCTGGCGTACATTAAAGTGCGCAAAAAACAAGAGAAAATATATGGACAGCTGGCGTTTCCAAAAAAGATGGATGTGGTTGGACACTGGACACGCTAGCCTGCGAACAAGCTCCCAAGTAGAGCAGGGAGCCTGTTCGCAGGCTATTTTAACGTTGACGCTAGCGTGTTTATTCTTCTCTAAGCACGGTATGGACTTGTCCATCTGTTCTCACACAATTTAGGGTACGTTATATGCCAGCCATATTATTACCCTTCTATCAAAGTCTTTTTTTTTTACATTTATTGCCTGTAAGTGGAAATCCACCTAAGTTCTTCAGTTCTCTTCTCACAGTATGATTTATCGATCCCTTACTCGCACATTCAGGTTGGTTATTTACACTGTACATACCTGTTTAAGTGATTTATCGATCTTTTTACACAGTTCAATTTGAGTTGCCAACAAAACCACCTCAGAACAGTTATCCAGTGTGAAGGATTTCTCCACCCTACCCATGCTGCCTGCTGTGCGTGGCGGCTCATCTGGTGGAGCCACGCCCTCGCCATGTGGAGTAGCGCCCCGCTCAGGCTGGGCGGGGCTGAGCACTAATGTTAGTTGATCCAAGAGAGTTTGCTTCAGAGAACTGATTAGGTTAGGCAACCAGCTGTCTATTGGACCCTCACACAGTACGGGCTGGAAAGAAATGTTACAGATGAGAGCAAATGTTACCCAACCGTAAGATCAAACGAAATGTTGTCTTCGGTTATGCATCTTGCTGCAGTTTAATCCAGTTTAAAATCCTTCTTCCTGATAGCACTACTAAGATGACCAACAAGTATACAACAATAAAGTCTCACGCAGTGGAAATACTTTACAATTTGAGACAAAGCATTACGCATTTCATCAGTGAGTTTCACAGCTATTAACACAAAGGTAGAGAAGAAGAAAGCCTTTATTTAAATAGGGTTACTCCATCAGCTTTTACAATAAAAACTGTTATCAATAGAGGCCCTAGTAAAAAGTAAAAAGTAAAAAGTCGCTAAAAGCCTTACAGTGTACCTAAAATGGAAGTTAAAAAGATTAAAATATATAAGAGTACTAAGATTTAAAGCTAAACAAAAAGCTACACAAAATGGGCCATCTATTAGAAAACAAATTCGTTTGGCCAAATGATAAGTAACGTGAACGATTGCACATTTATAAGCTAAAGATGAAATTCACTTTAAGAGAACAGAAACAAGGAAACAGAAAGCTATGCAGCCACCAAATGGTGTTTACCTGTTTGAGCATAAGTTGTTCGCCATGTGAACTAACAACAGAAGTGATGTTAAAATAAATCTGTCCCTCGTTTTCAATTTCTTCGTAAACAAGCGCTCCAAGGTTTTCCAGCACCTTTGGTAAATAAGGATTCACAAGAGCTGGATCGTAACCTATTAAAGAACAGCAAAAACAATAACCATTATATCTCTTAATTCTGCAGTTTGTTCAAATAGAAAGTAAAAGTATACGACAAAGAACAAGTGACACACCATTGCATACAACATGAAGTACATCTTCTGTGGAGAGGAAGTAAAAGCGCGGGAATTTCTGGCGCCGTCTTTCCAGATGATTCAGAAGAGATTTCCAGCACTGCTGAAGATTCATGTTCAGCTTCTCTAGTTTTGCTTGGATGTCTGCAGAGAAAGAAGTTTAAACGATCTATCAATGAAGAGTTAAGTAAATGTTATTGTGGCCAGAGAAACGGTGAACCGACGAGACATTCACAACAGCTCCTACCACTTGGTCCAGCACACTCTGAAAAATATTAAAGGAGCTACGTCACGGGGAATTCACAGATTTTTTATTTAAACTATTCTAAAATTAGTGGTAGGCAACTTAACCCATGAAAAACATTATTTTTGAACATCTAAAGGAAGATATAACCTTAATTTGCACATAGAAATTAAGTTAAGGCTATAAATATCGATTTTTTTGAAGACGCACGGAAACAACTTGAAAAGTTAAGCTTTAATTTTTCAAGTTGCAATCCATTTCCATCTGAGCCATCCGCAGCCAAAGACGCTCGTTAACAGTTTCAGTCCTCTAATATAGCAATTGTTAATAAAAATGAACCATTATTTTTAGGTTTTCTGTGACAAAAACATAAATTTTGGCTGTTTAAAATCACTATCCAAGATCCATGACAAAGCCGCTCTAGACTGTAGACTTACTTATCCTTGAACAGGCCTGCAACACGTTTGGATTCTTCTCTGTGACTTTCATCAAGATTCTGAAGTCACGATTCACAGCAGAAAACAGGTTTGTTTCATGAGGCATGGCAATGCGAAGATCTAAACTTGAAAACACCTGAACAGAAGGAAAACATAAATAATCGAGTTATTGAAGAACGCAAAGAAGCCTTTATAAGCCCTTGCCAGTGGTGGTGTGCATATGTGTTCACAACGTGTTAGGTACATGCAGATACAGCACAAATCAAGCGTTGTCAAAACAAACTTACGTCTTCTAACTCTATCCACTTCTCCTGCACTTCAAGCCATACTGTGAGCACAGCTTCTATCGTCTGAAGTCTTTTTTGCCATTTCATGATGTCGTCTGCAAACGAACCAGCGGCACTACCAGTGAGCATACTCTGCAGAGATACCTGAAGAAAAACAAAGACATGGTTTGAACGACAAGCACAAATGCTGTTGTTTCACGAACAAAATGTCACCCAAGTTCAGTCTGGAATTGGCAAGTCACTTTGTTCTTCTTCACATTTGCATGCATAGAAAGTAATTTTGAAATTAATTCTTCTCATTTCGCTGAAGTAACCAACCAAAATGCAGGTGGAAGAATAAACAGAGGAAAATCTTGACAGATGCCGAAACTCAAAGTGAATGACTTATGAAACTAATTAAAATGTATTTCTCCTTCTTAGTTAGATTCTTCCTAACAGTAGAACATGGTTTGTTTAATTTGATAATTTAATAAATGATACGCAGTACCTGGTGATCCTCAAGTTCTTCAAAGATTGGCTCACATTTGTCCAGTAAACAGATCGGGCCAGCATCCTGCAGAGATAATAACTCAAGTATAAGACTTACGAAACCAGTGTCTAGACTCGTGATTTTGAAATTTTATTTAGTTTTAACTAAGGTTTTCGCTCGGAGGAGTCAGACACAAGGCCCTTGCAAATGAGGGCATCTTAAGGTGGTGAATAAAAAAAGATGGGAAATATTTTTAGAGCATATCACTTAAAGATCTGCCAAGTTGGGAATGAACAATTAGTTGACCAATTACCGAAGTCAAGGCCAACCATTTCAAACATCATACTGAAGGCAAAGTGAAGAATTGAAATTTTGCAAAGAAAGGAGCCAAATATTTTGCAATTTCCCCCTTTAATTGCAATTCACCACGAGGATCATTTCTTCACTTTACCTCTCATCTGCAGTTCAAATTTATGAATTATTTCATATACTTTTCGTCATAAAAATACTGATAGCACACTACAGTAATATTAACTAGAAAATACATGAAATGTTACCTGAGTTAAGTTCACAAGCGAGTGTGAGAAAGTCGCCGATCCAGCCACAGAAGGTTTCCTTGTCTTATGGCTGCCACCGGCTCCATCCTTGACACTGAAGCCTCCCCCACTGCCGTGACTAGTCACTGATACTCGACTGGACAGACCCCGGGGACCATGCATGTTCATCTCAGAGTCATTTCCAAACTCACTACCAGGCGTCTGGGGAAAGAAAATCCAGAATCAAGGTCGAGTTACTCAAGTAACAAGTGACAAGTGTTCATGCTAGTGAAATGTGTTCTATAGTCTTAGTATTGTAAGGTTTTTAC
Source organism: Oculina patagonica (assembly GCF_052425735.1). Classification (NCBI taxonomy): domain Eukaryota; kingdom Metazoa; phylum Cnidaria; class Anthozoa; order Scleractinia; family Oculinidae; genus Oculina; species Oculina patagonica. Next base: position 4,131,755 of record NC_135765.1, on the reverse strand, counting down.
GCCATTTAATAAAAATACTAGCAGCATTTCAAAGTAAATGGCAAACTCACTACCAGGCGTCTGGGGAAAGAGAATCCAGAATCAAGGTCGAGTTACTCAAGTAACAAGTGACAAGTGTTCATGCTAGTGAAATGTGTTCTATAGTCTTAGTATTGTAAGGTTTTTACGCCATTTAATAAAAATACTAGCAGCATTTCAAAGTAAATGGCAAACTCACTACCAGGCGTCTGGGGAAAGAGAATCCAGAATCAAGGTCGAGTTACTCAAGTAACAAGTGACAAGTGTTCATGCTAGTGAAATGAGTTCTATTCTCTATGGTAAGGGTTTTTTGTTAATAAAAGTACTAGCACCATTTCAAAGTAATTAGCAAATTCACTACTAGGCGTCTAGAACACGAGAAGCGAAAATCGGAAACGCAGACTAACACCTTCCGCAAACAACAATTTTAGAACATTTTCAAGTAAAATTAGCCTTTGCCATATACCCAGCATCGATAGGTTTCAAAAGTAAAAACACCTGAAAGTAAAGTCTCAATAGAATTCACGGAATTGGAGAAGTGTTAAGAGAAGACTAATCTTTCACAACATCAACTGCACATCCGAGGGTAACACTGTTACCCTCCCAAAAAAACAGTCTTTAACCAATTAACCATTCTACCACGTAAAATGGCAATGAACACTGGATTTGCTTTCATTTGGTCTTACGCTAACCCAAATTGCTTGAGCTTAATCAGTCATACTACACGGCACTGAGTAACTAAAAGCAATCAAATTTAAAAGGGTGCCATATTTACATCTTGAGTAGCCGCAGTAGCTGATGAAGGGCCCTTCATTCTGGTGTGCGCTCTGAGCTCAAAGATCTTACTCAGCCACACTTCTTCATAAGTCTTCAGTGAGCTCTCAATCGCCACATCTTTTGCGGCCCTTTGGATAATGGCCCGGACCTCTTCAGCATGGTCTGTAAAAAAGACATCACATACGCTGTCGTTCTTAAACTTCATACAATTCAAGCGGTTCTATCGTTTCAGACTGTGGACAAAATCTCTACTGTGTGATCATTCAAATAAAAGCTGTTGAGCATTACTAGCATGTTATACAGTTAATTATGCTGTACAAGGTGGTCCTAACTTTTAAGTCGAGGTACAAAACTCTAGCAGGGCTGAAAATAACGGTCGGTCATCGGACATTGGCCGACCAAAATTTGCTCATGTCCGATGGAATCCCAAGTGTGGTCGGATATGATGCCCGGACAATTTTTTGATCGTAAATCATTTTACGGACAATGAATAAAAATTTGTCCGACCACAACTTTGTTTTGTCCGACCAAGATGGTGTCTTAGTAGGACATGTGTCCTTTCAAGTGAAAAAAATTATTTGCAGCCCTGCTCTAGTGTGTGACCATTCAAATGAAAGCTATTGAGCAGTTCTTTCATGTGGGACTGTTTGTGAAGCTGTCAAAGACGGTTGTATTTTCTTTTCTTTGTTTTTGTGGAAGCGAGGAACATTTTCCCCCTCACAAGTTAAGCTAACAATCAAATCTGTCCAAGAAATCAGTTATGGATACGTCAAAAGTATTTCATATTTCGCTACAAGCTTTAATACGTGTTATGTAATTCAGTCACTCACTGTGTAGTCCTAACTCCAGGAGCTGTCCCAAGGTCATTCTTGTCAAGCCTTCATTACTAATCTGCACAGCTCCTCCTGTGACGCGTACCAACTGCTTCCAGTGGCGAGGTCGCATGGCTGAGCGACTCAGGTCATCAATGATTGGAAGGCAAGCCTGAGAAAAAGGACATGCAAAACACAGCTGTAATCTGGGACAGTCACTACCCAATAATAAATGCAGCTGCTTCTCCTCTTCGCTTCGTGGAATTTTAATACAGGTCTATATGCAACAATGCATAGAGCACAATAAACATTTTTCCTTTTTGTCTTGGAACGTACAGGAAAAATTGCCAGCTATCGTTGTTGACAAACAAAATCCTTAATGTTGATTCCTTCTCATTTACTCCTCTTCATCGCATGTGGTATACATGAAGACACATCACTATATCGTAAATATCATGTCTAACTTTTTTGCTTTCTAACAATCTCGATTGCCTTACCCTAGATCCTACAATCTTTGACAAAACTCGTTGGCACACCCACCCTTAACACTTCATTACAGTGTTAGATAGCGCAATGTCCCCAAACTCCTTGCGTAGTGCGTTTCAGTTTGTCAGCAAATTAAAAGTAGGCTGCAATTGCAGGCATTATTCTTTTGCATGTTACGCAACATTGTAAAGGGGGAGAGGGGCAATTACTTAATTTTTTCATGTTTCAAGTGAGAAAAACAGCAATTGTGCCAAGGTTTTGTCAAAGATTGTAGATCTACCCCACCCAGTAACTGAACTAACTGGCCATCGGATAAAGTGACTCTTACATGGCATGGCTTGGTGCAAAATAGTACTTTTAAAACCATAGGTCTGTCTCTAGAAGTCTTTACTACTAAGAATACCGATTCAGGAACTCTTTGCCTCTTAATGCCTGGCAAAACGAGGAAACATGTTTTCATAATTGTTTCCTCGATTTGCCACGTTTTTATGAAGCGGGGAAACACGGAATGTTTCTGCAGTGTAGCAGAAGCAAATTTTGCTTCTTGGAAACACAAATTGGCACTGGAAACAATGCTTCCCGTGTGGTAAAACTGGGAAACTTTGGGGAAACATGCGCGCCCCGTGAGTGTTTCTGGAAACTTCACTTGTTTCCTCGTTTTGCCAGGCCTTAACTAACCTGAATGTCAAGAATAGCATGATGCATGCCAACAAACACGTCCCACTCGTGTGACTCAAAAGGCAGAGCTGTGACAACATCAGTCTGTGCTTCTGTCGCTTTCTTCATTAGCTTGGTGTTGATTCGTTGCCACCGGCCTCGTTTCCATTCTGTGTGTTGTTCCTGCACCGCACGCCAAGTGTTCCAAACCTCGCGTAAACATTCCAGATCCGAGCGTAGCCTGAGGAGAGAATCAAGTTGTTACTTGCAGGTATATCATAGGATAATATCACGGTAGAATAGTTTTCATAACTATAGGTTTAATACAAAAATGGAAGTATCATAGGGCTTCTCCTTGATACAAATAATCTTCTTGGAAATTTTGAGGAAAGGACGAGTGGTTAACAATAAAAAACGCACAGAATATAACTTCATTAGATTTTCCCTAAGTTGTTTCCCTCAGCATTGATGTGTCCTTTTCTGCAAAAAGGTTAGGATACGAGAGCCAAGTAGCATAAACTTGTGACTATGAAGTTTGTGATGACTTACCGAGGTAGAACAGAGAAATTCACAACAGCCTTCTCAAACAGTTCTTGAAGCTCAATCAAGTCCTGTTGAATACACAAAACACTTCGGTTAGAGTTGCGTTGATTTTTTTTACAGACATTTATAATAAGTGACGGTTGAAACAAGATCTCCTGGATGAACGGAATGTTAGTTTTAGCAACTCGTATTTTAATAATTCAGTGTGAGTTTGGTATCATAGGGATATTCTGTTGCATAGAAAGAAAAGGTAATTGTTTTCCAAACTATTTAACCCACATTTTAAGTGATATCTAATGCAACACTCTTAAAAAGGCGATTTGCATTTGAGAGTCAAAAGTAATAAGCGCTTGCTTTGGTTTTGCATTTCTACATTCAGTGGTTCAGTTTTCAAAAAACTCGCACCGATTTCTCGTTGAACCAAAAAAACAAAACAAATAGACCAATCATGACTCGCTCATGCACCTTTGTCCGCGCTTCGTGCCCACTACATGTATTTGCTTTGAGTTTTGATTGGTCCATCCGATTGTCTGTGTCTTTGTGACTGGCCAGAGTGATTACTTTGGTTTTGGTTTTACGACATTCAATCGAAAATCACTGTAACTAACAAAATATTAATCAACTATTGTTCCTGGTGTTGTTGGCAATGCTTTAGTGTGTTATGTTTCTAACCTGTGCTTCACTTTCCATGGTCTCGAGTCTTCTACCAAAGGTGTCCATGATGGTAAAAGAAGTGTAAATGGCACACTTCCTGTTGAATGCCTCTGAATCGGAAAACTCACGAGCCAGAGATTCACAACGATCGCCAAATGCTTTCAGTTCCTATAAAAAATTACCAATAATTTCAATTACTTTTAAAGTTCAATGTGGCAAGAAACGTAAATAGGCAACTTACATCTGAGTCGTCTTTGACATTGTTGTTCAGGGGTACTTCAGGGTATACGCGCGAAGTTGAGATCCCAGGGGTGCATACATATGCTTTTGTTCCTTTCTGCTTAGCTTAGTATTATTTGCACACCCTTCAATGCCACAATTGGAAAGAAAGGGTATTCACACACATGCAAAATAAATGAGGATTTCTCGTATCACATATTGTTCTTAACATGGAAGCCATTAGTCTTATTCTGATGTTTGCATTCACAAACCCTTAGAATGATTAACAAATTTAAAATACAAATAGAATTCATCCACAGATGACCACTTCGAGACAACATTAACTTACTTATCAAGCACAAAATGGGAAGTACCTGTGTAACGCTTAGAGCTTCAGCTTGTATCCTTGGTCCAAGACGTTGTTTAGCTTGATTCACTTTCATCTTCAAATTATTCCACCTATTTTTAAAAACAACCAAACATATTTTTTAGATACAGAATCCCTTCCAGACAACACAACAAATTTAAAACGTGAAAGGTTTTATTTTGATTATTCTGATTTTAATCGCCTTGCTCTGAGGGTTTTTCTCCGGGTTCTCCGGTTCTCCTGCCTCCAGAAAAAACAACATTTCCAAATTCTAATTCGACCTGGATAGAGGGCCCGCATGAAAACCAGCTTCGGCTGATGTGGCTTCCTTTCTTAATATAGCAATTTATTTACTTTATTTATTTATGCCTCCTTTAAAATTTGGTTTGCCGTATATTATAGAGAAGTAAAGTACCGATATGTTACCTTTGTGGTGCGGCAGCATAGAATTTCTGAGTCATCTCTGGTAGTTTTTGATCGTATTTCTCCAAAAGGGTTATAGTCCTCTTCATTGCTATAAACTTGCTGTCCATCTCAGCCTGCTGAGTACTAACCTGCAATCACAACACAAGAACGTATTATTTTCCAGTTATTCTGAATTAACAAACACATGTTTCACTTGTGCAAGGTGTCTCTAGTAAGATATGAGATCCGCCGAGGTGAAAAGCTTGCCTAGTTCCTGTACGGCTTTTTCCCCAGGCCGTCACGGTATTACTGACGTCACTACTCGTTTCGGTGACGTATCCGGGACGAATGGCTTTTTTCGCTCGGACCATGTGACCCGAAATGAGTTGACCGCGACGAAAATAGAGGCCTAGGAACTAGGCAAGTGAAAACCCAAGTCACTCTACCTCATTAAAGACTCTCATGAGTCTCATGAATGAAGCGATGTCTTGTTCTTCTCCAGTAATGGCTTCTATTCCAGGTTCGATGCGTTTCAAGAAGGAGTCGAGATCATTTAAAGTTGAAGACACCTGGTCTGAGAGGTACTTAGTGTAAACAAACATCCACTTGCTAGCATAGGTCCCAAGCACTTGTTTGATAGGTCTCATGTTAACTCTCATCCAGCCAACATCGCACCAGTCCTGCAAATTGTAGATCTCATCTCTTGCCGTCTAAAAATAAAGCAATAAAACGTTTGTTTTCAAAAGGTTTATCAAGAAATGTCGAAATTAAGAGTTTTTTAGTAGAGGTGTGGTGAAGGTTTTAACAATTTCTACCCTAGCCTCTATAAATGAAAGAAATAGGTTGGTTGTCTTTTCCTGCACGTAGCAATCCCATGATGTTTCATCTGCCATTACTTTAAAACGGTAAGTACATCTTTACATTTGGTCTCTTGGTGACAATGCAAACACGAAAAAGCAGCTAAGTATTTGGTAGAGCCTTTTACTGTCTTTGTATAATCTTCACGGTTTATTTTACTGTTTATTCGAAACAGAAACGGCATGGAAACAATGGTAAAGGTGTTAGTTCTAAAGGTACAAACCTGATAAATCTCAATTTCCTTGTCAAAGTCATCCAGAGATGGTCCTTTTTCGTCTCTAATCTCTTTAGAAGCTGTCATTTTCTTTGGGTTTAGGAACGTCTTCTCTGACAAGCCCATTGCACCACTAGTGCTTAGAGTCGAGGCAGCAGCTGAGCTACGATTGGACCTGAATGCAGACAACATTGTGAATTAAAGACTTGATCTGTAAAAATGTTGACTACCCTCTGCTTAGTGACACACCATGTTTATTTAAACGTGTAGTCGATGTAGACGCTCAAACGTTTAGTGAAGTTTACCAATCAATGTGTTTTCGTTGGGTTTACATTACTAAGCTTAGTATTGGGTTGTTTGTGTCCAGTGTTGTGCAGCATCAGTGCTATAACAAATATAAATGAGCAAAGAAATTGTTTACTGGCACAGTCTCGTATTAGACTGAACAAAATCTCCATTTGGCGTGCACAACGTCCCCTGCACTTTCCAGAGATCAGTGTTCTTTTCCCTTATGTATTCCTGTTAGCGACGTTTGGAAGACAAAAACTGCTTGCAAAATGAAGATAAAACATTAGGAGTCTTCTACCTCTCGGTGACTAGATCAACAATGTTCACAACCATTGTACAGTGCACTCTACGGCACTATCCCACCAGAAAAAGACAGACATATGCTGTTACACAAACCTGTAAGTCCGAATAAATTACCTTGGATCTCTTTCTTTCTCTCTCCGGGATTTTTCTGATGTCATAGATGCTCTTGATCGTATGAGCTCAGAACGGTTCATCTTCCTTGGATGAGCCACAATGTTGCCTGCCAGAAACTCCTCAAATGTTCGCTGTACATCTTGAATCCACAAAAATGCATACTCGCGAAATGTTGCCAGAAAACTCTGCAACGAAAGTAATTGTGTTTGTTGTCACAAATGAGATGGATGTCCATAATGTTCGCTTGATAAAATGTATGGTATTTACAAGGCTAAAAAGGTTAAAAATTGTAAAATTAAAATGTTGAAACCAAACGTTTTCGGCTGTTTGCGATCATCAGGGTTGATGCCATCATCAACCCTGATGATGGCAAACAGCCGAAAACGTTTGGTTTCAACATTTTAATTTTACAATTTTTAACCTTTTTAGCCTTGTAAATAACATACAATGAGATAGATGTTATTACGAAAGGCACAAGTAACATGACATGTTAAGTGACAAAATACTGCATTCAATATCTCGTGGGTAGTCACCTCTTAACCTTTCATTCGCATTTCAGGCCATAACTCTTAAATTCTCCCTTTCCAAGATAGTTTGATATCTGTATTAATTGCTAACAGTGGTACACTGCTGGGATACTGTGTCACGGAATAGTATCCCACCCAGGGAAAGAAACAACCCTTTAAAGAGAGAAAATGCATGTCCCTAGTAAGATCATAATCACTGTAACGTACCTTGCATTCAGAAGCATTTTGTTCCACCACGTCTTTTGTTTGCTTCACTAGTGTCTGTATCTCATTATCATCAGCAATAACTTGCTTGTAGCTCTAAAGAAACACATAACACTGTCATCAGTTGCAAGGATTTTTAGTGACCAGAACTCCTGATTACATAAAATTAATTTTCTTGAGCATGAACAGCGTGGTACTTGCGAGGGGCTGTTAGGGAATATATCAGTCATTCACTTGAAAAAAGCTTTAACTTCAAGTTTCAGTCCTGTCAATTCAGTGCATTATCTAAGGAAAATACATCTACAAAAATAGTTCAAGAGTACCAAAACGTGTGTTAACCCTTCTTTTCACAACATATTAATTTAAATCTTGTTTACGCATCTATTTACATGTTAGTTCTGCAAATTTGGTGGTAAAGGAAGACAATATCCCGTAGCTGATTATTCTCTTTCTTCTCATGAACTCTCTCCCGGACATAGCATAAATTATATAATAATGAAAAATAAGACTGATCACTTTTGGAGACAGTTCAGCCTCGTTTTACCTTTAGGTCTTCATCCAAAGGTCTCACTGAGTCTCCACGTCCCAGGAAATCATTCAGCCATCCTTCCACGCTCTCTTGCACACTAGATGAGGCAGACGTATCGTCAAGTGATGGGTTAAACAGAACTTGGGAACCAGTCAGCTCCAAACGAATGGTCAATATGGGAAGTACCTCAGAATCCTGTAATATAACATATCACGTTTATAACATAACTAAAAATACTGTAAAATTCCCAAAACACAACCCTAAAAAGAGCAGCTGCCAACCACCATAAGCAATGTTAATTTAGGCACTTTAAATAATTAAAAAAATTAAATCCCAGGGAGTTACTTGCCTGAGACATATTGGAAAAGACAATCTGGTTCAACATAGATCGTAATGAGGTGCAAGTAGATAACTTTAGTCCCTCCAACACCACTCCACTGACGTACTTGATGTAACTCTGCCAGGCAGGGGAGGCACGGCTAATCTGTACTGCCTGTGATGACAAAAGAAAAAGTTAATCATGAGACAGGTTGTGTGTACTATTTAGTGTTTTATTGCTCATGAAGGACCTTTAAGAACTCTCAATACGTGACTCTCACCTCAAAAGTAGATTGCAGTAATGCATGAATTCTGTGTCCTCCTACTGTTACAGTGTGCTTATGAGCCTCGTGAATCATCCTAGAAAAACAAAACAGAGGAAGTACTCATGAAGTAATGAAAATATAAAACGTAAAATGGCAACTTAAACAAAATGAACAGATGAAGATTTGCATTTTTCTTTTTGGAAACAAAACTTTTGAGTTGCCAACGGGAGTCAAACCTATGATCTATTAGGTACCGGCTGGAAGCTAAAAGGAAACTAAGACAAGCAGGCAACTGTCCTGGGCAAGCAAACTTTTAGAGCTGCTTGTCTGAAAGGCAGCTGGTATTTTTTTCAAGCCCTGAAACAAATGAAGATATGCCCTCATGAAATGTTGTACTGGGGGGGGGGGACTCGCATATGAGAGTGACAGGGATGCTCGTCGTCTCGCTTATGGTTGTAAATTCCGGATTTTTGGTCTTACTTAGGGTGTTCTGGGCAAAACACCAATATTTTTAGCCATAATGGTCTCGTTTAGGGTTACAAACGAAGAGATATACAAATATAAATTCTATTCTTAGTTTTCTGGTATCGTTTCAGGGTTCTCCCTAGTTTTCAGCACAGCAGGTAAGAAAACTTTTTAAACCGGTAAAGAAATTTCGGTAAATCCCAGCCGTTTTCTAGTTTACCTACATGAAACAGAATGTTGTCCAAATGCTGGTCGAAGTTTATTTCATGACAACTTTATTACGGCCTTGCAGACTTTCGCCTGCTATACAGCCTAAGAAAAACAGCATAAAATCTTCTGTTGTTTTAAGGATACATTTGCTGTCGCTTACATGACGTACTACTTAAAAAATCGGCGGTCCTATTTCTCACTTCTGGAATTATTTTTACCTCTTTGCCTTTGTGATTGTTTTTATTTTCAATGGACAAAGTGAAAGGACAGCAAGGATTGCTGCCACTTCATTGTGGAATCGATCGTGGAAACTGTGCAGATGTGCACTTGCGGCGAAGTGAGAAAGACCAGCAAAACTTGCTCTTTCTTCGATACCAGCCCTCAGAGATTCGGAAAGCGAAGGGAAATAAAGAATTTGAATACTAGCACAAATTCGTAAATGAATATTGCATTTGTCGCTGTTTATTTTCAATCTGTTATTTTATATTTTCAATCATGACTACGAGGGTGAAACAAGTGGTGTTACTTTGTTATTTACCTGTTGAATTTACAAGATATCTTAGCGATTCTAGGCGGTAAAGAGTCGTGTTACAAGCGGTAAATTTTACCGGTTACCGCCTGATAAGGAGAACACTGTCGTTAGGGCTTGAGAAAAGCTTCAGCCACACCCAGATTGGTTTCTTTTAGGGGTTCTTTTCAAAATTTCTTACGAGCATCCCCATCTGTTTCATATAGGAGTCCCCCCCCCCCCGATGTTGTAACAACATTTGTGTCCCACAGTTCCTTTTACTGACCTGTGTTGTTCCTGTAGTTTATTCATTGAGAATGACTTGGTGGAGTCACGTGGACTAAATACATCTAACTGGCCATTTTCAGACCATGATGCTGCAATGTTGCAGATTTCTCGGAAGTTACTTTGTACCACACCCAGGTTACGATGGAGGTCATCACACACCAGGTATGATGCATGTTCAACAAAATCAACTGATTCCACTGTTTTCCACGTGTACACATGAAGACCTTGACCTAGCAACTGATATTTACCAAGAAAAAAAACAAGAGAAATCAATCTAAGATGCCAATAACAGAGCAAAACACATGCACGAGACCTGATTAATGTTACCTCCTTTCTATGAGTCTGAGAGTTTCTGGGGGTTTTTGCTTTTCTCTTTTTAGTTGTCTTTAGTTGAAACGTGGGTCTTAGAAGCTAACGTGACACAAACATCTTTGGCTGAATGTTTTCGTAAAAAATAATGCACGGCCACAGCCAGAATGAATCATGAAAGAAAACTTAACAAAACGATCTCTGGTTAAAAATAGTAAAACCTGTACAAGCTTTCCACTGTTAGACCTACTCTTCGACAATGAAATAAATATTTTCAGCCATGAAACACATTAATTTTTCCATCATTATTGGTTTCCTTACATATTTTAACAGAAATCTAAGGTGTTCTAACTTGACGTGTTAATCAGAAACCTATACAGCTGTAACACAATAGCCATTATTTTCCCTACCTCGTCAATCTTGGCAAGTTTCCTCTCAAACAAGGGCATTTCAAAGTCCTTCATGTTTGTCATGACAGAGTTGTAGCGAGACACTATAGTGTCAAGTCTTGTAGCAGTGGACCTCAATAGAGTGTCATCAGTTGATCTCAGCAGCACACGGGCGGGGTCAGGAAGGCGTGCCAGGAATGGCTCCCCTCCCAAGTAATGCACCTCTCTTAAAAGAAGCATTAGCTCAGGATCAAAGTTGACATGTAAAGTGGGTTTGCTGCCTTCACTCTCAGGTTCTGAAATCTAAAGGTAAGAACAAATATAGAGCGTTTTCACGTGACGTCACATTTTTCGCGGGAAATTTGAGACGCCATATTGGTGTTCCACTTTTCCATCATGGCGGTATATTCCCTCTCGGATTATGTGAACAACCTCGATCTCCACGTGAAGAAACCTACTCTGATGAGATTTCTTGTGTTGGAATGGATCCTGTAATAATTCCGGATAAAACATACGATCCAGAATGCTTGCCTCCTGTCGAATCTATGGTTTTGCTGTCGTTTTGAGTGCTAGAAACCGGCTATTACAGGTCTTACAGTAAGGACCAATCTTTCAGAAGTTCACACGGGCGTATAATCAACTTATTCAGGGTTTGTAAATAGCGTTAAAGAGTATAAAATAGGCAAAAAGTTCATCGTTCTCGGAAAGGTTAGACATTCACAAAGAATGAACGATTCAAATGTTACGCTTTCGATAATAACCGAGCAAAATGGTATGGCGGGACAAGGCAAATGTGGCTCGCATATCACAAGAGTTCTGTTTTACATCGAGGCATGGAATCAAAATAGGAATAAAGGAAAAACTTTCATGTTGTGGCTTTAAGTTTGATTCGCCCTTTCTCTGTTTCTATTGTTTCAAGGAGCAGAAACATATCAACAACTTGTCAGCCAACTTCGATAATTTGCAGCAAATGTTGTCTGAGTTAATATATTTGCCTTCCTGTGATACAAAAGTTGACCAAAATTGTTTGCCCAATGTTTAAATACCAGGTTATTCATTTACTTTCCAACCCAGTCTTTCAAATGCTGGAGGAGTTGGCTTTTGTATCAGGGCAGATCATTCAGTTATTTACAACTAGTCCTGAACTCACAAAAACAACAGATGACTTTGAGGATCTATGGGTAGAAATGCAAAATGAATCTCAAAGAAACATGATCTGTAGTGTGATTTATCTGCACCCAAATGGTTATATACAAAACTTTATGGATAATCTTAACTCTACAGTTGACAGGATTCATAGGAAGGATAAGTTCTGCATGTACCTTGGGAGATTTCAATCTAGACCTCCTTAAATTGGATTCTCACGCAGATACAGAAAACTTTTTAAATACCTTAGGGGTCCCCTAGTTTTCAACCACACATTTTACAACCCACCCGAATTACTGACCACTCAGAAACATCTCACCTCAAGTGGAAATCTTGTTTATGATCTTACTGATCATCTACCTAACTTCCTAATTGTAAAAAAATATATTCTTCTCTTCCCAATAATATTAAGATCTAATAATGAGATGATTTTTATTTTTATGAATCTGCTCTTATTCAAGATATCCAGTGATCCTAATGTAATGTTTAATTCCTTTTACACTAGAATCTCAGAAATAATTGTTGTTCATATCCCTATCAATCAACTTTTTAAACATGAATCTAAAATGAAATCCAAACCATGGACAACTGCATTAAGCGACTCAATTATCATTCTAAAAGAAGTATATGAAAACCAAACCTACTTATTATCATTCAAAATTTAAACTTTTAGGAATGGGCATAACCACTTGCTAAATGTGAGTAAAAATAACTATAAAAATAATCACTTCCATGTAAATAAGTCTGATTCCAAGAAAGTCGACTGCATGGAAGGGGATAAGACAACTTGTCAACCTTAGATGCAGATCTGGATGTACTCCCACCAAATTACTTGTTGACGATGCTGAAAAAAATTGATCCTAAGTCAATGGCAAAATTATGCTTTTAACACTTTCTTTGTTCATATTGGATATTTTTTGGCTAAGAGTGTTCGTAGAGTAAATAAATCCCCCCTTCAGTATCTCACACCTTCATCTCAGGATAATTTCTTTCTATTTCCCATAACAACTGTGGAAATTGAAATTAAAATTATTAAACTGAATGCCAGCAAGTCTACTGGACCCTTTAGTATACCAATCAACATCCTAAGAGCTACTAAATATGCCATATCTAAGCCTCTACTACGAGAAATTATATTTAATAAATGCTTCCTTTTCAATTCTACTGGAATTGTCCCAAGCAATTTTTTAAAAAAGCTGAAGTTACCCCTGTGTTATAAACAAGTTTAGGCCTTACAAACAAGTTTAGACAATTCTGTCCATATTCAATAAACTGTTGGAAAAATTGATGCATAAGAGAATACTATACCTCTTGGCAAAGAAGAAAGTAATTTATTGCAAACAGTTTGGACGGTTTCTGTGAAAACACTCCACTGATCATGCCATTCTAAGCATCATCGACTTGATACAACATGCAATTGACTGCAACGAACTTTCTTGTTGTATAATTATTTTAAGATTTCAGTAAAGCCTTTGATACTGTAAATCATAACATCTAGAGTGAGAAACTAGATTATTGTGGATTTCGTGGAGTAGCGAAAGATTGGTTCACCTCATATCTTACCAACAGATATCAGTTTGTTTTCTTGGGACATACTGTGTCAGATCTTCAATCTTCGAAATGCTTGCAGCTAACTCGGTCATTTTCTAACATATAGCATCAGCTAAATCGTCTCTACTTATGGCAGAAATACATCTTCCTCTTTCCGTAGTCAGGTATTCCACGTACTTGCCTTGGTTGACAATAACACGTAGAACACGAAAAATCTCAGTTTTTCACCACTGGGCCTTCTTTTTCCCCGTATTATTGCCACAGCCGACGAGAATGCAAAGAATCTTAAGGTAAATGAGTTGTTTCGCGCATTAAAGTAGTCGAAAAACTGTAAATTATGCTCTAACTGTTGTGTGACGCTACTCAATCTCTGCTTCGATGGAACACCAATATGGCGGATAAAGTCGGTTGCCATGACAATGGAGAAATCTGGTCACGTGAGTGAAAACGCTCTATTGCAGTGTTAAAGCAAAAATTAGCAGAAGGTCACTTCATTAAATTAATATCATTAAGGTTTTATTGCAAATGTTGCAAACGATTCCTCGTATTCTTAGCGGTATAAACAGATTTAAACCCCCCTTTATGGAAAAAAAAATCATAACTGATAATCCACGTTGTAGCATTTTCAAAACGTTACCATTAACATAAAGCTTTTGGGTCGTATGCAACTTGTATTTTTGTAAATAAAAGGCAGGGTTTTCCATTTCAAATACAGTAATTACAGTTGGTGTATAAGAATTTATAACAGGTGGACAAATTACAAAACATTTGTAATGTATGTCATGGAGTTGTTCTCGCCTTCAGAAAATGTCAGCCCTGTAAGGTACAAGTATTCCTGAGCAATAGCCAGCTATTATGTGTACGATGGATAGCTTATTTGCGAATTGCAGTCTTATAGTGCCTATAACCCCCCAAAAAAATTTAAATGAAATGTCAACAATCTAAAGGTTAGTTTGTCCACTTACCAGCAGCGGCTGTTTTAATTTGGCTCTGAGTTCAGGCTCCATAGTACTTTGCCAGTGCCGAATAGTATCTGCTTCACACCTGCAAAAATAAAATATTTCTTTTAAAGCCAACACCATTCTGACTAAACACAGTTCTGTTAATTACATTCTACATGTAGGAAGACATAAGGACTTCCTATTAATAAGAAATTCATCAGGTTACAGAGATCCTGCACAGATTTCTACTCTTAATGACCCTGTACATGTGGAACACGTACTGAAGACTGTGAGCAAGTACATAACACCATATAAGCTATTGTTTCTAACCTTTCAATGTCTTTAATCAGATCTGAGTATGTATCCCTAAGGCGCCAGCCATCATCACCTTTGAGAGATGCTGGAGACACACGGTGTAACCGGGACATGGGCTCCTAATGTAAGGAAATGAATAGATGAAATGATTATGTACAATGTACATGAACTTTAAGTCAACTGTATTTTTGCAAAGCGACCTAACAGCCACTGTGGACATTTAAGCTGGTACCAACCACATTTACTGAGGTAGCCTTTCTGAAGTCCAAAAGGGTACCAGGATCAAGTTTTAAAATCTAACCTTCAAGTAATTGAGAAAATAATCCCATCACAAGAAAATCTGCAAGTCTGGGGATGCATAGTTAGCACAAAGACAAGATCAATTTTAGGAATGCCTTCAGGTTTTGACATGGGGATTTGGGGTGATTATCAACAACTTTAAACAGGTTTTTCTTCTTTTCTGGCTATGTGGCCACTGTATACACCTAATTGCAATAAGGTTGTCATAGAAAAAGGAAAAAGGAAAAGGTCAAATAGGAATTAATTAAGCCCATGCATAGAAATTTATTCGCACTGAGATGGCCTCAATATGACCAATATGCCTCCAAATACGAATAAATCAATTTATCTTGTCACAGCATAAAAAGGTGGACTCAAAGTGTGCTGATAAAAACTCATGAGTTTTCTGTGAATGAATAAGTTATGAAACAACGCTAATTAATTCCTATTTACCTTTTACATTTTTTCTTTTTTTTATGACAACGTTTTTGCAATTAGGTGTATGTCTGTATTTACCTGTATGTGTATCTTAAACCCTCGTAGCCACAGCAGCTTGTTTGCAACTGGAGGAAGGTGTGGATAAGCTGGGGGAGAATCCATGTGTGACTCAAAAAATGTCCTCATGTCCAACAACTCTTGGGTGAAACCATGTACTAGAGCAGTAAATGTATCCCGCAAATTGGCCTAGTGCATTCATAGAAAGGTAAAACATATATCACCGTGGTCAGATTTAAAAATGAAATGATGCTAATTTTCTTTACACTTCTTATTAAAGAATACTCCCTGACCCTTTAGACTAAACTTGACTGTGCAAACTCTCTAGACCCTTCATTCATCAACTTGAAAATTAATTATCTTTTTTTCCTCAATATATCAAAACTATGTTATGAAAAATCAGCCAGATACTAGTTTTCACCCTAACTTTGCAATCTTTTGAAAATGTACCCATTGTTAAAGGGGTGACAATTTCACATGAAGCCATCAGTTGGACAGTATTGAACGAATAAGATAAAAGAGAGAACAACAAAAGCAACCTAGGGAGAATTAACAGAAATAGAAGGAACAATCAATGATGCCATAATCTCCCAGTATCTATCCCCTGTATTTTTATAGTTTAAACTTCGTGTCTGCAGGTCTCACCTGAACAAGTTCTCGTCCACTGATTCCTTCAAATACTTCCAGAAGTCTGAGTTTGGCTCTTGTGTCCCAGCACTGCTTAAAGCTCTGCCTCATTACATCAGCCAGATTGTGCTCTAAATCCTGATAGACAGCAGTAAGCATAGTCCACATCAAGCTTATTACCCAAGCTTTTTGAAACAACTACTGTTTCTGCAGCTGCTCAAATTTAAAATGTTGTGCATGAACTTCTTCAAATTGCAATGCCTAATGTCAGATTCATTAATGCTTCAGCACAAAATGAGGATTTTCACATTCACAATACATGTAAAGGGGTTTCATTCTAGTTGAAATTGATTGACAGTTTTGGCTACAGTCCATGTTATATAAACAAATGCTATAAAATAACTGCTCAACTTACTCTTATTACAGATCGGAAAGCAAAGAATTCTCTTTCAAACTCCTGAGTTTCATTTGCATTCAGCACATCCTGTGAAATAAAATATATTAACATAGTTTAAGTGCTAATTACTTTTACTTCCTGAAGGTTCAACTACTGTATACAAACAACTGAAGAAAGTATTCTCGGAAACCATTGCCTTTTACTTTCTCACTGATTGGTCTACATTTAAATGCCAGTTCTAAGAACTTAGAAACTAGAAACTAACCCATATTTCTTATTTTTCTCAAAACTCTTCTGCATCACCATATACCCATAAAACATTTAACAATTTTTTTCTTTATTCTCAACACTTGACCTGATGTATCCATCATTCAGGGCTTTCAATGAGTTTTGAAGTAGCACCATCTGGAAGCCAACTATGAAAAGCTGAAAACACTCTTCCTTCATTTTAGCTAATTCTCAGTCTGTTGTTTCATACAGGAATTTATGACGCATTGAAATGCACGTTGGGAATAATGTCAAGGTCGTTCTACTTGTTATTCTTGTTTTGCAACAATATCTGGCATTCATAATTAAGGTTAGTTTGTCCCAGAATTTTTATATCGGCTAGTAAACATTCCGTCATGCTCAAATGAACATTGCAGGCAGAGATTGTGTAGTATGGACTGGAAATCATCTTTAAGGGAGTTGGAAAAATTTCGTCTGGTGGTTCATGATGGAGTACCAGCTAGAGTTCTGGTGTGTGATGATTTCCTTAAAAGCCTTGATCATTACTGCTGGGAGAATAGGATTTTAATCATTCCCAAGGGAATTTGAGGGCTGAAAAAAGAACAAGTGATCTTACATGTGGCATCTGCTGAAAAGACCGGACAGCCTCCAGAAATTTGAGATGTATCTCCTTCACTTGACTGTCCAAGCTATTGCCGCCAGCACCACCAACTTCAGCAGTGCATGTTAACATCTCAAAATGCTGTGTGGTCTGAACAAGCTCCAGTACGTCATTACAACGTTCCATGAAACTGTTCAGTGATGTAAAACAGACATTGTTTCGTGCAGGCCAGGGAGAGTCAGTCCACAGTTCTGTAGTATCAAGACTGTTGTGGCTTTCTGAGAAGCTGGAGCGTCGGTTGAAGATCTTAGTTGTCTTGGGTGTCAGGCTGTCATTGTATAATTTGCTGTGCCATACAATGCCTCCACTGTCCATGCTATGAAAAATCAGACAAACTCATGTGAAAATACTGCTAAAACTTATATTGTAAAAGGGGGAGATAGAGTGTGCAGGGAAAGACTCAAATTTTAAGCCAGCCTCAAGCTTAGTGGTCCATACAGACTGGAGCTTATTCCGATTTCTGTAGCATGATTGAAGCAACTAGGAGTATTTCTACTCCCCCACGGATGGGATGCTAGTCCATTACAGGGTTACCCCCAGCATAAGTTCCCTGATACCCATTTATACACCTGACTTGCACAACACAGTGACCCCAGCCAGGCTAGAACCCTGACCCCTCGTTCTGGAGTCCAGCGCACTAACCACTAGGCCACTGTGCCTCCCCACTTTTCCTTAGGTTAAAGGAATTAAATGAATCAGCTTGAAGGGAATCAGTTTACTATCTACAGAAGCTTTGATAGTACAGTAGATACATAACTGTAAATATATTATGGAATATTTAATATTTCATGACATATTTACAATATATGTAAGTGACAGACAACTGTTCACAGCCAGGCTACCCAAAGTTGTATGTTTGACAGCTGCCAGTTGTCGCAGCCTTTCATAGACACCAACCACCCTAGCAACAGATAATAAGGTCCATTCAGCACTTGACATGCACAACACATGCTGGACAAACCCCAGGGGTACTCCCATATAAAGGGGGTGGGGATGCTGTTTGGAAATTTTGAAAAGAACCCCTAAAGGAGACCAATTTGGGCGTGTCTCAAGCTTTTAGGACCCCTAAAAGGTACCAAAATAGGAAGAGCCAAATCAGCTGCCAAACACTACTTTGCATGCCAGAAACAGCCAACCTCAATAAGGCAGTTGTGACATGCCATTTTGTTGTTGTTGTTTTTTTCTCAGAGGAGAAGAAATTAAATTGTGATTTCATTGACTCACTTGGTTCCTGACAGTTCAGAAAGCCTTTGCTGATTCGTCTCATCTGCTCGGTCCTTCTTGTCCAGATAACAGCCTCGGAAAGCAGCACACACACGTAAAGCATCCTTTAAGCTGGTATAAGACTGCGGTATGGAAATTCACAAATAAGTTAACAGAGGACTTCAAGTTCATCAATAATGAAAGCTTTATTAAAGGGTTTCCATTAGAGTCTCACCAATGTGGCTTAAATCTGACTACTTTAAATGTTTCCTTAGAATAAAATTGACCATACAATAAGATAAGGAATGGAATGTAATGTTTCATGGTCTACATATATGTCGCATCAATGAAGGGTGAATATATTTCTCAAAATAAATAATAGCTGATACCAGTTTCAAAAATCTTACTTCTCAAACACCTAAGAACACAGACTAAAATATTCTCAGCAAAATGATGATCAGAAAATTATACCATATCTAGAAACCTGTGTACAGCTTCTGCACTGTACATACCTTAACAGATATCAGAAGCAGCCACTTTTCCTATAGGACACTGATTCTGCTCTCAAGAATATCAGCTCATGAGCAGCAAAATTATCTTAAGTTTATTTCTTCTTAAAACAGTTAATAATGCTAGAGACAAGAGACATTGCCTACCGCTAATAAATTTTCCAGCACATGTTCTCCAACCAGCTGCCTCGCTCTGGCAACAACTTCATTTGATAACATGGTTAATAATCTTGTAAAGTTTCTGTTATCATGGTAATACCTGTTAAAAATAGCATTTAAACAAAGAAATTAGCACTAGTGATAAGTGGGTGTGTTGTGCTTTAAATCTGGCCTTTGTTTCATTTACGTTTCCGAAGGAATTTAATTTTTCTTTTCCTTTGTTTTAAGTTATAATAATGAATTTGTGACAATTCACACTGGCCTGAAAAATTTCAATCCCAAAATGAATTTATTCCACCTGAACACTACAATGGCATATTTCCTCTAATGAAATCAACCAATGAATTTAAGCCACAACACATAGACTGGAAGAAAAAATAGTGCTGGCACTTTTGTGAAGTATGTACACTATATTACATGTAGTAAGGGAGAAATAAAGCTGGCAATTCCAAGCTGGTGACCAGCATATCTTGCACTAAGGACTCGCTGTTTACATCAGCCCACACTGCCATTAAGTTTAACTCTGACTAGCTTATGTATCATGAAGCAACTAGGAATATTTCTATTCCCTCCGGATGGGATTCTAGCCCATCACAGAATAACCCCAGCATTCACTCAGGCTGTTCATTCAGGCTACATCTTTCCCAAAGATACAACAATACTGGTTAGTACTGAAACCAATCCAGACTTAATGATCCAGATGCCAATGCACTACATTGTGTTAGCATTAGCCCAGGCATTTTCTACAAATAATGACTTGCTTTGCTGATTAGTTTTAAGAGGTGCAGTGGCCTTATGGTTTGCATGCTGGACGCAAGACAAGACATTTTACTCTCACAGTGCCCCTCTCCAACCAGGTGTATAAATGGGCACCAGCAAATTTAATGGGGGGGTAACCCTGCGATGCACTAGTTAGCATCCCATTTAAGGGGGAAGTTGAAATACTCCTAGTTGCTTCATGCAACTGAAACTGGGATAAGCTTCAGCCTCATAGGCCACTAGGATTGCATGCAGGCTATACCTTGCTGGTCAGTTAATGAGATACTTACCTTGAATAGACCCATACAAGAAAGAGAGTGTGCATCAAGGGAGGGAAAACTGACACCATGTCAGCAGATTTGGTGGCATAATGAAGCTTCTCAAACCAGGGCAGAAGTGTGCTCAGAAACTGCAGGTTATCATTGGTCTCTGCTTCTGCCTGAAAATGATAGGGTCAATAAAATTAATTATTATATAAACTGCAGTGGTAGAGCGAACGAGTGGTAGCAAATCGGGAAATGGTATCACACATGTGTGGATAAAAATGATATCCACACATGTGTGATATCATTTTTGACCAATCAGCTCGTAGAGTTTGCCGTGTTTCAATGCTCAATAAGCCAAATTTTATCGATATTAAGTCGAAACAACTTCGGATCTTCATCGGCAATCTTCGGTAATCTTCGGAAAACTTCGGAAATTTTCGGAAAATGTTCAAAATCATTCGTACAACCTTAGGACAACATTTTGAAAATCCTCGGAAATCTTCGGAAAATGGTCGGAAATCTTCAGAAAAACTCCAAAAACATCGTAATTAGTAGGTTTATATAATAAACAGAATAATACATGGTTGCTTGGATATATGAAATTTATCTTCTCATGTTCAAAACCGATATCTCACTCCTGAGCTATTTTTGAACACTCGAAGATAAATTTCATATCTCCACGCAACCATGTATTATCCTCTATATTTTGCACTTGGTGATAATGGGTTGGACCATGTATGAGATTTTTAAAATAATACCATTCACCTACGGGATAGGGTTTTAAATAAAAAGTAACAGTCTTCCAAGTGCATGTATTTGTTGTGGTTTAAATTTTTCTTTGGTTGAAATTTTTTCAAACCAGTTTATTAACATTGTCTCATATTCATTATCATAATCTGAAACAAAAGGAAATAAAAATCAAACAGGTTTGAAAAAATTTAAACCAAAGACAAATTTAAACCACATATCGTGGTTCAAAACAATAACGACAAACCCCTCTTAAGAATGTCTGTAAGTAGCAAACGCTCCACATAACAGTACTAACCTTTGCAATTTCTCTTTTTACAAGATGAAATGACTGAGCATATGTACTGTGAGCATCCTCCAGATTCATCATAATATTGAGAGCCACATGTGAACACAGCTGCTCGCTCACTGACGTGATCTTCTCCAATCTCTCTGACCACATCTAATCAACAGATATATTAATGAATAAACACACAATGAAACAAAAAACGCAAAGGCATATAGTTACATAAAATGGTCCCCATCTTTCACTATTCTACATAAAAGGAAGGTGTCTGTGGCCAAACACCCAACAAGATTGACTTCAAGACCTGGTGATTTGGTAAAGGCTCATACACTGTGAGCCCTTCTTACATCTAGCAACAATTCAAATGACCCTATCTTCAATCTCCCCCATCCCACAAAAAAAACTATAACCCACTTTCTGACATCACTGACGTATCCCAGTACACAATATCACTTAAGGCCAGTACACAGCTAATTAATTGTGCAACTTCATAAAAAGTTTGAAAAAGTTTGTACTTGACCAAACAACTAAAGTGGACATATTATTATTATTCTTGGTTTTCACGTGACGTCATCAAAATTCTAAAATCTAAAATCGATAGACCCCTGAGTTTTTATCCTTCACTGGCTATTAGACATCTTTAATATATATCATTTTGAAGGTTTTTAGCTCGATAGCAATCGCCGTCTTTAAGATAGAGCATTTTGAATTTCGGAGTTTCACGCCACGCGAGATCCAAGATGGCCGCCAGAAGGCTGTCACGTTCTCTTTAAAAAATGCCTTATCGTGCGATTTTTAACAATCTGAACAGTTGAGGTTTTGCTAGAAGTGTTTATGTGAATGTTAACTTGTTCACGAGGGTGATCTGACCGCTTTTTGTAGCAAAATTTAATGCCAGATGTTTTCATTGATTTCCGGCGGCCATGTTGGAGCCCAACCAGTTGGACTCCAGCTGGAATTTCCATACTGTGCTCTCTAAATTTGCGTGAAACATTTTGACGGATAACTCGAGTACGGAACAACATACTGACCTGAGACTTGGACAAAAAGTTTATCTAGTAGTTTTCTACAACCTGTAATATTCTTGATTTTTTTGACTCAATAGTTTTGGATTTATTTTTTCGCGGCGTGACAGTGGCGTGACAGTGAAAACCACCTATTAGACAGTAGACATACCTCAATCTCATCCAGGGGACCTGGCTTTGGACCAAACCTTTTTATTTCAGTTTCTGGGTCTAGCTTTAGTGTCACCTATAAACAAAGACAAACTTGTAAATTTATGCTCCTGCCTTAATAATAATAATCTAGTAGTATAAGAATAATAAGAGATTCCGACCGTATGGTTGGCTTCATAGACTCCAGATCAAGCCATTCAGGTTTGAGCAGCATTCTTTTTTAGACATTACATGTACAGTTACATGTAGGAATAAACAGGGATTGAAAAAACTTAGATTCAAGCTAGTCTTTCTGACAAGCAGCTCTCAAATTTTGCTTGCACTGGACAGTTGCGCACTTGCCTTAGTTAACTTATGTACTCTTTCAGTTTTTGATTTAGTCAGCAGATGACTTGCCTTAGGGAGGCCCTTGCCCATCTGGCAAGTGAGCATGAAAAGTTACTTGCCCAGCAGAAAAATCTACTTGTCCTAGACAGCTGGACAACACTCTTTTCTGACCCCTGAATGAATAGTTAATGGCCATGGTAAAGACTGCATGTGAGCCTTCTGCCCATCAGGCGAGGGCTTATCCCGGTTTCTGTAGCATGAAGCGACTAGGAGTATTTCTACTCCCCCCTGCATGGGATGCTAGTCCATAGAAGAGAGGCACTATGAGAGTTAAGTGTCTTAAATAATAATAATAATAAATTATAATAGTTTATTAAAACTCTTTTGCAGTTAAAAAGAAAAGTCTTGCCTGACAACACAACGCAGTGCCCTGGCCTGGCCTGGGCTCAAACCTGGACCAGCCGATACAGAGTCCAGCACACAAACCATTAGGTGCCTCCCAAATAGTCAACAGTAAATGTAAATTGTTATATTTCTTATGTTATACTGTATACCTTAATCTGCTTAATCCAATTTACCACAGCTGTCTCCAGCACATGAATGACAGCTGGTCGTCTACTACTGTATGCCGCAGCCTCTGACAACACCTCAATTGACGGCAGGGGAAGAGTGACCTGGTCTTTAGAACTGCCCTCGGCAACCTGCAGAACTGAAACGAGCCTGTGGACCAAGTCCATCAGCTTGTCTGCACTGACACCTCCGCCCATCTCAATACTCAGCAGCGGCAAAAACACGTCCTTAGTCAAAGTACTGGCATGGGTCAAGGGCTGATACGAACAGTCACAGAAGGCCACATCTGTCATTATGTTGTCTCTAGAGAGCTTTCCTGCGTCATGGATCTTGACAAAGTAAACTGACTTTTCTCTCACGCCGCCGGGTGGAGTAAGTGACGCTACAAGATTTTTACCAGCAGGCGATGTTGAGGAGTAAATAAACAGCTTTTTCACTTCTTCATTGTTGCAGAACTCAAACATAGCCTCCCTGGAAGAGAGATTATTTCATAAATGAATTTCAAAAGAAAATCAACTGAAGAAAACCCTTACAATTTTTTTTTTTTTTGCAATATTCATGCACAATTCACACAGAGGCCATCTGGAGTACAAAAAAGTATATCTTGTATCCAATCACTAATGATAAAAATAAATCCTGCAAATAAAGCACTAATTTCAGGCTCTGTGCTACTAGTCTTTTTGCCAGTAAGAGAAAAGCTGGTATCCTGTGGCACTGAGTCCACCTTACCACTTTCTTCAAAGAGTGACAAAGGTGCTTTAGTGCTTTAAAAGCTCTAGCATCAAATTATTAGCAGTATTGTTACTCCTCTGAGGATGGGATGCTATTATGTCACAGGTTACCAGCCAGCATTTTGTCAGGCTTTCCAAGTCATTTGCCAGCATTTCATTTATTTCGTTTACAGTGATTTTATATTACTGGTAATTTTTTCCCTCATAGTGTTTTCTAAAAGTCAAGAAATAGAAAATATTTTTTCCGTGTTTCCATCAATAGTTCGGGAGAACTTGAAAAAGATGTGGAAACACTCAGCTATCGGCTTGTGTTCCAACCTGACAGCATTTCGTGTTTTCCCAAACGTGCACTTGTGTGGAACATGTTTTCTTTTTGTTAAGTAATACTAATATCAACTCCAAATGGGCAGAGCTGTGTCCATACTATAAGGGAAGCCTCGAGCCATGCGGCCCATACTGCCGGAGCTTATCCCGGTTTCGGTAGCATTAAGCGGCTAGGAATATTTCTACTCCTCCCTAAATGGGATGTTAGTCCATCGCAGGGTACCCCCCCAGCATTATGTCGCCGGTATCCATTTATACACCTGGGTGGAGAGAGGCACCATGAGAGTAAAGTGTCTTGCCCAAGAACACAACACAGTGACCCCGGCCAGGTCGCGAACCCGGACCGCTCGATCCGGAGTCCGGCGCACTAACCATTAGGCCACCGCGCCTCCTGTCCATACTATAGAATGATGTAAAATTATGTGAACTCTGGTTTCTCTGGGACTAAGTGAAATGTCTGAAAAATACAGTGTAGATAGGTGTTCTTAAGGAAACTACAGGTACTTGTAGGTTCCACATGAAAAAGATAATATTCAAATACAAAAATATTCCTGCAAATTATAACCAATTCAGTTCGTTACCTGCTCTTTTCATTGGTAAACATATGTTTGAGTTCTTCTGCCCGTGGTTTGAGGGAAGATGTCACTCGGGTCTCTATCCACCTTAGCCTCTCGTCAAGCTCCATCTTTCACTTAGCTATATCTTTGCTAAAAGTAGTTAAACTTGATTTCATTAGTTATCTGAAAACCAAATGGAAGGAAGAAGAATTAATATAAGATTTTTTGTCATAGAGTGATTTCATTTAACCAGTGAAACAATATCTACCAGTTTGTGTGTAATAGCCAAAAGGAAACAAAAGAAAACAATGGAATTAGTGTCAAATAGTATCTAAAAGTGTAATATCTATTTCACGGGTTTACCGAAATCACTCTAACATGAACATCACAACCCTTCTTTCAGAGCTTGCAAACTAAATATTAACCTTTTGGGGTACCAGAGCTCCATTATACATTATGTACACTGTACAAAGGTGTGTTTCTTTAATATGTGCTCCAAAAATATTAATAATCTGACAGTATGCTTACTAGGCAACTACGTATACATCGTAGCAGTGGCTTGGTCTCTGGGCTCCATAGCTTAATATTCTGCCAACCATGGAAAATCCGGGTGGGAGGGGGTTGGGGACTCTGGAAATCTTGGTGGAAGGGGGGGGGGGGGCTCGGCTTAAAGATCCTTCCTTGGGCGGTTTTTTTCTAGTGTCTGACATTAACAGACTGCAATCTGCAAACTGCAGACTAAGAGTATATATCGTGTTACCATTACCACCATTTAGAGCTAATTGTAAACAGGCTAACGGGAGTGTTTACATGTATTTTGGGCTAACCCGTAACCTAGAGCAATAGTCAGGCTAACAGGAGAAGTGAAAGTCTGCACCTTTGCAGTCTGCTGTCAGCAGTCTGTCTGCAAATGTCAGACAGCCATTTTTTTCAACTATAGCGCTTGGTAATTTTTATATATGACTCTGGCGATTGTCAGTGATACCATTGTCAGTGTTAAGCATTTAGAAATTCCACTGCCAAATCAGCCATCAGAAGGTTTGAAAGCTTATGAACTCTCCCAAATTAGAAAGGTAATCAATGATCCCCCTTTTGGAAGCCTTTTTTTCAGTTACAATCAAGTACAAGAAAGTCATTAACTGGGTCACAGAGTGAGAGGGGTATGTTTTCCTACACATTTTTTATTGTGTCAAACAATTCTGAAGACATCAAGGATAGCATAGAATCTTTCAAAATTGCCATCTTCCAAATAAAAATTTTAGCAAGATGTGCTACAAAAAACTTATTGCAAAGATTCCAACGTTATTTAATAATTCTTCCAAAACGAAATGTGCTTTGCATTTTGACAGCAGACAACAAAATCAATCAAACTTGAGCTTAATTAAAGCAACGATTAAGATTTAGCACCATATCATTGGGCTTATTGGTTACAATAAATTTTTGGCTGTGAAATGAACAAAGCTTTATATAAGCCTAAAAAGGCTCACGCTTTAAACATCGGTGTGCGCTTTGGTAAATTCATTTTTAACATCAGTCCGATCTCACGAAAAGAAAACAAGCAGTGAAATACCCGTTGATAAGTACAAAATTTGGAATTCGCGCCCACTGTCACAGCCTGCAAAAGTCACTTCTGACTGCAAATTAAACCAGTGCTCTCTACCCTGTTGTAATAAGAGAAAAATTACAACTTACCAACAGGAACTGATCAACTTTTTCACATGGCGTTTTAGATAATATCATATCTGCGAATCCTTGCAAATGTTTCTTGTTTTCGTCTAGCAAGGCTGCAAAAAGTCCGCCATCTTTGTTTGACTTCGTTGCCAAAGTTATAGTCACGTGACATTTTTAAGATCGATTATCGATCGAGGATCAAATCAAGATGGCGGACGGAATGGTCGAAAATGCCTCAAAATGTACAGCCGGGATTATCATCATAGGAGACGAGATTTTAAAGGGTCATACAAAAGACACAAATTCTCACTTTCTCTTAAAGAAACTGTGGTCCTTAGGAGTCAAGGTCGGAAAAGTTTCTGTTGTTTCAGACAACGTGGATGAAATTGCCCACGAGGTGAAACAATTCTCTTCTCGATTTTCCGTTGTTATTACCACTGGTGGAATCGGTCCAACGCACGACGATGTTACAATGCACGGCATTGCTAAAGCGTTTGAAGAAGACCTAGTACTCAACGAAGAGTTGGTGAAGCTAATTTCAGGAGTTTATGACCTTTCAGAACGGCAAATCAACTCATCTCATCTAAAAATGGCCCGAGTCCCTTCATCAGTCAAGCTGGCTTATGGCAAAGATTCTTCAGGAAAACCGAGCAAATTTCCACTCATTTCTGTCCACAATGTGCATATATTCCCTGGCGTCCCGCAGTTCTTGGAAAAAGAGTTTGGGGTTTTGGAAAATCTTCTTTCAATTTCCAACTCTAAGAAACGGTTTTTCTTGCGAAAGATTTATCTTTCAGCAGAAGAAACAGCAATAGCTTCTATTTTGGATGAGGTGGATGAGAAATTTAAAGGAATTGTACATTTGGGATCATATCCTGATTTCTGCAATCAAGAATTTAAAGTCAAGTTAACTGTGGAGTCTGATAATATGAGTGACCTGGAAGAGGCCTGGCACTACCTTCTGGGAAGGTTACCCAACGACCTTATCGTGAAGACGGAGGGAGGAGTCCCTGATGCATCAATTCTAAACTGTAAGTGCTGTTTTATCGCAATGGTGCAGCTTATGGTAATGGTGCAGCCTATGAGACGTGCCTGCAGGGAATCATGGTAGTTGTTTTCAGCAAAACCTACAGGAGACTTGGCAACGCTATATACAACTACCATGATTCCCCGCAGGCATCTCATAGAGGGAATTGGCCATTCAATTAGGGAAGCAGGCATGTCCAACAACTCTCCTGCACCTTTCCTCCCTCTCTCGCAAATTGGCATTGTGTCTAACCTAGCCTGTGAACAAAGGCAGATTTCTGGCCTTTGTTTTTCATGCTACTGAACAAAAGCTGGCTTTTGTTTGGCACACGAAACAAAAGCCATAAAAACACCTGTGTTCGCAGGCGATATCTTACCTCGCAATATCCTATTATGACAGTTTTCAATTAATTCCTTCATACTCAGTGGCCTGTAATAAGAATAGATGATGCAAACTTTGCACATCGGCCTGTCCAAGCAGTAAATCAATATTATGACCACCTTGTTATTGCGGCAACTCACATTGGCCTGCAGAATAGCTCAGTAAAGTAATTTCCTTATTTAACAACCCTTTAATACCACCATTACCCATACTCACTATGGTGGTCAGCTAAACACTCAAATTTTAGCTGGTATTTGAATGTTGGTACAAATTGTAATGCTGTATTTTGCTTTTCTCCCAGGTTCACTCAATCATCATGCAAATGAGGATTGTAAACAGGAACTGAATGTGGAGAAAGTCTACAGCCTGCTGGATCCTAAAGACGAGTCAAACACCAGTGCCTGTGTAAAAGGTGCCTGGGCCATTATACAGCAAACTCTACAGCTATATTCCTTGGATGAATTGTGCATCAGCTTCAATGGCGGCAAGGACTGCACTGTACTGCTGCACATTTTACATGCTGCACTGAATAAATTATCATTCCCACCAAGACAACTGAAGGCTGTTTACATTCGTTATGATTCACCATTTTCACAAGCAGAAGAGTTCATCTCGGAAACAACTGAAA
This sequence comes from Oculina patagonica, assembly GCF_052425735.1. NCBI lineage: Eukaryota > Metazoa > Cnidaria > Anthozoa > Scleractinia > Oculinidae > Oculina > Oculina patagonica. Next base: position 4,103,067 of record NC_135765.1, on the reverse strand, counting down.
GGTACAATTTAAACCTCATAACAATGACTGGAAATATAAAAGCTGCTCTGAAGGCCTTGAAAGAAACTCAGCCTACAATCAAAGCGATTTTGTTGGGTACTAGAAGGCACGACCCTTTTTCTGATGCTCTGCGCACATTTTCTCCAACTGACCCAGACTGGCCACGCTACATGAGAGTTAATCCAATTCTGGATTGGCATCATGCTGATGTCTGGTCTATGATCAGAGAGTGTAATATTCCATATTGCTCTTTATATGACGAGGGATATACATCGCTAGGCAGCTCCCATAACACAACTCCTAACCCTGCCTTGAAATACAAAGACGGCAGCAACAAGTACAAACCTGCCTACATGTTGGAAGATGGACAACTGGAGAGGGCTGGGAGAAACTGACAACCCTAATTAATCAAATTAATTCAATTCTACAATGTATTTCTTCTTATAGTATATAGTAGTTGAACAGTTTGTCAAACAAGACTAACTTAACCTTACAAAGTGTACAAGCAGTACCGTAAAATTCCGGTTTTAAGCCCTGGGCTTATACAACTTCATAAGGGTTTTTGGGTGGGCTTATAAGTGGAGAGGCTTATATCCGGGAGGGCTTATAAGCAGAATAAAAAAATGTTCCGAAATGGACCATGGGAGTGTTGATCGAAATAAGTTTTAAGTTAAAAACGCATAATAAAGCAACATTTAGCCCTGTTCAGTACTGTCATCTGGCAGAGGGGGGCTTATAATCCGATGTATTTTTTGTTTCCAGGTAGATGGGCCTATAACCGGGGGGGGGGGGGGGCTTATAACCGGAATTTTACGGTATTCCATTTAAAGTGATTTATTTGAATGGCCACACACTCTAGGGTTCCATCTACAGACTACAAACTTAAAACCACCTTTTGTGTAAACACCACCATGTGTAGGTTTGACTTCCAGCCTGCATTCCTTGCTCTGCATCCCATGGGGGATGGCAACTGGGCTTCCAAAACAGCTGGAAATTGAGCCTAAATGCAGTTGCTCAATATATTTTATTTGAATGATCACACACACTAGTCTTGGGTTTTCAACTGGATCTAAAAGCTATGTACGTAAAACTGTCTTGCACAGTAATATTATTAAAATCACTGTTTATAAGATGGAGACTTATGTATACAGAAAATGGTTTAAGCTCCAATAGTATGCAGTGGCCGATCAAGGGAAGGGGCCCCGGGCCCTCTCCTTATCTTTGATAAAAGACATTTTTTTTTTTGCAAAAGGAAGAAGGCCAGCTAAAAATGATTGGGTGTACAACAGAAAAGCCCCACCCCCTTTAGTTCAAGGTCTGGATTCGCCACTGGTATGGGTCACTTGGCTTATTAAGTAGTGATCTAACACACAGCTATAGGGTGTTTTCATGGCAGCCATGTTAGAGGAGTCAAACAATAAAATATATTTGCATAAAAATGATTTTTTCCCAAAGGAAAATCATTTTATTGTTTCAAAACACACTCTATACTGCCAGCCTCCTTGTATAATTACATAGAAGATAAAAGGGATTCTTTTGTGTGGTGGTCAGATTTTGATGTAAATTTTCTGAGAGTACACATTAATTTTTATGACAAACATGTCTAGAAAGTTAAATAAAATTTTCAGGGCAATTCCTTCTCACTAAATTGCTTGAAACTTTTGAATGCAGGGAACCACACAAGACACAGTAAAACCCAATACCTCTCGTTGCCAGATCTCTTTTTTTGTAGAAATGCTTGAGTGAGACATCTCTGTAACGTGTAGGAAAATCAATTATAATGCAAGGCTGGCACTACGGCAAAAAGCACTTTTAAAAGTGCCAGCCTTGCATTTTAATTGGTTTTCCTAATTGCTTGACCTGTCTTTTGGGTAAGGTGTGAACCTAGTGTCAAATGACAACGGGAAATTAGTTTTCCAATGTAGACCCACTCAGTCAAATGTGTACTATAAATGGTGAATAGCGAGTGGAGAAGGTCTACAGCCTGCTGCATTCATGCATCCGGAATTTTCCCCACACACAGACTGTACATTTTTTCTGTTTTTAGGCACAGGTATAAGAGCTGGTAAATGGGCGTCACAAAGAGAGGCCCAGCATAGGCTTGTTGGGATGGGATGAGATGAGACTTTGCCTTAAAAGGCAGAATGAGGAGAGAGAGTACCTCACGTTACCCTCAGAGAGTACAAAATGCACTGGAAGACAAAAATAGAATTCTACTGATTTTTTATTATCCTTAAAGTCCTGGGCCCAGTTGCTCAAAGGGTGAATAACGCTATCCATCAATAAATTCGCTATCCAGTGGGTAACTGTCATACAAAACCCACTTTGGTATCCACTGGATAGTGATTAATCTGGGCCCGGTTGTTCAAAGAACGATTAGGCTAATCCAGGATTAGCGTGAAATTTGATTTCAATTTTATAACATTTCGTTGAAGTTTTCTATTGATATTATCTGTCCCCCAGTTTTGACGTGGACCAATCTCAAACTTAACAAAACATTAGCTATGGAAAACCCTTTAAAACAAGAGAAATTAAAATCTTGATCATCTTCTAATCCTGGGTTAGCGTTAATCGTCTTTCGAAACAACCCGGCCCTGGTGGATAGCGTTATCCACCCTTTGAACAACTGCAGCCTGGAGCATTCTAAGAATCCTAAATAAGATTCTGATTATTCTTAATTGCACAAAATGTATCTACAAAATAAGACCTTAGCTTTACAACACAAACCCACATGGTATTTGTTGCATATAAGGATGAACATGCCTGTTGGCTATCATATGTGACAAAATTTGCAACCAAACTTTTAATTTCTAAAGGGTAAACAGTTGTGCTCAAAAGTGAGTGGTAAACTTCTATAGTTTCAATTTGTGGCCAATGACATTGTTTATCTGCTTAAGCTCATGGTTTTGTGATGCTTTGAAGTGACCTGCTTAACAACCTGCAACACTTTCTGTAATAAGCCCACAGGGGGCTTATTTTCTATTTTAAGTTAGGTTACATATAATTATTAAAATCGGCTTTTTAATAAATGTTTCATTGCAGCTAATCTTGGGCGAGTGAAAATGAAAAGTTACTTGCCCAGCAAGTTAATGTACAAGTATTTTTGAAATGTACATAGAAAAAATTCATGCTGATCGATAGAAATAGAAAGTAATCTTTAACATACTGGTAGTGCCATGCTTTTCACATATTTTCAGAGTTGATATTTCTGTACTCGACAATCCCAGACTCGGAAGACTTATGCTGAGACCAATATTGTAAACTGCAATGATTTGTCTACAGTCCAACCTCTATAATTTTTAAGCAGCCACCTACTAAGCAGCCACTTTCCAATGTCCCGATTTTTTGGTCATTAAACTGCTGTATTTGATACCTCTATTCAATGGCCACCTCTATTAAGCGGCTGCGCCACCTTTTTGCTGTCACAAGTGTATTATATATTATCTGGTTTTTTACCTCTATTAAGCGGCCAGCAAATCTTTCCAAGCAAATGGCGACATGCACAGGTGATATAAGGTGATAACTGATAACATACAAATTGTTGATGCAAAAAGGCCTAAGAAACTTGTCAACGATGGTTTGCATATTTTTCTGTACATTATCAACCCAAAGAAATACTTAACATTTCAACTACGTGCCCTCTGTGTTAGAGCTAGGACTATGTATGGGCTGGAAATGCACTTGATGTTTTTTTACAAGGAATTTTGGACTTATCTTTATAGATGTTCACTTATTAAAAGCATTTTGCTCAGTATATAGAGTCAATAAAATCATGTTTACTGCCATTCCTATCCAATTTATATCGTACCTCTATTAAGCGGCCAACCTCTATTAAGCGACCACTTTTCAAAGTCCCGAGGATGGCCGCTTAATAGAGGTCGGACTGTATTAGTGGGGACCAAACAGCACGTGATTACTCATATCCAGGGATTGCCTAGATCTAATAAGTCACTGTCTGAAATTTAAACAAGTTCTGCTTTAAAAATAATGGCGCCTCAGGAATACGTTGTTACATTTCTTAGTTGCAGACATAATGCAGATTTGAACCCCTGCAAAACTTGCGGCATGTGAGTTCAACTGTCTTAACTTGTTCTGTAAACTTATAAACATGCTTCAAAAACTTAAGACAAAAAATATATGTCATCGACAAAAATACACTATAGATTGCAGATGTTTTAATGCAAGATTTCTAGCAAATTCACTACAGGGGGGGAAGTCAGATCAAAAATCCTTCCAGGGGAGGACATTTTCTAAAAAAATTGCACTCTTAAGAGAAACAAAGCACATTTCTAACACAGCTGCCTGTGCAAACTACTGATTTCATTGGGGGGACAGATCAAAAATCCTTCCAGGGAAGGGGTATGAACATTTTCTGAAACAAAAAATTGTGCTCTAAAGAGAAACAAAGCATATCTCTAACACAGCTGTCTGTGCAAACTCCTGCTTACATTGTAACATACAATTGTACAACCTTTCAAGCTGCTCGAATTTCAGTTGAATTTCAGTTGGCTTATGCATTGAGGTCAGATTCTCCAATATTTTCAAAACCACCGCTCTTCTTTATCTTCGTGAGGATATTCAGCACGCTCATCCTGTGAAACATGTCGATCCCCCTCCACCGCCGCCTCCACAAACTGGCAAGGCAAGGAAACCACATCTCCAACATGACACATTTCAAACATTGGACGCACTTCTCCTCGGAGTCCCTTCCATGTGTCAACCTCTTTTGTACGTTGATTGTACATCATTAATGTTTTATTATCACAGTCCACGTAGAATTCAATTACATCACTGTCCATACAGTTCGTAATTGTACTCTGATGGGGTGGTAATGACGGGTGATATTTGTTTCCTGAGCTCCATGTCCACTGGGATTCACAAGGGCATCGCATTTCAGGACTTTCACCAACACCAAAAGCAAATTCCTTAGAGACATTACCTGTTATTCTAACTTTCCATGAATGCTTTCCAAAACGAAAAGATGAGGTTCCAAAAGCTGTTACTTTGCCAAAAGAGGGTTGCTGATAATAAGCATCATCATCATCCATGATGAAACCATGATGCCCTCTCCACTCTCTGGGTTCTACAAAAACATCATGATACCCACGGGTAGTATAAGTTTGGGAATATGTTGCTGTCATACAACCTGCTGCCAGCTGAATGTAGCCAGAATTTGCACCATGTACCGGTATGTCATGGGTCACCTCTGAGCAAAGTTTCCATACTTCATTAAACCATGCAAACGGACTTCCCCTCACATGCCAACCATTCAATTGCACTGACAACTGGTACTCCATATTTCCACAATTTGGAGTAAAACAGAAACTATATGTGCCATTTCCACAGTCCTTTACTGAATCATCAAAAACCATTTCACCTTCTTGGGTCCAGATTTCCACTTCAAAAACATCACCCCCTTCTTTCCGTTTTCTTCCATTACACTCCTTAGCAATTATTAAAAATTCAATTGACTGTCCATGTAGTGTATTGTACATTACACCTTCTAATCCATGTCCCATTGTTACTGTTGATGTACCAGCATGTGTGAGCACGTCAGTGACGTCACCAAAGTTTTGTAATGCCTGTTGCAATTCATAATCGGCATGAAACTTAAAAACGTCATGGGCACTCGGCTCCAGCTGCCACTTGGCTGAATTCAGTTCTTGCAATCGGCAGGACATTTGCTTGCGCATGTTCAAAACCTCAACTTCGCTGCCATTTTCCAGAGCCCTTTCGGTGAATTCTATACTGCTTTCCACGCTTCCCAGTGCTGTTTCAAGTTCCCCTTGCTGGATTTCCAGGGACTTCAGTTTAGCTGTCTTAAGTTCTTCAATGCCAAGCAACAAATCTTCGCAACGAGTATTGAGGCAAGCTGTCAGTTCTTGAAAACAGTTGAAGACCTCTTGCATGGTCTGTTCTGCATGGGACTGAACACTTGTTTTCATTTCTGAAACACCATTTAATGCCTTCTTGAGTACTGATGCCTTTGTTTTTGTCTCTGACAGAATTTTCAACACACCTTCCTTGCCCTTTGAAAAAGCATCTTTGACAAAAGTGTATTTGTGTTCACGATGCTTGACAATTGTGCAGTCCCTACATATAGCTTCATCACATGTCTCACAAAATAGTTTCAGCAACTCGCCCTCATGTTCTTTACAAACACTAGGCTTTCTTACAGCTACGGATCCCATCTTTTTTGCATCTTCAAGAGACAGAACAATATGGGAGATGGTGCCACGCCCTCGCCGATGAGCTTGAGTGCAAAACTCACAGAGGAAGTGGCAGCACGTAGTACATCTGTTGACAGGAGGGTCGCCACTCGCGCAGTTATCACACTCAAGATTGCTACTGCTGGAATCTCCATGAAGAGAAACCATGGATAATAAATTGTTGAGAAAAAAATTGACTGGCAGAGAATCAACTTCTCCTTTAGGAATCTGTGTATATAATAGAAAAAGATACAAAGTGTTATAGTTATACTTAAACATTCCTCTATTCAGAACTGCCACTGGCCAAAGAACATTTTATTACAGGACAACTACCATCTGGAACTCATTGGACCTAACTTTAAAACTCAGTAGATCTATTTCAATTTTTGAGTTATTTTTTCAAAAATAGCTCTTAGTCGTCGTGATGCCGGTTCCGTGTAATCAGTCATTCAGTGGGTCAGTGAAGTATGTTTGTTTGTCATACCAATCAGATTTCAGGTACTATCAGAACCAATCAAATTGTAGTTTATAAAGGGGAAGCAATCTGACACAGTTGTAGTGAGCGATTTCGTTCGAAGATTTTAGATTTGTAGGAGACGGCATTGGTGAGTTGTGAATTAACCCTGGATTAAAAACGTGTTTTTCGTAACGCTCGCCTCCCGGGGCTCGCCTGCTTACAACGCACACGCTGTCAGCAAAAGGCCCAACACAAAATTGTTATTCATCTTATTCAAGCGTTCGTTTTGAAGAGGCTAGCTTTCCTGACCGTGGTAAAAATTACATACCGGTAAAGCATTTGCACACAGCAGATTGTTAATACTGTGGGTATATTTACAAAGAGTCGAAGACATGGAAACTGGAAAGGAATCTTCTTTAGATTCCCTAATATTACTGACTCCGCCGGCACCAACTCCAAACTCCAAACCGTCCGAGAAAGACGGAGAACGACGAGTTTTAAGAATAAAATTGGTAGAAACCGAACTAAAAACTTCTGCTCCGCCTAATCAAAGTATGATCCCATTGCCAGTGAATGTTGTCAATGATTATATCAGATGCAAGTATTAAATAAATCTTGAGTTTCAGTGGCCTGAATTTCAGACGTCTCTTTCTGGTCGCTACTGAAATTCAAGAAAGAGTTTCCGTAAATAAAACCCGTTCTTAAATTTGTGTTGCAAAAATTCTGTAGTCGGCAAACGAAACATTCGACGTAAAAAACATTGGAGCCATGAAGCCTTCAGTAAATAAACAAATGGCAACTAGACGCGATGGCGCGACACAATGTTGCATTGGAAGTAAACGTGTTTTATTTCTTGTGAATTTGCCATAAAGTTCTTAAAACCTAAATTCTTCTTGAATGAAACTTGTCTTCATTAATAACACAGATAACGGCATCAATTGTTATTACAGCTTTAGAGAAGTTATACAACTGGCCAAAATTTGCATATGTCAAAATTAATTTGAAACCTTTCGAATAACTCGAGCGTAAACCTAAATTTAACACATCGCTGCACACAAGTATCCGATTGAGATTCTTTCATACACATGTAACTGGGTTTTTCAAAAGAAAACTAAATGACAGAGTGAACTTTAAGATTTAACACTTGCATTCTAAATCATGGTACAAACGATCGTTATGCGTGACACTTAACACGTGCTTCATGTTTGTCCTAGAACGCCTGATTGCAAGTTATGTTTGTCCATTTTTTTTCGGCAGGACCGCGCTAATTCCAACTCGGTTATTTGAGCTTCTTGCTCAATTCACCAATTCAGAAGTGGCGTTTGTGTTTATACCTTTAAAACATCTCGTTCAAACATTAAATGAACGGGTATATGTATTAACTTTGCTGTTAAAAGCAACTAAGATCGATAGCAAAACAGAATAAGAGCGTGCCATTCCGTGACAATTTGATAACTCAATTAGTTCTTGTTTGTTGAATATAATTTACGTTGTAAATGAACCAAAATCTTTGTTGAACAGTTCTGACAGGAAACAAATACTGCAGGTGCACTGCGCTTTAAAGAACTTTCCCGGAGAGAGTGGTTTTTCATTTGATTCGTTTATTACTTTTCGTTAAATGGAGACATGGCTTTTTCGAGAAAAACAAAGGTATCATGTTACAAAAGTGAGAAAAACAATAGTATCATGTTACAGTGTTTGGCAAAAAGCCAAAAGTATATAATTAAATTAGTTCTATCTTGTTTTTCAATTAAATGATGAAAATTTATGTATTAAATAAAACAGTTCTGATGTATAAAAGTGCACGTAAAAAATATTTTGCTTGCAAGCAAATTTTGTACAAAAAAGTGACTCCATGGACCGCCATACACAAATAGCTCAAGCCATGACATAAACCATCCCAACAGGACAATCACCCAGTCTCACCCCAAGCCACCCCATAAATAGAAAAAATAACTCCTGCACGCTTAGCATGCCTATGTTTAAAAAAACATTAAAATGTAAATTAATTGTAGAGTTTTTAAATTCGTGATTATCTAAATTGTAATGTAATAGTATTAATTTTAATTTTAATTTTAGTAGAATGTAATATTATTAATTTTAGTACCATATTGTCTTTGAAAAGCCCCCATGGGGAAAGATAATAAAGGAAGGAAGGAAGGAAGGAAGGATCGTTTCCCAAATGTCCTCATTCCCCTTCCTAAATGTTCAATTTCGTAGTAATACTTACAGTAAGTTAGAGAAGGAGGTTTAATTTTATTCAGGTTTCCGTCCTTTCCGTGATGTCTGTCGTTTCCGCTCGTTTTTTAAAACTGTATTGTGTGACTGGGGAACTTGCAGTAAATGAATGTCTAGATGGAATACATCTCAAGTGAAAAGTTTTTATTTGAAGTTGGATATGACGGTCATAACGGAAAGGACGGAAACAAGACTATATTATCTCTCTTATTGCTCTTATAAACTGGAAGTATCTAAGAAGAAATAAATATAAAAATTATATGTATAATTTGTAAGGAATACTTACAGTAAGATAGAGAAGTAGGTTTAATTTTATTCAGGTTTCCGTCCTATCCGTGATGACCGTCATTTCCGCTCGTTTTTTAAAACTTTAGTTTGACAGGGGAACTTGCAGTGAATGCGGATTGTTTAGATGGAATACATTTCAAGCGTAAAAGTTTTTATTTGAAGTTGGATATGACGGTCATCACGGAAAGGACGGAAACAAGACTATATTATCTCTCTTACTTCTCTTTTAAGGACGGTGCCTACTAATAACAAGGTATTTTTGCCCGGCGGATGACTATGCAAGAAATGTAGATGTTACAAAGAGCTACTAAAATTCAAAAAGAAAATTGGGGGTAGCCACGCAAATTTTCGAGATAATTAGGTTTGAAATCTGGAAAAAAGTGCTGACGTGGCATTTTAAAATAAAGTAAAACTAAATACAATTTCCTTGCAAATTTCATTTGAAATTGGTTTTTTATGAACAAAATCAACATTAAATATAACAATCTTTAAAATAACTAACGAATAATGTCTTCGGAACTGCGTGATCCACGTTTTTATTAACAAAATAATTGCGTTTGAGCCATTTCTGACTCTAGCAGCTCTCACTTGCACGGCCAGAAAATCGCCTAAATATTTTTTTCACTTGATGAAAAATTGAACGTGTACTCTATAGACTTACCACTTACATTTTATTAAATAAAAAGTAGGGGTCACCACGCGTTTTTAAAAGTTATACCAGTTGTTTTCAGGTTCTATGGAATCAATTTTGGGGTCTGTTACATTTTTCCTATCCCCTCCCTAGCGAGTTGAATATTTGCATCTTGCGCGTGCACTACGCCATTCGTAGTTAACAGTTTGCGGGTTACATTTTAGCGCTTAGCGATTTGTTTTTAACTGTTAATGTGAGCCATTTTCAGTGGTTAGCGGTCAATGGTTACTGATATGTTGCTTTTCCGCTGTTCCTGGCTTAGTATATGTACATAAACTGGATTTTGTCGCAGGGAAATCTTTCTTGCTTTTTAGTCGCGCGCTTGGTCGCGTAGTTGAATTCGTCATTTTGAGCGAGCAAATTAATCAAAAGCGCGCGCGCCCAGTGTGATCGATGCATTGCGTGATGCGCAGAACAAGTGCGCAGTAGCAATAGGAGACGCCGTCCTTAAACTGGAAGTATCTAAGAAGAAATAAATATAAAGATTATATATATAATTTGTAAGGAATACTTACAGTAAGATAGAGAAGTAGGTTTAATTTTATTCTGGTTTCCGTCCTTTCCGTGATGTCCGTGGATTCCGCTCGTTTTTTAAAATACTTTGACAGGGGAACTTGCAGTGAGTGATTGTCTAGATGGAATATATTTCAAGTGAAAAGTTTTTATTTCAAGTCGGATATGACGGTCATCACGGCAAAGACGGAAACAAGAATGTGCTACTCTCTTACTTTTCTTTATAATTGGAAGTACAGTAGAACCCCGGTAACTCGAACAACCCTGCTAACTCGAACTAACATCTATTTCCCTTGGACCTACTTTTCAGTCATTTTTACTCGGTTAACTCGAAAACCCCGCTAACTCGAAATGTTTTTCGTTTCCCTTCAGAGTTCGAGTTACCGGGGTTCAACAGTATCTAAGAAGAAATGTACATGTAAAATACATCACTCATTTGAAAACTGTAAGTACAAATGCTCATACTCAATCATCACCCATTTTTCGGGTTTATTCAGATCCATTTGTTAAATCAACGGTTTACTGAAAAACTGCAGTAGAAATAATAAAACTAAAGTTGTCCGACGTTTCGATGTAACTAACATCATTATCAAGGTAAAATGTTTTTTACCAATTTTTTAAAATTACACTTATTCATTGAACTGACGTTTTTATTCACTTCTTTTTAACAAGTGACATTTGTTAGACAATAGCGGTGTTTAGTCAAATTAGCACAATGTCGGAGTCTCGCACAATTTCGGAATTCCCAAAACTCTAAGTGCATGCGTTTCCTTGTGATATCTTTTGTCCGTTTTCTTACTAATATATCCACTATTTTTATTGGACAATACTACGTTCATTTGGCATTAGCAGCTTCTAGGCAAATTATCACCCAAAAAGGGTTTTACTGTTAAAAACGAGCGATATCTCTCAATATGGTGAAGGAATATTTTTGTCCGCCTTTTTTACTGGTTGCTGTCTTACAAAGTTGAACACTGCAATTAGAACATCATTATCGGTGGAAACGATAGGTTCGGTGGGTTTCATTAAGCGGCAATTGTTTCCACTCAAATTAGAACCTCACGCAGATATTTCGCAGCAAAAGGTGTGTTTAAAAGACAAGCAGTTGCCCAATACGGTGAAGGCATTTGCTTTTAGGTGAAACATGATTTAATCCTCGTGATCTCGCAACTACCGTAGTGTATATAAAGAGCCACTTCTCTCAAGCTATTTGCACTACTATTCGAGACGCGAAGATGTTGAGAGCGAAACAGCCTTGCCGACAGTTAAACAGTTCAGCCATTAAGGGAAATGCTCTCTGTTTTATGGGACCTGTTGTGTCCGGAAAATGTAGCGTTATCAGTGCTAAATGTGTATGCGACGTCAAGGAAAGAAATCTCAAGAAGTCTTGGGAAAAGATCTGCGCTACAAGAGACGCTTGCGACACTGCCATATCTGGTTGGTATTGCCCAAACTTGACTTGATTTTTAACTTACTGTTTTCAATCTAGCAAGAGTGTTTTAGAAGTTGGCGTGAATAGTGATAACTTTGATCTTCCTTTTCAGAAATTGCAGATGTTGCATTTTTCTTTAGTGCAATAAGCACCCAAGAGAAGAGTAAAGCCAAAGTTAATGATGAACAGGAAGAAGAGAGTGATGAGAGCGATGAACTAAGCAGCCAGATCCCAACAAGCACATTTCAGCAATGGATTGATGGAAGTCCTACAGTTGTCAATAAGTCACTTTATCCCGCCATTTCCTACTGGCTAGCTTTAACTACGCCCAATGGTGCCCCAGCCAACCCGATTACAGTACACAGAAAGTTGTTAAAGCATATGAACGGCGTGAGTGTCCCGGCTAAACAGGTAAGCATTATGTTTTTACGTACGTTTTTCTTTAAAGTCACTGCAGGACTCTCCGGTTGTCCTTGAGCAAAAAGATCGCATTGAGTAGGTTTCAAACGAACTAAGACAGGCGAAATGCCATTTGTAACGTAAGGTTAAAGGTGAACATTGCATATGTTATGAATCTTTTAAGATTGTACCTATATTTTCTTAACGAAAATCATCAATTGGTTCGGGGATGATTGACTACAATGGAAGGGCACTTTCTACATATGTTTGAAAAATTCCACAGGCAAAAAATATACCGGAAATTAAGGAAAAGAAATCAGTAGGGCAACATCCCGACCAAACATCACATTTTTGATTTCTCTCCATGACTTATCGTCAGTATATGCATTATAAGTTTATTTTTTTTAATGGAGAATATTACTTTTCATAGGCCACGTTTGCAGAAGGTAAGGAATGTGAAGCCATGAGAGAACTATACAAGGTATTGAAAGACCACAAAAATCCCTTCATGGAAGATCTGGTGCAATCATCCTACAGGCACACCTTTGCGATGGAGCATAGAAATGTCGTCGGCGCGGGAAACTTATCCTTGCAGGAGCTGGATAACTGCGGTACAGAAAACGTGGTTCGAGTGACATTGGTTAGCTCGCGTTTCCACTCCGTGTTAGCAACAGCAATTGATAAACTCCTTGGTGCTGGACTGCGAATCGACAAATTTCGATTTGATGCGGTCGACACAGGAGGCGAAAACTCAAGTCCACTCGAGAAGGCAACTGGGGACAAGATGCTTTCAGACAAACTAACGGTTTTGATAAATGACATTTCGATAGCAATGAAACAGTTGGGATACGCCAGTTATAGAGGCACGATTTACAAGAAAGATTCTCGATCGAAGTTCACTTATGCTTACAAATGCGATGCTGCGGCATTCATTAACACCTTGGCAACAAACGAGTTCTTTAAGGCTAGACTCGTGCGAGAGATGAAGAACGTGATCGGATTATTATCAGACCCCTACTGCGAGCTTTTTTCACCGTTGATTATCAACCATGATCTAATTGAGGTGAGTGATGGTTGGTGCTGGTCTGTCAAGAGGCACTCCTTCGTCCAAGATGCCATTCAAGATCACCAGATTGGTAAAGTTTCGCCAAGAGCGTTCTGCGTTTATGATCCGGCGGAGGAACCCAAACCAAAATATTTCAAAGGAGTTTTAGAGAACAGTCTTGGAGAACAAGACCTAAGGAACTTTTGCCACGATTTTCTGAAGTTACTGAGTTACAATCAGAAGCGCCACAAGGACAAAGTGCCTTGCCTGGTTGGCGATGCCAACAGCGGGAAGACCAGCTTATTTTTTCCCATACTTGGCCTTATTCACCATGGGAACGTGGCCACTGTCACAAAACAACGTGCCTTTAACAAATCCATGATTACGCCCTACACAGAAGTGATTTTTATTGACGAGGCCACGGAAAAGACCCTCGACATGGATGATTGGAAAATCCTAACTCAAGGGGGCTACGCGGCGCATGACGTCAAATACAGAAATGCATGAGCGTTCATCAATCGCTGCCCAATGCTAATAACTTCACAGCGAAAGCTCGACTTCGGTCCTGCCGACCAACCTGCGATGGAGAGACGATTAAGAACTTACACCTTTCAAAGCCTGCCGCAGCCAAAGAAGGGAGCCTCCGCCTGGATGAAGAAACACGCGATGGATTGTGTGGTTTGGGTGGCAAAGATGGCCAAGGCACCAGATGGAGAAGAGGAATCACAAGACGAAGACGAAAGCAGCGCAGATGAAGAGGAGATGATCGCTGCCGAAGGCGTTCTGATGGAGACGGAAAAGGGAGCAATAAGAGGTCTGTCCCTTCCTGCTCTGCTGACTCCAGAAGCACTGGCCGACGAGGCTCAGGCACCGAGTGACGATGAACCCCCTGACGACACAGACAGCTGCCCGGACGCCGATCGAGCGAGGGAGTTGCAAACACTTCTCCAGCAGTCGCACCCTGGAACTCTGCGTCGAAGGCAACTTGAGCAGATACTTAGAATGGAGGAGAGTAGAAGAAACGAAGAGGAACGGATGCAGCAAGAGCAATATGCAAGCAGGCCAAATGTACTCCGACGCAGGGGTGTCTCGAGCCAGAACGTGAATCTGCTCCCGGCCGACCCTCGAGAGCAACTACCGACTCCAGTCAGAAGGGATATCGCTGCGTTTGAAGATCAACAACGCGAGGAAGAACTGCAAACTAGAACGACCAGGGCGAAGGAAGTATTTGAATCCCGATGGTTGCAAAATACAGAAAAAGAGCTGCACGAATGTATGGTCGCCTTACAAGTCAGTGAAGATGCTGACACAACGGCTTCGATGGATGCGTTGAGAGAAGTGTTGTCCGACAAACTTCGCAACCACCACAGAAACCTTGGCACCCTTGGTTGCTCAGAGGCCTTGGCAGAAAGAAAGCGGGTGTGTAGGGCACTCGGGCTGCTGCGTAAGGAAGATCAAAACATGGTGAATAGCTTGTATGAGCCACTGCCCACTGCACGTAGTGTCACCCCCCTGGAAGAAGACGAAGAAGACAACGAATGGTTTGTTACACAGCGGACACCACCTTGCGTTCCACAACCCACACCACCCGGAGTCCATAGTCCAGCGTCCCCCAAACCAAGTGGTGCACCACTGTCCGAAGACCTTGACGACTGCGCGAAGTCGGAACAGTTGATGCGTATGCACAGCACAAAGAGGCGCCGAGATATCTCTGCCAGTCAAAAGCAACAAAGCAAGAAAGCCAAGACAAACACGATACCGAGATACTTAACGCCTAGCCAAAAGTGAGCAGTGTAATAGCATGTAGTTTTCAGGAAAGAATTTAGTTGTTCCGAGTTGTTGAAGCAATGTAAACTAATGTTAAACCTGAAATTATAGAGATGATGTCATTGTGCATGCAGTTTAATAGGAGATGGACGAACATAAGTAAGCTAATTTTAGTAGATTTCCCAAAGAGAACGATAACACGATGTAATTGTGAGCATACGTGCTAGAGAAATTTAAAATGTGTGTGTTAATTAATTGCAGTCAATGATGTGATACTTGCACGGTTCGTTTGCAAAGACCAGTCGAAGTATTGTTTTGGTAGTGGTTTTCGCAACGAGTGTCACAGTCATTAACCAAAATCAGCAGAAGTTTTACTCTTTTTCTGCAAATGTAGCCTTGTTAAGCTTGGGGTAGTTTGAGTCCAGCCCTTTTCTTTAGAGAGTCCGCCGTTCTACCGTCTTGAAATTGAAAATCGGGATCTCTCAAAATAGCGGTCCACTGTCCAAACCCGTGCTTAATAATCCCTTCCTTTAGAAAATCATCCTCTTCTTTCGTGAATTTTAAAACAGGACGAGTTTTTCTCTGAAGGTGCAAGTTTCTTTTAGGCATGGCATCCTTTATGGGGGTCGAGCTGTTGTTATTCTGAGCTGTTTCAACTGAAGGCCCGGAGCTGGACGTTGAACCGCCAAGTCTTGCGTGTACGTCATCATCTACCTCGGAACCCTTGATACCTTGAAGTTTTTGAAGACATTCGTGACCCTTCAGGGCAACTTCTCGCGATCGTTGCTTTTGATAGTGAACTTTAGCAACGGCAGAACTGTGCTTCTGGTCCTCAGACAAAAACCTTTGCTCTTCGCTAGTGAGCTGATTGAGGCTTTGCGTTTCGACGATTTGGCGATAACGTGTGGGATGAATGTATTTTCCAATTGCATCAAAAACCAGTTTGCTCATAGTTTCGCCCAATTTGCCGCGCTGACCTCCATTTCTGGTGACGAGAACGAAATTACACTGGGGTTTAAGCAATGGTCTAACATTCGAGATGTAGCCGTTAAGAACGTGCATGTTTGCGTCGGTCAGAATCAAAGAATCGAAGCCATATTTTCCAGCCGTCTTGAACGTTTTCTGATCAATAAATCCACCGTTTTCCTTAGCTGTGGCAATCATGTCTACCGTCAAATATTGCTAAGTCATGGGCCGCGATCCCTTCACCTTGATGAACAGATACATGGCTACAAATTTCGTGGCAAATGTTAAGTCTGAGGGGTTAACTTGGGCTGGACTGGTTTTTCACATTTTCACTGTATTTCGTAACGCGGCAGATGAAATTTCACCACCTCCAATAACTCCTCCATTGTTGCCCAGTGCCCTCTTGCTTCTAGAGTCTCGATGTCTAAATCTTGTGTCCACTGCAATCTCATCATCTTTGAAACTGTTTTTCGGGCTCTCTTGAGGTACAACTCTGTCGTAGAGAACTTTCTTAGAACTGCTTCTGATGCGCCATGACGTTTTCTGAAGTCGATCAATTCAGAAATAGCATCTATGTAGCCCAAACGCCCACCATGGCCGAGCTTGCATTCATCTTGTAAGTAGTCGATAAACTTGAACAACAGATTTGGAGAACACAAACTAAAGTCGACTACTTCAAACGTTAACTCTTCCTCATCTTCACAGCAAAATCTAAGAAATTTAAAGCACCTTGTCACTATCTGTTGAGCTGCACGATCTTTCTTGCAACCGCCAGCACTTCCTGTCAACCATTTCGTGAATACTTCGCCAATGTTACATGATAATGGAAATGAAGAAAGTAACTTCACGTTGTGCTTTGTGGTTTCGCTTGTCTCATCTTCATTTCTTCCAATCGTCAGCGACTTTGTTACTTGTTTAGAATCGGGCCTTTCGTCAAAATAAAAGAACCAACTGTGCTTAGTGCTAACGTGTTTTCTACACCCTCTCTGACTTTGAAATCCATCATGTTCGCACTCTTGTATCGGGCAATGGTACAAGCTGTCTGCTTCATCCTTTTCCAAGTGAAGCCGCTTTGGTTTGGGTGATGCTCCTTGGACATCTGACCAATTGACTTTGCACTTCTTGCTCATTTTTCCCTTAAACAACATGTGGCTAACACAATCGCCTTTAAATCTTAGCCGAAACAAAGGACGTTTCAACTTGCCAAAACATGCCCTCACTTGCACACACTCATTACTATTGTGTAAGGCTACGTTTACACGGACACGGTTATCAATCAACACGGTTTCATGACCTCGAAACCGCATCGAAAACGACACGGTTTCGAAGTGTTTACACGGAACCTATTTAACCATTTTCCGACTGTTTTCAAATGTGATTGTATAAGCAAGCGCTGCTCTCTATGCGTGTTTCACCATGTTTACCCTTCGTGAGCCAGCCAATTTGTGCCAAAATACGTTGCCGTTTTCAAATCGATGCGGTTTCGTCGTTTTTGACCGTTTACACGTCCAACGAAACCGTATCGTTTTCAAAACGCTCCACTTTTGACAGCATTTTCAAAACGACCCGGTTTCAGTAGTGGTCTCGATCGGCGCCGTGTAAACGAAAGGCGTAACCGCATCGAAAGCGATGCGGTTACAAATGAAACCGTGTCCGTGTAAACAGTGCCTAAAATTCATGACAGTGAGATACAACCCAAACTTGCCCAAGCAGGTCTGTATGCGCCTTTTTTTAATTCGGGGACATAATACATCGTTAACAGATAGATCAATCGGAACAAAACAGTCCTAACTTTAATCCTGACCGATCAATTTGGGAACATTATGTTCCATACGCAAATGGGACCACAGAACAAAAAAGTCCGAAATACCACTTTTGGAACAAAATGTTCCATTAAAAGATATAAAATCGGAACAATAAAGTCCAAAAACAAGCAAAACAGAACAGTCCTAATTTATCAAGTTAGGAACAATGTGTTCCATGCACAAATAGGAACTCGGAACAAAACAGTCCTAATTTATCAAGTTAGGAACAATGTGTTCCATGCACAAATAGGAACTCGGAACAAAACAGTCAGAACATATCAATTTCGGAACAATGTGTTCCATACACAAAAAGGAACTCGGAACAAAACAGTCCTAACATATCAATTTGGGAACAATGTTTTCCATACACAAATAGGAACTCGGAACAAAACAGTCCTAATATATCAATTTGGAGACAATGTGTTCCATACACAAATAGGAACTCGGAACAAAACAGTCCTAACATATCAATTTGGGAACACTGTGTTCCATGCACAAATAGGAACTCGGAACAAAACAGTCCTAACATATCAATTTGGGAACAACGTGTTCCATTCACAAATACTGAGGAACTCGGAACAAAACAGTCCTAACATATCAATTTGGGAACAACGTGTTCCATACACAAAGAGGAACTCGGAACAAATCATTCCTACTTTATCAATTTGGGAACAATGTGTTCCATGCACAAATAGGAACTCGGAACAAAACAGTCCTAAATCGCTCATAATTTTAGGAACAATGTGTTCCACTTGCAGTTGATAACTTGGAACAAAATGTTCTTGTCTTACCTTACAGGGAACGCTATGTTCCTACTCTGTAAAAAGCTGGTCCTCTTAAGGTTAATAGGAACACAAAAATGAGGAACACTCGATCCTAGAGGAACGTTCCTTTACAAATATCGGAACAGCCGAAAAAACTTAAAATACGTGAAAAATAAACCAACAAGTTCAGCTTTAAAGCTAAAAAAGCATCTATTAAACGTTTAGGTAAAATAGAACCAAGCTTCAAAATCTAGAGCACTTTGATGTTCTCGAAGGCAGTAAAATAAACCCTGGAAAAATTTTGGGAAATGTATAGGAAGGAAGGATGGAAGGAAGGAAGGAAGGATGGATGGATGGATGGATGGATGGATGGATTTAGGCTAATAAATCCTAAATCCAAATGTTTAATCCCGGGGTGGGGGAGCTCCTCTGTGGTTTCCTTAGGCCATTTTCAAAAATACATTAGTAATCTTTGATGTCCTCCAAAATATTGTATAAGCATTGTTTTCAATTTCTCTTGCTGTCCCAAGAGAAATTGAAAACAATGCTTATGCAAAATTATAGAGGGATAACAAAGAGTATTATGGTGTTTTTGAAAATGGCCTATTTTAAACCAGAAGGAAACTTTACCCGATTTCACACTAAAACAGCTCAAAACCATTGATAGCCTTTAATTTAAATCTACAAACAGATCTGAATAAAAATCAATAATGTTTGCTTGTGACAAGTGCTGTTATCCATGAAATAAGTGGCTTGACTATCTTATTCTTACTAATTTTCAGGCATACTTAATTTTGCGCAAATATTCGGGAGCCAACTCGCAAGTATTAATTGTCACAATTGCAACAAAAATTAGAGCAAAAGTGTATTAAATTCTGCGATTTAGTCAGTGTTTTATGGATTAGTCGTCAAAGACTAAGGAACTACTGGAAATATACAAAGGTCTGGCTCAATGTAACTACAAGGGACCTGCAAACAAAACTTTGGTGACTGTGCTAATTAAAAGAGGTTTTGGCCGATTTAAGCTGAAGAAAACAGAAATTAGTGGAAGGGTGCTAGTCGAGAACAAGACGGAAAGATATTTTCCAGGGTGGCAGTTCCAAACACTTAAAATTTTTATTAACCCATTGACGCCTGAAGGTTTTACGCACGCACCCACCCCTAAATACCTGGCTATTTTACTGCATTGAAAGCAAACGCACGAGTGGAAAAAATAAACCATATGCGCAGTAAATTCAGACAAACCATTAGTTTCTGAAGTAAACTTTTATTCAAACTAGACATGTTGAAAGACCAATTTATGACTAAAAAAAATTCCCAGCAATAATAAATTGATCCCAAACGAAATTACAAGACAGCGATAAAATTTTATCCACCTCCGCGCGTAATTTTGGAGCTCGCAAAAACACGTAGACTTTGTACAAATTCTTAAGAAAAATCGTAAAATAGTTGGGTAAAAGATAGGTTTTCAATCTGTTCAACTGACACTGTCATTAATTCAATAACACTGAGCTTTTTTCTCGGTGCAGAA
The DNA here is from genome assembly GCF_052425735.1 of Oculina patagonica. Lineage (NCBI taxonomy): Eukaryota > Metazoa > Cnidaria > Anthozoa > Scleractinia > Oculinidae > Oculina > Oculina patagonica. Next base: position 4,082,962 of record NC_135765.1, on the reverse strand, counting down.
AAGCGGTAATTCGAGATGATAAAATTATCTTCAAATCACGGCCGCGTGAAAAAGCATAAACAACGCTTACAAAATTACAGAATTCCGACGGCTATCTTTAAAACAGGGAATGGGGAATCGGGGAATGGGGAATGAGGAATGGGGAATGGGCTGGGGAATCTTTAAAATGGGGAATCTTTAAAAGCGGGAATCTTTAAAATGGGGAATCTTTAAAAGCGGGAATCTTTAAAATGGGGAATCTTTAAAAGCGGGAATCTTTAAAATGGGGAATCTTTAAAAGCGGGAATCTTTAAAACGGGAAATCTTTAAAAGCGGGAATCTTTAAAACGGGGAATCTTTAATAGCGGGAATCTTTAAAAGCGGGAATCTTTAAAACGGGGAATCTTTAAAAGCGGGAATCTTTAAAACGGGGAATCTTTAAAAGCGGGAATCTTTAAAATGGGGAATCTTTAAAACGGGGAATCTTTAAAAGCGTGAATCTTTAAAACGGAGAATCTTTAAAACGGAGACTGCGAACATGCTTAAGTCTCCTGTGGCCGTGGGTAATTTGCGAATTGAAAGCTCTCGCTGAAAAGCCTGTTCGCAAGATAAAATACCTTATACTAAATGTTTTTAAAAACCAGATTAAGTTATCATTAGTGGTTACATGCTAGCCATTTCACAGGAAATGGCGCAAGAATTTTACAGGAAATGTCGCAAAGGTCAAGTTTAAACTTTATTTATCGCAGATTATATATCTGTCACTTTGTGCTACACGTTGGTGAGTTTTCACGATTAGAAACCCCTCGACATTACTTGACGATAAAAAAATAAACGAAAATACGGTATTGCTATTCGCCCACGAATAAATTTTAACCTACATTTTATCCGGACTTGTTCTTTGTGACCACTTTCTGCAAGATGACGTGACAAGATTGGTTGTCATCGGTCACTCTGCTAAAACACTCCTGCTGAGGCGTTGACAACTCCAATACTTTTTATAAAAAAAATATAAAAAACCCTTCGCGCCGATATATACTGAAGTTTATTTCAGCGTTTACAGACGTAGATTTTAAACTTCCATTAGTGAATTTTCGAACTCTATTGCAATTATTGTCGAGTAGTAAAAAAATAAAAAATAAAATATGGCGAAACTGAACTTCCGCTGCACTGAGTTGGGTTTGTCACGTACTCATCAGATTCAAAACTTTTTCGATGAATCGTCTGCAAAGTTTTATCTCTGGCCATTTTTGCAGCTCCAGCAATGTTTATTTTTCAACACTGATTCACCTCTATGGGCTACTGTACTTAATGCCGGTAAAGGCAGCTTGATGTAGGTGTTTTAATTCTGTTTGTTTATATCTGTTTATTCCTGGCTCGTAAATTTCGAAGCTCGCGCTATGAAGTGCCGTTATCTGGTTTTTGGCCTCGAATTTTGGTTGAATAAAGTTACTTTTGGTTACATTTTTCTCCTTTATTTTTCGCTCAGTATTTTGGCCGACTTGCTGTACATACAGTAAATGAATTTTAGAAGTTTCTGTGAACAATTTCAAGCCGAAAAAGTCGACCAACAAGTACCTTTGTAAACTACGCTGTTTTCGGCGCGACGAGTTAAAATTTGTCAATTAAACCACCGATTTCAGTCAGACGTCTTTTTAAAGATTCCTCATTTTAAAGATTCCCGCTTTTAAAGATTCCCCGTTTTAAAGATTCCCTGTTTTAAAGATTCCCGCTTTTAAAGATTCCCCGTTTTAAAGATTCCCACTTTTAAAGATTCCCCATTTTAAAAATTCCCGCTTTTAAAGATTCCCTGTTTTAAAGATTCCCGCTTTTAAAGATTCCCGCTTTTAAAGATTCCCGCTTTTAAAGATTCCCCGTTTTAAAGATTCCCGCTTTTAAAGATTCCCCGTTTTAAAGATTCCCGCTTTTAAAGATTCCCCGCTTTAAAGATTCCCGCTTTTAAAGATTCCCCATTTTAAAGATTCCCGCTTTTAAAGATTCCCCGTTTTAAAGATTCCCGCTTTTAAAGATTCCCCATTTTAAAGATTCCCTAGCCCATTCCCCATTCCTCATTCCCCATTCCCCGATTCCCCATTCCCTGTTTTAAAGATAGCCGAATTCCGACCACTAACTTAACACTAGCACCGCTTTCTACGCGTTCCTTTAATTTTAATGTTAATAAACATACTCCTTTGTATATTCTGAAGCACTGTTGTAATTTTCTAAAGCGATAGACATAATTCAAAACAAAGCGGAGCAAAACAATGAAGAAGCAAGTCTCCCAAAAAATAGGTGTCAGATAACAACACGTGTGCGACAAATCTGTTCGCCTTCAAAAGCCTAAAATTCCGCACTCAGAATTGATAAATGACAAAAACTTGAAAGAAACTTTGTTTAGAATTTGTTTTCAGTTAGGATGATAGCCAAGAAATGTGTTCACAAGCGTCAAATATCGAAATTTTTCGAGCCGTGCTGAACTGCACGGCAGAATTAATTATCCACATGTTCATGTCGAAGGCGAAGTTTAATTTTAGCAGATGGTTCTTGGAGTCAATTGTACACTTAATGGATCTACCGATCCTTCAAAAAATTACATCCAAATTCGAAGCATTAACAGTACATTACCATTTCGTTCTCAGAAGTCTTGAGAAGCTGCATTTAGGCCGTGTTCAAGCCCGTGATTTGAATTCAAAACGCACTTGTAAGCGCCATTACGGCATGTCTTCGCGGCCGTGAAAGGAAAGATGAATCCTTCTTCAACAAGGTTTTAGCACTCTGTACTCCATGGTTTTCCGTTTTAGGGCCACTTAAATATTCTATAGTGTTTCTTTTTTTCCTTTTTAAGTCTCAAAGATGGTATTTTTTGTGTTCAGAATCAAAAACAAGGCCTTGGAAGTTTGTAAATACGTGCCGCCCGGCACCATGATTTTCTTGTACATTTTCAACGCACAGAATAAGACAAAAAACCTTCTTTCTAGGACCCCAAGAGTTCCCTAAAAATATGCGCAGAAAACGGATTTTGATTGGTTTATTTGCCCTTATTATCTGTAGAACAATAGGAGAACCAAAAAGTCTCCACGGAGGGAGGGAAAGGGCATTTGTCACAATGCGGTTTTTACGGGCGGTTACGGGCGGCACAGGCATTTTAGGGGTGGTTTTCGCACGGGCGGTTACGGGCGGTTACGGGCGGCACAGGCGCCAATGGGTTAAATTTGATATACAATATGGTATTATTTTTTGTGTGTTTAAATTTCACACAATGTTTTTTCTGCACATATTAAATTTCACAATTATTTTGAAATTGTGAAAATTAGTACTCCAAACCTGTCCAAAACAGGTTCTGTCCAACAATCGGGTTGATCTAATATCCTAAATTCCTGATTTTTTGAATGGGATGCACATAAGAATTTTCTTATTGAGGAGGGGGACTTGGGGGTTTTCAGTTTTTCGGTTTTGGCCATTTTTTAGATCCGTTCTTCGGTTTCCCCAACAAAAAAAACACAGTTTTTTTGGTTTTGGTGTCTTCTTCGGTTTCGGGTTTTCCTTCTATTAGCATATAGTTTTCCAATTCCGGCAAAAATACTAGCCTTCTTTTGGATTTGGGTTTTGCTGTGGTTTTGGTTTTTCCAATTTGGTTGACAGTTTCTCTGAGATCATGCTGGTAGAAAGAAAACCTGCTTTTGTGTTTAAAATGCAAGTTAGAGCAGTGTAATTTAGCATGTTAATGAACACAAGACTCTTTAAAAAAACTCCATTCTTTCTTCTTTCAAAATCTTGAGGTGCCAATTACGGTTACAGCTTTGGAATTTGGAATTTTATGCTCGGTTTTCGGTATTGATCAAAATTCACTTTGGTTTTTCAGTTTTGCATGATTTTTTGTGCGGTTTTTCGGTTTCTTACAGGCCCCAACGCCCCCCTCATGAGAAGTCCTTGCTACTGTGCAATTATTACAGCACATTAAAACAACTCCAATTTCACTCATACATTATTTGACACTAAAAAGCCAAAATGTAAAACTGTTTCACACTAAACAGATCCATAATGATTTCCATCGGGAGGCACATATCCATACAGCTTATAAAATACAATTCGTATCCTTGCCCCCCCCCCCCCCCTCCTCCACGCCCCATCTCTCCTCAACCGAAGTTTGCAGTACACTGTTAATATTTATATATGAACACGTATGTATCTTTCCACATCAGGTTTTACTATGACAAAAGGACGTAATTCCAAGATGGCAATTTCCACAGGATGTTCTAAGAAGCGATTCAATGAGCTAACAATCGATTGAAAAAGAGGGGTCGTGGAGGGGGGGGGGAGAGGGAGGCAAAATGATCGCAGCTCAAGACTTTCAGCAAACTAACCTCAACACTAATCCGGCAAGATGGACAATTTACGCTCCACGCCACTCCTTGTTTAGCAAGCAGACCTTCCAGACATGTTTTGCAGAAGGAATGAAGACATGGCAGAACTTTGGGTTCCTTGTACTGCTCCAAGCAAACCGCGCATTCCAACTCCTTCGCCAAGTTCTCTGCTAAAGATGAAGCTTTAGCCATTGTTTAGATGTTTCTTTTACTTTAAAGAACAGGATAAGGATCGACTATGAAACCTCGAAGCCAACGGAGTCTCTTAACTTGCACAAAATAAAATATCGCTGCAGCGAAGCGAAGACACGTCGACGCGACAGTCGTGATTTCCAGAAAGCCATCCTCGGAGACCCAGGGGCAGTTAGTGGGGGCGACTGGCAGCTTATCGGGACGACGGGATTTTCGGGCGAAAGTTTACAAGAGCGTAACAGCCCCTGGGCACTTTGTCTTACCGAACCAGTTCCAGAAGCGTTTGAACTCCTTCCTCCTGATTGGCCACAAAAATATTTTTGTGGCCAATCAGCGAGGAGAACCGGCCAAGAGACTCTGATGTCTTCTTACACGAAGTAGTTTTCTCCTTCGATCGACGAAGTTGCTTGGCCCTTGCAACCGAGAGATAATTCTTGTGAACCGTTTCAGAAAAAAATTCAACGAAGCGTACGAAATCGCCAACTGAAAGCCAGGCGCAAGGAAACAAATACCCATCGCCAAATTTTCACGGCAGCCTTTTTGAAGGTATGGTGAATTTTTCTAGCTAAAACACGATACACGTTGCTTGTCGAGTAAACAATGTTACATATATTTTTTTTCGATCGTTGAAAGACTTCTGAAACTTTCCATGATTTGAGAATCTTCGTTGCACGGGCCACGCAACTATGTCGATCGAACGTGGGAACGATCGGCGAGCTGCACTGCTCGCACTTTGCTTCCTTGCTTTCGCGTCGAACTGAATCACTCTCATTATCGAACGCTACCGGTTTGTAAATGGCTGAGGTGAATGGCGCTTCAAAGCGTACATTCGAACATGAGTTCCAGCAAGCCCTAAACGAAAGCTTGTCTTTGATCTCTGTGGACAAGCTTAAAGCGGAGCAAAGTTAGAAAGGGAGAATCTACTGTGCTTTATGGTACTCTAAAGAAATTTACCGAAACAATACTGTTGCTGTTGTTTGTGATGAGGTGCACACAACTGTTCATTGACAAGTAGATGGATTTGTGTACTAGGAAAAGCCTGTATATTTCTATTTTCATAGTCTGTACTGAATAAGTAGTCATAGTAGATCCCCTTATTAAAAATCAATGAAGTTATGTCTAAAAGCTGACAGACACATCATAACAAAATGTTTTTCCTCTTTGTTTAGAAAAAACACATGAAGCCTTGAGGCTTCTTCGTGATGAGAACTCTTTGACAAGGCTTTTGCACTAAACTTTAAGCTGGTTGCCAATGTTTGGCTTGTTCACTATAATAAGTGCCCAATGAGTGTTAACTAAAAGAGCTGCAAACATTTTCTTTATTAAGACTTGCATATACATGTAGTACCAAAAATTAAAAGTCAGTGGAATGTATGCTGGACAGCTCTTTTAATTAACAATCGCACTTCACGCTCGAAATTCCCTTCTCCCTCCCCCTCGAACACCGGCCATGCAGGCTACTTTTAATTTGACTAATTAAAATATGATTGTCACATACAACAGGTAATTATTGCTTGTTCATGATTTTATGTTTACTTCTCATATACTACTTGTGTAACTTAATTATTAGTATACCTACACAAAGTATACAGGAACTTTCTATCAACACTCGTCAAATAAGAGCGGTAGTGCAATTCTCAAAAATCAGAAACTCCCTTCATGCATCAAGAGGAGCTAAAGGGCACTGCACAAGTCACAGATCAGGGAGAGGGCTCCTGGGTGCCCCCCCCCCCCCCCTCACCCTTCACCCACATGGGCAAGAATTTTTGAGCAAGCTATTGTGAACAATAATTTAGGTTCCCAAATGGAAGATAAAATTTGCAGGCCCCCCACATGCATATATGCCAATGTACATATTACACACAACCTGTATTTTCAATTATAACCCACTCATTAATTTTTGCGCGCGCTCATTGGACAAAACGCATCACGTGGTACAAAATCGGACGACGGGTATCAGCGAATATACCCCGTCCGATTTGATATCCGCCGCCCGATTTTGTAGGCAAGCACAAAACAAACGAATGAAGTCACCTTATTCAATCCTAACTTTTAATGAAATCACAGAGTTCAAAAATCAGGTAAATCAATCAACTTACATTTATTTCAACCACATTTACTCCTGGTTTATTACGTAGGTTTTTCCTATAAATTTACTGGCGATAAAGCGCGTTGTACAAATTAATCGGAGGGTTATAAAATAAATAAACCCCTTTCTGGCTTACTGGTATATTTGAGGATAATGCCCTTGGCTGAAAGATTGTCCTCAAAATTTCACAGTTGCCCTCGAAGCTTCGCTTCTCGGCCAACTGTTCATTTTTCGACAATCTTTCAGCCTCGGGCATTATCCTCCAATATACCAGCCGCCTGAAGGGGTTTATTTACTAAATAATTTGAAAATACAGGTTGTGTGTAATATGTACATTGGCATATATGCATGTGGGGGGCCTGCAAATTTTATCTTCCATTAGCTTAGGTATATATAAAGTTAAAGGGACACTACTGTCACAGGGATTTTAATGCTTTTTGGTAAAAAAAAGTACTTAAATGGGCAAATAGGTCTTCTCGTACATGAAATGCACCTGGTGCATCAAGATGGAGATACAAAAGTAAATTGTTGTTGAAGGAAGAAGGGACCAAGAATGTTTTTTTGTTTTTTGTTTTTTCAGTCCACAAGGACAAAACTTGAAAAAATCAGCCTACCTTTTTCAAGTTGAGATCTAAAGTATCTGATGGCATCACATTGATATCACTTGTTTATCACTTCAGTACACTTACATGGTGATTCTTAACAAAACTGGACCACTATTCGTACTGTTTCCATAGTCTTGAGTGTCTTGAGTTTTTGAAAGTTATATGTTTCTCTGATAGTCTTATACAGGTAATTATTGATTCTTGTAAATTATATTCTGTAGAGAACATCTTAGAGACACAAACTGTATGGAATGCTGATTGTGCAATCAAGATTTTTAGTTGTCTGAAAAGAGTATTTAAAGTTCTGCAATAACTAAAATCAATGTTAAGTGTAAAATAATGTGTCTATCAGGCCCATAGGATGGCTTTCATGTTATGCCTCTTCATCCCAAGTCAAGGTGCATGAATGACATCATCTGTACTTTAGTGATCCACAGCTAATATGACAGCTCACTCAAAAAGAAAACTGTTACAATACACTATTAAATTTAAAATCTAATCAGTAAGAATTAACCCAGGCAGGGCTCGAGACTAACGGTAGCCAACTAGCCAAAGGCTATTTAGGTTTTGGCTACCAGGTTTAGCATTCCTACTAGCCACTTTGGCTAGTGAAAAACTCGGAAAAGTCATGCAACTGTTCTTGATAGAAATCAATATACCTGACTAGTGAAAAATTACTTTTGGCTAGTAAAATCTGACATGTCACTAGCCAGTAAACCAGTGAATTAAAAAGTTAGTCTCAAGCCCTGCCAGGGTTTTTTCCAACTATATTTCGTTTTCTTCGCTTGTCCATAAAAACAAACCCACACAGTCTGCAACAATCGACCTCACCCAATGATCATCATACAGCGAAAAAAAAAATCGGGACAGAAAACAGAAGCTGTATTGTAATCCATCGTCACATATTTAATACTAGGATGCGAAAATTGGCCGGTTTGTGATTCAGTTCGACGCGAAAGCAAGAAGCAAAGTGCGAGCAGTGCAGCTCGCCGATCGTTCCCACGTTCGATCGACATAGTTGCGTGGCCCGTGCAACGAAGATTCTCAAATCATGGAAAGTTTCAGAAGTCTTTCAACGATCGAAAAAAAAATATATGTAACATTGTTTACTCGACAAGCAACGTGTATCGTGTTTTAGCTAGAAAAATTCACCATACCTTCAAAAAGGCTGCCGTGAAAATTTGGCGATGGGTATTTGTTTCCTTGCGCCTGGCTTTCAGTTGGCGATTTCGTACGCTTCGTTGAATTTTTTTCTGAAACGGTTCACAAGAATTATCTCTCGGTTGCAAGGGCCAAGCAACTTCGTCGATCGAAGGAGAAAACTACTTCGTGTAAGAAGACATCAGAGTCTCTTGGCCGGTTCTCCTCGCTGATTGGCCACAAAAATATTTTTGTGGCCAATCAGGAGGAAGGAGTTCAAACGCTTCTGGAACTGGTTCGGTAAGACAAAGTGCCCAGGGGCTGTTACGCTCTTGTAAACTTTCGCCCGAAAATCCCGTCGTCCCGATAAGCTGCCAGTCGCCCCCACTAACTGCCCCTGGGTCTCCGAGGATGCCAGAAAGCTTGACTTCCGAGAATCGCAGACACGTGACAAATGTATTTTTGGCACGCATGGAGAAGCGGCGGTGTGTAGGGGCTGGACGGGTTACAGTGTGAACCAGAGAACCGTGAACACTTCACTCTATCTTGCATGTGTAATTTCCTCTCTGCAGAAACCATTGAATGATAGCTCAAACTGCGAGAAATATAAACAAATGTACCGAGATGGAGCCAGTTGGTTATTTTTAGTGAATATTTGTCAACTATTTCCTCTACTTCCTTTTTCAAAGTATAATGAAAGTGTTCACGGTTTTCGTGTTCTCTCTGTAAAATTTATGATTTCGAGAGCAATGTAGGGTGTAATCAAATTTAAATGTGCTTCCAGCCAGTAAAAACGCACCCATGAAGGCCCCCGAAAAACGAAAACGGGATTAGCGCGAAGAACGGCAAGCACAGGGGGCCCAGACAAACTGTTTGTGTACAGACTGTGCACATTTACATTTTTATAGAGAATGTATGGAATTTACCGAACGGTCTGTAGAATTGCGTGTAATGGCGCAAAACATGAACAAATTTGTGCTGAATAAATGTAAAGTTTTCCTACCTTTTGTGTAGTGTTGTTTTTTCGGCTCGAAATGGCGAATATGAGTCGATTGAAGGATATTTTGCTTTCGCTGTTTACTATACATCTAATATTATATGGAAAGGGTGGAAACTCCGACTGCTCTAAAGTAGAACACTTCCAGCGCCGAGCCGATTTTCGACCTGATAATCCCATCGCACAGCTTTCAAACTACGCACCAGAAAAGAGGAAGGCTTGACGAATCTTCTCGTATCATTTGATCGAAAATTTATCTAAACGGTCCGGAACAAGCCCTCGAACGAAAACGGGTATCCAAAATTTTTAAGCCGTCCAAATGCGTAGCACCAATTTGTGGTGCCGAAGGGAAAACGCTATTCCCCAGCCACTTTGTGATTGGATACAATTGAACAATGGTGGTTCAAGATTTTGTTTCGTGGAGAGGGAGGCAAAGGCAAAACCAATACTCAGTAGTGTAGGGAGTGATGTCAATGGTGCGACACAACCCAAGGCTCCTCCCGCAATTACGACGGCGATGTCGAAAGCGACGCATAATCATTTAAATATGCGCCGTTATAATTTTTATACGTCGAGGTAATTATAAAATAATCATACTGATTTAAGAAACGAGTAATTAAGTATCTAGATCATGTTTTATTTTTGCTTCTAATATATTGAGACGGCGTTCATTTTCTAAAGAAAAAGATATTTTACAGCCGTTGGAAAAAAAATATTAGACTTCAGTCATCTCACTTCGTTGTTTTACAGATTGCAAAACAAATCCCCAACATGTGAAACTTCCGTGCAGCGGGGTTGTCCCGACATGTTGCTCATCAACACAACAGAAACGTCAGTAAACAAAAAGCTAAATAAATAAGGATAACAACAGGCTCTGCACGAGAGTTTCATATGTAGGTGCATTGTTTTGCAACCTCTGTAAAACAACGAGGTGAGATGACTAAATTTCATTACAGTTTGTTTTCTTCGGTTGAAAAAAACATTTCTTTTCTTTGAAAAAATAAACGCTGTCTCAACATATTAGAAGCAAGCCAGCTTTAAAAATAAAGCACATATCGACTAGAATATGAACATTTTATAATTACTTCGACGTATAAAAATTATAACGGCGCATATTTAAATGATTATGCGTCGCTTTCGACATCGCCGTCGTAATTGCGGGAGGAGCCTTGGGTTGTGTCGCACCATTGACATCACTCCCTACACTACTGAGTATTGGTTTTGCCTTTGCCTCCCTTTCCACGAAACAAAATCTTGAACGACCATTGTTCAATTGTATCCAATCACAAAGTGGCTGGGGAATAGCGTTTTCCCTTCGGCACCACAAATTGGTGCTACGCATTCGGACGGCTTAAAAATTTTGGATACCCGTTTTCGTTCGAGGGCTTGTTCCGGACCGTTTAGATAAATTTTCGATCAAATGATACGAGAAGATTCGTCAAGCCTTCCTCTTTTCTGGTGCGTAGTTTGAAAGCTGTGCGATGGGATTATCAGGTCGAAAATCGGCTCGGCACTGGAAGTGTTCTACTTTAGAGCAGTCGGAGTTTCCACCCTTTCCATATAATTAGATGTATAGTAAACAGCGAAAGCAAAATATCCTTCAATCGACTCATATTCGCCATTTCGAGCCGAAAAAACAACACTACACAAAAGGTAGGAAAACTTTACATTTATTCAGCACAAATTTGTTCATGTTTTGCGCCATTACACGCAATTCTACAGACCGTTCGGTAAATTCCATACATTCTCTATAAAAATGTAAATGTGCACAGTCTGTACACAAACAGTTTGTCTGGGCCCCCTGTGCGGCAAGTGGAAATAAACTGCACGCAATGCATGCAAGGGGGTCTTTTGTCAAAATTAACGTAAAAAAAAGTAGCTGACAACGTCTGGGTTGAATATAATTGTTCGAAAGTTTCGTTATCTTGTAGCGTGACATCCGATAAAAATATAAAAAAATAAAAATAAACAACTTTATTAATGTGTCACTACAACTCTTATTTCTAGCCGAGAGAGAAAATACTCTCTACTAATAGGGGACACATAAAATAAATAAAAAATAATAATAATAATAATAATAATAATAATAATAATAATAATAATAAAAAGACCTAAATTTGATATTTATAATAAAAAACAGACTAAAATTTAACTACATTATTTACAAATAATTTCAACAACAATTCTAAAATACCGTAAGTTATTCGTATTTATCGTAAATCATGTGCTACATAAAACACAGTTCTCGCATTCATGTTCAATTTTCGGTGAAAGGTCAGTTTAAGTGATCTGTCTTTTAAAAGATTGCAGAGACGATAAGTTTTTTAAGTTAGTTGGGAGTCGATTCCACAGCATAGGTCCGATATATCTTAGCAAGTGTTTCCCATAGGTGACAGTAATAAATCTGGGAATGTGGAAAGAAATCTGCGCCTCTAAGGTTGTAAGTAGAACTTTTCATTGTATTAAAAGAATGTAGTCATGTCTGTTTACTGAATCTAATAGAATTCATCAAATATAATTTGTCTCTTTTGTTTATACTTTGTATTAGACCTTTCTAAATTCCAAGGAGTATTTTGCTTCGTGCTCTTTGCGGAGAGCCATAATCGAGTATTGGCTCCTGCATGTGTTATTTCCCCAGGGGGGTACTCCGACTTGTAAATGACAGGGATGATCGAATGAAGGCAAAACTCAGGGCACAAAAAAATCCCTTAGTCTTCCGACATTACCCAAAAAAATCCCTGGACCAAAAATAACCCCCCAAAAAATCCCTTGTCTAATAACCCCTAAATTGCCAGGAGGGGCAATAACGCTCGAGTTTGATTATTCATCATACCATAAATACGCCAAGGCACTTTAGTTTGTTTTTAATACCCCAAAAAATCCCCTATTTGAATCTAGTCACCCAAAAAAATACTTGCCAAATCTTCCAACCCAAAAAAATCCCGGAATCGAAAATTTCAAACCCAAAAAAATCCTTCGATCATCCCCGTCATTTACAAGCCGGAGTACCCCCCCTGGGGTTATTTCATGCTTATTCTACTAACTATGGTAAAAGACAATAGAACCCTACTGAATGATATTTATTATCCTTAAATAAAACAGATTCTGATCTTTCTAACTGAGTTCTGACAATTAAAATTGCACATATTGTAAATTTATCTTAGAAAAAAGAACCTTTGCTTGACAATACAAACTCACACGGCATAGGTTGCATCTAAGCAAGAATATGCAGCACATGAAACATGACAAGATTGGCCACCAAACTTGAAGGTTGTGAACTTTTGCACTTGAAGTGAGTGGTTACTGCGAAAGTTTTGCTTAGGACAATTCAAACTTTTAAAGTTTCAATAGCAGGTGGCCAAATGACATTGTGCAATGTGTTCATGATGCTTAGCTGAAAGCAAGTGTAATGCTTTACAACATACAACACTTTCTGATCATTATTGTAAAAGCGAATTAACACCTTCCTGTCTTTGAAATTCTAATACAGCTAGGCTGATTGCATGGCTAAAAACCAATTAGTAAACAAAATCCGATCAACTGATGCAGACAAGCTTTGTCACCATGGCAATGACAAAGGATGTCTAAGATAGTCTATAATTTCAAGCTAATAACTTTATTAAATAGATTTAGCCAAGCCTAAAAGCAGAGCTCCCCGATTATTTACTTTGCCCTTTTCGTAAATCCGAATTTACTGACCGATAATAGGAAAAAATATAGCACTTGAGCCCGCGATCCAATGTAAACCATTACTTGGTCAGCGGTAAACTTCAAAAAAACATTCAACCTCGATGAGTTCTATATGTGAGCCCGCGATATGGCCATGTGATACTGGTCAGCAGATACCTTGTTTTGACAGCTGTCAATTGACCATGACATGACAGATGTAAGCTGACGTTAACCATAACCTTTTTGTATGGGTATGGGGCTCTGCTAAAACTATGACTCCGTGAAAGGTTTGTTTTTGATATATTTTGTTTAATCCACAAGAAAGATTTTTGCAATTTAAAAAAAAATCCTGTCCAGAGACCTCAGAAGCTCTGAACCCTACTGACAGAATTTCGAACTGTATCAAAAAATTTGTAAAAATGTATCTTTTGTTTATATTTAACATAAATATATCAAAAACGGAAACTTTCAGCAAGTAGCTTCTTGATTCTCTTCAGTGATTTGTCCATACCTCCACTTTCATTTTTAACTACTTGGCCCAACTGTGAGTAAAAGTGCTAGGATACACATAAGTGGCAGAGCAGGGGAGAGGGTGCTGGGGGGAGGGGGTTGTAGCCCCCAAGCAAAAATTTGGGGGGCTCAACTCCCCCCTCCCCAGCTTTCAGTGCCGAAAGTATCACTAGCATAGCATAAAAGAGACCAGTGCACAAATCTCTGCACAAATCGTTTCGTCAGGATCGCGCTCAGCAGTGTATGCTACTAGAAGAGGTCCACAATCTGTGAAGATTGTATTTGACATTACCTGTGGCATCAGTGACTTCGCGCACATTTTATGCCCTCTGACGACTAAAGATTCCCTCTTGGGGGGAAGGTATGCAATTGGCTTGGAGTATGAGACCCTGCCCCCACATTTCAAAACGTTCCACTGAATCTGCTGCAGTGTTAATGTAGAACTGCTGCAAAATCTGCTAACAGAACATTCTTATCACTGAATTTTGTGCACCAAAGACTATTTCAATTATTGCAATCAATCAAATCACATTTTATTTATACATGTAAAACCTAGGAGTACGAGTTCTAGTTTGAACGTGTACGTGTATAAAAGATAAAAAATAATATCTAAAAATCTAATATGCCAAAAATTATAATATTTACAAGTAATATGTCACAAATTATAAGGCCTTAAAGAGATCGATCCATTTAGCAATCAAGTCACTTTCAGAATCTGAGTGATCGCTGATGACTGATGGTGCAAGGGCAGGGACATTTTACAGTGCAAACAAATATTTATATACACTTGGCTGAGTTAATCAAGTTGAGTGAAGAAGTCAAGAAGCCAGGCAACCCTTTAATAATATTGGATAGATCAAGTGCATTTGTATCACAACTTTTTTAAAAAAAATTGAGAGGCCACAGTCATTAATCTTTTCGAAAGTTTCCAAATACTTTGCTTGACTTTAGTGGGAAATGAATTTCTTTCTCGTGTCATTCGAGCCCTTGAGTAACTTATGACAGGAGTTGGCATGGAAATTAGATTACCCTAAACACCCGCAGATAAGCCGCACCTTTTTCTTCGAAAATCTTTGCTTGAAATCGAGCTGCGGCTTATCTGCGGGAACATTTGGAAAAGGTGTCGTGACTTGTTTTGCTTGTTCGTTCTCGCCCTAGTCCCATTTTCGTGTCCAATTGAATGCCTGGTTACTAAGCTACGAATGTTCTGCAAACGTTCTAGACTTGTTGTCACACAAAGTCACACAAAAATCTATGGAAAAACTGTGTTTAATGAAGAAATACCTGTCAACAAATACCAGAAAAAGATCAACCATATGTCAAAGTTGGTGTTCATTATATTAGTGTAAAGAGCTCAAACTGTGGGTAAGACTGAAGTATTTTCCATTTCAATGTTTAGTGAGTTTATATTTGATGAAGAAGACTTCTAAAGACTCAACTTTGGATTTTCTTAAATTTACTTTCAAAAAACTTGTTTTCCAAACTTTGAGTTGGGAAATTCAGGGCGCAGCTACACAGCGGTCAAACGCAGCGCGCGTGCGCAGTTCCTGCGCAACTCCCGCCAAAATTTTCCATACAAAGTCTTAAATTTTCCGAAAACTTTCGCTTTAAAGCCAAAAGTTAACGCGGTCCCTGGAAAGTTAAGGTTTATGTGCCGCTTATGGATTGGAAATTTGATAATTCATCTCTACTGAGTGTCCCAGCTTGAAATGTTCTTTCACCGCACTATTTCTTTAACAATTTCTTACAAAAGTTTGCCCACTTTCGAGTCAAAAGTCAATCTCGAGCCCAGAGTCTGTCTTGTCGGTCAGCGGTACGGGACGGACTCTGGGAAACTGGAATTGATCAGATCAATTTCAGGTCGGTTTCAGGTCAGAAACTTGGTCTTCCGGACCAAGGTCTAAGCGGAAGTAAATTTCCCAGAACAGAAGTAGATCAAGAAAGTTAAACTATTTCTAACACACTATTGACGGAATTGGTATTTATCGAAGTAACAAAAGTAACAATAATATTCTGCAAGAAAGAAAAACAATGAGTTAACTACAGGGCATCTGGTGCTTTGATTTTGATTTTTTGAGCATTCTGCTATATTTGTTTGAAATGAAAGCCTTCCAGGATTCCGTCTGCGAAGACCGTGTGCGTGTGTCCATAGTTATTTTGCAGAGAACGGCTCAGAAATTTACATAATGCACAACGCACGAGAAAGCTATTGTTCTGTTCGTTACAATTTTTGTTTGGCAACTTTGGCATATTTTTTGCGTCTTTCTCATATTTAAAAGGCTTCTCCCTGACAGTGCATCTTTAACGCAATTTTCGTAAAAACGGCTTTCCAGAATAGATTGCATGTTTTCAAGCAAGCAATTTTTTCTTGACGAATGGCGGTGATATTAATTAGCACGTTTACGGCCACACCGGCCAACGCTATTCAATTAGGTTTAATGAGCAGCACAGCGACTCTGCACGTGCACGCTCGTGCACGTGTGTGCTAATTTTTTGTACAATTTTTTTCCTTCGGCAAAACAGCGCTTTATGCTCAAATTCTGCGTTGCATTGCCGTAAGTTATTACTTGGAATCGAACAATGTCTTCGATATTTAGTTTTTCAGCCGAAACGGAGATTTGAATGAAAACAGTAGTTCTAAAGAGATTTGTAAGTCAACTATAAATTTAGTTTTCTATCGGCCTTGTCCTTTGTTTCGCCAATTGGTGTCGCCGTCATTGTTGCTTTTAAACTCTGTTCAGAAACAGCGCCGTTTAAAAGAAGTCCTTTTTTGTGTGGATTTCCACACATTGTCATGATGCAGTTTTTTCCGATTGGGGGGTCACTTTCCGTGTTAACTCGATTAAGTGCTTACGGAAAGATTCGATAGTGTTCGGAGAATCCGAAGTTTCGGTGAGATGTCAGATGTATTAAATGGGCAGTCAAGGAGGTAAACTATTCGATCAGTATCGAGTAAGTCGCAATTTATTCGTGAATCTAGAAGCGATTTCGTCGCTCAAAGGAGTCGACTTGTGGCAAGTCTAAGGTCTCGACTGTCTCGTAAAAGCGGCGCTGCGAGTTAAGGAATCAACTGCCTAAAAGAGACTTGTTCGCGAAGAGTTTGAAATGAATAGTTGAAAGAGAAGAAACTCGTATTGGAGGCCCAAATAACTCACCGTGTTAAAATGATGAATTTTTTCAGGAAGGAGAATATTTCCCCATGTTCAAATGTAAAAAGGGTGAAACTGCATGTATTTGGCCGCAAATAGTAACACCATTGGTTGCCGAAAATACACACAGCATGAATGCGCAATGAGTCATCAAAACAAGTTCGATGATCATGTTGTTTTACATGTCTTGGGCTCCGAAATAAAATTCACGTGCTCCATTTGGCTCTCAAGTCATGAATAACCTAAGATCGATGTCGAATTCAGAACTGCCCAAAATACATTGTCCTTAAAGTATAAAAATAACATCAAATCGTAAAATTTGCATATTGAAACTGTGCGACAAGATAATTTAATTGTTGGTTGAAATTAAGTCCTTCGCCGCTTCTCAAACCACCGACTCGAAAACTAAAGAACGGAGAATATTTCTTGAAGAAAAAAAATATTACTCTGCTTTTTTAGGCAAGGTACTAAGAAACTATACATTAGTGAAATCTTATTGAAACGTACTTTAATGTTCCAGAAAGGACATAAAAACGCATTGAAAGAAAATAAGTTTATCGATGAGTTGTTTACACAGGCGATCTGAGACAGTTCACGTGCTGCACGCAACATTCCTTTTTGAATTAAAATTAGTATCCTTTCTTGTTAGCGGAAGGGAAGGCTTTTGGTTTCAAAAACTAGCTTTTTAAGGATTTTGGGATTTTATTTCCATGAAAAAATTGGCATGTGTCGTGAACGACGTGACGAGATGGGTACGATATGAACGGGACGGGGAAGTCACGGTCTTTTCTAAACACTGATTTTGGTAGTATTTAGGGTGTTTAGATAGGGCAGAACACCGAATTTTCAGCCGTCAAGTTCTCGTGTTTAGGGCCACATCATTAATTTTTTCATTATTTAGGGTGTTTTGATAGGGCAGAACACCGAATTTTCAGCCGTCAAGTTCTCGTGTTTAGGGCCACATCATTAATTTTTTCATTATTTAGGGTGTTTAGATAGGGCAGAACACCGATTTTTTCAGCTGTCAAGTTCTCGTGTTTAGGGCCACACATTAAAAGTCACTGTAGACTTATTCATCTAAATTTGAGGAGCAGGCGACCAGAGAGAGACGTCTGAAATTCAGGCTACTGTGTTAGAGGACAAAACGCTATTTTTTTTAGTGTTTGAGCATTGCGTGACATCCCCAAAAAACGGCAACTTGGGTTTCTTCAAAACGAAGTGAAGCGGGGCACGTGTTTTCTTCTAACATTCTTGTGAAAAATTAATCGATTGATAAGTTCTTTGTTTTCTCGTCTCGTGTCTTGACTTACTCGACTCGAACCTTGAAGTTGTTGACTCGTGAGTCGGTACTCCAAGTGACTGTCAACTTACATTTCAGTCCTATGTACAGTGAAAATAATTCATGATGGAAGTCCACACATGTACGCATTGCGGACTTACTTTTATTTATTCATGGTATCTTTTGAGTTCAGTGAGAAGGGTAGAATTAGAAAGTACTTCATTTATGTAGCGCCATTCCACGAGTCTTAAGGTGTTTTACAAAGAAAAGCTGAAATTAAGTTGATACTTCAAACATCTGGCCATCGAAAGCAAAAAAATGTTTTTTCAGGGTTTCCGGTTTGGTTAACTTCCGGGGATGATTTTTAGACTTCCTGGTGGTTTTCTATTGTTCTGTGAATGACCAATAGAAAAAGAGAAATACATTTCAGTTTCCCAGAGTGTGTCCCAGCGACCCTACCGCTGACCAACCACTGATGGACCGAAGAGCCGGGGGACACTCTGGGCTTGAGATTGGTCAAAAGTTCGAGGCGGTGAAGACCGGATGTGACGTCAACTTTTGCGTTTGACCGCTGTGAAGGGTGCAGCTTAATTATCCGCGGGTGCAGCTAATCTGCGGGTGTTTCTTTGAGGGTTTTTCTCTGATTTTTCCAAAGTACCGGTATTGTAAAGTAACAGTGGACGAAGAGCAACTTTGTGGATATGCCTCTGCAAAAATGTCCTACTTAGCTATATATTTTATTATTTATTTATTCCTTTTTATATAAACAAAGCAAACAGAAACTTGTTGAACCCTACAAGATTAAATCAAAACATTTCATCACAGGCATAGGGAAATTTTTGCACTGATATGCTGGCTGTGAATCACGTCAGCCATAGATGTCATTTCAATCAACTTTATTAAAGGGGGAAACGACAAACAGTAACAGTACATATGTCATTTGCATGACATGTGTACTGCCTTTCATAACTGATTATCAAATTCCTATTATATAATTTCTGAGTTTTGTAAAAGCCTTACAGTAGTAAAGAAACCTGATCACCATTCGTAGTCATGTGAAACACTGGACAAACACCTCCTCTCACTCCATGCCAGATGTCTGACTCTTCGGTGCGTTGACTGTAGATCATAAGAGTGCCAGCATCACAGTCCAGATACATTTCAATAATGTCATTGCTCGCACAGTCAGTAATCATGCTTCGATATTGCAATTGATTGGATGACGAAGGAAACTCGTGGAATTTTGAATTCCACACCCACCAGTTTGCTTTGGCCAGTGCACCAGTGTTGATGATGCCAAAACTAAAACCGTCTGAAGTATTGCCTAATAATTTTGCTTTCCATAAATGTTTGCCAGCGTTAAAACTAGCAGAGCCGACAACATACAGCTGTCTGTCAAGATTATGAAGCTGTGATGTAGTACCAAGAGGCAAAACACCTGGACTTGAAGCAGATTGGCCAGCAGCAATTGTAGTTTGGCCAAACAAGGTTAGCTGTGGTGGACTAACTAAACCTTGGCTTACTGATGTTGGCCGAACCTGTGGTGGATCAACTGAACTTCTAACAGATTGGCCAAACAACGGTTGTTGTCCAGTACCAACTGCACTTGAAGCAGATTGGCCAATAAATGTAGGCTGGCCTAACAATGGTTGTTGTGGTGGAGTAAATAAACCTTGGCTTACTGATGTTGGCTGTACCTGTGGTGGATCAACTGAACTTCTAACAGATTGGCCAAACAACGGTTGTTGTCCAGTACCAACTGCACTTGAAGCAGATTGGCCAATAAATGTAGGCTGGCCTAACAATGGTTGTTGTGGTGGAGTAAATAAACCTTGGCCAACTGATGTTGGCTGTACTAGTGGTGGATCAACTGAACTTCTAACAGATTGGCCAAACATTGATTGCTTTCCTGGACCAACTGCACTTGAAGCAGATTGGCCAAGCACCGGTGGTTTAAGTGGAACATCAAATGAATTTGCGGCAGGTCGGTTAAACTGTGATTGGCCATGTGATGGTAAATAACATGAACTTGAAGCAGACTTGCCAAATGGTGGGTCAACAAAAACAGAACTTGAAGTAGATTGGCCAAACACATCTGATTCAACACTTTTCCTTACAACTGGCCTTAGGCTAGTAAGACGTACACCTCCAGAAAGTGAGCTCTTAAACTTAACTGAATGCACTGCAGCATTAGGTTGGGAGTTTCCTAATGTACTAATGCTAATGTACTGAGCTACTAGCTTTCCTTCATATAGCTGAATCTGTCCTTCACTGTTTCCTGAAGAACTTTTCATGAGATTCCATTTCTCGACAAACCAAGTAAAAGGACTTCCCTGCACAGCTTGACCCATCACATATACATGCAATTCAAACCAGCCCTCTTGGCGTGGAGTGTACAAAAAAGTGTAGGTGCCATCCCCACAGTCTCTCACATTAAGAACTGCAGTTTCTTTATCGTCACCACATGTACAACCGGCTACAAACAGATCACCTCCTTCCGTTCGTTTTTGTCCATTCCGCCCCTTGGCAATGATGGTGAATTCAATTGGCTGTCCACAAAGTGTATTGTACATTACACCCTCTGATCCATGTCCCATGGTTATCGTCGATGCGCCAGCATGTGTCACCACATCAGTAATGGCACCAAAAGTTGCAATGTCTTGTTTCAGTTGGTCGTTACCTTTAAACTTAACAACATCATCAGCGCATGGTTCTAGCTGCCATTCAGCTGCATTCAATTCTTGTAATCTAGTGGACATTTGCTTACGCATGTTTAAAATCTCAATTTCACTTCCATTTTTAAAAGCTTTTTCTGTGAATTCAACACTACTTTGTACAATTCCTAAGGCTGTTGCCAGTTCATCATGCTGGACATTTAGAACTTTCAGTTTAGTTTTCCCAAGTTCTGCTACTTGATTAATCAACTCAACACAACGTGTATTAAGGCTAGCTGTCAAGTCATTAAAACATTTTATGACATCCTGCACTGTCTGTCCCACATTATATTGACTGCTTATCTTCATCTCTGAAATAGTAACAAGAGAATTCTGAAGCGCAGACACTTTTGTTTTAGTTTTTGAAAGGGTTTCCATTACAATGTCTTTTTCCTTTGCAAAGGCATCCTTCACAAAAGTGTACTTGTGATCACGATGCTTGACAATTGTGCAATCTCGACATATAGCTTCATCACATGTCTCACAAAATAGTTTGAGTGTCTCTCCTTCATGCTCTTGGCAAAATGATGGGCGAACAACAGCTATGGGTCCCTCTACTCTGGCTTCTTCAAGAGTCATAAGCCGATGAGTTTTTGTGCTCCGTCCTCGTTTATGTCCAGCACTGCAAAACTCACAAAGAAAATGGCAGCAAATGGTACATCTGTTGACAGCAGGATCACCACTGTCACAGTTGTCACACTCAACATTACTTCGTTCTGAATGAAGAGAAACCATGGATAATAAATTGTTGAGGAAGAAATTGACCTGCAGTGAATCAACTTGTCCCTGAGGGATCTGTGTGCAATAAAAAGGGTACATCGTATTATACTTTGCATAATAAATTCCAGACACTTGCAAATGACTCCACTAACTTTATTATAACAATTATTATGATGGGAGAAAATTAGCATATCTGAGATCCACTCGCGCACAAGACAGCTCAGCATATGACAACAGTGCTGTCGTGTCTTAATCGTCTACGCATGAGAAAAACAACACAGGAAAGGAACGGAACCATGGAGTAATTAATATTCTTTTATTGATTTATTCAATTCCTCATTTATTGTTGTCTCCCTGCAGGTTGACCACACAGCTGTATCCATAAATAGAGTGAAAAGTACTATTTAGCAGTCTTAACCCCCCCCCCCCTCCCCCCAACAAAACCCATCAATCCACAAGCACGCTTTACATGTTGTTATTATCATTGTTTATTACTTCTCAAATCAAGATTGCAGTTGACAGTCAATACCCTAAGATGTGAAATTTTAATCGGTTTACGTCCTCGATTCAGGAATTCTAAATGGGAAACGGGGCATTGGGGGGGGGGGGGGAGAATTGCGGTCACATCGTTCCAAGGTTACTTCGTTCCAAGTCACATCGTTCCAACTTTTGGTCAGATCGCTCCAAAAAAAAGTCACTTCGTTCCAACTAAAAGTTACTTCGTTTCAACTAATAGTTACTTCGTTCCTTCGAAAAGTCAGAACGTTATATTAATTTCATAAAGAGAATGTTTATAAGAAAACATTATCGAAAACATTACTACTCGATGTTGGTCATTTCTTTCATTTTATTTGGTGGCTCCTAAGGCCATCCCAATAAAATGTTTCGTTTCCCATCGCCCGACCGACCCATTTTTTTCGAAAAGTAAAAAAAAAAAAAAAATCCAGATTCACTAGATCACTAGTCCAAGAAGCAAGGACTTCAATTTACAAGCATACAGTTGGTATGATATGATGTCTGTCTTTAATAGACATCGATACTACGTTATTTAAAGACTGTTTAGACATTTGATAAGGAATAACGAACAAAAAGACCACGTTTTCGAGTTGACTTTGTAATCAGGCTTTCTCACCTAGCAGCCCAGCCTTTGCTGGAACCCAGAATCCTTCAAGTGCTCATTCTTTTTTTTTTTTTTTTTGCCCGACCGACCGACCCACCATCACAAGAGACGGGGCGATGGGAAACGAAACATTTTATTGGGATGGCCTAAAGGAGCCGTTTTGTTTGTTTGTTTGTGTGTTTATTAACATCTACTTTTCTTGACTTGGATCGTCTTTTATATCTAACTTTTTATTTTGGAACGATCGAATCTTTCGATGGAACGAAGTAACTTTTAGTTGGAACGAAGTAACTTTTTTTTGGAACGATCTGACCGAAAGTTGGAACGATGTGACTTGGAACGAAGTAACCTTGGAACGATGTGACCGGATACCAGGGGGAGGGAAAAGAGGGTATACATACTGTTCACAGATTCACAGCATTTTAACAAACTAACCTCAACACTAGCCCGGCAAGATGGACAATTTATCTTCCACGCCAATCCATGCTTAGTTAGCAATCCTTCCAGACATTTTTTACAGAAGGAGTGAAGACATGGCAGAACTTTAGGTTCCTTGTACTGTTCCAAACAAACCGCGCATTCTAACTCCTTTGCCAAGTTTTTTGCCAAAGATGAAGCTTTAGCCATCATTTACACGTTCCTTTTGCTTTTGAAAACACAAAGAGAATCGACTATGCAACCTACAAATACGCTTAAAGCGAAAGGTGTCTATCAAACTTGTTCAATACAATGAAAATAACACCTTTCGTCAACTGCGATTGTGATTCACGGAAAGCCTGATTCCTAGAATTGAAGTCACGTGATCGCATTTGGCACACGCACGCATAAAAAAGAGAAGTAGAGGGGTGGGGGCGATTATTAGGACGCGACAAGGTTCACCTGCACAGGTATGTTCCCTGAGCAATAGCATTTTCCAGTTTTTGGAGACGTTTCTGGGTTTGTTTGTCGAAGAACAACAAAAGGGGCAGCTCTGATATAAACTTGTGTGTGGTCACTGGCATCTAGCTAAAACTAACAAATGTTAAAAACATGAAACAGGACCGTTCATTTTTTATGAGGAGGGGGGGTGGCTTTAAAGGGGGGTCGCCAAAATATATGGTCTGTAAGGGGGGGTCACTGAAAATAATTGTAATTTTAAGTGTTGTAATGAGGGCTTCTGTAATAGTAAAAAATCTTGCCAGAATGCCCAAAATAACATTCTTGGGGTTCTGAAAATTTAAAAATTTTCCCAGGAGAGCATGCCCCAGGACCCCCCTACTTTGTTATGTACCTTAACGCCATTAACTCAACCCAACAGATTATTGGTTACAGATGCAATCAACCCATACTAACAGGCAGCATACACAATAAACAGTTGAGGTGTGACGAGTAGAAAATGACCCCCCATATAAATTTATTTGATATTTCCGGTTCCAGCGAGCCAGGTGTTCCATATTTGGTGACCATGCGGTTATCACGAGACATTGAAATCTTTGTAAAGCGAAGAGAAATGGGAGTTGAAATAAACCACGAACGAGTCAAGAGTTTTCTAAGTTCTTTATTCGTTTTGCTGCACTTTGGAACCGATAAACACCAAGTTTACCGGCGTAACAGAGGCAATGTCAGCTATTTAAGGGATGTGGTTTTTGTACATTGATACATTCTTTAGACACAAGGCTTATAATAGATTTTACTGTCGATTGCATCTACCTGTGAACGCACGCGCTAAAAACATGTTTTCAAATGACGTCAAACGTCAGCGTTTTAGGTGTCAAACTTTGAAGTTTAGCAGACCGAAACGCGAACTTTTGCACTCAAAATACTCACCATAAGCACTGAGAACGGGCGAAACTTTACACTAAAATGATTCAAGTGAACCTGTGTATGCATATCGACACAGATTAGCATCAGTTTCTCAGAAGAAGTTTCTATATCTAATCTTTCCGCCATTTGGAAACCGCAATGTGTTGAACTTTCGTCGCGAAAGTTGCCGTTACGGTCTGCTAAACTTCAAATTTTGACACCTGAAATGCTGACGTTTGACATCATTTGAAAACATGTTTTTGGCGCGTGCGTTCACAGGTAGATGCAATCGACAGCAATTTCACTTTGTTTTTGTTTTTTTTGGGGGGGGGGTCATTGAAAAACATTTGGATTGCGAAGGGGAGGGGGGGCAGGTAAACATTTATGATGAAGAATGAGGGCCATTATATATAACAGTGACTATCTATCCCGAGTGACTGCATGGAATTTATTTGTTCAAGGGTAATGCAGGAAGCACACTGAATGCCACACTAAATTGAGGAATGGCTCTTGTTCCACCACGATCCTCCGCCATTTTGTTTTTCATGCCTGCGCGCACCCTCAGAACAGAACACAACGTCCATGGCCAGGGATTGACCCCTTCGATCTTTCTTTTGGCATATTTTCTTGAATGAATAGACAGCCACATTGAATAATCAATTAACCAACAATGTACATGTAGTACTGTTACCAGTAGTAAGAAGTGCAGATTAATTAAAAATAAATTGTATAATAAAAAATGAGGTGTTCAATAAAAGTAAAATGGCCCAGCTCACAAGGAGTCTCTCGTAGCTCAGTTGGTTAGAGAGCCCAACCGGTATCTGGGAGGCCATGGGTTCAATTCCCTTCGGGGACTCAGAATTTTTCTTTGTCCCGCCAATGTCCCATGCTCGAGTCATGTTGAACACCTCATCTTCATTATTTATTACCAAGCTTAAAATTTACCATCTTTATTATTTACTACAAATTGTATGTTGACATTTTTAGTCTCAAACTTTCAAAGAAACCTGATGTCCATCTGTGGTCATCTCAAATACTGGACACACTCCCTTTGTTACCCCGCCCCAGGTGTCTGATTGTTTGGTACGTTGATTATACATCATAAGTGTCCCATTATCACAGTCCAGGTACATTTCAATGATGTCATTGCTTGCACAGTTGGTGATGCTGCTCTTTTGGACATTTGATGATAAAGACAGATGCTTGCTGTTTGAATTCCACACCCACCGGTTTCCTGATGTCTTCAGGGAGACTGTACCATCTGATGCCTTGCTTGTTGCAATGACCCCAAAACTAAAACCCTTGGAGACATTGCCTAATAGCTTGGCCTTCCAGAAACATCTGTTACCACTGAAAGAAACAGAACCCACAACATACACTGACTGTCTGTTAGTTCTTCTGGCCTGTGAATCCCATTGAGACACACGGCATGGTTTATAGGGGTTCCCATATGGCTCTGCAAGAAACGGTGATTGATTTCGAAATGAAGCATTACGAGATCCAGAAGTATTAGTACGAGTGTCCTTATAGATGTACCTGGCTGTCAGGTTTTCTTCAGATAGTTGTACTTGGCCCTCACTGTTTTCTGTAGGAATGCTCACCAGATTCCAATTCCTAACAAACCAAGTAAAAGGACTTCCCTGCACATGATCACCCATCACCAACACTGACAATTTAAATTGGCCTGTTTGGTTCGGAGTGTGGCAGAAAATGTATGTACCATTTCCACAATCGTGCACCTTTAATGGTTGCATATTAACGTCATCATGGCTGAATATTGCTACAAATACATCACCTCCTTCTGTCCGTTTCCTACCATTCCGTTCTTTAGCAGTAATTGTGAATTCAACTGACTGTCCACACAGTGTCCTGTACATTACATCCTCTGATCCATGTCCCATAGTTACGGTTGAAGTACCAGCATGAGTGACCACATTAGTAATGACACCAAATGTTGCAATGTCTTGTTCCAATTGGTCATCAACTTTGAACTTCATGGCATCATCAGCACATAGTTCTAGCTGCCACTGAGTTGAGTTCAATTCTTGTAACCTGCTGGACATTTGCTTGTGCATGTTCAAAAACTCAACTTCACTACCAGTTTCAAAAGCCCTTTCTGTAAATTCCACACCGCTTTGTACACTCCTTAAAGCTGTTTCTAATTCTTCTTGCTGGACATCTAAAGACTGTAATTTAGCTTCTTTAAGTTCTTCTACCCATTGAATCAATTCTCCCCAGCGAATATTTAGATCTTTTGTTAGTTCTTCTAAATAGAAAGTGATGTCTTCCACGGTCTGTTCTGCATGAGAGTTGACACTTTTTTTCATTTCTGAAACACTATCTAATGCCTTCTTAAGTGAGGATGCTCTTGTTTTTGTCTCTGACAGAATTTTTGACACACTTGCTTTCCCCTTTAAAAAAGCTTCTTTGACAAAGTTGTATTTGTGCTCGCGATGCTTAACAATTGTACAGTCTCTGCAAATGGCTTCATCGCATGTCTCGCAAAATAATTTCAGCATCTCTCCTTCATGCTCTTTGCAAAAGGATGGGCGTACAACAGCTTGAGGACCCTCTTCTTTGGCTTCTTCAACAGACATCAGATGATGAGTTTTTGTGCTGCGTCCTCGTTTATGTCCAGCAGTGCAAAACTCACAGAGGAAGTGACAGCAAGTGGTACATCTGTTGACAGCAGGATCACCACTGTCACAGTTATCGCACTCAACATTACTTCGTTCTGAATGAAGAGAAACCATGGATAATAAATTGTTGAGGAAGAAATTGACTGGCAGCGAATCAACTTGCCCTTGAGGAATCTGTGGGCAAAAAAAAAGATACAAAACTGCTTATCATATTTTGCATGATAAATACCAGACATGTTTAATGAAAAAATAATAATTGCAAAGGATATGATCTCCCACAACACTCACAGAGAAACCAAAGTTAACCAGCCAGCACAAGAAGTTGGCTTTGTCTCACTTTTGATTGGAATCAAAAATAAGACAAAGTATGACAATTATCTTTGACACAGATGTCACAGGTAAGCAAGTCCTTTGGTTTCACCTTTGACAGGGATTTGATGCACACTGAAGTTTTAACACATTTGACTTGAATCAAAGTACTTTTGCTGCATACCTTTGACATGCGTCAATGTCACATTTCACTGTACCTTTGTCACACCTTTGATAAAATAATGTCAAAGGCAAACTACTTAAACAAAAATCAAAGATGCCTTTGCTGCAATCAAAAGTATTTTACTCTCAAAGTGCCTCTCTCCAACCAGGAGTATTAATGGGCACCGGCAAATTGTTGCCCAGGGCAACCTGTCAACATGTTGGGGAGTAACCTGCGATGAACTAGCATCCCATATCAGTGTTCTCCCTAGTTATTTAAGGCCAGGCGGGCCGCCTAGCTTAATTCACAGTAAAATTGTTGCCGCCTGGCTTTAAAAATTGAAGACTGAATCCAACGTAACCTTAATTTGAAATCTGGAACTGGGAATTCCTATCCATAAGCAAATAAGAAATCACTACTGACTGGTGTTTTTTTACTGAGTTTGCTCACCATTACTACGATTACAAAAGTGATTTATCCTCACATTAATATGTTCTGCCATCTTTATAGACCTTTGTTTTCAAATAAAAGTATGTAGATATATGTTCAGAACTGTGATGCATTCGTTTTGTTGGATAACAGCTGGCTTTATCAAATTGTCGCAGGAACACAACGGCACTTTAAGGTGTTGTACGCGGGAAACTAAACGAAATTCCAGCGTTCCTGGAAGAATGGTGAACTCAGTCGACTTGGGTTGTAATGTTTGGAACAGAAACAAAAAGCTTCTTAAAGCCTGACGCAAAGTAAATAAGTTCATTTCTTAATCTGGAAAAGAGACAAAAAAGCGACAGTAACGTGGGGAACAAGTTCCACAAGTCAGGTTTCGACATTTGAAAATCACAGTCAGAATACCCCCTGGCCTTCCCAAAAGCCTAGGGAGAACACTGCATATAAAGGAAGTAGCAATACTCCTAGCCACATGCTACAGAATTCCTAGTTAAACGCCAGGAGTTATGAGCCACTTGTGCAATTTGAATTTACAGCAGAAAAGTCAAAATTCTTGACATTGAAAAGGTGATTATCTGTCACTAAAAACAGCTTTATAATAAAATCCATTTGGGAGGCACATACAGCTGTACCCATACAAAGTAGAATTTAAAGCATTCTTTCAACACCCCACTCCCCCCCCCCCCCGCCTTCCCCACCCTGACAAAACCCATCAATCCACGAGCAGGGTTTACATGTTGTTTGTACCATTGTTTAGTACTTATCAAGATTATTGCAGTTGATGGGCAATACCCTAAGTCCTAAGATGACAAAATTCAATCAGTTCACTTCCTCAAAAAGAAAAAGAAAAAAAAGGAAAAGGTGACAATGGACGGGGGAGGAATAAGAGGGTGTGCAAACTGTTTACAGATTGACAGCATTTTAACAAACCAACCTCAACACTTATCCGGCAAGATGGACAATTTATCTTCCACGCCAGTCCTTGCTTGGTTAGCAGTCCTTCCAGACATTTTTTACAGAAGGAATGAAGACAAGGCAGAACTTTAGGTTCCTTGTACTGCTCCAAACAAACCGCGCATTGGGCTATTGCATTTAATATCCGCACCCCCCCTGTTGAGGACAGGTCTTTTCAGGCCTTTCATTCTTACCCCCAAAGAAATCCGTTAAAAACGTCTAAAATGCCTTTTACCCCAATGAAATTCTTTGAAAATGTGCTAAACCCTCACGAATTCCATTAGAAACACGTTCTCACTCCTAAGAATTCCATAACTTTTCACCCATTCCCCCTGAAGAAATCCCTTATATTTTTGTCTTACCCCTAAGGCCGTCCCCTTTTTTTTCTCTGTTTACCGTCGAAGGCGTTTCCTAATTTTGGGTCGGTCGGTCGGATCAAAAAAAAAAAAACTTAAAAAAAAAATCAGGAGCAAGCTGAAACTAAGAGCCTGGAAACAACGAAACGTGGTCTCAAAATCAACATGGCGGCAATGGAGAAAGAAAAGATCGATGTAGTGGTTAAACTCAGCCGAGAAAAGCGAAAACAGATGAACCACCAACACTCTTTTGCGATCTGCAAGCATCCACGACTTTCCAACAACCGCTGGAATAGCAATTTTTTCTAATATCACAATTTTTTTTTTTTGGAAAACCCCAAAATTTGGGTCGGTCGGACGACGGTAAACGGAGAAAAAAAGGGGACGGCCTAAGGAAATCCACGGATTTTTGCCCTTACCCCCAAAGAATTCCACTGTTCCTCAACAGGTCGGGAGCAAAAATTTTATGCAATAGCCCATTCTAACTCCTTCGTCAAGTCCTCCGCTAAAGATGAAGCTTTAGCCATCGTTTAGATGTTTCTTTTGTCTTTGAAAACAGAAAGTAATCGACTAATCTCACCTCGAAGTGAACAGAGTTTTAAAAACTTGATCGCTACGCGCGAAGACAACACCTACAGTCGACTCCGATTCACAGAAAGCGTGATTTCTTGGAATTGCAGTCACGTGAGAAATGTATTTTTGGCACGCATGCAAAAAGATCGGGGAGGGTTGGGGGCGATTATGGCCGCAAGTTTACTTGTGCTAGCCCAGTTTCTGGCTTTGTCGAAGAAAAACAACGGCGACAACTTGGAACTTGTGTGTGTTCACTGGCATCTAGCTAAAGAAGCTTAATATTTAGACAGTACTGAAATGAGGAAGGGGGAAAAAGTACGCAATGAAGGAACGCAATGCGTGCATAGAACTATTCACCTGTAGCTCCACCTTCCATTGCCAGCCAATGGTGCTAAACATTTATAATTTTGTACATCACATTGCATATAGAAATATTGATATTACACACATGTATCACTGACAGAATAACAATACAATACAAGTAATAAACCTTTATTTTGGTCATTTATTCGTACCTATTTTTGGGACCAGCTCTCTTACTTTAGTTCTACTTTACTGCGGACAATTGCAACTTACTGCCTCCTTTTAATAACACTCAAACTCTAAGTTCAAACCCAGCTAACTTTTGTGTTTTTACTACATCAATCACATTGATAGCAATCATTAAGCCTTGAAATAAGAAACAAAATAAAGTGATATTTTTTAAATAATTAATTCCACTTATCACAACCTGTGGAAGTGAACTTTTGTTTCCTAATCTTGAGGTTCCCTAACATGATTCAAAGCAGTGAAAAATGCAACCGTTGATAGCAACAGTTATGTCTTAGGAGTCATGAATTGGTGATAAGATTTAAATAATTGCTACAGTTCTCTTGCTAGCTAGGATTTTCAGCACTCTGAAGACAAGGCAGACACACTTACATAAAATTTTACAAATTTTAGGTTACTGTAATTTTTTTCCTTTGTGGCAGCTTTATATCCGCCAAGGAAAATACTATAAAGGATCTGGATACTTCCCTCTCCAACTAATTGAAAGGTTCAATGGAAAAAGGGCGGTAGCGGTTTTTGGCTAAAATTGAACATTTTCCACCAAACCTTTCAAATGCCCCAACCTAAGGGCAGAATTTGTCTAGCCTAAGAAAATCTCTTCCCAGCCCTATCCACTCAAGAGTTAACCTGAGATTCAACCTCCAAGATTTCATACTGACAAAATGTAGTTTTACACAGCTGATTTGTTATTTGTGTGTATATTTAAATTAAAAACAAAGAAATATTCTACCCATCAATCGAAAGACAAGAACAAATAATATAAATTTCTGAGGTCCTTTAATATATATCTACCTTGTTTTTATTTTGAATACTTATTTTCAAATAAAATTTTACAAAAGAATAGATTTGGAGATTTTCTACCAGAAGTGAAAGAGTTAATAAACCAACCTTAATTTATCATGCAAAGGGCTCAACACTGAAAGGAGGAAGGGGATGTCATGAATATGCTTGCTACACCCTTTCTTCCCAACTTTCAGGCGTAAAATTATTGTAGAAATGTGACTAAAACATTACTGGAACTAGCAAAAAATAAATTCCTAATTGGTTTTCTGTATTATTTTTTATTATAACTGGAAATAGCAAAAACTGGTTTCGTAATTGGTTTTCTGTATTATTTTTATCTATATTTGTTAAGTTTTATATACAGCTGTTAACTATCAGATTCCACTGGTGAGGTGTGAAGCTCACAGTGTATTTAGGTACTTGTTAACTTGTAAATCATAAAAACAGAAGGGAGAATCAACCTGGCAATCTAAATTAAATTTATGGAGTATTTTTCTTCCTCATTCCACAAAACAATATATTAAAGTGGAGGGGGACAGGGGGGGGGGGGAAGCGGGAGAAGGGAGAAGGGAAGGCAGGAAGCAGGATTCCTAAGGTGCCAGGAACTGAGAGAATATGACTTAACATTTATAACATTTTGTTATATTTCGAAAGGGGCGGGAGTAAAAGGTACAGGAAGGGGGAGTTAAAGGTACATGAGGCAGGAGATTCAGAGCCCCCTATCCCCTCCACATTAAATGTCACTACAAACAAACTAAAAGGTAGATGTCAAAGCCAGATTAAGTGGCCCACAACCACCTGAGCTAATCTATGTAAGTTTCCAATATAATTGACACCTGGAGATTTTTAGAAAATAGCATATTTTGTGGACACTGATAGAGTTTGCTTCACTTTATAAGTCAAACAGTGCAATATCACTTTCAATTACTTTAACTCCTAATTTAATTCTTTAACCATCATTTTTGTTTCCCTTGGAGGGTCAAGAAATCAGGATTCCACTGTATCAATTTCATTTTTGACCACTTATTTTGGAAAATATTTTTGACTTAGACTACGGGCAGTCCCTATTTTTTTTTCTTTTTTTTTTCGAATGTGAAGCAAAAAAATAAATGACCGCCCCGCCTCAACTCCATTTTTCGCGCAATCATTTATTTTTTCGCTTCACGCTCGATGGACTCTTCAAAAAAACAGGAGGGACTACTCATCGACTGTTTTTGACCTACTTTGATTAACATTCCCTTAGAATCTTTGCGAGCATAAGAGCACAGCATTTTTCTTTGCAAGCACAAAATTTTGCATCAATGACAAAAGTTAGCCTTGCAAGCTAGGAGCACTTTTTCACTAAACACCAAGCATGAGAGCACTTGTAAAATATGCGAGCACAAGCAAACAAGTCACCAACTTAAATTTTGCGAGCATTCTGAGCAGGAAGCCTAATTTTGCAAGAACTGCAAAATTTTGAGGGACAATTTATTGACCCCTTTCTTTCACCAGTACCAATAGAAACTAAATATTTAATTGAAATGGAATATACGTTGAATAAGTACTACAAATTATTCTCAACTCCTTAAAGTACAGTAGAACCCCAGTAACTTGAACTCTGAAGGGAAACGAAAAACAGTTCGAGTTAGCGGGGTTTCGAGTTATCGGGGTCGATTGAATATTTAATTTGCCAAGTTAATAATTGATAGTTTACTGATTTTTCAGCACTTCAGTTTACAGTACATTGCAAATTGAACTTATCTCAACAGAAACTCTAACACGATCATACATTCTTATGATAATAGTGGAAAATGGCTGTCAAACACGTGATCTGTTCGTTGCTCTAATCAATGGACATCCGTGGCGAGTTGCAAGAACCGGAATTCGAGTTATCGAGGTAAATTTGACCCAAACTTTGATCAAGAGAAACGAAATTTAGTTCGAGTTAGCGGGGTTTTCGAGTTATCCGAGTTCAAGTTAACCGAGTAAAAATGACTGAAAAATAGTGTCAAATCCAAGGGAAATGGAATTTTATTGGAGTTAGCGGGGTTGTTCGAGTTATCCGAGGTCGAGTTACTGGGGTTCTACTGTAGATAAAAAATGAGAATCCCTATCAGTACTATACACAAATACCTCCCAGGGTAACTTCTCCCAACTTGCACTATTGTGATTTGTATGGAGATACATAAGGAGAATTTCAAAGTTGATGTCAGGTCTTTTGAAAAAGGTTAAAGATTATAACTTGGCTTACAGTAGTAAAGAAACCTGATCTCCATCTGTGGTCATGTGAAACACTGGACAAACATCTCCCTCAACTCCATGCCAGATGTCTGACTCTTTAGTGCGCTGATTGTACATCTTAAGGGTACCAGCCTCACAGTCTAGGTACATTTCAATGATGTCACTGCTTGCACAGTGGTTAATAGTGCTCTCTTGGACGTCGATATTTGAAGAAGACAACAAATGCTTCATTCGTGTTGAGTTCCACAACCACCAGTTTCCTAGTTTGGCCAGCGTACCATGCGACCCCCTGCTGGTAGTAATGATGCCAAAACTAAATCCCTCTTGGATTTTGCCTATTAGTTTTGCTTTGCATGAATGTTTTCCAGTGCTGAAGCAAACAGAACTCACGACATAGGGCCAGCTGTTTGCACCAAATGGCCGGCTGGTACTACCATGACTGTGTGAACGTTCAAACTGGAAGCCTTGGGAAGCACCATTAAATACCGAGCTGGAGGAACATGTACTTACAGAATTACCAGATGATGAAAATGAGAACCCAGTTTTACAATAAGCGATTCCGTTTCCACGAGTAAAACCTGATGCCCCCTGCTTTAACCGTGCTGTCAAATTTTCTTCAGTTAGCTGTATCTGTCCTTCACTGTTACCTGAAATACACAAAAGACGCCACCTCTCAGCAGACCAAGAGAAAGGGCCTTCCCCCACATCACGTCCCATCAGCTTCACAACCAGTTTAAACTGGCCTTCTTTCATTGGAGTGTACGAAAAAGTGTAGGAACCATCTCCACAATCTTTTACATCTAAATTTTTAACATCGGTGCCATCAATACAACACGCTGTAAAAGGATCACCTCCTTCCGTTCGTTTTTGTCCATTCCGCTCCTTAGCAATGATGGTGAATTCAATGGGCTGTCCACACAGCGTGTTGTACATTAATCCCTCCGATCCATGTCCCATGGTTATCGTCGATGCGCCAGCATGTGTCACAACATTAGTAATTAGACCAAAAGTTGCAACTTCTTGTTTCAATTGGTCGTCAGCTTCAAACTTCACAGCATCATCAGCACATGGTTTTAGCTGCCATTTAGTTTCATTCAATTCTCGTAATCTACTGGACATCTGCTTACGCATGTTCAAAATCTCAACTTCACTTCCATGTTTAAAGGCTTTCTCTGTGAATCCAACACTGTTTTGTACAACTCCCACAGCCATTTCTAATTCCTCTTGCTGGATCTCCAGAGACTTCAATTTAGCTTTTTTGAGTTCTTCAACTTCATTCATCAGCTCATCATGGCGTGTATTAAGGCTAGCTGTCAAGTCACGAAAACAGTTTGTGACATTTTGCGCAGTCTGTTCTGCGCGAGATTGCACGCTTCTCTTCATCTCTAAAACGCCATTCAGAGCATCCTGAAGTATGGTCAATTTTGTTTTTGTTTCAGATAGAATTTTCATGACAATGTCTTTTTCCTTTCCAAAGGAATCCTTGACGAAAGTACACTTGTGATCACGGTGCTTAATGATTGTGCAATCTCGGCAAACAGCTTCATCGCATGTCTCACAGAACAGCTTCAGCATCTCTCCTTCGTGCTCTTTGCAAAAGGATGGACGCACAACAGCCATGGGTCCCTCCTCTCTGGCTTCTTCAAGAGTCATCACTCGATGAGTTTTTGTGCCACGCCCTCGTTTATGTGCAGCAGTGCAAATGTCACAAAGGAATTGGCGACATGTGGCACATCTGTTGATAGCGGCATCAACATTGTCACAGCTATCACATCCAAAATTACTTCTTTCTAATTCTAAGTGAAGGGCAACCATGGATGACAGATTGTTGAGAAAGAAATTGGCAGGCAGTAAATCCACCTCTCCTTTAGGAATCTGTGTACAATACAAAAAGAAAAAAAAATGTAACCCTAGTATATATAGCATCAGTGGTGGACCTGGAAAAGGCTTTCTCGGGAGGGGGTACCTACTTTTTGACAAAATATAAGGCCACAAGAAATAAATAACTTTCTGCCTCTCCACTCCCCCTTATGGGTGTATGAAAAGGCCCAACAACCCCCACCCCCTCCCTCTTGTGAACCTCCCTCCCCCTCCCCCCTCCATCACTGCCTTAAAGCACTTCTGGAGTCACTATTTTCAATTAAACCTCAAAACGGGAAAAACCACAAAAAGGGCTTATGCACATAACGCAAGTTTACTGCTAGTGCCTAAATGATCTGACTGCAAAGCCAACAGACAGGAAATTGGTCGACAGAACACAGAAGGCTTCGCAAAAATGTAAACAAATTTTATATACTTGGCTAAAGCAGTCAAGCTCTGCACATTTTATTGGTCGAACATGGAGGACTGTATTTGAAATAAAACTCAGAAATTTCCGCCAACAAAGACAAGTAGATTATATGATAAGAAACTAAACTGGAAACTGCCCCGGAAACAAGGCACTATACAGACTGACTGTACAAAATTTACCCCAAACGTAAACTAAAACGCAAATCAGTAAGGCGGATAACCTATCCTCGAAGTTTATTATGGATGATCGAAAAAAACAAAACAAATATCACAAATTCGCGCGCTTCACTTCCTACAAGTGCTATAAATATATTGGGGGGCGGAAACCGGGTGCAGAAGGAAACCAAGAGAAAATTGGTCACAATTTCAGCAAAGCGCTTCGCCAAGCTGGGCAAACTCACCTCGACAATACCCTTGCACGATGGACAATCTACTCTCCACGCCAGTCCTTCTTTGGGTAACAGTCCTTCTAGACATGTTTTACAGAAGGAATGAAGACATGGCAGCACTTTAGGATCTTTGTACTGCTCCAAACAAATCGCGCATTCCAACTCTTTCATAAACTTCTCTGCTGAAGATGAAGCTTTCGCCATCGTTTAGATGTTTCTTTCCGGGCAGAAATAGATTTTATCTGTAAAAGCTGAAGAGAAATTCTCACTTTTTTAGCCTCTTGAATTTCTCTTTCCTCCAAAATCCCCAAAATAACCGCAACCTGACTACGGATTTCCTCGTCACGTGACAGATAGAGTCTTCGCGCGCTTCCGAAAGGCGAAGTCGTCCCCAGGGCCCACGGTCCTTTCGACGAGATTCCCATGCCCCAGCTCAAATTCTACACAAATCCCATTTCCCAGGTTATTGCTTCCCGATTTTCCAAATCCCAGTCCAAATTTTTTTTTTTACAAATTTACGTACGTTTTAAAGTAGAAAATTATTCCCTAAAAAGGTCGTATCTCTCCCCCCCCCCCCCAAGAAAAAAAACACGAAAATTTGGGGGGGCCTCAGCGCGCGCCCCCACGTTTTGGTGCCGAAATTCCCGAAAATATCGCGAGCGCAGCGTAAAATTAGCTAAAATCGGTTTGTCATCGAGATATTTCGTCTCGTAAGCGAGTTCAAATATTTTCGAAACTTCCTTGGAAAAGTTTAAAAATGTTCGGAAACGTTCGTATGGTCTTCGAACAACAATAGGAGAATCTTTGGAAATCTCCGGTCTAGAAACTGCTCAGAAAACAAAAAGTTGCTGGAATGAAAAAAAAAAAATGCTCCAAATATGAAAACCTGCCGAGTGTTTCCGAGACAGTCTTAGTCCCCTTACGTTCCAAAACGCTCCCCCACCTCTGCTCATCGTTGAATTTATACTTATTCCTTTCGAAGAGATTGTTGTACGCTTAAGAAGTACTGAAGGGCCTTTCGGGGAATAGAAGGTGCACAGGGAGCGATGGATAGGGAATGGGTAGAGGATAGGCAGCAAAGATAAAGGGCCCTTTCCCAATGACCCCAATCTCCCCACGCAGAAGCCTATGCGAAGGCGAGAGCAGTTGTACTAAATGAGATATTTTCCTACCCTACGCATACCCCATTTCAAACTTGACCCAATAACCTGACCCTACACAGGAACTGCTTGGGTTACAACTCTGGATAAGGGCTTTAAGTTATCAACATAAAAATCCTTCTTGTTATATATATGGACAGATGAATGATAACGATCAATAATTATTTTACTTATTTATTTATTTGTTCATTCATTCATCCATTCATTTATTTATTCATTCATTCTTTCAGACCAAAATGGCTCAAACCCTATACATTTTGGCACCTATTCTTCATGTACTACTTAGTTATAAACAGACCCCAGGGGAAGGGGGCGCTCAAAAAAGTTTCATACAGGTAGGCTCCACCCGAGGTCTAACCCTTACCCTTTTGTCCCATTTTCACAGAAAAGGTACCCCTTGTCATTTTTATGTAGCCACAAGGTGCATTTCAAAATATTTTTAATAAAGGCACTTCAAATGACAGATTTCCCACCCTTCCATATACCTAAACTTGTAAAATCCCTGTCCTTTTATATACCATAAGCCTGAAAAAGGTAACCCCTTTCCGGCAGAGCCTAGCTGTATAGGCCATTATAGGGAGACCCCCAGGTAACAAACAGCCACCATGAAATTAGAAATGTAATACCTCAAAAATATGTCAAAATCTCCCAGGAATTCTAACCTACAGGCGCTCACAGGGAACACACAGCCTCCGTTCAGAAGTTATGGACTATGTTTTGAGATAGTCGTTTTGGTACAAAGTCGTTTTGGTACAAAACGTTGGAAAAATACTCAAAATACAATTCAGACAGTTTTAGGTACAACTTGAACTTTATTTTCATTGGAATCAACAACAACACCGACACCAAAAATAATTAACTTTATTTTACTCAATAATTTTTACAATGTTGTCCATCTTCTGCAAGTAGCGTAGCTATTCGAGGCGAGAGGTGAAATAGCGAATAAAAAAGATTTACATAAAAATAACATTAAATAAAGAAATGAAAAAAATGACCTCTCCATGGAGGGTAGCAAAGGGTTTGTGTGTGACACATGAAACGGGCAAAAACTAGACTGAGATGCATGAAAATAGGGCGCAAATTTTACTGTTATGTGTGAAAATAGTTATAAAAGATACGCGAATCATCAATTCTCCTGTTTCTTTAGTACAGGTGACACAAGAATTTAGTTAACATTTGTGAGTAAAACAGGATAACAATGCCCCTTTGCTACCCTCCACATGATATTTCATCTGTTACAATTTCTGAGTTTCCTGAATAAAGGATCCTAGAATTTATTGGCTATGTAAATATCCTAGTAAAAATTTGATTTACAAGTAAGTACCTCAATCAGGAATGACCATACAATTACATTTAATTTCAACACACATTCACATGAAATATGCAACTACAAAGCTAGTTTTGCCTGTGACCTTTTCAGTTGGTTGCCACTTGAGTTGAATTTGGGATGACTTCACATAACAACGTATGAAAAATATACCTCGATATCAAGTTCCAAACTGTTTTTATCTATTTTTTATCTTAATTTTATTTTTAAATTATATTTAAAGTAAATTTAGTAATTATTTCTAACAACTAAGGATTTTGAATAAATACATTAAGAATAAGACAAGCGATTAAACTACATAAGGTTTTGATGAACGTTTAACCCTGCAAATTTACATTTGTAAAATTTTCAAATGTAAATGTGTATGGCTTGCTGTCATCAAAACGTTATGTAATTTTGCTGCTCATCTTTTTCTTAAAGTATTTATAAATATTATTTTTTGTATTATAGTACTGTTATCAATGTTTCTGTTGGTTATTTTATAAACTAGTTGTTGTCATTTGGAAGCTGGTAACAAGGCTTAGATTCCATGCATGGTTACATGAAGTCATCCTAGATTCAAATCTATTATGGCAACCAACTGAAGAGGTCAAGGCGAAACTGGTTTCATAGTCACAAGGTACGTGAATGTGTATTGAAAGTAAATGCAATTAAGATCTTTCCCAATTGAGATGCTGCTTACTTATGCTTCTTTACATCATTTAGAATTCTCCTTACTAATTCCTATAAACTTCTATTAATGTTCATTGTAAGAATTTGGTGGTTTATCAAGATAGTATCCCCCAGTTGATGATTGTCTTTGTTCCCAACACTTGACTGATGGACAATGGACTAACAATGTGAGGAGAAACCAGTTGTTGGTCACTTGATCTTCTCAGTAGAGACAGGAATCTTGGCTGGACTGCAGACACAGCATATTCAACTGACTTACGTGCATGTTCTTTCAGTCATTGATCTTTACTTCTTTGTCTTCAACGTGTAACAGTTAGGTTGCTTAGACTGGGATTCTGTGAAATAGATAGCAAGAGATATTTGCTAGATGAACCTTATTGTGTAAATGAACTGACTTACAGATGTGTGCAACTTCTTGAATGGGTTCACTAGGAAAAACACTAATTAAGAACAAAAGCTGGCCACCTTTTCTGTTTATGAAGCATTATACAAACAATAGTTCTCCAAAAGTTTTGACCCAGACAAATTCCTTGGAATTTAAGCAGCAAACCTCATAAGAAATGTTGACATTTTGTGTGCTAGACTTATACTTTCAATCCAAACTTTTGGCTTAACAACAGTTTTGGTCTGGCCATCACAATATGAGTTTCCAAGCTGAATTATGATCATTTTCTTCCAAGGATGGGAATGTTAATTTAATGCTCTTGCTTGTGTGTAGAAAGGTTCCTTCCTTGAAGTGCTTATCTTTATCAAAAAATTTCACTCAATTTTTGTGACACATGCATTTTCTTTAACAACAAAAGCATACAGTTTGTAATACATACCATTTTTCTTAGGTTGTCTATCTTCGCACCACCGCATCATCTCTGCTATTAAGCAAGGAACACATTGACACAGCAGCAAGTCATTTGATCCTTGTCTGTGTAGACTGGAACCCAACTAAGAAAAAAAAAGTTTAATAATCAGCAAAAATGCAGCATTAGTCAAGAATATGCAAACCCTGCCAATATAGCAAGCTCCGCTAAATTATATCAACATATTCATACCACTTGTAATAAATTGCAAAGTCAAAAACATCCAAAGGTAATTACTGGTACTAACTTTTACTATAATATTATTTTCTTGACTCACCCAGAAGAACACTGCTGTTTCACTCCACAGCCATCTTTCATGGAATACTTCAGACCCATGTACATCAACGTCCAGTATTTCAACCTGGGAGATCAAAGGAAACACAATGAAGACTGACTGTTTAATATTAAATGGATCCACATTGTTTCGCTGTAACATTGTGTAGATTAACCATTTATGGATGCTCTGCTGTGTTGAAGCACATTCTTGAAGACATCATTTTTGATGATTGTACTTTAAACCAGGCACTTGGGAGGGGTAGGTAGCAGGCGATAGACTCCCCTAGTTCATCACAGGACCAGGGCCCGGTTGTTCAAAGCACGATTAAGCTAATCCAGGATTAGCGTGAAATTTGATTTTAATTTTATAACATTTCTTTGAGGTTTTCTGTTAATATTTTCTGTCCCCAGTTTTGACATGGACCAATCTCAAACTTAACAAAACATTAGCTATGGAAAACCCTGTCAAACAAGAGAAATTAAAATCTTAATCATCCTTTAATCCTGGGTTAGCGTTAATCGTCTTTTGAAAAACCTGGCCCAGAACTACAGGAAGGAAATCCACGGATGCGACCAAATGTTTTGATCAGATCACACATCATGTGATCGCTTCCCAGCTACTCCAATACTGTAAAAAATTCTGATAACAAACCCCCAGGTCCTTCTCCTTAAAAACAAGTGCCATAAAATTGAAAGTAACACAGACTGTAATAAATACCATTTTTCTAAGGTCCTCTATCTTCACACCACAGCATCATCTCTGCTATTTAGCAAGGAACCTATTGATACAACAGCAAGTCATTTGATCCTTGTCTGTGTAGACTGGAACCCAACTAAGGAAAAACATTAAATGATTCTAGTTTACCTTCTTGACTATCCTGGATAACCGATCAAACATACCAAAATCCTCAAAATTATGCCTGCAAGAATGTTTTCTGCCTATGATGTCGCTCTGGCAGCAACTATAATTTTATTTCATTATGGCTTACCCAGAAGAGCACTGTTGTTATATTTCGCTTCCCCCCGGGCGCTTCCCATCCACATTCATCTTTCTTGCAATACTTGTCCCACATAAAGTCACCATCCAGTATGTTAACCTGGAAGATCAAAGAAAACACAAAACTGATTAACCATTTATAGCATATCCAAGTTGTTTAAGTTTTTCTGTAACAACACATTTCTTCAAGCAAGTATCCCTAAATGTTGCTTTGTAGAATGCAAAGTGTGTACTGTAGAGAAATTTGCACAAAATGTTTTTGGGCATTTGGGGGGGAGGTTATACATGTACTTTTTAACAAAAAAAAGTTGAGGGAGACACCATGCAATACTTCCTTAGATCCCTTAGTCCAACATGATTAAGGAGTCTATGTCAAACCGTATAAAATTACGCAAGCCTTTAGTCTCCAGGCAAAGAGGTCAAAGAGCCTGAAACACGTCTAACAAGTTGCCTTTCGCAAATTACTGGGTACGTTTACCAGCCGGATTCCCGAAGAGAAAACTTAGATTTTGTTAAGAAAACTACCAAGAAAGGATGAATAATTCAACGTGGTGCAATTTTCAAGAAAAGCGGGTTAACAAACTGTACATGTTCAAAAAGCATATGCCATATGGGACGTTGTTGAGTTGTATGTAACTCACCGTCCCGTCCGCCATCTTGAATATGAAAGTAAAACTGCTGGTCATGTACCATTTGTACTGTCGTCTCAAGAGACTCTTCTCTGGCCCAGAGCCTTCTCTGCTTTTGAGGTTGCAAGCTGTGAACGCACACAAAATCACAACGCATTCATTACATTATCCAACGAAGCCTTTTGTAGCCATATATAAGCATACCTTACACATATATGTCCAGACGTAGCGCTACAGGTGGATATCGCAAAAACCTGAAAAATAATAAGAACAAAAGCAAGTAGAAGAGATCAATTTGAGAGATCATTTTGTCTTGATCTCTAGTCCTCATCTTACTGTGATCAACAGCTTTCAACAACTAATAAAGGAAGGATTACCATAAGGTTGGGATGATAAATAGACTCGTTTGCACCGGGGTCTACTACCACCATACCGGAAACGAGAAGTGAACGACTTTTAGAAAGTCTAAGATGATAAACTGTAATTTTCAATATTTTGTCAGGCTAGGCCTGACTTCTTCAGGGATGAACTGTCAAGCTCATTCCCTGAAGAAGTCACAGCACAGCCTGAAAAAAGCCTGGGCACAGCAGCTCCTTCTCCTCGAAAAAATCCGCCCTTTTTGGCTAAATAACTCTTTCTTAACGGAGGGGTGAATAGATTCGCGGTTCGACGGATTTGGCCTTAAAACGCGCCGGGATTGCGAATTTTTTGCGATACATTGAGCCGATTCGTAGTCACCTTTGCCGCTGTTGTTGGGATCGGCGAGTTTGTGTACCCCTATTCAAGACTGCAAAAAATTCCACACTTCTTATTGGTGTGTACTGTGGTTTTACCTAAATCTAAGGTTTGCCTAAAAATAGGTCGCAGTGAAAACAGTTAGATGTGCGCTTATAAAAATACATATATGCCCACAATTCTGACTTGCGAAAATTGTCGAAACTGTCCGAAGCTTCGAGAAGCTGTAATGACGATTTCTGAAGTTGTCGAAGCAAGACCGGAATATATTCTGAGTCGCGATTTCGTAGCCGCGTTGCAGACGAAAAAACCCTGGGGTTTAGTTCGTCTGCAACGCACGCTATGAGTTCGTGGCGTAGTGCGCAATCGGGTTTACTAGCCAACTCTTTAATTTTTGAGAACAAACGAGTGAGATTTTTGTGTTCCAAAGATGTTTCTGTCGGTAAGCGATGTACAGATGATGACGAAGATGTCCGAAGCTCTCTGAATTCAGAGTACCGGAAATGTCGAAGTTGTTTCCGAAGTTTTTCGAATATAATTCTGAGACGTTTAATATACGATGTACGAGCGTTGCCGAAGATGTCCGAATTTTTTCGAATTCAGATTACTTGGAATTCCGAAGATGTTTCCGAAGTTTTTCGAATATATTCTGAGACATTTAATATACGATGTACGAGCGCTGCCAAAGATGTCCGAAGTTTTTCGAATTCAGATTACTTGGAATTCCGAAGATGTTTCCGAAGTTTTTCGAATAAATTCTGAGACGCTCGGTATAGGATGTACGAGCGCTGCCGAAGATGTTCGAAGTTTTTCGAATTCAGAGTACCAGAAATGCCGAAGATGTTTCCGAAGATTTTCGAATATATTCTGAGAGGCTCGGTATACGATGTACGGACGCTGCCGAAGATGTTCAAAGTTTTTCGAATTCAGAGTACCGGAAATGCCGAAGATGTTTCCGAAGATTTTCGAATATATTCTGAGACGTTCAGTATACGATGTACAGACGTTGCCGAAGATGTCCGAAGTTTTTCGAATTAAGATTACTGGGAATTCCGAAGATGTTTTCTAAGTTTTTCGAATCTATCCTGAGACGTTCAGTATATGATGTACGAGCGCTGTCAAAGCTGTCTGGACTCGGTGGTGGACTCGGTGGGCTTGGAGGATTCGATCATTTATAAAATTTTTCTCGTGATTAAATCGAATAAACAAACATGCTGTTCTGTTAAGAAGCCAATCCTGAGTTCGGATTTGTGAGATAAGCATTGGAAGTTGGCTTGTGCAAGTGTGATAGACGTTTTTAATCAGCAAATGTGAGAATATGTGAACGATTTCTTCAGATACGTAAGATTATTTATTAGAGCAGTGAGCTAAGCCGAAATGAACCGTATCCTGGAAAGCCTGGAAAGTAGAAATCCAATTTATCTACCTCCAAAAAGGTAATATTTGTACACCATGACTTTCTCCCTTTGCAACGTCAAGATGAGTTATTTAGTTATTACAATTCAAGGCAAAGAGCAACAACAACAGCGGCAGCAAACTCTATAATAAATAACAATACAACAACAAAACTATAATGAACGAAATTATGAAATAAAGGATACCAGCTTCCTGAACCAGATCTGAAAAAAGAAAAACAAGAAAAGAAACAAAGAAGAAAGCAAAAGCAACAACAACAGCGACAGCAAACTCTATAATGAATAACAATACAACAATAAAACTGAAAAAACGAAATTATAAAATAAAGGATACCAGCTTCCTGAACCAGATCTGAAAAAAGAAAAACAAGAAAAGAAACAAAGAAGAAAGCAAAAGCAACAACAACAGCGACAGCAAACTCTATAATGAATAACAATACAACAACAAAACTATAAAAACGAAATTATGAAATAAAGGATACCAGCTTCCTGAACCAGATCTGAAAAAAGAAAAACAAGAAAAGAAACAAAGAAGAAAACAAAAGCTTGTTCGAGCACGCAGTTTTAATACCGAATTGACACACCGAGTTGGAAGGCGAGAATCATAACCACTATACCACACATAGAGCTACATTATCATACATAGTGATACATGACCTTACAGAGTCTTACATGAACATTATTATACGCTAGTTACATAGCCATACATTGTCATAAATTGCTCTACATAAACTTACAGAGTAATACAT
Organism: Oculina patagonica; assembly: GCF_052425735.1. NCBI lineage: Eukaryota > Metazoa > Cnidaria > Anthozoa > Scleractinia > Oculinidae > Oculina > Oculina patagonica. The sequence goes on along the minus strand of NC_135765.1, from coordinate 4,038,165 downwards.
GACCATACATAGACCTACAGAGTGTTACATGACCTTACAGAGTCTTACATGAACATTATTAAGACGCTAGTTACATAGCCATACATTGTAATAAATATAGCCCTACATAACCTTACAGAGTGATACATGGCCATACATAGACCTACAAAGTGATACATGACCTTACAGAGTCTTACATGAGCATTATTAATAGACTAGTTACATTACATAGCCATACATTGTAATAAATACCTTATATAACCTTACAGAGTAATACATGACCATACATAGACCTACAAAGTGATGCATGACCTTACAGAGTCTTACATTAGCATTATTAATACACCAGTTACATAGCCATACATTGTAATAAATAGCCCTACATAACCTTACAGAGTGATACATGACCTTAGTACCATAATACATACGGTGATACAGGTTTCCTAACTATATGTATATCTCTACATGGTCTTAATTACATAGCCATACCTACAAAACCTTACAGAGTGATACATGACCATTATTTAGATACAGTTCTAGATTTTTATTTAACCCTCATACTTTACCATAAATAACAGTCTGGCGGGCAGCCACGGTCTTCCTTCTGTCTAATGTGATTTAAAACTAACAAGTTAGTAGACTTAACAATTATTCCACAAGCGCACGCGTTGAATATGAGATGGCCGGCTATAATCATCAGATATCCAACAAACGCGAGTGGAATAATTGCTTTATTAAAACATAGTTACTTATGATAAAAACAGTCAATCCCATTGTGGCTCTTTATCTCATATGGTAGAGCAGTGGGTTAGAATCCCACATCAGCCACTATTTGATTTTTTTTCAGTGGCCAGGATCTACAGTGTAATTTAGTTTAGAATGATCCTCAGGCACATCAATGAGTGAATCAACTAGGATTCACTCACTCGCTGTTCCCATCATGTAGCTCAGATGGTAGAGCAGTGAACCTGTAACCCGATAGTTGTGGGTTCGAATCCCAACCTTTCTCTCGCATTTGAAAGTCACCCCGTTTACGAAATGATCTCAAAATTGCAAACAAATTGATCAGATCTCTGCATCTACATATGTTACTTAGCCATATCTAGTATTTTATATTCTAATGTTGATACTTCAGTCAAACTGACATAAATGACAGTTTGTTCTCTGACCAAATGGACACAGGCACACGCCCAGGTTCTTGCACTAGCACTGGCATGGAAGCATCACACAATGGCAGTCATTCTGGCACCGGCTCTGTGCCATGAGGTCAGACGGAAGAAACAAAATGCCGCAATTTTTGGAGAGGAAGCCACATCAGCCTTAGCTGGTTTTCATGCGGGTCCTCTGTCCAGATCGAATAGAAATTTGAAAATGTTGTCTTTTTATCTGCAGAGACGAAAATCGGGGTGTAAGAAGGAAAACCCTCGGAGCAAGGCGAGAACCAATAGCAAACTCAGCCAAACTACTTAACCATTTATATTCATACTTTACCCTTCATATCAGTCATCCGGCAGCCACGATCTTTTTTCCTGTCTAATGTGATTCATAACTAATAAGTTAGTAGACTTAACAATTATTCCACAAACGCGCAAACTGTTGAATATGAGATGACCGGCTATGGTCGTTTCATAGCCAACTGCAACAAGCGTGAGTGGAATAATTGTTATATTTATTTAATAAACAATAGTTTTATAGCTATGCAATTTCTATTGTTTGTATTGTTTTGTTTTGCTTAGTTTAGAAACATCCACAGGCCTATTAATGAGTAAATCAACTTGGAATCACTCACACGCTGTTCCCATCATGGCTTCGAAGCTCAGATGGTAGAGCAGTAAACCTGAGCCCCTATTTTGTTATAGTGTTTAGGATTTACAGTGTATTTTAGTTTAGAATAATCGATAATCCCCAGGCACATAAATGAATGAATCAACTAGGATTCACTCACGCGCTGTTCCCATCATGGCTCTGTAGCTCAGATGGTAGAGCAGTGAACCTGTAACCCGAATGATGTGGTTTTAAATCCCACCTAAGCCCCTGTTTTGTTTAATTTGTAAGAATTTCTATTGTATCTTAGTTAAGAATAATCCTCAGGCACATAAATGAGTGAATCAACTGGGATTCACTCACGCGCTGTTCCCATCATAGCTCGGTGGCTCAGATGGTAGAGCAGGGAACCTGTAAACCCGGAGGTTGTGGGTTTGAATCCCACCGAAGCCCCTGTTTTGTTTCAGTGGTCAGAATTTTTAGTGTATCTTAGTTCAGAATATTCCTTAGGCACATAACTGAGTGGATCAACTGGGAACCACTCACGCGCTGTTCCCATCATGGCTCAGAAGCTCAGATGGTAGAGCAGTGGGCCTGTAACCCGAAGGTTGTGGGTTTGAATCCCACCCGTTCCTTAACACTAGGAAGTACAACTCGCTCTCGTAAACCCTAGATCATTTTTTTTTAATATTTGGTTGCAGAAGATGTAATCCCGGCTTGAATACAGGCAGTCCTCTGGGGGTTAGAGCCGGTCGATTCTGCGGGAAGTACTACCTGCTGGTAGGAGACCCACCCTACTCAACATTCAGAACTCATGGGCAGTCCTGATTTGACTCGTATGGTACTCGTGATACCTACGAGCAATATATGAAAAATAGGTTAACCAATGGGTACCAGACAGATACATAATACCGAGTCCGTGCCGACTGTACCGTTCCTCGGGAGCGATGCAAGTAGACAAGCACCAAGTGGAACGCGCGAAACCCTCCACCCAGCTTGGGATCACGTAAATGGCGGGAATGATCTAGGAGTTTACGAGAAACGAGTTGTTACCTGAGTAGCAGAAAATACATCCAGTATCCCGACCTGGAAGAACAAAGAAAACACAATTAGCATTGAAGAGAGCGGCTCGCTATCAGATTTTAAGACTTGTATAAAGACATACCTTTTTAACAAATTTTATAATTAGACGTTTGGTTAGTCGGTTAGTAAATTATATAGTTTAGCTATGTCCGTTAGTTAGTGACTTAGTTAAATAGTTAAGTTAATCAGTTAATGAGTTAGTTTTCGTTTAAAGGTTTTAATGATTCTTAGTTTTATTTTCATCTTTACAGCTTAGCTATTTTATTTGTTAGTAATTTTTTATCACTGATGTAATTTTTTTATGTAAATTTTATTTTTTAATAACATTCTACTGTAAAGCGCCATGAGCCATGGATATGACGCTATATAAATCCATTATTATTATTATTATTATTATTATTATTATTATTATTATTATTATTATTTATCGATGGATCCAATTTGTTTTGCTGTCATAACATATTTTTAAGGACACAACGTCAATTTACAACTTTTACTGAAAGCAAATCCATGGTTATTTGGTGATTATATGAAAGAAGAGTTCTAAACCATCAATTTACCTCCTATAAGGCGGGCATTTTCCACAGATTTCCTTTCCTGTCTTATCTGTGACCACGCTTGAACTTGGTGATTGTATCCAAAGACCTTCTGAAAAAATAAAAAAAATGTCTATTGTCCACCAAACATTGCTGGCTACCAATAAGGAATGGTGCAGGAAAGACTCGATTTTTTGAAAATGCCACGCCACTTGCAGCCTTTAAAGTTCTGAAGTAAAGAAAATCGGCATTTAAATTAATGAATCGCAAATGAAAACGATCTTAAAGAGACTATGTCACGGGGATTTCGCAGATTTTTGGTCTAAACTGTTCTAAATTTAGTAGCAGGTAACTTAACCCTAAATAAAACTTATCTTTGAACATCAAGGGAATATAGAACCTTAATTTACAAATAAAAAAAGAAGCTATAACTAGTGGGGTGTTAGCCCTCGGCTAAGACACGTAAAACATTTTTTTGATTGATTGATTGATTGAAACTCATCTATGTACCGGGATACGCAAAGTAATAGTCGTCCATCAAATTAAAGATTCTTTTTCAAATGCCAATCACATCATTGCCGTTTGAGTATTGATCTCTAACTGAAAGAAGGTTGGGTTTTTTTGCAAGAGAGGTTGAGGGGACTCTGTCCCCTCAACCTCTCTTGGTTTTTGCTGCCCCTTGTATTACTGAGTGAATTAATTAGCTAAATTTTTACTTTTTTACTTTTTTGAGTTTCTCGACCCCACCAGCCATGCTATATGCTGCAAACTGTTATCGTGGTCAAATAAAGGTTTTCATTCACTACTGCAGGTTTATTTTAGCTCTACCAAGTTTTTGTTTAGACACGTAAAAATGTTAAGAAATAGCCTTTTTCTAAAGTCTTAAAAAAAGAATTAATCTATTTGGTGATTATATGACAGAAGAGTTCTAAACACTTAATTTACCTCTATAAGGCGGGCATTTTCCACTGATTTCCTTTCCTATCTTATGTGTAGTGGCCACGCTTGAACTTGGTGACTGTATCCAAAGACCTTTTGAAAAAAAAAAAGAAAAATGTCTGCATTGTCCACCAAAAATTGTCAGCTACTAATAAGGAATGGTAAAGTTCAGGGCCAGTTATTCAAAGGGTGGATAACGCTATCCACCGGATAAATCGCTATCCAGTGGATAAGTCTTAACAAAACATACTAAGTTATCCACTGGATAGTGATTTATCCGGTGGATAGCGTTATCCACCTTTTGAACAACTGGGGCCATAAGCTGAAATGCTGACGATTCTGAGGAATACACGAGTAAATGACGCCTTAAAGGGCAGAAAGATCGGGTTTTTGTTTGCACTGCTTAAAGTTCTAATAAGAGAACATTTTGATTTTGAAAATGAACGAAATTAAACTACGACGTTTCGAAGTCATCTTGAAACATTGTCAAGTAACCATTATCAAGCAAAGAAAGATGACGGTTGTAGTTTCAAGTTTAAAGAAGGAGAGTGACAGAATATTTCGCCGTCATAAGCGTTCAAAGTGTCAGTAAAAATCCTATTTTGAAGTCTCAAAATATAGTTATCTGGTGACTATATTCGTAAGACAAGAGTCCCAAATTCAGCTCTTAAGTTACCTCTATAAGGCGGCCATTCAGTTTTTCATTTCCTTTCCTGTCTTGCCTGTGGCCACATACTTGAACTTGGTGACTGTATCCAAAGATCTTTAGAAGAAAAATAAAAGAAATGAATGTTGTCCTTCGAAGTTCGTCGGCTACCACTTTGGAATTGTGCAGTTCAGTAGCTGAAATGCTGACGATTCTGAAAACTATACGAGATAAATGACGCCCTGGCCTAGAAACATAGTAAGAGCGCCGAGGTTTTGCTGGCGCTTTGAATTACTTGTAGAGTCAGCTACTATTCAGCCTTAGATTAGTTTTGCCGAGTTTTTGTTTAGACACGTTAAAAATTTCAGAGGAAGTCTTGTTCTATAGCCTCAAATAAGTTTTAGTTACCTCTATAAGGCGGGCATTCAGTTTTTCATTGCCTTTCTTGTCTTGTCTGTGGCCACATACTTGAAAGTCTGTGGCTGTATCCAAAGAGTCTCCAAAAGATCTTCTAAAAAATAAGCGAAATGTATATTATACACCAAAATGCTGACGATTCTGAGAACCACACAAGTAAATGACGCCCTGGAGAATAGAAGATCTGGTTTTTGCTTGGGCTTAGAATTCTAATAGGATAATATTTTGAAATACAATTGACTATAAAAATAGGCAAAATCAGCGAAATCAAACTACGACGTTTAGAAGCCATTTTGATCCATTATTCTATAGCCTCAAATAAGATTTAAGTTACCTCTATAAGGCGTGACTTCAGTTTTTCATTGCGCCCGGCTTCCTTGTCTTGTCGCATACTTGAACTTGGTGAGAATTTTAAAGAGTCTCTAAAAGTTCTTCTAAAAAAAAAAAGGAAATGTGTATTATCGACCAAAGTTTAACGACTACCACTTAGGAATGGTGCAGTTGATCAGAAGCTAAAAAGCTGAGAATTCTGTAAACCACATGCATAAACTACGCCCTAAAGGGTGGAATTTCAAAAGATTGGTTTTTGCTTATGCTTAGCCGGAGAACGTTTTGAAATATAATTGACTAAGGAAATGTGCAAAATTAAACGACAACGTTTCGAAGTCATCTAGCTTCATCCTGAATCGCTAATCAAGTAGAAAGATTACGGTTGCAGTTTCGAGTTTGGATACAAAGGAAGGTGACAGAGTATTTCGCAGTCATTAGCGTTTAAAGAGTCAGTAAAAATCCTATTTTGAAGTCTCAAATAAACTAATCTATCTGGCGATTATATAAGACAAGACAGTTCTAAATTCAGCTCTTAAGTTACCTCTATAAGGCGGGCATTCAGTTTTTCATCGCCTTTCCTGTATTGTCGACTGTGGCCTCATACTTGAACTTGATGACTGTATCCAAAGATCTTCTGAAAAAATAAAATAAATATATTATATGTTGTTCTTTGAATTTTGTCGGCTTCCACTTAGGAATAGTGCAGTTCAGTAGCTGAAATGCTGACGGTTCTGAGAACCACATGTGAAAATTACGCCGTTAAAGAAACGTTCTCTTACCTGCAAGCAAAGTTTCAATTTCATGGTAAAGAGGACAATTAACTTTGAAGAAGCCTGTTCCTGATTCTGAAAGCGGAGGTCTTGCTCAATGTCAGCAAAACTCGCTGTATCCTTTAAAAGCGAATTCGTTACCTGAGGTTGGTGGAAGATCGGTAAACGTAACGCGAAGTAGATCTAACTTCTTCCACAAGTTTCAGTTGGAGCTACAAAAATTCGGTTGCGAAATTTGAAATCGCAAGTGTGCTAAGGTGCGCATGGATGAATAATAATTACAATCAAACGTGAAAATTTTTCACGTGCAGCAAAAATACCGTCGTTATTGCAAAATGCACACATTGGCGCATGTTTCGATTCTACCTATATTAACATAACAGGAAAAGTGTTATTTCAGGTACACTTCACGGAGCGAATATTTTCATTTCTCGGCCATTGCCTTTTTATGTTCTCGTAAAGGTGTAGCCATGTTTCATCTCTCTATTGTCTCGAATTATCTCTAACTGCTATAAGAATGCAGAGGCATGCATAAATGAAGCTAGTTTCGCCATTTTCAGTTTCCTTTGAGGGTGTAAACTTGCAGGGAAAACAGTCTTTTTCAGTATAAAATCCAAAGGCTAATAGTTTCTAATGAAAACTAAGCATAAGTAAAGCTATTTTTCGCTGGCACCTAAAATCCAAAGACTTAACTTTTTTAATGAAAACATAATTTTGAAAAACTGTTAACTGTAAAAAGGGAAAGAAAAGAAGTTAAAGAATAAACCCTCGAATAAATATATTCTCGTGGGAACTTTTCATAAAAAAGTTGTTTTTTATCAAACTAAGTATAAAAAATATAAATAGGTCACTCACCAGCCGGGAGGTCCGTATTGGGAAATCACGATATGACTTAGCGGTTAACAGTACGATTCAAATTTTTCCGGTATCAGTAGAACGTACGTGAAAAAATATTCATGCGCGCGCGAATAAAATAACCTCGCCTATGGCAGGAAAAGCCTGTAGAAGAAAATCTCTCACACGGTTTGTGTAAGGAAACGAAGAGCCAAGTTCCGTGGCAATCCGTCAAAATTCGCTTCAATTTGGTTCCGTTGCCGCTTATTGGGTCTTATTGGCCATTACCAAGCCAGCAGAAATAAAGGTGACTCTTGTTGGGTCCACACTCGCTCTCTTGAAAGAGTCATTGGGCGGGGAAACGTTTCGCGTGAACTCGGCGCGCGCGAGATGGCAAAATAAGTCTCCAAAGCAAATAAAAACAGAGTCATCAAGAAGAAGCAAAAATGGAAACCGAGCTCTCCGACAACACGTTTCTCGAGCAGGTTAATTAAGCAACCTTGTAACCCTACTCAAAAAAGTTAGGAACGAAAAGAAAAATTGTCTCATTTTCTCTTGATGGTCTTATAAGCATAGGTGGCGTAGTAGGGAGGGCAGGGTCCCCCAAACGAAAATTTGGAGGGGGTGGGGGCTCAGCCCCTCCCCCCACGTTTATTTCTGGTGCCGAAAATATCGCGAGCGCAGCGTTAAATTGGTTTGCAAAAATATTCCGTCTTGAGTGAGTTCAAACATCTTCGAAGCTTCCTTGGAAGTCTGCGGAAACCTTCGTTTATCTTTGGAAAAGTTCGAAAAATGATCGGAAACGTTCGTATGGCCTTCGAACAACAATTGGAGAATCTTTGGAAATCTTCGGTCTTGAAAATGCTCAGAAAAAAAGTTACTAGAACAGAAAAAAGTTGCTCCAAATATGAAAACCTGCCGAGTATTTTTGTGACAGTCTTAGCACCCCCTACGTTCCAAAACGCTCCACAGCCTCTGGTATTTAGTGAAGGCAATTTTGTGAGATTTGATACTAAGTAGGCCATTGTTACAGAATATACTTAAAACAGACTACAGTTTTCCCTTTTTGATTGCTTTTAAACGAGGTAATCCTCGATAAGACACGCGGATCTACGTTTATCCAGGTTATTAACCGGTATGGAATTTTCTGGGGTCTCTTAATTCTGGACACGCAAGGTGAAACATTCTCGTATTTTCTCACGCTACTTTCCCTGGTGACCAAAAGTCAAGAGCCTTTGTAAAACACCCTATTAATTAAACAATTACTGCTTTAATTTGCTCATTTCTAAATACAGACGTTATTATTTTTGCTCTGTCAGTCAAATCTTCCTGGTTTCTAGTTTTCCACGTACTTTCCTTTCCGCGCCCAGTTGCCTTTTTTTCTCCGCATTCCTTTCTCTCTCTCTAAAGTTACACTTTCGTTTGTGCTGTTTATGAAATTAAAAGCACTATTTCTTCTTTGTCCCACGCTCGTGTCATGTCATTTCATCTTCATTATTTATCACCGACTGGAGCTTAAAATTTTACCATCTTTAGCATGTTTAGTTCTTTACTACACAGACACTTTCAACATTGCTGATCCCAGCAGTATGCAGTCACATATCAACCAAGTTAATGGCTCAGCTCACCACAAATCTATTGTAGCTCAGTTGGTTAGAGCCCCCAACCGGTCCCGTCGGGGACTCAGATTTTCTCTTTGTCCCAAGCTCGTGTCCTGTCAGGGCCATCTTTATTATTTACTACACACTTGATGATTCCGACGTTGCTAATCCCAGCAGTATGCAGGACGCATGTCACATATCAACCAGGAGCCCATTATGTATCAACGGGTTATCAACCTAGTATATGGCCCAGCTCACCACGAGTCTCTCACATGTTCTTTCGTAGCTCAGTTGGATAGAGCACCCAACCGGTATCTGGGAGGCCATGGGTTCAATTCCCGTCATGTACTCAGATTTTTTCTTTGTCCCACGCTCGTGTCACTGATGTCGACAGGACTCTCTTTATTATTTACTACACACTTGATGATTTCGACATTGCTGATCCCAGCAGTTTGCAGGACGAAATGTCACATATCAACCAGGAGCCCATTATGTATCAACCTAGCTATAGTAGATGGCCCAGCTCACCACGAGTCGCTCGTACACTGTCTTACGTAGCTCATTTGGTTAGAGCCCCCAACCGGTATCTGGGAGGCCGTGGGTTCGAATCCCGTCGGGGACTCAGATTTTTTCTTTGTCCCATGCTCGTGTCATGCCAAGAGCATCTTTATTATTTACTACACATTTGATGATTTCGACATTGCTGATCCTAGCAGTATGCAGGACGCGTATCACATATCAACCTAGTAAATGGCCCAGCTCACCACGAGTCTCTCGTAGCTCAGTACATGTCTCAGTTGGTTAGAGCGCCCAACCGGTATTTCAGCCATGGGTTCGATTCCCGTCGAGGACACAGATTTTTTCTTTGTCCCACGCTCGTGTCATTTCAGGACTAAAAATCTTTATTATTTATTACACACTTGATGTCTTCGACATTGCTGATCCCAGCAGTATGCAGCCGGGACGCATGTCACATATCAACCAGGAGCCCATTATGTACCAGGAGCCCATTATGGCCCAGCTCACCACGAGTCTCTCGTACGTAGCACTGTTGGTGAGAGCCCCCAACCGGTATCTGGGAGGCCGTGGGTTCAGCTGGGTTCGATTCCCGCCGGGGACTCAGATTCATTTTCTTTGTCCCACGCTCGTGTCATGTCAGGACTATCTTTTTTATTGATTACACACTTGATTTCTTCGACATTGCGGATCCCAGCAGTATGCAGGTCTCACGCGTGTCACATAAAAACGCACAGCTCGCCACGAGTCTCTCGTAGCACAGTTGGTTAGAGCGCCCAACCGGTATCTGGGAGGCGCCATGGGTTCGAATCCCGTCGGGGTCTCAGAATTTTTCTTTGTCCCACGCTCGTGTCATGTTGAACATTTCATCTTCTAGACTGTGCACTATTTATTGTAACATTCTCGGCACATGCCGGGAGGGAGGGAGGGAGGGCGGTGGGGGCACTCCTGTTGGGGTTTACAGGTGCCTTTGTAACCAAAAAAAATACCGCATAAATAGAAAGTTTTTAAAAATGTAGATTTTAGTGTCCGACCACCGTGGTGCGACCCTACGTAACTAAAGGTGTCCCGAAGTTCCCTTTCAAAAGCTCGGCTATTCCAATAAATAATAATAAAAAACAATTTATATCCTACTCTTGACTATTAAAATAATAAAAAAAAACACATCATTTGAGCGGCACAGACTCAGAGTACCACCCGCGGCAACAGTGCGGTGTGAGATTGAGCAAGGAAGTGTGTAAAAGGTGCGGGAAACAAAAATGTTAGAAACACATGTTTACGAAACAAAAAAAAAACAAGGAATTTTCAAAACATTTCTCCTGAGTAAATTTATTAGAGAATACTACATTAAAGACTTCATTCAAAATTTCCTTGCCTCGTTTCAAATAAAGACTTTCAATTTGAGGCGGAAAGGATGTAAATTTGGCTGTTGTTTTGTTAGTTGGCTAATTGGCTTAAGGGCGAACAAAGGAAACTTTACCGCGAGCCTCGAATCTTTCAAATGACATAAAATATAATCAATTTTGGAGCACGTCATTATAAAAATAAGTGGATTTAGAAACCCACCTGAGCGCAAATTATACACGTTTCTGCCAGGAAACTGCAGTTTAAACCTCTTTTGTTTCTTTCGTCGCTTAATAAAAAAAGAAAGAAAAATGTCGAGGTATTTCAATAGATCCTTTTTTGATAATACCGAGTCCTTGTAATTTTTGGCGGAGACGCAATAGAAAACCTCCTTCCTCACAAAAACCACTCCCAAAGTTGGCGGTATACCAGCTGCATGAATGTGAACCAAACATTGTTTTGTAAACATTAGGATTTGGCATTATTAGAGAAGAAATCATTGGCTAACTTTTTCATTATTCAAAGTTGAGTATTTTAAGTTCGAGAGTAACGTAAATAAGCTCTTTCCTTAGTTAAATAGAATCTTTTCAAAATCGCATTTGAAAAAATTTCTGATGAATTGCAGTCATATCAAAAATACCACTTCCGGCGGAAATTACGCTGATGGTCTCAGCTGCGATTACCATTTTGGCCTCTTTGCTCTTAAAATTTTATTTCGGTGTTAAAAGGTTTCTTTCGGAAAGTCACATTGAAATATTTTTAGGGGATAAACAAAGCGATTTAGAAAAATCCGACATGTATTGTCTTTTACGAACTGTGGCTTTCTAATAGAGCGGCGAATTCAAGGGCGCTTTGTGTGATGATTTACATGATTGACATGTGTCATAAGGTCGCCCGAAAAGAAAGATTGAATTTCAAGAGCTGTGCATTGCGTCGGTTGTGGACATGATTTCATGAGTTTTTCTTGAGTTTGTGAAGGCTGGAAGCGTTGTTGTTCTCTGTGGGAAAGGTTAAAGGAAAGATTAACACAGAACGAAGTCTGCAGGTTGTAAAATCGCTCCGTGAGTGGTCGTTTTGGGTATGTATTTTAATCTCTCTGGATCGAGCGAGTTGTGTGTGAACAACGCTTTTGAAGTGTGTCTGGTTTTGTCTTGAATGTTTACCAAGCTTCTTGTGTTTGTAGTTTAATTTCTCTTAATGCAATCTTTAGAACTAGGCTTGTGATAGTCTTGCTATAACTTGAACTGGCGAAAATGAGTTTATAAAGCGCCGTAGTTTCGTTGCTATCAAATGCTACTTGGCGGGTATTGAAGCACGCGAAAGCCGAGGTAATTTTGATTATAAATATACAACACAAGTAACTTTCTTCTAGTTCATATTAAGCTTCTATTTATTCCAAACTAATGTATGTTTGAGAAGAAACTTGTAAACGTGCTAGGTCGATAACTGGAGGATTATAGCGATATTGTTAGGTACGGAAGCTAGAAGTATTCGCGGTGTTGTAATAGGATTGTGCGTTTATTTTGCTTCCTTCGGTTCTCGAATTTAATGGAACTTGTATAAAAAGCTTGATACTAAATATCTCACTTTGTCGATGTTTCGCAAATCGATTTAAACTTTGAGTTTCTTTTATTAAATCTCTCTCGTATCTGAAAGCGAAGTTTTGATAATGAGGGCTTCATACGACCGTAATAAGGCAAGTCAAATGTGCGAAATTTCAACTCGATGTATGAACTTCGGGCGAGAGAATAATTGACCCATTGTGATCAATATTGAAAGTTTTAAAACGAACTGGCACAAAGCCATCGTTTCCTAGCATTTTACGTTTGAATTTTTGTGGTATTTGACCGGGAAAAATCCCGTCGTATGTTGTTGTAAATTAACTGAAGCCACTTGTAAATGGGTGAATATGATCGCAACGTGTTTCTTCATTTAATTTCTGGCTATTTATCAGATGTTTTGAAAATCAACCCAGAATAAAACCAAAAAAATTCGGTTCAAGTGTTATTAACCAAAATTTCTGTCGTTATCTACCAGAGTTTGCCATATAAATTGCTCCGATAACATTGTATTTGTCCCTGTTTGTCGTTGTGTGGGGGAACATATGTACTTCGTGTTGAGATTTCTGTGACGGTATGATTATTTTTCTTGGGGTTTAATTAGTGGCTTCTCAAGCAAGGTTGCTTTTACGATAAATAATGAAACGCCAAAAAAAGCAAAATCTTTGTTGTGATTTGGGTTTATACGTTATCCGATACTCGTAGTCTTTCAGCGATTGAAACAAGATGTGTATTCATGCTGTACATTTTACATGTCAAGATAATCTCGCAAAACTAAATTACTCATGTTTTTTAGTCCATCTGTGCGAGACGACACGAGATCTTTCTTACAGGAAAAACATCCCGGCTGTTTCCTTTGTGCTTCAAATGGTCATTAATTGGAATTAAAGTTTAAAAATCGTGTTTTGCTACATCACGTTTTACGGAAAACGTTTTCTAATCACCAAAAATCTGCTACATGGAAAGCTTGGCGACAGATTTCTTGACTTACGTTGAATCTGTAACAAGCTTACAGGCTTAAAGCTACCGCTCTTTTGCGAGATATCCAATTATTTTCGATACTTATGTTTAAGAGCCAAAATTTTTATATTTGAGTAGTGTTTTTCTTTTTACTTTTCTTGTATAAATCTGTCCAACCGACTGCTTGACCTGTACTGTGATGATAGCTTTCTCAGCTGGAGAACTTAAACCATGTTTAAGGGAGCCATGCAAGCTTATGTGAGACAAAGGAAATTAACTCTTTGTATATACTTACATCTGAAGGTATCTTTCATTTTCTTTGTGAATTTCAAACATGTTTGTATGTTTGGAAGTAAAGTAAATAAATATTGATAGATGTTATTGCTTTTGCATGGATTCCATATGGTGTCTGGGAATCCCTAAACCAATCACTGTCTAAGGGCCTCCTTACATGAGAGTTTTCGTCCTAGGATGACTTTTGGCCTGGGATGAATTCATCTCGGTGTCTGGTCATTTTCTTGTTGCTGTCTACATGAGTTCATCCCGGGACGATTTCATCTGAGCATCGGATAAAATGTCATCCCGACACACATGTACAATAGGAGTTATGGCGCAAACCGTGACAACTCGCTCGGCTCGCCCAGGCTCGCCTCGCTCCTTGTCACAATTTGCGTCCATAACTCCTATTGTACATGTGTGTGCGGATCGCAAGCCGCTTTTTTATCCCTCTTGCGCCACGAGTTACAAAAAAGGCTTTCGGCGGCACCTCTAACGGCCCGCAGCAACATAGTGCGCCACCTGTGCGCTAGATTTATTTCCCAATTGAACAAATATTTTTCTTTGGTATATACAACAGATGGCTGCCGCAAGATATTCGTCAGAAGTTTTGCAAGCTATGATGGAGGAAAACATCCGTGAATTTCAAAGAAACCCACAAAGAAATTTAACTTTTTTACTGACCCAAACAGATTTTAATGAATGGCTACGTGTGTGGAAAATGACCATACCGGAATCTGACAGAAATAACAAAGATCTTTACACTTTTGCAAGAAAAAACAAAAAAAAGTTTCATGATCTTTTAGTAAGCGAAATTGATGACTTAAAAAGCTTAAAAGCGAGCTTTGGTCTGGAAGTTAAATTTTCGATACAAAGAGACGGTGTTACCCAACACATGGAACACTATTTTAGAGAAAGAGAACCTCACATTTTTACAAAAAACAACAAAGACCAAATAAAAACAGAACTTGAAAGATTTATTGAAAGAGCAAAGGGCGAAATTGAGGCTTGGTCAGAGCGCGGCTCTGGCTGGGTTATTGAAAGAATAACCGAAGCTTACGTAAATGTTGCACGCTACCAACAATTGCGAGGTGGAACTTATTTGCCTCTTCCTGCTAATTTGGCAAAAAAGAAAGCAATCATTAATGTACAAAACAGGGACAACCAATGCCTTAAGTGGGCTTTGAGAGCTGCTTTATTTCCACCTGAAAACGGCAAAGATCCACAAAGAACAAGCAAATACCCAGTTGACGACGGCATAAACTACGATGGAATCGATTTTCCAACGCCACTTGCACAGATTGACAAACTTGAGAAACAAAATCCAAACTTAGCAATAAATGTGTTTGGCTGGGAAGACAATTGTGTGACTATTCACAGAACAAGCGAAAAAGAAAAAAGCATTCCTCGTATTTGTCTTATGTTAATTGAGTCAGGATTAATTCAGCACTACTGTTTTGTAAAAAGAGTAAGCGCTCTGCTTTACGATCAGAGCAAATCACACAACAAAAAACACTTTTGCATGATGTGCTTGACCGGTTTTACAAGAGCAGACTTGCTTGAGAACCACGAAAAATATTGCAATGGCATTAAAGGCAGGCCGACAAGGATTGATATGCCTGAAGAGGGGAAAAACACCATTTCTTTTCAAAACTATCACAAGCAAATGAAAGCGCCTTTTGCAATTTATCCTGACTTTGAGGCATTAGTAAGAACTATGCAACGGTGTAAACGCGAAACACCAGAGGACCGCCAGAAGCGAAAAGATCTTGGTGAAGAAGTGGAAGACTTGAAGCAAAAAAGCTACACAGAAAAAACAGAACAGCATGAGGCATGTGGTTTTTCTTACACTGTAGTAAGGAGCGATGGCAAAAACGGACCACCGCTGGTCTACAGAGGTGAAAACGCTGCAGAAGTGCTTTTAAGATGCCTTATTATTGAAGAGAAAAAAATAAGAAATTTTTTGTCAACACCAAAGCCACTTATGATGACACATGATGATTGGAAAAATTACAAAAACGCAACAAGTTGCCACATTTGCAACGAAAGTTTGATTATTGGTTCATTTTTTGACTCAATGCCAGTTTGGTGCCATGACTCAGGACGTTATTGTGGACAAAGCCACAAATGTTGTTATTATCAGGCACTTAAAGAAATAGGCTTTGTTGGACCAAAAAGAGAAAGAAAATCAAAAGATAAAGCAGATCAATGGATTTCAAAAACGCAAGAAGAATGTTTGTTTTGCTCTGAACCTTTTATAAAGAAAGACCATAAAGACTCTGTAAAAGATCATTGCCACATAACAGGAAAGTTTCGAGGTGCCGCACACAACTTATGTAATTTGAAATTGAGAATAAACCCAAAAACATACCAAATACCAGTTGTTTTTCACAACTTGAAAGGTTATGACGCACATCATTTAATGCAGGCAATGACTAAGCTTAAACCCCCAACAAAGGAAGAAAAAAAATGTGGCGCAAACAACCTAGATGTAAAATGTGTTGCCAATAACATGGAGAAATATATTACATTTTCATTAGGTGGCTTGCGCTTTATTGATAGCTTAAACTTTCTTCAAGCAAGTCTTGATTCACTTGTAAGTGCAACTCCAAAAGAAGAATTAAAAATAACAAAAAAACTTTTCTTTGAAAAAAGTGAACACTGGCGGCGATTTAAAAATTATTATCCTGATTTGTGCCAAAGTTTTTTTGACCCCGTGATGTGCAAAAGAATTATAAATGCCTATGGAATGACTGAAGAACAATACAAAAAGAAAAAAAGACATCTTTTTTGAATACTTTGATCTTTTAAGGAAAAAAGGGGTTTATCCCTACGAATACATGGACTCGTGGGAAAGGTTTGAGGAAACTGCCTTGCCAGAAAAGGAAAAGTTTTACAGCAAACTTAATGATGAACACATAACTGAAGAAGAATATAAGCATGCACAAAAAGTGTGGAAAACATTTGGTTGCAAAACATTGGGTGACTATCACAATCTGTACGTACAAACTGATGTGACTCTTTTGGCAGATGTTTTTGAAAACTTCCGAAAAATCTGTCTTGAAAAGTATGGTTTGGATCCTGCAAACTACTACACGTCGCCTGGACTTTCATGGGATGCGCTTTTGAAAATGACAAAAGTAAAACTTGAGCTACTTACAGACTACGAAATGCATCTTTTTATAGAAAGAGGGATAAGAGGTGGAATATCAATGGTAAGCAAGAGATACACAAAGGCAAACAATCCATATGTTGAAGGATTCGATCCTAGCAAGCCAAAAAAATACATTATGTACCTTGATGCAAATAACCTTTACGGGTGGGCAATGAGCAAGCCACTGCCAAAAAGTGGTTTCAAATGGAAAAGAGTTATGCCGACTGAAAACGAAATAATGAGAAAAAAAGAGTTTGCAAAAGCTGGCTGGATTTTGGAGGTAGACCTCGAATACCCTGCAGAACTTCACGAAGAGCACAACAGCTACCCATTGGCACCTGAGAAAAAGAAAATAAGCGAGGAACTTTATTCTGATTACCAAAAAAAATTAAAAGATAAGCTGGAACTGAAACCGCCAGACAGCGAAAAGCTTGTTTTAACTCTTGAGGACAAAAGTAACTATGTTGTGCATTACCGAAACTTGCAGTTTTATTTGAAACAAGGAATGAAACTCAAAAAAGTGCACAGGGTTTTGGAGTTTGAACAGGAATGTTGGATGGAGCCGTACATCCGCATGAACACAGAATTTAGGAAAAAAGCAAAAAACGACTTTGAAAAGAACTTTTACAAGCTAATGAATAACTCAGTTTTCGGAAAAACAATGGAAAACTTGCGTAACCGTGTTGACATAAAAATAGCGCGAAGCGACGAAACGAACAAAATAAGAAAACTGGTTGCCAGTCCATTGTACTCAAGACACGTTCTGTTTTCAAACGATCTGGTTGGAATAGACATGCGGAAAAGCAGACTTTTTCTCAATAAACCTGTCTACACAGGTATGACTATCCTTGACGTAAGCAAGATTTTGATGTATGACTTCTTTTACAACGAAATGAAAATGGAGTACGGGAAGCGCTGCGACCTTTTGTATACAGACACTGACAGCCTTCTTCTGGAGATTGAAACAGAGGATATTTACAAAGATATTTATCAAAACAAAACTCTATACGACACAAGCGACTACCCAAAAGAGCATTCACTTCATTCAAACGAAAACAAAAAGGTCTTGGGAAAAATGAAAGACGAATGCGCAGGAACACCAATTTCAGAGTGTGTCTGTTTGAGGCCAAAAATGTATTCAATACTGACAGAAGACAAAAAAAATATAAAAAAAGCTAAAGGTGTAAAAAAGTGTGTGATAAAGAAGCAAATTGAACATGAACAGTATAAGGAAACGCTTTTTGGAACAAAGCAGTTGTGGCATGGAATGAACATACTTAGAAGCGAGGGTCATGAGATTTACGGAATGCATCTCAACAAAGTCTCGCTGTCGCCTTTTGACTCAAAGCGATGGATAGCGGATGATGGGATACATACAAATGCTTACGGGTATAAGTTTTGCGAAACAGAACGTTTATAGCTTTTCTGAGCCCAAGGGGCTCAAGCACTAAGTGCTTGGTGGTAACTGTGTATTTGGAGGAATAACAAGCAATTCTTCACGCACGAAGCCGCGCTTTGGACCATCGTGCAAGTAATAAAGAACTGGCTGATTAGGTTTAGTAACAGACCTTTCGATGCTGTAGACTTTTAATGACCAAATCGGATCTGTTGCCCTTTTTACGCCGCCTTCTAGCTCGCCAGGTTGGTAGAGATAGCGCACATTAACGATAGAGGGTATTTTTTTTTCTTTCTTGCCAACAGGTCTTGTATATTTTGAGGACGGCTTGGACGAAACAGCCTTTTCTTTGATTGCAGCAGCAGGTTTCTTGCCAGTAAGACTGGTTACTTCGTTGTTCAGAGCGGTAACAACTTCGGGAAGCCTTTTTACCCACGCTGTCGACCGCTGGCCAGATGGCAGGTTCATCTCGACACCGTACTGATAACCAAACAGGCGCCCTGCCAGTGTTTGATTAAAACGTTCAACAATGGCTTGATCTCTGTGAATGTTAACACGCCCGCGCCTAATATAAGTTTTGCGATTTTCCATTTCTTTGGTAACAGCGCCCATGAATTCGCGACCAGGGTCAACTTGAAGCATCTGTGGCCATTTTAGTGCACTTCGCCTGTAAATTGTCTGAAAACCTTTTGCAACCTCAGTTGAATCTTTGGAGGTCAAAGGCTCGGCCTCTTTGTAACGGCTGGCAACGTCAACAACAGTCAGAGCGTATTTGTAAACTTTTCGCCCTCGCGGCAGTTTGTCGTGTGGCAGAAAAAGAAGGTCCGCCTGGTGGACCGCGTTTGGAGTAGAAACATCGAATTTTGGGCGAGGAACGTATCGGGGTGCCGGAAGGTAGATCTGCCAAAGGGCCTGCTTAACTAGCCACTTTTTTGCGGCATCTTCGGAAACCTTGGCGGCCTCGGCTAATTTTTTTATCGCGGCAATTCCTTTCCAGTAACCCTGGGGGCTATAGTAGACTTTTGAGATCTTTGCATCCATGCGTGTATACAAGAAAAAAAGAAAAGTTTAAAGAAACCGAAAGGCAGCGTACCCAAGTGCAAGCGCGCCAGCGCCAACAAACATCAGTTCACCTTGTTTCTGCTGCTCACTTGGCTGATAAAAGTCAGAGAACTTGGGTTCTTTCGGAGGAATCATTTGTTTGTCAGGATGTGCCTGGTTGTAGAGTTTGAAAGCGTAGTCAGTGTTTGTGAAGTTCTGTTTGGCCTGCTCTTTTATTTCCGCGTTGGTTTGTATCCAGTCGAGGAGCTTGGTGCGGTCTCGAGAGTATTTAGCGTAAGCTGCCTGGTAAGCCTCAAGAGCTTTGTCGTGCCTTTCTTTTTCTTTCAAAGCGGCGTCATCTCCACCACCCAAAGCACGAGCAAGGTAGTTGCCGCCAATGAAAGCAGCAGCGTTTAAGATAGCGCCGCCAGCCATAATAGCGATGCTTGCCATTTTTGAACTTTGTTAATATATTATTAACATTTTTTTAATTGGTGGGGAGAATTTTCTGGTCCTCGAGATACTGTTTAAGTGCAACGCTGCCAGCCATGACGGCTGTGAACTTTACATAGTTCATAAAACTGCTGCTTGGGTCGGATGTGAAGTTTTCTTTTACAACTTTTTTGGCAGCCCAGCCGATTCCGGCGGCTAGACCTGTAATGGTGGCGGCATCCATGAGTGTTTTCACGAGCTTGTTGTCGGACATGACAGTTAAGTATAAAATAAGAAAAAATATTCAATTGAATTGAATATTATTCTTCACCGTTTTGCGAAGCAAAGTTTGCAACTTTTTTACCTTCATTGTAACCTAATTCTCTACCTTTTTTAAAAATTGTATCCTCATCCTTTTGCAACAAAATAGCGGTTTTAACGCAAGTTTTGGTAAATTCAAACCAAAGTAATGCAATACCACCCATAGCTGCACCTTTAACAAGGCCATCAAGAATAAAATCAAGGGACATTGTCGGTATAATAAATGAAAAATAAATATTCAAAAGAAATTTTTTAATCCATTGGACGGATTCCTCTTTTTGGTTGCGGGATTCTCGATGCCGCAGGTGCCTTTGGCACTCTCTCTCTTTCTGAGTTTTCAACACTTTGCGAAAATGTGCCTTCGTTTTTCTCTGTTGTAACTTGAGAGTCAGCAGGAGCATTTCTTATTTTATTGAAAAAGGCTCTGATGTCTTCGCGTTTGACATAAGTTGTAATAATTGTAACGCTCAAACCAAGCAAAGAGATCCATTGGGTTGTGCTTAAACCGCGGGAAGCAGCCTCGGGTGTCTCTTCGGGAGCAGTTACCTTTTGCTTCGCAGCGGCAGATTTCTTTTCTTTGTCTTTTGCAATGATTGCCTGGGCATCAATCGCAGCTTTTTTCTGTGCTTCACGAGCCTGTTTTGTTTTTTCAGCTGCAAGCTTGCCAGCAGCAACTCGCTTTGGATTTTTGGCAGGCTTTGTTGCTGGAGTTGTTGAAGTAACTTGTTTCTGTTCTTCTTGAGCGATCGGAGTTTGTGATTCACGTTGTTCGAGCTCAGCCATTATATAATGAGAAAAAAATAATATTTAAATGAAAAATGCTCAGCAAACTTTTTTGGTCAGCAATTTTTAAGCATTGTTCAGTAATTACTTAGCATTTTCTTAGCATTTCTCAGAAAAATCTTCAGTAGTGTGTGTCTCCGCATCTTTGGAAGCACCTTTGGTGTGCGACTTTGTTGCTTCGTTTAAATCAATGTGCTTTGTTGTTATGAGCGCAGCATTTGCAACGGCAAGAAAGCGGCCGCATTTCAAAGCCAGACCGCCTGCCAAAGTGGACAGCTCTTTGCTGATGATGTAGTCGTTTTTGAGTTCCTTCTGATAATCATTGACGTCCTTGATATTTACGGCCATACCAACGACTTTAGTTACAAGAAAAATAAAGCTGTCGATCAAGCTGTCGGTTGTTTTATTCCCAACGTATGCCTCATATCTCTTGAAGTACTTTTCAACTTCTTTATCTGTCAAGCGCTTCACCTGCTCGTATGTCAGCTGCACACCGATTGCTTCTTTGGCTTTTCCTGTTGAAACAAGGATTGCAAGCTGTTCACGCAAAGCAGGAATGTCAGGGCCCTGAATGGTTGCCATAGCGCTTTGTGTACTTTCTGGTTCAGCTCCTAGCAGTTCCATTACGGAAGCAAATTCTTGTTCACTTGCAGCGTGGTTCACGCTCTCGGAATGGGAAGTTGCAAACGGGTCAGCCATTTATTACTCTAAAAAATTATGTTCAATAAAAAAATTTTGTGCCGTAAGGGTGGCGATGAGAAATGACAAGATGCGAAAACTTATTTTTTTTTAGCTTTAAAATGATTTCTTTGTAATCCTCATGGGCAAGTTCGCCAGCGTAATCCTCAAAGATTGCCTTCGTGGTCTTGGCAGAGGGGGTGTAAAAGAAAACGATTGCCGCTACATTGTCGCGGAATGAGGCTGTTATGCTTGTCAATTTTTGAGTTAACACCCATATGCTCAAGCCTGCGTGGCGACCAGAGAAAGCAAGTTCCACCAACTCCCCTGTTCGACCTTTTACATCTTTCGATGCAGCACAGTCGTCGAGGATGATAAGCGTGTTCGTTCCCTCAAAAAGCAATCTTGCCAGACTCAACCAAGCTTCAACCTTGTGCTGCTTGCACATGATAACATAAAAGCGAGGATCTTCCTCAGCAAAGCGATAATAAGTCTTGTTGTACACGAAAGTCGGGCAGATGAGCACGATGTAGTCAAACTTGCCGCGGAAAGGGCCACAAAGCTGATTGACCACGTACCTTGTTTTTCCTGAGTTTGTTGGTCCCACAATGAGGGCGTTGAAGGGTATATTGGCAGGATCCATGGCTATATCAATACTCAACACTGTATAATTCTTTATTTACAATTGAAAATTCTGCATCAGCGATAGCGAAAATGTAGCATTTGACATTCCCTGATCCTGAGGCGGTTCTCTGTATCTCTAAATTTACACCATCCTTTGTGTTCTCCAAACGGAGCCCACTGCCGTGCATGTTGTTGTCGCTCATGGAGCGAAGGTCAATGAAAAGCCCAAACTTTTTTTCTGCATAAAACTTTTTGGCGTTATTAAAGATTTTTTGGTCTGCGTGTTTGCCAAAGAACTTGAGAACTTCCTCCCACATGTCTCTTCCTTCAACGCCCTGACTGTACACCTTATTTGGAACGCCGTTAATGCAGATTTTTACACTTGTTATGTCAGGGTTAAAGAAAGATTCCGTGTCTCTTGCGCCTGCGGCATGGGGTTCAGCAAAAAGAAGTAGAAGACCCTTCAAGGAACGCTTTGGGACGTTAATGCTTTCGTTTATGATCGTGTCAGAAGCTTTTTTTACTGAGATAGTTTTGTAATTATGCAAATGCTCGTAAAAGAAACTTTTGCCGTTAATGTAAGTGCTTTCTACTTCTCTTGCAAGTTCTTTGTGATAAATAGCCTCGTATTCGAGTTGGATGTCAGTTAGCTCATACCCAAGTTTTGATGGATCTGTTCCTCTTACAACCACATTTGGACTGTTCAGTTTTATCTCGAAGACAAGCTCGTCTGCGAGTGCGCGCGGATAGAACACGCCATGGTCTCTCAAAATCTCGTGATCCAGTGGGATACGATACTTGCTTCCATAAACTTCTGCCAGCTTCTTTTCCGCGTCAACTCCTGAGGTTTTTTTGTCACCAGCGTTTGAACGGATTTTGCATAAATCCTCGGACTGGATACCTTCAAGAAACATGTTGCTGCGCTTTTCTTCTGGGAGAAAAAGGTCCTCGAAAAGTTTGTAGACGTCGTAAGCGTTTGTATCCTGCAGCGTTTCTCCAGCAAACCTGACAACCATCCTTGAGACAAGCGCCCTGGTGACGTTGTTTACGAGAAAGTTGTTGGCATGGCCGCTCACCGTCAAGTTGAACACAAGAGCCAGGGAGCCTGGCACGAGAACGACACCCTCTTCAAGCTTTGGCACAGCAACTCTCAGAGTTTCTTCTGGAGACGCTTTATTCGGGTTGAATGTAATGCGATGTCGCACTCTGTCTGCCTTGAGCGCGTTCGGTGTTTTCTCTTCGAACGTTGGCTTGTGTCTTTCGCTGACAGCCATTGTATATTTAAATTAAAAAATATATTTATTTAATATAACATGGCAGCAAGCGGTGGCTTTGGTGACACAGATCCTCTTTTGGAACATACAGAAGACCGTGACGACCGTAATGACAACGATGACAGCGATACAACAGGCCCATTCCAACCTGGAGGGGCATCAACGCCCGGACCAAGCGAACAAATACCAATGAGAACTACCACGATGAATAGGCCGCATGAGCGCGGCTCACACACTGCAGAAACCTCTTTTATCGAGGGCCGTGGTAACCTGACAAGGGAATTTCAGATACAAGAGGCTCATAAAACGATCAAATACTATTTCCCAGAATATGATGAAAGCCTTGATTTGACTATAAACAATCGTGGCAAAATCGTTGCGAAAGGGCCTAAAGGTGGAGACATTGAAATTTTTAAAGCAGACGGAAAATCACTTCTTTCTGCTTTCATAAATAGATTTAAAACAAAACTTGGCTTGCCAAGAGACGACTTCTTAGACAAACAAAAAAAACAAAAGGGAAAATTGGAAAAATATATTTCCGATCAACAAAAAATTTCAAAAGATACCTCTAAAGACAGTTCAGAAAGAGCTTTGGCAGAGCGAAACATAAAAAAGAAAAAAGAAGAAATAGAGAAAATTAATAATCGAATAAATGTTGTTGAAAACCAGATACTTGGACAAGAAACAAGAATTCCAGAAGCACCCACTTTACAAGAATTCCAACAACATGAAGCAGAAAGGCTCGAAAGGGAAGATGAAATACGACAAGAGAGACATAAACAAGAAGATATTGCAAACGACGAAAACAGGCCACAAGCTGAAAGGCAACAAGCTCGTGAAAGAGTTGATGACTTGAATCAAGAAATTAATGAAATAGAAAATGAAAGAGAAGAAGAGATCGAAAGATTGTCTTTAACAGACAAATTAAGAGAAAAGGTAAAAGAGATTTTCAAAAAATATGGCTTCACAGTCACAGCTGTTTTGCTTGCAGTCGGGACCACTATTGGTGTTATTGTTCACTATCTTTCAAACGGTTTAAAAGATGTAGCAAATGGTGTTGGAAACGGTCTTCAGACACTTGGCAAAAAAATTGCAGGTATTCTTCCGGGACTCCTTGGCGCGATTGTCAGTTTCGTGTTTCGCGCGGCTGGCCAGGTAATTAGCTTTCTCGGCAAGAATGCTTGGCTTTTGATTGTCGGTGTTGCTATCTTTCTTATCGAGCGAGTTACAAAACGAAGCGGCTGACTGCAAACGCAAAAATAACGGCACCAGCAATAAGGTAGGCCTTGTTTCTTTCGTGCGCTGTATTTTCAGTGTCTGGCTTCTGCGTTTCGTCTGTTTTTGACAGAGTACCCGCTGAAGGCGTATGTGGCGCCGGCTCTTTTTTTGCAGCTTTGTGTATCGGGTTTGACTGATGACTTGTTGGTCTATTGACTTTTGATGGCCCACCGCTCATACTTGTTGCTCCCACTTTTTTTGTAGAGGTATTAACATCAAGATTAACCCCTAGTTTCATTCCTCCTACCGCCTGCTTAAGCTGGTTGTTGTAACCAACAACGCTTTCTGTATTTATTACCATCCTGGCTGGCATAAGCCAGGCACCTGGGCAGACGGCAAGGTTAAGCCGAACCTTGGCCTCATCAATGGCGAGTTGGTATCTTTGAACTGACTTTGCCAGATCAGGTTGCCTTATAGCGTCCTCCACCAGTACAAGGAACTCGCTTTGCGCTTCCTTTGCACGGCCGCCTGTGCCAAGTATGCTACTTCGAACGTTGACCTGCGAACCAAGAATACAATAAACAAAAGCCTCTATCGACTGGTTTACTCTCGACAAACCTGCTTGGGTCAACCCTTCCGCGGCGTTAGGACAAAACCAGTCTGCCTGTGCATATGCAGCGTCGTCCGGCTCGATATATTGAATTAAGTTACCTTTGCTTGCAGTTCCACCTTCATCCGAAAATTTATCGTAATCGGGGTATTTTGCTCCAGAATTTTTCGGACCAATATTTGAGATCCAGATATAAACGTCACCAAGTCCGTGGTTTGCGCCTCTTGTGAAACGAAAATCGCTTGACGGGTCGACACCGAACTCAGCGCATATTCTTTTGTACGAAGCCACGTCGTACTTGTTGTCGAACTGGCTAAACGTTGGGTCGCCAGGCAAGGCGCTTACGCTCTGAATTCCCCCCATCTGAAACAATATTCGCCTGATTGTGAAATAAACGTGAAAAAGGTAAAAATTACGCACAACAGGTGGCAAACTGAGAGCTGAGTGTTCTTCATCAAAAATTTCACGACTTATCCCACAACCTGTTGTCGCGCACCAGACCGCAAAGTTTAGTTGTTGAGGCCAGTAGCCCATATTTTGGCTAGCAAGCCACCTTTTTGACTCTTTTCCTGATGTATGCTTCAGTTTTGTTTTTTGAAAAATCTCTCTTAATTTAGTTGTGAAATATTGCTCTGGTGTGACGTAGATGTTGATTTTGCTGTTAAATATTTTTTTCAAACTCGCCGGTGCGGCTTCGTGAAATCCAACCGCGGGAATTGGCAAAGATGAGCCTTTTGCGCCGCTTGGTGACAGCTGTTGTGGAAAACCGCCTGAAATTTGATTTACCCCCAGTGCTTTTTTCATAACTGGGCTCCAATATTTGCTGTCTGAGCCAAAAACATTTATCAAATTGCCTTGCTCTGCCTTGTAATAAATGTCTGCCGTTGCTGTGTGGTTGTACGCGAACTCAACCTGTGCAACAAATTTTGTTCGGTCAGCGTTTGGATATTTTGCAAGAAAAGGTTTCCACGCATTGTCTTTTGCCGCTTCAGAAATTGTAGTTGCTTCTGGGGTTTTCATCCACTTCATAAAATCTCTTTCTTTGGAATCAAGAAAAATTGATTGAGAAATGTCATCAGCTCTCGGAATAGGCGGCGCCATTTTATATTAAAGATTTATTTTTCAAAAGATAATTATAAAGATGGTTGTGCTCACAATCGACGCGAGTTCCAACGGGGAAGCTGTTTACTTTGACCAGCCAATTGAAAAACCAAGGTTTATCAGCCTGCTGTCATGCTCGTTACAAAACAGCTGGCGTAATCTGGAAGAAATTGGCTCCATAAGCATTAAACAAAACAATGTGAGCAACAATGTTGCTGTTTTTTTCCCAGGCAACTACAATTTTGATGAAATTACAACTTACCTGACTAATAAGTTCAAAGATCAACAAAAGCTAACAGTAAAAAGGGATGATTTAAAAAGAGGCTTTTCAATAACAAAAACAAAAAGTATTGAAAGCTTTTCTTTTGATAAAAATCTTTCTAAACTTTTTAAGAACACAATTGTTGATGCTTCTAACGCAAGAATTGAAGATTTTACTATACCAGACTTTTATTACATTCACTGCGATTTACTTTCCAAAGAAAATAACTTGTATAATGGAAAGCCAAGTGACATTCTCGCTTGTGTACCAATAACCGGGAAACCTTATGATTTGGTTCATTACCCTCAAAATTTTATCAATATTTCACGTCGAATCGACGCTGTTCAGAGTGTGAACAGTGTCACATTGACCGTCAAAGACAAAACTGGCAGTAAGTTTGACTTTGTTGGAGCTCCGCTGCATTTTGAATTAGAATTAAATTAATATTTTTTATTGTATACGAGACCATGTCATCTGCTAATGTTCTTCCGAGTGCCCCTGCTTATGGTGTAAGCGAAGAAAACAGCGTAAAACAAACACTGTATCCAGCTTTGCCAAATCAACCAGAAAACTTTAGGTTAACAAAAATCAATCAAATTTGTTCGGATTTTGACAAAGAAGTTGCTAAATACCGAGCTGTTTTGAAAAAGTATAAAAAGGTGAAGTCTGTTTTCCATTATTCCGCAATTTCAATGGGTGGTTTGTCCAGTGTTCTCTCTGCTTCCAGTCTTGGCACCGCGGTAACGGTCGTTGGTTTGCCGGTAAGCGTTCCTCTCGCTGCATGTGCTGCCATTACAGGCGTTTTGTCTGCCGCTTTCACTGGAGCAAGTAAAAAACTTGAACCAAAAATTTTGAAAAATAATGAAATTACTTCGCTTGCTGTTGCCAAACGTGAAACAGTCAATAGACTTGTTTCTGCCGCTCTCATTGACAATAAAGTTGATGACAAAGAGTTCCAAATTATTTTGGATGAATATTCTCGTTACATGGCTCTCAAAGAGACTGTTCGCAGGCACCTTTCAAAAAATTTAAGCCAAAAAAAGCCATCTCCACAGCCGGACATTGAGAAATTGAGAAATGAGATAAAAAAACAAGAACTGGAGAAATTAAAAAGACGTCTTTCAGCCGAGTCGAAATCAGATTTGAGAAAATGAACGCTGGATTTAATCTGACTGTTCAAAAAAATAAAATAAAGCTGTAGCGAACAGCGTGAAATTGCGTGACCCACAGCGGCATGCAAATTTTTGTGCGTGGGTGTCGGGAGATTACACGAATGATATTTTTAGACGTTGTAATATCATGACTCATCGCCAATAACAAACACCAGCTGTGGAAAAGCGGTTACTCTGTAACTTGGTGTTTGTCAAATTCCCTCTCTACTACTGTTTCAATCAGGAGTCTTTTCTTTCAATTTCTGATCTTTTGCAAGTTGATTCTCGAATTTTTTGCTTTAGCCGTTTAAAGCTTGATTAACACATCGGCTTGTTTACAATCATGTCGCTTCAGAATATTCTGGACTTCCGGTACGTCACACACACATACCAAACATGCCGATTCGCCATTGATTTTCAGCGTTTTAAAATTTTATTTTTTTTTCGTGAAAAAAAAAATCACTGCGAACAGGAATGTCAGATGCGATTTGGAATGTCCTTTCTATTGTGCGATTTGGTATGTGCTGTATAAGCAAAAATAATTTTTACGCAGGATTTTTTTTTTTCACTTCTCTGGTTGTTGAAACAGTTCAATTGAATCTGATCTATCTTATAAAATATTATTTTTTGGCTTTTAGGTTCCAAAATTTGGTTATGGTGTTTGCTTAAAAATACACCCCTGACGCCATTTCTATTTATCGGTTTATATTCTAAAAATGCACCTATGACGGCATTTCTATAATTGAGCTCTGCCCTATAAAAACTCCTCTGATGTAATTTCTATTTCTCGCATTGCCATCTAAAAATACATAAGTGATGTCATTTTTCACTCTGTCCGGCTAAAAATATTCAAGATGAAAAAAAAATTAGATTACGTCAAGGGGGTTTTCCGTTTCTTGACAGCAATACACCCACGCAATCAAAGTCATTGTTGTGACTTTCTGTGTTGCTGCAATAATTTATGCACTCACAGGAGCGTGCAAGTCTTGTTCAGCTTGTTAAAACGTTTGCGACATAACTGCTGTCAAGTTTTTTTAATTTTTCAATCAGCTCGTCTGTTAAAAAGATTGTTATTTGTTTTTCATTTTCTTTAGTTTTTTTGTAGGTTGTAAACGCTTTTCCACGAGATCTTTTCAAGTTTTTCTTTACATTCAAGTTAATTTCTCCAGTTCTCCCTCTTCCCATCTTCGTTTACTCAATAAGAGCAGTTGTTCAATTGAAAAATAATTCTGGCGCGCCAATGCCGCTCTCGATTTTTTGCGTGCCATAATTAGATTTTTTTTCAAAAAATAAAAAAGTTTCAAACTCAAGTCTTTTTGTCAATTAAAAGTTTGTATTTATAAGGTAATAATGCAACCAAACAACGACTGGTACACAGTGGGGTCAAGTGAAACTGCTTCGGGAAGTTAAAGCAGTCAAAGGCCTTTTTTTTGTTACTTGTGGCGCAAGAGGGATAAAAAAGCGGCTTGCGATCCGCACACACATGTACAATAGGAGTTATGGACGCAAATTGTGACAAGGAGCGAGGCGAGCCTGGGCGAGCCGAGCGAGTTGTCACGGTTTGCGCCATAACTCCTATTGTACATGTGTGTTCCCGGGATGAAACATGACAAAAAACGCCATGTAAACAGTCTTTACAGGATAAAATGTAATGTAAGCATGGGCGAGATGAATTCAACTCGGATGGGACGACTTACGCCCCGGCATCTTGGGATGAACATTCTCATGTAAATGAAAATTTTTTTCATCCTGGGGCGAAATTCATCCCGGGACGACGGCTCTCATGTAAACGCACCCGAAAGTTGGAAGACAGAATTCCTACTGTTAAGATAATCTCTTATGGAAAAGTACACTGGCAATAATATGATCAGTACATAAGTCATTTAACGCAGTATTAGCCAGCAGTCACATTGCTCAATAACTGAGAACAGAGCTACATGCATGTTCTATTTGTCACGGCGACAAAATTTTTGATGTAAATGGCTGTTCATGCAACAGGACTTGCCTTTGCTACGTGTTGCAGGTACAAGTTGTCTCACATATGCGGACCTTTAGTTTAGCTATTAGCAATCTTGTAAGAACAGGGTTTCATTGATATACAGTCAACTCCCTCTACAATGGACACCTTTGGGACCATCATTTGGTGTCAGTTATAGAGCAAAGTCTGTAGTAGCGAGAGTTATTTTCAGTAATTCTTATTCGCCGGGACTTCAACTACTGTCTGTAATAACAGGGTGTCTGTAAAAGCAAGGTATCCACAAGGCGAGAATTGTCTGTATCTGGGATTATAATCCATTGTCATTGGTCTAAGTAACTCACCTAGTGCAGCCAAAACTGGGCAATATCCCCCAGTTTTCAAAATTTGTGTTTAACCTTCACTTGTTAAGTTTTTGTCCCACACAGATCATTGAATGCCAATGAATTATTATTTTTATGTTTAACAGCTTAGTGATAGACTAAGAGGCTTTGTGTGAAATATTTGAATGATAATAATTACAGTAGCCTCCATTTAGCTTCAAATTAAAATAATGGATATTGTTTAAGATATAATATTACCGGAAAAAAATAGTTTAGTAAATCCACCTTCAATATATTACATGTGAAGTTTAAGCCTTGGATTTGCTTTCAAGAGAAATTATAAGAACTAACAAGTTTGGCTCAAGATTTGGTACATGGATATAATAATGCTTTAAAACCAAGAACAGTATGTTCTTTATATTGTGGTTGTACATGTCATATTGAATTTTAAAAAGAAGAAGAATACAGGTGTAAAAAGCACTTTGTCGAGAACCATTAAAGGTCTCTTGTGAGTCCAGGTTACCTGTAGCTTAACTGATAACATAATATAAATGTGGTACCCTGTAAATTAAGTGACTATTTCCTTTTGGTAAAGTCTTTGTATTCATGTAAGAAACATTGATTGGCCATGCACAATTCAACTGTAATGTGTTCAATAAAGTAGCAAATTGGACTGAATAATATTATTACACGTAGTATATTGACAATTCACAGTAACTGTTCAATATTGTTGAAATTATCCTACACTGTACATGTTACGTTACAATTTAAATGTACATGTAATGATTGTTTCTATATGACTGTAATATGCTTTTCTTTTTCAGGTGTCATTGTAAAGGATGCGTCTATCATTTGTTTTCTGTTGATTGAAGAGCATAATTCTATCAGCGATCATGAAGATGAAGTACCAGCGAATACCACTGTCATCTATCTTTGTGTTCATATTATGCTGTACATCGATCAAGCATACAACTTGTCAAGGTAAAAAAATACTCAATATAATTATAAATTTTATGAAACATGGGAAGTGCACATTCATGTTTCTATCAAGAGTGTATTTGAGAGAACTCAAAGTTTGTGTAAAGCTGAACAAAAGGTGAGAGTTTTTAGGCATGTTTGTGTTCTTTGAAGCTTACTCCAGTATTTGCTTCATGCTTGCAGCAGGTCTTCATTGCAAATAAATGTAACTAAACTATATAGTATTTAAATAATAAATAAATGGCCTTTTGTAAAGAAAGCTTTATAAAACAATCCTCATTGGTAACATGGTAATCATGTTCATTCTTCTTACTAATTGAGAGTCGTCACAAATCAACATCAATCCAGTTACATGTAGTGTTGAAAATTCTGTCAAAAGTAATAGAATTGTTTTTCTTTTTGGTAGAAAGTCTTCTTTTTTGTTATTTTATACTCTTGCCTTTCTAGCTTGAACCCTGGCCCTTTACTGAAATTTGAAAATGGAGTTATGTGTTTTTCTGTTTTTACCCATCTAGGAAGTCCACCAGTCATCAAACAACATCCTTCTGATGCTGTTGTCCAAAAAAACTCACCTGCGGAGCTCAAGTGCAAGGCATCAGGATCACCAAAGCCTAAAATCACCTGGTATCAGGATGGAGTAGAAGTACCGACAGATAGGCGCAGGTCAATACTACCTGATGGTAGCCTTTACTTCATACGGACTGTGTCTAGCAAGCGCAAAACTGACAATGGTGTTTATGAGTGCAAGGCTAGAAATCGCTTTGGCACAGTGTTCAGCAATAATGCAACATTTTTGGTTGGAAGTGAGTGGTTCCTCAATTCATTAATATAAATTTCTCTGACCAATAGATCATTGATGCAACAAGAAAGGGTTGTTTGATAGCTTGTTTGTTTGTGGCTATTGTGAGAAAAGAGCAACTAAAATTAAAAATGTGACATTATGATATACATGACTGTATTTTAAACCGTGTGATAGACTAACATCCCATCCAGGGTGGAGTATGTATTAGTTAATTCACTGTTACATGTAACTGTTTGATGTGAGGTTATGAAAGCTTGTAAGCATAATGACATTATTAAACCATGTACATTTTTCCTCAAACAGCATTAAAGAACACATTCCGATCAGTACCTGAGAACACAAGTGTGTTTCCTGGTGAGTCTGTGGTACTAAAGTGTTCACCTCCCCGTGGTTATCCTGTGCCCACCGTCACATGGTTACAAGATGGAAACCCTGTGTCAAACACCAGTAGAACATTAATTGCAGCAAAAGGAAACTTGACAATTTCACCAGTTACAAAGGCAGATCAGGGGTCATACGTCTGTAGAGCAAACAGTCCTCTTGGAACTCGAAACAGTCAGGAGGCATTGCTTACTGTAAAAGGTATGGTAAAAAAATTAAATGATAAATCTAAAACAGATTGCTCTCAATGACATAATTTATTATCTCTTTTCTTCATTAAAGTTCACCACAATGTCTGTGCCACTTTGTTGACTTGTGTATGGTATATCTGTTATGTACACCTAAATAAGTGGCTGTGCTGCATTGAATTTGGAAGTAATATATCAAACACAAGAGGCAGTGTTTCATTGGGATATCCAAACACTGAGAAGAGA
This sequence comes from Oculina patagonica, assembly GCF_052425735.1. Lineage (NCBI taxonomy): Eukaryota > Metazoa > Cnidaria > Anthozoa > Scleractinia > Oculinidae > Oculina > Oculina patagonica. Next base: position 4,005,673 of record NC_135765.1, on the reverse strand, counting down.
GTTGAAATTACGACACGCAGCGGAGTATTTTTGACGAAATTCAAGGTGTTTGGATAGCCAATGAAATACTGTCTCAAGTGTTTGATATATCTTCTTAATCGAAACAAAACCACAGAGTAAACTGTGAAATAAAATCGTAACAATCTATGCTAATTTAGACCGGGTATCCAAACCACCATCGCGGTTATGATTTTCTTTGTATCTTTGACTTGATGAATTATTAATGAGTTTGAGAAACTTGAATCCAATACATGTACTCCACAGACACAAAATCTGTATGTATATTATTATGTGTAGTTTTGATCAATGTACATTTCACATTGTATAATGTTTCAAGCTTGAGCCTGAATAATTTTCTTAAATAATTTTTTGTTCAGATAAACCCGGTTCCCCCCTTACTGTTACACCACCTTCACAAGTTGCCTTGGTTGGAAATAGCACAACATTTCAGTGCCACTATAGAGATGGGTCTCAAGATGAAGTGGCGTGGGAGAGAAAAGATGGAGGTCTGCCGAGTGACCGACACTTTGTGGATAAAGGTGTTTTAACAATAACAGATGTGGAGTCTCAAGATGAAGGAACTTATGTTTGTAGAGTAAACACAGGAGCAGGAGACCTCACCATTGAAGCAAAACTTGAAGTTCAGTGTAAGTGTTTTTTTTAAAAAACTGTGGTTTTGTGTTGCTGTTGTTGCTTGTTGTTGTATTTGAAGATATATTACATGAAGGTTCATCAATATAATTTCTGTGGTTGCCTTGGTGGCTTAATGCTTGTACTAGCATCTTCTAAAATTTCCTGTTTAACTCACTAAATGGCTTATAACCCCACTGCATCTCTCAAACATGACTCTATCTTGATGCTTTGCTATTTTTCTTTAACTGTGTGTTACCCTTCAGTCTTGTTGAAATGAAATAATTACATGTATTGTATGGCCAAAGAGCAAGGATCTTGTCATCCAATTTGTTTAGTCAGTAGAATGGCAACAGTAGCAACCTTTGCAGTGTTCTTTTTAGGATGGCCTTCTGACATGATAAACTGAAAGAAGTGCAAATGTATGGCTTCATACGTTTGACACATTCATTTCTTAAACAGCAGGCTTATTGTGTAGTGGCAGTCAGATTAAGATTTTCAAAGCTGTGACACATTCAGCCCTCCAAGAGGCTTCAAGTGACATTTTTTTATGCATCAACTTCAGCATTTCCTTGAAAGTCAACTGCATGTAAACCAGAATAACTGAACACTGGGGAGAACAGGAAAATTAACTGTTGTGTTATTTTTTCCAGCTAAACCAAGAATCATTCAAGAACCAACAGATCTGATTGCCAATGAGGGAAGCTCTGCTACATTCAGATGCGTTGCTGATGGTGATCCCCAGCCAACTGTATTCTGGGAAAGAGAAGGGAAAGCCTCGTCAACCATGTTACCAAACATGTATTATAATAATCGACGATTCTTTGTGTCCAGATTGGGTGAATCATTGCAAATTTCCAAAGTAGAAAAGGAAGATGAAGGAGTGTACACGTGTTTGGCGTTAAGTCAAATAGGCAATAGTCACGCCAAAGCAAAACTCACTGTCATTGGTAAGGATGTTTTTGTGCTCATTTTGCAACTACTGAACACACTTCTGTACATGTACCTACATGTTGGAATCCAGGGATAGATTCTGGAGATGGGCCCTATGTTCCCAGCCCCCACCTTTTTCTGCACCACAACTTCACATGCTTTTCTTCTCTGGGTACCTACATGTATCTTTTTACTCTGGATCCTCACTTTCTACGCAAGCTTGGCTACTCTACTGGTGTCTGACCTTTTACGTGATTCTTTGTTTCTGTGTTTTACTTTAGCTTAAACTTCTGAACATTGTAGTTCTTGAGGCAATCATTGTAGGGCTAGTATGACATCCTACAGTTGAGTTCACCCTGTCAATGCAGATACATTTGTTAAGTACATTGTACTGTTGGAGCCACAGAAATGGGGTTTCTGTAATTTGTGGGTTGCATGTGCATGTAATATAAGAGAGAATATTCTTTTGGACTTTTAGCATGCAAAACCCAAACCTGTCTCTTACAGCGAGGTGTTCAAAATATAATTGGGTGTTCTTAGATTGGGGAATGGGCTGCAACAATTTCACTTATATGGGATCATGGTACTCACAAATTAGTAATGTGCTGTAGGAAAGCTGTAAAAAATTTGTTGCAATAACTAGACATTTCTCCTTGTTATCCTCAGGACCTACAGATGTCCTTCCATCAATCATTGCTGGTCCATCTAATCAATCAGTTGACGAAGGAACAGATGTAACTATTTCCTGTGAAATAGACGGCAGCCCAGAGCCATCTGTCAGCTGGTTTTACAACGATGATATCCTTCCAATGCAGAATACTTCATCTGTCTTAATAACGCAGTCTGGGTTGTTTTCCCAAGTGAGGATCACTAATGTAAATATCAGCGACCAAGGAGTGTACAGATGTGTTGCGACTAGCTATATTGGAACAGCCTCACAGGAAGCAGAGCTTCAAGTGAAAAGTAAGTTCAGGGTTCTCATCAAAAGGCGGGACCCGGGTTCGAGTACCAGGATACTCATGAGTCAGTACCTGGCTACTTTCAATTGAACATAAAGAAATCTGCTTCATTGTTTTTTTTTTCTGCCCAGTTACTCACCTTTTGGTGCCTTCCTACTTCAGAACTCAATGAAACCCTTGAAGATGAATGTAGAATGAATAATTTGGAACTTTTCCTAATCTGTTTAGGGAGAAAGTTGGTAGTTGGAATAACAAAAAAAAATTGATTAATGTCTGCATTCTCAGAAGTGGAATATTCATAGACAATGCATGAAAATGGTAACTTGAAGGGTTTCTCACAAATCCAGGGTTTTAGAAGAGAAATATTCATAGAAAACACATAAAAATGGTAACTTATTAAGAGCTACTACAAAACCCAGGATTTCTCTTTTTAAAATTAAACACAAAAGGAGCAATGGTTATGACTAACAGTGCTTGTGGATCTGAAAATTTGGTTTCTGATCATTGAAGTTAAAATTTGCTGAAGAGCATTTTTAAAAAAAGCTGTCCAAAATAATATTGTCGGTGTATTGGAAAGTGTCTTGGTTACAACTGTTAACAGAATGTTTATTAAAAGCAGGGTTCGTACGGGTCATGGACAAACCGGAAAGTCATGAATGTAATTTTTGAATTTCATTTTCCAGGCCTTGAAAGTCATCGTTTTTCAGTGTGGGTCATGGAAGGTTATGGAAAATTGTACTGACTGTACAAAATAAATTAGGCTGATTATTTTTGCGTGGAAAATAGTTAAAATCACCCAATATCAAGATAATTTTTGATAATTTTCAAAAAAAGTTGTCAAATTTAGGTCATGGAAAAGGTCATGAATAGTCATGGAATTTCAAAAGCTCAAAAGAGTACGAACCCTGAAAAGGGAAAGGCTGTAATCGTTTTAAAAGACAAACAGTGCCAGTAATTTTTTTTTCCGCAATTATAAATTTTCAGAGGTAATCATTACTACAACTCCACCTCCTACTACAACACCAACCCCTAAACCCACGCTGCCTCCCTTGGATCTGATGTCAACTACCGTCAAGTACAACTCAGTGCTGCTATTGTGGAGCTCTTTAAAACTGCCAGACTCCTCTAATGTGATGTATGTTGTGGAGTATCGCAAACGTGACAGCAACGAGCAGTGGTTTACAGCTGTTAGTTCGCTGAAGGAAAACAAGTTTACTGTGCCTAACCTGAAACCTGATACAGTGTATGTGTTCAATGTAAGAGCGGTGGCTCAAGATGGAACTACGCTTACGCAAGCGTTGAAGCAAGTGTCCAGGAAGACCAAGAAAAAACCTGCTGTTGTTGTCATTAGTAAGTGATATAAAGAGAGATCTTGTCTATTAAACTAACTAACAAATGCAGTACATTTCTCTTAATGAAAAGCTGGCAACTTAAGTGTTGGTCTCTAGATGGAGAGGGGTGGATTTGAGTCCTGGCTGGAGTATTAAGTGCTGGCCAAATGGCAAGTTGAACTTGCATACAAACTTGTATTGGCACGCCAAACGGACTTGTAAGTTTACTCGCAAGTGCATGCTTGCAAGTGGTCATAAAGACCATTTCAATGCTACTGCATGTACTGCCATTCAGTACTGGTAGTAAACAACAAGACTTGCTTTGACTTGTGTTGGGTGGGCGAATGGTGAAAAATTTACGTTGACTTGCATGCAAACTTGATCTTGAGCAAAATGAACGCAAGTCATTGCAAGTCAACGCAAGTGCATGCAAGTCTTGGCGAAATGGAAACCCAAGTGGATGCAAGTTGAAAACTTGCGTCTTCTTGAACATCCGTTTTGCCACTCAGAGTGAAGAAGACATTTTTAAGGTGCTTCCAGTTTTCAGTTTTCTGGGGAAGCATGCCCCCAAACCCCCTAGGAAGAAGACAGTTGTGCTTTTTCCAGTTCTCACTTTTTCAAAAAATATCAACTTGAGACCTCCGAGATCAGACAATACACTGTACCTTCACCTGACAATATGCTAATAGTTTTAACATTATAATAAGCTTTCAAAAATCTAAGCATCTCTAGTATCCCTGACAGACAGCTAATCACTCTGTTTTCTATTGTTCTAGATCCCACTACTTCTGTGAACCCAATGGAAAATCTGAAGATTGGCATTGACTTAACACCCTCGGGATCTGACAAGATTAATATCTCATGGAGTGTAAGTTAATAAGGAGTTTTCAGTGTCTTTAATATGTTCCCTTCATTATTATTTGTAGTATACATGTACAACTGATAAGAACAGACGTTTTTCTTTTTTAGCTGGCTTAACAGTTTGCTTAAGTGCATTCTCAACAAACGTCAAAGAAAATAGCGGGTCTGTGAACAGATTAGTGAATTTTTTTTTCAGCATTACTGTCAATGTCTGACAGAAACGTATATGAATGTAAAACAATTTATTATAAAAATTAACTTGTCTAGCTTTTCCATGGGATAGAAAAAGGTACTTTTTAAGCAGAGATGAAGCACACCAATTCTTATTCTTCTTAAAATCAACTTTACTTTTGATAACTATAGAAACAAGAAGAAATATCGTTTATTAAAAAACTTTTACACTTGGCAGTCCTTAGACTGAATTACGTGTAAATGTATAAAAACTATATATATTACAAGATTTAAAAAATATTAAAAGCTATTTACATTAAAATATATTAAAAACTATTAAAAACGATCTATACAATGTAATTTAAACTATTGTCTATAATAAAAGAATTTTTAAAACGGTCCGTCTTACAAACAGGCGTGTCGAACACTCTCTTGATCCGAAGTTGGTGGCTGTTGGTTGGTCTTTCAGGCAGATTGACTAGTTTGTGTTTTTTTGTAGTTACAATGTCATTAAATAGACTCTTAGAAAGCAAATCACGCCTACCAGCTAGGGTAGGGATACCGGCCTCTTCTAATGCCTTTCTGTATCCTGAATTTGGGAAAATTATACGCATTGCACGCCTCTGGATGCGCTCTAATTCTTCTGACAGATAGCCAGGAAGGCTGCTGTGAAACAACTGGCATGAATATTCAAGGACTGATCTTATTACACTACAATAAAATAGAACTAGATCATTAGAGCTGACTGCGGCACGTTTTAACTGTCGTAATAAGTAAAGGCGCTTGGCAGCTTTTGATGTGATTATTTCTATGTCTTTTGATGTGATTATTTCTAAGACTTTTTTTTTAATTTAACAAACATGTTTTGACGGTTACATCTGTCATCGTCAGTGCAATGGTTGTTTGTTACAAGTGTGGTCTTATGTAGCGTATGAATGTCAATGTAAGCATTATATTACATTACATAACATGCGAATACATTTTAATTTAAACTTTCAACGGAACTACAAAGTGTACGTGCACCCGACCAAAAGGGCGCATATAAAGAAAGCCTTAAGTTGATATGTTTAACCTGTTGATTCGGGTCGGGCTTTTTCCCATTATATGTACATAGCTTCTGTTAGCTTTACTTGGTACTTAGTTGCTGCAGAGTCTAAAACTTCAACTTTTCTTTTGTTTTGCAGCTGTCAAATCCAGTTGAGATAACAAGTGTAGTTATTTTCTGGCGGAAGAGAAACTCTGATGTGTTTTACACTAAGCCATACACTGCTCATGGTTCGCTGTATTCACTCAATGGACTCGAGGCAAATACCAGTTATGAAATACAAGTACAGATTATGAGTGGAAGCAATTCAGCTAAGAGCAACTCGGCATTTGCTACTACAGGAGAGGAGGAAGGTAAGTGTCTTTTCATTTTTGGCTCAAGACAGACATAAACCCACATACTTTTTCACATTACGCTTGTGTGATATCCGTGTCATCATTATCATCATCAGCAACATCATCATCATCATCATCATCATCGTCGTCATCATCATCATCATTATCGTATACTTGGAAAATTGGGTCGTGTTCTTGCCATCTTCAATGTGCCCTGTTCACTAAGCAGCTACAGCTGTCCCCCTCTCTATTGCCCTTCTCCACGTTTTACATGGAGGGCCCATTCTCCTCCTCCCTTGGTGCAAAATCTAAATACAAGAGACCCGAGAAAATGTCCTGATATTTAGAGTTGAAAAAATGTTAATGCAAGAAAAATTAAAAATAACCTTAATCGACGTTCGATGTATCAAACATCATTTTCAAGATTAAAAAAATTGTTAGTGTTCAAAGTTGTTAAGAGTCGAGTTTTGAATAGTATTTAGGTGTCATTCCATTGTGGGTGATTATACATGTATGTCAGTCATCTGTAAATTAGCCAGCGTAGCTTGGCGTTCTAGTCAGTCGGGGAGAGCGAGAAATCGCACGCGCGAAGCGTAGCTTGGCGTTCTAGTCAGTCGGGGAGAGCGAGAAATCGTACGCGCGAAGCGTAGCTTGGCGTTCTAGTCAGTCGGGGAGAGCGAGAAATCGCACGCGCGAGCAAAGCGACGGCGGGGCAGAAGGAACGCCAGCCGCCAGACGCCGCTTAAACGGGAGAACGCCAAGCTACGCTGGCTATCTGTAAATAACTTCACGCAAATCTTGGCTGATAGGCTATTTCCGAATTACCCTTTGCCTCTGTTTCTAAATGAGTCTGTGCGAAACCATTCATATGAAAATATGTTTCACCTACAGGTCCACTTTTTCATGCAAATTAAACTCATTTTCATTTGAATGGTTTCGCCCATAGACTTGTTTGAAACAGAGGTAAAGGGTAACTCGGAAATGGACTATTGCACGTTGAGTGAAGGCTTAAGGTCTTTAATGCACAGCATTTCGTAGATTAAGCACTCAAGTTTATTACGGCATTTTGGAGAACTGAAAAGTTGTCCGTGATGGTCAATTGCTCGATCCTATGTTGTTGTTTGATGTGTTTACCAATCGAAGATTTTGTGCTGGTGTGTCCATTAATGCACAAATGCAGGTGTTGGTTTGAAGAGTCCTGAGAAAATGTCCTGATATTCAAAGTTCAAAAAAGAACTACTTGCGTTTGTAAACGTTTTCTCTTTGCAGGAGTAACTTTCAATTTTTAATTTCAATTCCTTTTTCCTCAGGTGTTCTTTTAGGAGGTGGCGGAGTAAGCCCCACAACAGGTGTGGGCAGCTCTAATGGGGAGGTCAGCGTAGTGGAAGCTCGGGAAGCCTCAGGAGACACCTGGCATAAGATGAAACTGTTCATACGCCAGCCTTGGTTCATTGGTACGATGGGTGCAGTGGCCTGGATAATACTCTTGATTGTGGTACTGTTGCTTTACAGACAGAGGCGACACAAAAAGAAGGCCAAAAATTCCTTGGCAACAAGAGGTGACTTGCTTTTTCCGTTGTACTCTAATGTTCTCTTTTTTCACACGCTTCACGCATTTCCACACACCCACAAAACTAATGCCAATAGTTTACAGGAGGCTTGTCGCGTTGAACCTAATTCTCCGTACATTGTAAATAAATGATCAGTCAGAAAACCTTATGAGACGTTCATTCCAAAACTTTTTTTTCTTCCACAGTGTGTGTTCCAGGAGACAACGCACCACAGAGTCCAGGGTAAGTCTTGATTTTCTTAGACCATTCACTTAGCCCCTCGTAATGCATGTAAAGATCGCTTTTAATCATTAACTATAGAGTAGTTTGTGGTGATAAAGAGCATGCACCAAAGTTTACACTGCGGACAGCTGTTTTGGCCTTCTTGGGTCTCAAATGACCGTGTGGTTTTCTGGATTGCCACAGATCAGGACAATTTATGGAAACATTTAGTCATAGAATTCAATAGACAAGTATCCTTCGCAGCCGTTATTTGGTCGTGACACAACGCTTCTGGCGGAGAAGGGAGCGTTGCGTGACAAGCTTAAATGACAACTGCGAAGAAAGACTAAGAATTCAAGGAAAACAAATTATCAGGCGATTAAAATTTACAGTGTAAAAAAACAACAACCTGTTTTGTAAAATAGCTCCTGATCCTTGTGTTAACTGTTTTTTGTTAACACTTTCAGCACACGAGCTTCAAAGTTCTTGTGGATGGAAGAGCGGAATTCAGACCCAACTCTTCAATTGACAAATAACCGATCCAGTGACAGCTCGGCTTCTGACTGCGCCAAACAAATGGCAAACTGCTGTCGAGGGCCGAGAGGAGGATCTTCAAATAACAGCATTGATTTCGCCAATAAAGTCACTTTGAACCATTTATCAGGTGAGAATTTGTACAGTTTCCTTGAAGTTGCTGTGTATGGATTGATAGACAATGCGGTGCCTGAGTAACTAAGTGGAAATCTTACTCGGTATTATTACGAGGGATTGCCAACACTAAATCAGATTTCGAGTTTTCCAATAGCAGTTGGCTGGAACAAAAGTTTTTGGAATTGAAAGAGGGCAGACCCTGTTTTACTGGCAAAGAGACAGTTTACATGATACTTGGATGTTGCTTTTGTAGACTGTTGAAAACCAAATGGCGGGAAAACATAACGTGCTAAACCAATCAGAACGCAATGGTAATCATTGTAACACGCGTGCTTAGCGCGGGAAAAAGTGGCGGGAATCCAATCATGATTGTTTTGGTCCTGCGTCTGATTGGCTGCTGCAAAGACAATCTGTGCTCTGATTGGTTAGCACACTTTACTCAACCATTCTGACTGCGAAACTTGATGCAATTTCGTTTGTTTTACGACGTAGCGAGATAGTTCTGCCAAAAAAACTAACCGTGCACTATGTTGGTGCCACTGTTAATAGTTTTCTTTTCTTTATTTTTATTAGGAAGTGGCAATCAGCTCGATACCCACTACAGTCCAATGAACGGTCATTTAGGGAAGAGCAACAACTTACCAAACTCCAACAATCGATATCACGAGCATGTCAATAAAAGCAACAAGTTTTTGGATTCTCCAACAAATCGTAAGTAAATATTTTTAATTTAGTGAGTTGTTCTAGCTGTAAAGGGTTTTGCCTTCTCGCTTTCCCCTCTGCTTCCCCTTTGAACGCCTGTTTTAAATGTTTGGTTTGCAAGAAAATGTATAGAGATTTCTGAAGTAAGAAATAAGGTCACTGCAGTTTTCACACAAACTTTTGTTTTGTGACTCGCCTGCGCGTTTACTATGTTGCGTTTTAAACGCGTGGTTAGTTCGCGCGAGGTCGACTCATCTGCACCAAACTAAGACGTGCGAGATGTAATATATCAAACACGAGAGACAGTGTTTTATTAGGATATCCAAACACCGAAAAATAGAGTTGAAAATACGACGCGCAGCGGAGTATTTTTGACAAAATTCGAGGTGTTTGGATAGCCGATGAAACACTGTCTCGAGTATTTGATATATCTTCCCAATAGAAACAAAAACTACGGAGTAAACGGAGAAATAAAATCGTAAAAATTTATTTATGATTTTCTTTGTTTTAACCTGATGAATTATTAATGAGTTTGAGAATGTGGGTTCGCGCGTTTTTTTGCTCGCTACGCGGTGAACTCCGCAAAACCCCCTGTTCTGTGTATGAGCGTTTTACGCTGGCTTAGTACGAGTATCACAATCAAAATGTTCTTGAGGTGAATTGAGAGACTGTTTGTATTGTTTCAGGGCTTGGTACACCCAGTGGATCCAGAAGTCCTTCTGAAAGCACTCTTCCAAAGAACGGACCCAAAGAACGAATCCGCTACTATGACTACGCTGAGAATGGCACCAACAGAAGCAAGACCAGCACAGGGTCGCGGAGAAGGGACCCAAACCAAACACCAAGCGACTCCAGCGACACAGAGAAAACCAAACCCAAGCTAAAGATCCAGTCTTTTGAGATGGCTGGTAACATGCATACCACTAGTACATTCCACTCGGAGCCACCGCCCACGTACGAGGCTGTTTTGAAGGAAACCGAAATGGAGATGCAGAAGTTCCCGCTGGGAAGCGCAGAGAACGCGGAAGACCAAGTCGATAGGAAAGGGGAGGAGGAAAAAGACGAGGCATCCAAGCCAGAATCTTCCGAAGCACGCAAATCTCCCGCTTTGGAAAGACCTTCGAGTCCGATGAGTGAGCGCAGTTGTAAGACGTCCACTAGTTGTGGTTCACTTCAGAGGAAGAGAAAGGCTCTTAAACCACCGCCGCGTTTAGCTATTTTCAACTGGGCAGATCTTCTGCCCCCTCCCCCGTCGGAGCCACCGCCGAGCAGCTTGGGTTCCCCACCCCCCTCCCCACCGTTCAGCGAACGAAGCGCCATGACAGGCATGACGGGACGGACTGGGATGAGCGGCATGAGTGCTATGAGTGGAATGACTGGAATGAGCGGTATGACTGGAATGAGTGGGGGAATGACCGGTATGACCGGCAAAACTGGTATGAGCGAGACCAGTGGCGTGACAGGAATGAGCGGGATAACTGGGAAGAGTGGGCTGACTGGGGCCAATAGCCACAGCTCACCAAGACGGTCACACAGAAAGGCGGGTGCTGCATCGAACGATGGCGAACATGATAACGAAGGCAAGTCGGAAAAATCTAAGAAATCCCGATCCAAACCAAAGCCTATTCCGATCGATCTCGAAGGCATCACGAGCGACATTATCATGCAATGGGCCGAGTCTGTGACGAACACGAGCGGTTCCGAAGATGACTCATCGGCTTCGAGCCCGAGCCGAATCAGCGGTATTAGCAGCGATGGATCTTTCTTTACGGACGCGGACTTTGCTAACGCTGTTCGTGTCGCTGCGGAATGTGGCGGATTTAACACAGACGCTTACGGACTCATGGACTCGCTTGGTATACCTCCGCCGTACGCCGCAAACTGGAAACGAAGCAATTCATTCTCTAACGATAACGAGGCTAGCTTAGGAACCGCAGCTGCGTACGGCCCGCGTCCTCTAAGAAAGAGATGGGAGACTGGCAGCGAGGGTGACCTTGAGTACACCCCACCTGCACGAGGACGTCCCAGTGCGGCTAGGTTAAGACGTGATAACGAAAAAGGACCCAACGACACGGGTCCTGTGCGTGTTCATAAAGGGGCCCCTGGAGAGCTTATAAGACAGATACCTGGTATGCGAGCCCCTGTTCCTATAGTCCCTTCACAGCCGAGAAGACCGCTTCACAGGGTCGCGCGGCCAGGCGGACCGCCATTGCAAGGGAACCCAGCCATGCTTGTGCAACCGTTGAAAAAGACGACGACACTGGGTGTGGTTGATCCACGCGAACCACTGAAGAAGAAATACGCCATCGTGAAGAAGATACCGCAAAGCCAAGATACCGAGAAAGGAGGTGGATATCAAAGTTGTAGCATGAGCTCCAGCAAATCAAGCACCAGTACAGCCAGCACCGTCAAGAGCAGCTCATGTGCTCGTTCTGTACATGATGACTCGGATTTGGAAGGGGTAAGTCTAAAGTCTTCTTATACTATACAATCCAGTAGATAGGTGATGAGAATATCAAAAGTTATTTATTATATGGCTACAATAGTACGCGCGCTCTGATTGGCTGCTGAGCGGGCATTATTTTCTTGTAATGACCGGGCATTATGAAAATTTTTCTCGGCTCGACGGTTTTTTGAGTTGTGAGTAAAAGCTACTAGCGAGGGGGCAAAAACAACAAAAAATCCCGACAAAATATTACTATCTTTTCAATAACTGAAAGAAAAATATAAGCATACCGATACTTCTTTGGTATGAGCGACGAAGAGAGCCACAGAGAGCGAGAGCGAGTTTTACCTCCAGTGTTTTTTCCCTTGATTATACTCTTTTTTGAATAGTGCTTAAAGGCCATATAATAAATAACTTATTAACCTCGTCCGTTCGGCCATTACAGGGGAATCTCAGACCTCGACCTTGATGTATTGACCTCGCTGTCGCTCGGTCAATACATCACGGCCTCGGTCTGAGATTCCCCTGTAATGACCTCACTCTCGGTTAATAAGTAGTATGTACTCCCAAAGTTTTGAAACTGAGATTGAAAGATTGTCTCGAAGTTTTGTTGCGACAAAAGTTGTCAGTTGTCGCACTCGTTGTCGTGGTTAATTGATTGCGTTTGATTAGTGAGTATATGTTAATATTTTTAAGTTTTAATATTGTAATACGCCTTTGCTCATTTATATGTTTATTAAAATTATTATTATTATTGCGTTGCGAGGCAAAATGACAGACGTTGCTAGGTAGAAATGACAACGTTCTGTCTGAGAAAAGCACGTTGTTACTCGTCCAGCGACTATTACTAGAAGAGGTATAACGAGTGACAACTTAATACTGAATTTTTAATTATACCTCACCGTCTTACTTTCTTTTAGTTTATCGTAAAAGTCTCGTACGCCACTGATTTATTTTAAAACCATTGTAAAATAATTAAGAAATGATTCACAAAAGCTCCATACAAACTTGACAGGGAGCTGAGAAGAAGTAAAAGCTTATTTGACCCGGAACTCAGTTGAGACGAAGGTCTACGAGCTTTCTCAAACACACCATTTTTTCACTCGAGAAAAGTAACCCTAGTCTGTAAGTTAGCTAGCGCTCATTTTCAATCCATTGTAGACCAGTTTAGATAATTAACAGTTATTTTTCTTTTTCTTTGCAGTCTGTGGCGTAACCTACATACTGAGCAAACCCAAACTTTACAGTGACAAGAATGGACGAATAAACAGACACCGTCATGTCTCGCTGATGTTGTTTATGAACTGTCTTCGTGTACCAATCCAGATTCATATACATTGAGCTGTTTTAATAAAGAAGCTTTATTCCAAAGCTTCAATGCCAAGCGTTTATAAATAATAAGTAATAAATTAGGTAGGGTTGAATTCTTTACAAGGTTCGTTTTGTTTTACTTACCTTAAATCCAAACAAGACACCTACTGCTGTTGCTAATGTCTGGAGAAGCTTTGTAAGAGAAAGCGTTATACCGCGTCATAACACGAAGCGTCACAAGGAAAGCGTTACACATCGTTGTGTTTACGCGTTATATGCTATTAGGAAAATTGTTGCACAGTTTTATGTACAACAGGAAAATGTCGATATTCTGAGGAATATCGTTATATGTTAAAGAAAAAATATTCACATCGATAAGAGTATCGACTCGTTAGTTTTCGTTTATTGTCGTTGATTGAACAGTACTTCACCAAGAATTATACGCGTCGACGTATTATAATTTTTCAGAGAATGACATTAATCAAGGAAATGTAGTACACATCTTTCTGATCGCGATAATTCACAGTGCGTTAGATATTTTAAAACAATTTCTTTGCGTGGATATTTAACACGAAGTACGAGAAGCTGAGACGATTCTCTGATTTGATGTAAAAAGAATATATGGTAGATTTATAAAGAAATATTTTCATTTCTTTTCTGTTATATTTACACTATGAAATTGGATATGCGCTTTGTACCAGCGCAATTTTTTCTAGCAAAACTTTAAAAAGAAGTTAATCCGCAATCCGAAATAATTAGAAAATTTTCTTTTTAATTTTATTTTCTGCAGAATTTTAAAAAGAAGTTTATTTGAAATTTTTGTACAAGAGAAATAAATGTTCTTACGTTTAGGCTAGATAACAGATTTACTTTTTTCAAAGAATGTACTCGTGTTCAAAAGCAGCAAGAGAAAATATAATAACGTTATTTTATTTAAAGAGTTTTAAATACTTTGTTTTCCTTAATGTTGGCAAACAAGGTTGTATTAAACTATTTTATATCAAGCATTTGGCTTTAAGCATTAGCTATATTGTACAAATAACAGAACGTAATAAAGACAACTAATAAATGAATAAAAAAAAAAATTGCTACCTAGCCGTCACAGTGTTGTTGTGAAATTTCTAGGCGGAATGTGGCTGTTGTGGTTCAATTTTACCCTTGGTACACTCTGGCATTTTCCTTTGTTTTATTACACCAAAACAAAGGAAAACACCAATATTTGTAGCAAGGGTAAATTGAACCATAAAGCCCCCCCACGCACAGTTAAAACAACTCGGGAAGCGGGGGAAGGTACTACCTTGTATACGCTATATGGGTATGTTCCGCTGGATGGGTCCCATTTTTGACCTTCCAGGTCTTTGATGGCGTCCCAATTTTGGCCTTGTAGTCTGAGATAAGGTCGCTAAAAAGGGGAAATGTTTCCTCTATTTATTTCTGCTTATCGAAATCAGGTCGTTTTGAAATGTGCTTGAGATGTACACGAACGACCCAACCGACTGAGGGCAACGCATAGACCGTGCTCTCAGGCTAGAAATAAGCCGCGGAACGAAGAAAAAGATTTTGAAAAACTCTTTTCTGCTACTGAGCTACTGATATCCGAAACTTCGCCAGATTTCTCAGTTCTGACACAATTTTCTTTAGTCCTTACTTTATAGCCTGCGTTGCAAACGAACTAAACCCCGATCGTCTGCAACGCAGGCTAGTCCCAGCTTCATATATCAAGTTCGAGTGAAGCTTTTAACAAAGAATTCCCCCAAGTTAAACCTGAATATGGAATAGTCCGGCGGCTTAGCTCGAAATTTTAGTTGAATTGTGCACTTTTTGATACAAGCATGAAACTTGGCACAATGAAAGTGGTCACCAACAGAAATGTTTTCAGATATAGTGCCAAGCCCGAAAAACACCGGTTTCCATAGAAACCGTAATTTATTAATCCTATTCAGACCGGGCTTTTTTGGATCTTTTCAGACCTCCGTTACTTCCAGGATATTTAAGCAATCACAATGAAACTTAGAGAATATATAGTATGTCCAAACACCTATCTTTTGGTATACGTCACGTGGGAAGATGACGTCACATCACGTTACAATTACATCATAATGTCAAAACAGCCGCCATCTTGGATCCGCCATCTTGGATTTCGAAATTTTTCCAAAACATCATAAAACCGCCCAAAATTACTGCAAAGTACTCAAAATCAATAAAACTGTGCTTAAAAACCGTAAAAGGATGAAAATAATTGCATTAAAATTATTTTTCATTAATAGAAACACGAAAATTACAAAATTGGGAAAACATGCCTGTCAAAATGCCGTTGCCATGGTGACGTCAAGTTCTTGACACAAGAACCTATTATTCCCAGATAAATTTTAGATAAACTCGGAAAGTTTGGTAGCGTTTGGTTGAATCTTGAAAAAGTTATAAGCGTTCAAAGTCAGCGCGGGCACTTTCCGCCCCTCCCGGTCTGGATAGGGTTAAAATCAATGAAATTTCTTGAAATATTTGTTTGTCCTGGTTTATAGACAAATACTATTATGCCAGGTAGTGATACCAAGTCGCACGTACAAAATTTAGAATGAAATGCTGTAATTTAGACTGTTCACAGCATTATATTTTCCTATTTTTCGTCTGTTAGCGAACGGTTCACCGATCGCGAGAGACCTGGACGCTAGCGCAAAACGAAAGACGCGAGGGAGCAGAGGGCGGGGAACGAAAAATCTTTTCCCATGCAATAATTTCCTATTAAATTACTGGTATCAAACAGATGGTAAAAAATAACAATTGTAAGCCTAATTAAAAGCATTCATATCTGTATTTATGAATAAAAATCAACAATAAAAGGTTTATAAAAGTACAAGAAGAAGTACTTCGTGGGGGAGGGGCCTCTCGGCTGAAAATTTCATTACTGTTTACTAGCTGAAAATAGGAAATTGGCGTTGGCACTATATCAAGAATTGATTAGTATGCAAATGCTTGTAATCCTGCAAAGTTTGGTGCTTGTATCAGAAATCGCACAATTCAGGAGCTAAGCCGCCGGACTAAACCCGATCGAGTGTGTTTCAATCGTAACCTGAAATCAGGCGATTTTTTTGTCACCACATAAGACGTAAAAAAGAAGCGCATTTTCTGGCCCTCCAAATCCCCTCATTATTTGGCCGGAACCTTGAAGCCGAAAACCTCTTTGGGATCCCATAAATCGCGTAGAAAACAGCATTAGATTGAATTTAAAATAGTTTCCTGTGTTTTGCCGAAATTTTCAGAGATTTATAAACCTTTTTCGAGATCAAATAGAAAGAGCAAAGTACAGAGAAAGTAAAAGAGAAAGAAACGAAAACAGAAAGAACTTTGACTTTTGGCAGCTTCCGCGCAACACACGATCGAGGCTCTGAGTCACGTGCCACAGAGAACAACATATCACAGATTCAAGATGGCGCCTCCGCCGCCACCACCACCGCCGCCACCTCCGCCTCCACCTCCAATAGATGGGGCTATCCCTCCCCCTCCTCCGGCTCCAGCGCCTCCGATGGAACCTTCGACACCTGCCCAACAACCTCCAGGTACACAAACGGCATCTCAGCCCAGCACAGCACCGCCGAGTGAGGAGAAAGTATGGGAACGATCCTGGAGTGTCAAGGAACTGAGAAAGGGATCTTCAAATTGGACACTTGCAGCCGATGCAGGGGTAAAAATATTTTATGTTACAGTTTGCAGACGATTGGATTTAGAGTAAATAGATGTTTTAAGGACTCTTTAGGAGTTTTAAATTTGTTTTTTTTGCACCACATTCGCACAAATGCCAGTGACAATTAGGTAGAATACCTGTTCAGGTGTCATTTAACTCATACTTTGTATAATTGCACCTGATTAACAAACTTTTTGTCCATTAATAGAAGAACCACATTTACTCATTAAACGGTTGGTCGAAATATTTCATAATAAGTCAATAAGGAATTCCTTGATCACATAATGTTCTTTTGCAGTTTAATCCTCACATTAAATTATTGAAAATTATATTTATTTATTCAGTGATTTATTACTGTCTGTTATGTGATCAATATTAACTTGTTAAGCTAAATTAGTCACCAAAACATTTCCTTATGTATATTGAAATTCAAGAATTTAGCCAATCAGGGCTTGTTGTCTAATTTGACGAGGAAATAAATATTGTGTGCAGGAGATAAAGCATATCACATCACTGCTCAGCAGGAAATATTTTGACAACTTGTACTTTACATGGAAATAGACATTCAAAAGGTAGTTATTTGCACATGTAGAAGGCTTATTACCTGATTTCTGTAACCTTGGGTGTTTTATTCATGGATATTTGCTAGCAGCTCAGATTATATACTAGCGACTTACACAGCAAAGCTTACACAAGCTCTCATTTGCTCAGATGTTATGGCCCTTGACAGGAAACTTAACAAACAACTGTTGTTGTTTTGTTCCCAAAAACAACATCTAGTGTTGTGGCTTTGTTGATGACTATCTACTTGTGCAATGTTAAATTTCTACCCAAAGATAGGGACATTAAATTGGCATTACCATATTGTGCTTATTAAGCTTCCTTGCAATTATCCAGGTTCAAACTTTGAGATATAGTCCTAATTTATCTGACGGTTTGAACTTTGCACAAGGAAATAGGGACATATTCATCAGCTACAAATTGCTTGAGACTGCCATACAGTATTTGTGTTGTTTATCAGAGTAAAGGAGAATTTTAATTCAAAATCATTTTGTTTTTGAGTAATTTTGCTTGTCCCTTTTCTAGCTGCTTCTTTACTTGCAAGAATTCTCTCAAAAGATGATTTCACAAACTCATGAAATTGAGACTCAGGTGGATGGATTGGTCAGCAGCACCAAGGTAAGTCATTATTAGTACATGCTGACTTGATGCTATATTTATAAATGTGACTAAGTATATTATATTAGATATTGGCGAAACTTCAGTTAATACTTTCATGTTTACACTTGTATTATCACTTTTGTATGTTAGGTTCAGACTATTTTTTTTAAAAATTCAAGCCTTACATGTATAGTTCAAAATTTCAGTGTTAGCTTGCAATGTATTGTACATGTAGTTTAAATGATTTCCAAGGTCAAACGTATTCTTGGAATAACTGTTATTGCCCAGTCCGAGAGGCCTGGGAGTAAATGTCTGGTAATCGATGTTTCCTTTGTAGCAAATATTAGACTCACTCCACTGTGGTTGCCTTGGTAGCTCAATGGTTAGAGCACCTTCCACGAGATCGGGGTGTCATGGATTCGAATCCTGCTTGGGGTATCTGATTTTTTTCCGACATTTGTTCTGTTTAATATATAGATACAGTAAAAACCCGCGTATAAGAACAAGTGGATTAAGAACACCCAGGCCTGATTTTAGGAAATAAAGTACCATTTATATAAGAACACGTTCAGCCTGAAAAATGAAAGTTGTTCTTATATGGAAAAATATCAAAGATCAACACTACTTTTCATTGCACACATAATAGTTCCACCCCAATTACAGTACAGTATTGCCTTGATTTATCAATTTTATTAAAATTAAAATACAATTGTGTGCATATATATTGATTTCATCTATTGGTAGCCTAGTATGTTCCTTATTTTAAGAAACTTTTTTTAAGAACACTTAAGAACACTTACAGGCTGATTTTGCAGATTATAACCCTTTATATAAGAACCAAATCAGCCTGAACCGCCAAAATAGGTGTTCTTATACGCGGGTTTTTACTGTACCGGGTAGGCTTATCAGAGTTTACCTCTCCAGGGTTCAAAATAGCAGCCGGCTGTCGGCGGTAGCCGGCACTTTGACGACACTTGCCGGCTACTAATGTTGAAGTAAACATTTCATATCAGACAATAAAGCAGCTACAGGGCTAGAGAGTGCGACTCACTGCGTTAATGCGACCAAAATTTCATCTCTGGCGACTAAAACTTTTGGTTTTACGGTTTTACATGTACAACTTCATTTCTGTGTTGAGAAGAATAACGGGCTGCCCCACCTTCTCAGGTATTTTGTCCCTCCAGAAAAGTATATTGGAAGATCTTATTTACTTCTCAAACACTCAAAATAAGAAAAGAAGTCACATTGCTCCAATCCATTCTTTTGAAATGCCGTAAAACATTCCATCACTTCCGAAAGCTTGCAAAGGGCTGACTGTGTTTGAAATCGCCCCAGAATACATTGCAAACCTCTGGGTACATCCTATAGGTACGTCATGTATGCAAATGGTTGTGTCCCTTGAAAATGCATGGCTCTTTTAACAGCCGGGAAAAAAATGAGCCTTGACAAAAAAGCCGACAAATTCAGGCTAAAAACAAAATTTTATTTTGAACCCTGCTCTCTGATGATGAACATTTGTTTAGAATATGCCGTACGTATTATGTACACTGTTGTGGGTCTTGGGTAGTATTATCATACCTTTGAGGAAGTGGTTCACACTAGTAACATAAAAACAACAACATGGACATAACAAAGTAAAGAAAAGATTAGTTTTCTCCATATGTTGTTATGCTTATGTCATTATGTTCCTCCTATGTCACTTTCTCATGTTGTTCACACTGGTGACCTAAAACATCATCACAAGGGATTTTTTGTGTTTGTGTGACCTTGTCGTTATGCTATAATGTTGCTAGTGTGAACCAGGCGTAATACTGCAACAGTAGTAAACAATGCTGGAATGACTAACAATAACCAAAAGACAATTGAAGGGTTCAGTGTAAACAGGGCAGCAGTGATTTTCGCCGAAAGAACATCGACAAAACAACTCCAACTTTCGCATGTGAGTTTGTTTACGCATGTGAAACATTGTACTGTATTTATTGTCCCTGATTTTTGCTCCATTTTACAGGAATAACATATGCAGAAAGCTCGGTTTTCCAAGTCTGCGTTTTTTGAAGTCTCTTTGTTCCCTTTGAACAAAGAAAGTACTAAAGATGCTGACTGCAAAAACCTAGTTTTTGCATATGTTATTTCCCGGAAACAGAGCAAAAGCCGCATTACAATGTTTCACTTATGTCAACAAACCTGCACGCAAATTTTGGAGTTGTTTTGGCAATGTTCATTTCATGGCAAAATCATGGCCACCCTTTTTGTACCAAGCCCTTCAATTATTGCAGACAACAGACAAAGGGATCATGTTTTGATTTATCAGTAGTGTGAGTTATGTAGCTTTAACTGATCATGTAATAAAACATCTTTTTAGGGAATGGACTCTAAGGTGCAAAATACGATGAATGACTTTTTGATGTTGTCCAATACTCAGTTTATTGAAAATGTAAGTGTCTGTACTGTATAATTGCCAGCTGCAACCTTCTCATGAATAACTGGTGAAATGTAATACAGTCGAAGCTCTCGTAAGCAGACACCTTCGGGACGCAAAAAAAGTGTCTGTTACTGGAGCTGGCTGCTAACGAGAATGGTTTTCGTAAGCAGCCGCTAGAGGTGTAGCTTGCCTAGCTAACAATAACTGGATGGACGTGAATGACGACAAAACAAACGCTGAAATATGGTACTGTTTTTACTGTAAAATCATTGTGACAGTCATGAGCGACGATGTGAAGTTGATTGATAAAAACAAGATACAGAGGTTTTTTATAAGATTTTCTTTGGGGTGTCCGCTTAGGGGAGCTTAAAAACAAAGAAAAAGTCTAATTTGTAAACTGTGAAAGTGTCCGCGGCTGCTTACGGGAATGTCCGCTTACAAGAATGTAAACATACAGAGTTTGTATGGGAGTTCAAACGGGAATTCAAACAAGGCGGCCATAAGTAGAGCTGTCTGCTTACGAGCGTGTCCGTTAAGAGAGCTTCAACTGTACCACATCATTGCAATTTCAAGACCTATTTATTGATTTAAGCAAAAAAATCCTCAAGATCTCATTGCTTTATTTACTATTTGTCAGCGTGTTTATGAAGAGGATGTCAGCAAAGATGAAACAAATGAAGAACAAGAAAAAGCTGCTGAACCAGAGAAGGTAACATAATTATAATGTCTCTCCCCCCAACTTCTTCCATTCACAATGTATGGGAATTTTATGGAAAATAAGTTTTACTAACATAATTATATTTGCTGTCAAAAGGCTACGAAAGCACGAACTGACGACTGCGTCCCTGAAACAAAGTATACGAGAGCTAATCATTTGTACAAACTTTATATCAAACTTGCCAGACTCAATTGTTACAAACATTCTTTATTTATTAGAATAGTTAAGCTATGGAATAATTTACCTAGAGACATTGTGGAAGCCGACAGCCTCCAGCTTTTTAAATCTAAGCTTATATTATATCTAAATTTTTAATTTAGGAACTCTGTTTTTTATATATTTTATGTATTTTTTGTATTTTTTTAAGAGTTTTTATAGGGTTAACCTCGTAACTTCCTTTTCTTGATGCCTTTTTTTCTTTTCTTTTTGTTTTTACTTGTAACTTCAGTTTGCATCTTGAATAAAGAATGTATGTTATGTTAAAAGGGAAAAACAAGGGAACAGAGAGAGGCTGAAGTCATCCCTAAACTGAGTGAAGCTCTCAAGCATGGCATTGGTGTCATGGATAACGCATTTGTTACACTCGAGCTCACAACAGAGCGTAAGTAAAATATAATGAGTCCTAGAGAAATTTGTTTGTTGTTGTTGTTTTTTAACTTTTTCTCGGTATTTTGCAACAAAGTAACTCATTTGCTTCTATACCAGTTCAGTCTATGATATGCTGAGAATGGAATTTACATCTGTGCCAGTCTTGCTTCCAGCTTTATTTGTCATTAAAGTAATGTACATGTAACATAGGAAGAGGTTTCTTCCAATGTTATGCAATAAGGTGTTAACTTATGCATATTTAATATTTTTCTTTAAAATTAATTTTCCTTTGCAGACTCTGATGATGAAGAAGAGGATGAAGATGTCAAGACGGCATTTAAACCTCAAGTTATACTGGAGCCCAAGGTTGGTAATCACTAATGGCTTGATCATCAACCTTGCTTAGTGGAAAATGCCTACTCAATCTAGAGAATGATAAAACAAGCTTGAAACTAGTTAACAAGTTAAAACTAAGGCAGATAATGGTAGATCTAGTGCCAAAAACAACCTTGTATCTTGGAGTCTCCCATTTTGCACACTCAGTTATTCAATTTTGGTCTAAAATTCATTTACTTAGCAATATCAAGAAACAGTTTGCATTACAGCCTTTTAAGATAAATAAATGGACAAGTGCAAATTGTTCTCTTCTTGCTCATAATTTTCTTGTTCACTCATAGAAGTCGGTGCATCTATGCATGTTATTTCTTGTAGGATGTATATGCCAATCGTCCCCTACCTCATCTGATTGGAACTTCAGATTTCTTCAGGGATGAACTTGTAGGACTTGGAGAATCATCTGGAGAAGGTATGAAGGACTAAGGTCCAGTCTGTATGTAAATTACAAATATATATATATTTATTGTGTGTAGATGGGATAATTATTTTGATTAATCAAGGTAGTGCCTATACCAGTGTTTTACCTAGTGCCTGCTGGTGACTACCTTTTTTCTGTAATGAAGACATACTTATTGCGATTTTCAATGATATGTCAACTCTGAAATTCAATATTCAACCAATGAGTTACGTGCCTTTTGCTGCCATCTATCATCGATCCATTTTGTTTGTTTCTGTTATCATGATTCTTTGGCTATCGCCATAATTATGATTGTCAGCAGTGAAAAACGCAATCATTAGTTGGATTTTGAATTTGAGACTTTGCATTTCACTGAAAACTGCAATAAAGTCCTACATGTAAGTATCATGAATGCATCATGAATTTCATGATTGGTTCGGCATTTTCTTACAGCATTGAAGCCCAGGTAAAATCTGGAATTTGAGGATAATTTTCTCTGATCAGTAAACCTTACAACATTCTTATTAATTTCTCATCAAAACTTCAGGGTGTTCATTAGGCATCGGGGATCGGAGAATTCTCCCGCTACTACGTAGAATTCTCCGGCTAAATTTCAAAGGCCTGTACCTATTTTTTTATTAAGATGCGGAACCTTTAGAAATCATTTTCCGGTTACTTTACACTATTCCCCTGCTATTACAATTCTTAATGAAGCCCTGAAACAGGGCTCGAGACTAACTTTTTTGCTAACTAGCCAAGTGGCTAGTGACAGCTTTGATTTCACTAGCCAAAACCTATTTTCTACTAGCCACAATTTTAAAGCATAGTTCTTCTTTTAAGGGGGGGGGGGGGAGGGTGAAAACAATGTGCGATAATGTTTAAACCTTGAGCCATAAAATGTTCCTTAAATCTTCATGTTTTTTTTTTCTTACAAAATTGGGCTTTGTTCTTCACTATAAAAATTGTACATGTACATGCGTTTTTGTCAACTAGATTGCTGAAAGCTTCACATTCTATAATGTCAACAGTTTACTTGTTAGTTATATTCTCTGAGAGACGATTTTAATAAATGGGGTTTCTTGCCACTAATGCCTGATTTTTTTACTAGCCATTTTGGCTAGTGAAAGGCCAAAACCTACTAGCCAAAACTGCATTTTTACTAGCCTTTGGCTAGTTGGCTACCGTTAATCTTGAGCCCTGTAAACTTTGAATCTATTTTCTCTGAAAGTAATAAGCTATTGTACTGTACACATTTTTCCATGGATGTTATGTTATTCCCATAACATCAAACCTGACTTTTTAATCTCAAATTCACAGAAGATGAAGGTGAAGAGGATGAAGAAGAAGCCTCGTCCAGTGGCAGTGAAAGTGAAACAGCATCTTCAGAGAGTGGAGAATCCAGCAGTGAGGCAAGTTATTCTTGAGCCAGGTTTTGGATCTTAATGAACAAGTTAAAGAAATTTATGATGTCACATTGCTCTTAATGTAATTTGGTGAAATCAGTTATAGAGCGGTTTTCACTTGTCATTGAGTGTCGAAAGTAATTTGCTTTTACCTTGGTTTTGCATTACTACCCTCATCAATTTGCTCAAAAATATCGCGCCACTTTCTCAGCCAATTAGAAGTAAAACCAAAACCAATTGTGAGTTTTTTGCATGTGTAATTAGTACAATGTAATTTCTTCAAGTTTTGATTGGTTTACTGAATTGTACCGGTAAGTGTCCCTTGTGATTGCTCAGAGTCATTACTTTGGTTTTGGTTTTACGACACTCAACTGAAAACTGCTCTATCAATTGAACTGCTTAACGTGCGTTGACAGACAATCCATTGAGAATATAAAGATAATCTAGGGAATGTTACAGCTGTATCTTATTTATCGCCAATTCAATGGCTCAACTCACATTGAAAGAAATGTATGGTGGCAATCAGACAAAAATTAAAGAGTGTGTTTCATTAACTTGTTATTCTGACTCATTTTCCTGCACAGAGCTCAGAAGAGAGCAGCAGTGAATCAGAAACAGAGAAACCAAAGGAGACGGAGAAGAAACAGAAGCACAAACCTAAGGTATCTCCTATAATCATACACAATGTAATATTAAAGCTAAAAATAATTTTGGCTTTGTACAATTACTAGAGGGGAGCTTGCCAGACTGAAAGGCTAGTAACAGGAGTCAATGTGTTGTGATCTCGATGAGACACATTGTCCCCTCTACAATGATAAGTATATAAACATGTTAACGCTTACCATTGATTTGTTAGGAAACATGACAACTCTGACCTGGGTTTACTTTTAGTGGATTAACTTTTAAACTGAAAGAAGAACATGTACAATACCCTTAGTCACATCATGCTGCAGGAGAAATATGTGTCTCAACCAATGATGTGAGCCATCTAGCTAGCTCCTCCAATCCTTACAAGCATTGATATTTTTACTATTCAGTTACAGAATATTGCACATATACTGTGATTCAATATTTTAAAGATGGCCTCCTGGTTGCAAAGGAGAAATATCGAACCCTAATAATAATTGATGTTCAGTGATTTGACTACTATACATGGACCATGTTTTTGTTGCAAAATTTTAAATAGTTTCAAGGTAGTGTTTACTTTTTGTTATTCATCAGTTGTTGTTTTTTTTTTTTTTTTTTACAACAGAAAATTGAATCAGAAGATGAGGATGATGAAGATTTGTTTGGAGAGAAAAAGAAGAAGCCAGAATCAGATGAAGAACAAGAAGAAAGTGACGAAGAGGAAGAGGAGGAACAACCTAAGAAGGTACAAACATCAGCCAGCAGTGGTTGATTTCTAGCTTCTTAAGTCATAATTATTGGAAATCACTTTTCTTGTTCTGATTTCCAATCAGTGCAAGAGGGATGTTCCAGATTTAAAATTTTTAGACAAATACTTACTGTAGCTCTTCAAGGCTCTGTGCAGTGTCTTTAGGCCGGGTTGTTCAAAGCACGATAAAGCTAATCCAGGATAAGTGTGAATTTTGATGTCAGCTTTTCAACTTTTCAGTGAGATTTTCTGTTTATATTTTCCGTTGTTCACTTTTTCCGTCGAAATACCTCAAACTCCACAAAATGTAAGCAATAAAACACTTTTATATAAGAGAAATTGAACCCTTGATTAATCGACTTTTGAACAACCTCGGCTGGCCCTGGTTGGTTGGTCCCTTTTTATGAATTTTCATGCATGAGTAGCAACCATTCCAAAACACTACATAGATCTCTGTATTGCAGTTGCTATTGTTTTGGGGGCTAGGGGCTTAGTTCCTGTTTGTTCTGGAGTAGCAAGCCATTGGTGTAAGACGTTGCAAGAGCTGCTACCCAACCCTTAAGTTTTAAGCTAAATTTCTATTGAGTCGCTTGGAGTGGAAGAGATGATCTCAACTAGTAAACCACAAAGCTTTCAACTGCTTGTATTGGAAAGGTATATTTGTCACATGAATGTATCAAACCACTCCACATGCTGACAGGTATGTTTGTTTTGACTGCAGCCTAAGGGTGGTCTAGACTTTGCAGCTGAATTGGCAGCAAAAATTGGAGTGGCACCTGTCAAGAAACCGGACAGCGATCAAGATGATGATGACGATAAGGTGGCTGAGGGTGAATGGAGTGATGAAGAACATCAAGTGCTGCAAACTGCTGAGGTCCAGGAAAAACAGCACAGTTTAAAAAAGAGTCGCAGTGATAGCAAATCAAAAGAAAAGAAATCTCATCATCACCATCATCATCATCACCACGACAAGAAAGACAGGTCGGAGTCACATGGGGAACACAAGCATAGAAAACGGCATAGCAGTAAGACTAGCCATAGCAGTGTGGACACGAGGCAGTCAGTTCCTGCTGAAGACGGTGAGAAAAGTGGCAGTTTTATTTGCTTTGAGCATTTCCTATGTGTAATTTTAATTTAATTATTTTTAAACTTTCTTTGCTGTTTATGGTTTGGAAAGAAAAAATATATTACATTAAACTGTGTATTATAACTTTTTTCTTCTGCATGGAAATATTATTTTCTTAAAACTTAATAATAAAACTGAAAATCTGAATTTCCAGAAGTCTCAAAAGACATCAGGGCTGTGCTCTAGCAGGGCCCGGGTGCCAGTTGAGAGGCGACTTACTTTTGTCTTTGGGTAACTTAGATAACTTTGCTATAATAAAAGCTTTTAAGAGCAGATTCCTTACTCAAGAGCCTAATGGGTACCCTGCATTTATCCCAAGAGCACAGCTTTGGACATTACCGGAGATAAGTTTTACAGCTGCATTTGGCGAAAAAGGGTCTTACATGTATTTTTTTAGGGACTTAGGCAAGTTTACATGTTGTGAAATGCTTACACTCTGGCATTACGTACCTGTTTCCCTGATGCTTGAACAGGTGGTTAGTTTTGGTGGAAATCTGGTTGTTGCTACCTACCAAGAGTCTTGCTTATAGTCCTAGATAAAATGGTGACCAGTAGTGAGTGCCTAATATTGCGTCAAGCAGGTTATTTGACTACTGTAGGTAATTTGTCTTCTCTTGTCAGATCTGTTTGGTCAGTCCAGTCCGCAGGAGGATGGACTGTTTGGAAGTGAAGGAACTCTATTTGCAAAGAAGGGAGGGTTGTTCAGTGGTGGAGGGAATCTGTTTGATGATGTTGAAGAAGGAGACAAGGTAATGATCACAGTTGATCAAGTTGTAGATTTTACACGCAGTATTACAGTATAAGAACTACAGTTGCTATGCTCATTTTGTTAATTTATTCCTCAAATGTGAAAAGACTATTTCAAATTCAAGATATTAGACTTAACAAGGAAGACCTTAGCTTTTAGGAAATGTTGTCTGAGGTGTCAATTTTACCACAAATAACCCCAAGAGAAGGAGACTTAACAGGCTTTTTATGGTATGATTTTAAAAGAAATCTGGCAGTAAATCAAACAGCTATTTTAGTTGGTTTGTTGGATGTCATAAATCTGTTATTAAGCCCCTCCCCCCCCTCGAAGAAGCCCCCTCAGGGGGGGGGCTAATAGGGGGATTTATGGTACATTAAGGACTAAGAGAACAAATCTTGTCATACACAGGATGACTTGTTTGCTGAGGAGAAACCTGCAGAAACCAACGAAAAGGAAGAGCCAACAGAAGGTGAGGAAACCTAGATCTTCAAAATATATGGTCAGCAACATTTTTACAGTAGTGAAAATGTAACAACCCTCCAATTTAAGTCAGGACCATTTTAGTCTCCATTGTGACTAAAATCTTGGAGCTGGCGACTACTTTAATTTATTTTTTTATAATCCAACATTATAATTTCTAAAACCTCTATATTCCTATAATAATATTGGAACCGAAGTCGCCAGCCAAGTGACTAAAACTGAGAAGAAGGATTGAAAGTGTGAGCTTAATTTAGCAACTAAAATTTTTCACTGGCGACCAAACTTGAGCAGTCGGTGGCCAAATGGCCACTAATGAAAAAAATAAACTTGGAGGGTTGTGTAATCTCATTTCTGTGATTATGTATTGCTTTCCTTTCAAGCAGATGAGGAATCAGTGCTGATTAAACCCAGGGCAAGAAGTACAGCCAGCGGCAAAAAAATCCCAGCTGGTGCTGTTTCCATATTTGGAGGTGAGGTGTTATTTACTTCTCATTATCTGTAAGAAGTTTGAGGTGCAGTTTTCTTGCAGAGGTGGAAATTGACACCCCAGACATTTCCTGAAAGCTTTGAAATGAGTCATGAAGCTTGTCTGGAACAAGTAGCTAAACAGTTTCTAACAACCTGTAGTACACTCGAACCTTCTGTTAGCAGACACCCTTGGGGCAAGAAAAAGTTTCTGCTTAGGAGAGGTGTCCGGTTATGGAAGGCAAAAAATATGCCGTGTGTGTATGTGGCTGGGACTGTGTCTAAGTGTCTGCTTATAGGAGGTGTCTGTTACTTTTTTTAGTGGCTGTTCAACTGTGTACATAATGATTCTAATAATTGTGACCCTCCACGGGATTTTGGTCACTTTGGTGTTGACACGCGCACGACACGTTCGCACGGTTATAACACGACACGCTTAGCGATATGCGCATAACTAATAAGCAAAACAAAAGCTAATGTGTTCCGTGTTGGTTGCTTTTGTTCTTACCTGATTGACACGGAAAAGCTTTGTTTTCTAGACACGGTACAATTAAGCTTCCGTGTTGCTTGACACAGTATGAAAAGGGTTTGTTGCTTGACACGGTACGAGTAAGCTTCCATGTTGCTTGACATGGTACGAAAAGGGTTTGTTGCATGACACGGTACGAAAGGGGTTTGTTCTTGACACTTATCTTTTCATTGTGTTTAGTTTCAACATAGCTGAATGTCTCATAACATTACTTTTTGAGGAAATCAAATTCAAAATGCCGATAGAAGTGATTATTTAAATTCCAGTCAGATCAGATTTGCCGTGAGTGCGATGTGCAATGAACCTGCGGATTTAAGTGAATCTTAAGAACTTGATAAATAATACATCTTCAATTGTAGTAAGGAGAAATATGGTAGATCTATTTTAAACGCCCTATTCGCCCAAGACTTGAGGACACTTTTTTTCCTGAGGCTGGTGTTGTAGTTCTTTCGAACAACACTACTGAAATGCGAGTTCGGGCGCGTGTTATAATTGGTCCATGACAGCAAGTTTCATTGACCTACTTATAGGGTTCGATCGATGTGCCACCTGTCACTTGAGCGTAGTAACACAACTAAACACAAGGACGATCGACACCATTTTTTGTGTGCTCTCCCAGTCCGAATTGATCGAGATCCCCCGTCAGATATTAGATTTCACAAGATGTCCATTGTCAGTAAATCCTCTGACGAGTCGAGAAAGCGTTCTATGGTAGTCCCTGACTTATACTTCTCTCTTCGCACATTTAATGTGTTATATCTCATCCTTCGCACGGTAAGTGTGCGTTGACACAGTATTCGTGTGTTTTTCGCACGGTAAGCGTGCTTTATTTGCACGATAGCTTTTGTTTTCGAGTACTGATACGGACGATTGTCTAGTCCTTTGTTTTTATCGTGTTCTAAAAAACAAAAAAAAAATTAATGAGGGATTAACTTGACACGGTTGTTCCGTGTTAAATCGTGTCTCTTTTGTCTCACCATGCGAATGTGTCATGCGCGTGTCAACACCAAAGTGACCAAAATCCCGTGGAGCAATTAGCCACAAATGCCTACAAGTAATAATGGATAACAAATAACAATTTATAACAACAATAACGGATATATTATCTTTCAGATTCTGGCTTGTTTGGCTCACCAACTCAAGAGGTAAGAAGTTACGCTAATTTTCTCTGCAAATACAAATTAACCTTAGTAGCAGATTTATTACATGTCGCGCATAGGAGGCAATATACCATAAATTGCCTAGGGTAACAGTACATTTGTTGCAACTTGATAGGTCACAAACATTGAAGATATTGAAAAATTAACAAGCAAGAAAACATTTATCTGTTTTTGAAAATTCAAATGTTCAGTTACCATACCATTGTTAGCAAGAAATAAATTAAATTTTAAATAAACGCTGCCGTAAAATAAACGTGCACTCGAATAACAAAAAATTCAATAAACACTGCGGCGTTTAATCAAATAAATACAGTATCATGAACTTGATAACCATTGTTCTTTCATGTGTTCTACTTCATTTGATTTGTGTGCGATGTATGAATTGGCAGCCAAAACTAGTACTTTAAAAAAGCTAAAATATTAGTAATTTACCATCTTTATTTACAACTAGTACTATGTTTTTACAAGTATTTTAACTCATGACTTTCTGGTCAAATTTATTATTTCTCACAAAGGACTTCACAAGCAGTATAACTAAACGCCGAGACAGCCAGGAGTCTGTGACAAAAGCTAAACCCAAGACAGGAGGGGGTGGGGGTGGATTGTTTGATGGTGAAGATGAAGATGATCTGTTCAGTGGTACAAAGACTAAACCATCCCCTGCTCCAGTAGTACAAGGTATGTCATTGACGCCCAAAAGATAATAAAAAAAGTTCTCTTTGGAATTTGGTTAGTTCATCGGCATGTAGTGCAATGCATGACCTAGGCTTAGCTACAGTTACAACAAAAACAATAATAACAATCTTTATTTATAGATAGTTTTCTTTGTGTATTGTGGGCCTTATTGTATACTTCTAATGAAGGCCCTTCACTCAGCCCTCCCTGGCCACTACCAACCCACCTGAAATATGTCCCCAAATTTCAAGTTTCTAATATAAAAGCCCTCCAATAACAAGCTTGCTTCCTCTCGCTCCCCACCAATCTATGCCAAATATAAGCCTATGGCCTTGTATTTTAGATTTAGTTCTTGAAGTGATAACAAATATATTAGCCCCCAACTGTTTTGCAGTCACACTGATTTTGTACCTATACCGTAATGATTCGATTTAGCGCCCTCCTTCCAATAAGCGCCCCCTTCCGAATAAGCGCCCCCCTTCGAATGTGTTTTTGTAAATAAGCGCCCCTATTCCAATAAGCGCCCCCATTCTAATTAGCGTCCCCATTCTTATAAGCACCCCAATTCTAATAAGTGCCCCTATTGTGGATAACTGGCACTACTGAAGTCATTGACGTCAACTAGATAAGCTCCTGACCGTTCACCGTACAGTTCATGTATATATTTACTACTAAAATGAACAATTATTTTAAAAGTAACTGAACTTTTAACAATTTCTAACTGTAACAGTTTCTGTATTGTTAGATACATTTGGCTGTTTCTCAAAAAATTAAATAAGCGCCCTGTCCCGAATAAGCGCCCTCCCTCGCGGTGCCAAAAGTAAATAAGCGCCCCGGGCGCTAAATCGAATCATTACGGTATTCTAAATTTAAACAGAGACAACAAAAGCCAAACCATCAGCAAATAAGGTTGACCTGTTTGGTGGTGAGGATGAAGATGAAGAGGAAGGTGATTTGTTCAGTGGAAAGCCAGCAGCAAAGGAACCTGTTCAGGCTCCACCCAAGAAAAAGGTTTGTCCAACAGAAAAATTCTCTTAACTACAGACTTGATATCTTATTTTATGCAGTTAAGGAGAGTTCGGTGTCTGTAATGGCCATTTTGCGTAATGTAGGAGTAAAGTATTGTACTCAGGAACACATCAGTAGGTCTTTAGTCAGGCTTGAAATAGAACCTTGATCTGGTTTACAACCAATGTACTAACCATTAGATCACTGCACAGTACCTTATGCAATTGGAAGAAATGTTTAAATCACAATCCGGTGACTTAATGTTGCTTTCTGTTTACTTTAGCTGCCTGCCGGTGCTGTGTCGATGTTTGGTAGTTCACCACCACCTCTGCTGATAGGCAAGAAAACTGAGGATGAAGAAGAGGTGATAACTTATGTTGATTGTTTGTTTTTCATTATGTTTATGAATAGATTATTTTTACAGATGAGATTAATTCTTCAAAGAGAGGAGGCATTATCCTGTACTGTTGACATAGCTTTATGGAGACCTGTTCCCACCATTTGCATTGATACCCGACTTCAGGAACACCGCAGGAACGTTTCCAAGACTTCTGTCAATCAAAGTTTGAAATGACGTTTCGTACGAGTGATCATGAAGTTTAACTGACGATAAATGAATTTTAATGCAAACAGAAGACAATAGAAACTTGGTCAAATTTAACTTATTACACAGCAAAGAAACATTCGGTCAAAATGTTGTTGGAAACCCCTTCAAACTTTGATTGATGGAAATGTTGGAAATGTCTCCAGGAGAGTTTTGATTTCTGAAGTCGTGTATCAGTGCAAACGGTGGTAAGCGTCTTTGACCGTTGAGAATATCTGTTCACCCATGTCATCAGAGTGGAATTGTTTAGTGAATTCTGAGATGTCCCTCCAGGGGGTGGGGTGGGGAGATGACCATGCAATAAGAGAGTTTTGTGTACCTAGGTTAGCATGACTAAGATACCAACTTAAAGTTCTTGATCTCTCTTTGATCCACAGAAAGATGATACTGGCCTGTTCAAGGAGACTAAGGCTGCCCCACCACCCAAGAAAGCTGAAGTAAAGCCTCCCCCTGCCTCACAGCCAAGCAAACTGAAATCAGGGGGAGGACTGTTCAGTGATGAAGATGAGGAAGATGGGGGAGGGTTGTTTGGTGCTCCTGCTGCAAAGCCACAGCCAAAAGATGAGGTGAAGTCAAGACCGAAAACAAAGACGACAATCAGCCTGTTTGATGATGATGAGCAAGATGAAGAAGATGATTTCTTTGCTGCTCCTGCAGCTTCAAAAACAAACAGGTACTGGGTTTGTTGAAAGAGTAAATCACATGGTGTGAATTTTGTTCAAGTTCGGCATGAGAACATTTTCTAATCCATCTCATCCTTGTTCCTTTGTGGTTTTATTTTGACCTCTTTGGTGCTTTACCCTTGTCCATGAGAGGGAAGCATAGAGGCCAAAGGGGTGATGAATTGGTCCAGATTGAGTCCAGATTGAGTGGTCTAGGTTTGAGCCCTGGCTGGGCCACTGCGTTGTGTTCTTGGGCAAGGTTTTTTACTTTCATAGTGCCTCTCTCCACCAAGGTGTATAAATGGGTACCAGCAAATTTAATGCACGGGGTAACCCTGTGGATGGACTAGCATCCCATCCACAGGGGAGTAGAAATACTCCTAGTTGTTCAGTGCTATAAAAACCAAGATAAGCTCCAGCCTGATAGCCCATTAGGCTTGACCACAGACTTAACCTTCACCCATGATTCATTCAGTGTCTGTTCACCTTACAGTGCTCCAGCCAAGAAAGAACCAACCAAAGAAAAACCTAAAGAAGAAATTAAGGTATGGAAACTGTTCACTTTTAATTACTTTTCACTTTACCCTCTCATTCATGTTGATCATGACAAGAGTCCCAAAGCAGGTTAACCTTTGAACTACCCATCATTGAAATCACTGACAATGCACAGAATGTGATAGCTGAAATGTTTCTCTATACGTATGTAAAAGTGCAGCATATCCCACAAAAATTAGGTTGATATGTTGGTGACATTGGAAAATCATTTTCCATTTGTGTCTTTTCTAGTTTCGCTGCTAAGACCTTAGTGATAGTCACAAGAGCCAACTTTTTAAAGACATGTATTTCCAGACGTCAATAAAGTCAACTTTTTTATCTCTTAATGTAGGAAGCCAAAGCAGCCAGCAAAAAGTCTTCAGGCCTTTTTGATGATGACGATGACATGTTTAACTCTCCTTCACCTAAACCCGCTCCATCTCCTAACGCCACACCCAAAGAGAACAGAAAAGTATGATGTGAAGAAAAAAAATGTTTTAAGGATCTAATTTAGAACAGTTAACTGTTAACTGGTCTAAACTTTGGGTGAGGTAGTAGCTCTTGCATGGTCTCACAAGAGTGGTTCATGACGCTTTGAGAGAACAATAGAACAAACCACATGAACTTTCCCCCAAAACAACAGTAACTGTTACATTGGAGGACCAGAGCTGCTACACTATTGAACTTTTTTGCTGACGTTGGCAACTTTCTGATATCTTTTTGTTGGTTTACCAATTACCAAACCTTTCAGCCAATCAAAGACCTTTTGAGCGCATGACTGTGCATCTTGTTGACGTTTGAGCGGTTTTTGATTGGGTTGTAAACAGTAAAATCCACATTATTTTCTCACCAAAAGAGGATTATCTACGACGTATAGAATGCTTTTTAGGGTACTTTTTGGTAGGATTTTTGTGTCTAAGATTTGTGGAGGGGGCGGGAGATTTCAGGGAGGTTTAGTATCTGAATTTTATAAGTATGATATTTCATTTGAAGGCATGCTGTTCTGCTTTGGGGTATTTTATTGTGTTGATTTCTTCTGCAGGCAGAAACAAAAGCAAGGAGTTCGTCAAAGATGAAATCCCTATTTGATGCTGATGATGATGACGAAAGCATGTTCGGAGGCGCAGCGGAGGATATTTTTGCTGCCTCACCACCTCAGGTAAAAAATTCAAATTTTGTATGCTTTGTAAGCAGTCAATAAAAGTGAGAAAACTATATAAAAGATGTGATCGTATTGTTTTCAGTCTCCACAGAAGTCATTTGAGCCCGTGTCACCTTTGTCAGCGGCCGTATCACAGGCTGCCCTGTCACGTGATTCTAAAGATGGTGGCCAGGTCAGCAAACCGAAACCTAAACAAACATCAGCAGCGCCTAAACCAAGTCTCTTCAGTGACGAGGAAGAGGACTTGTTTGGCAGTAAATCTGTGGAAGAGCCAAAGGTCGAGGAGAAGAAGGAGGAGATAGCAGAGAGTCCTAAGCCGAGGAAACCAGTTGGAGGAGTGTCCATGTTTGGTGGGGTTGACTTGTTTGCAGGAAAGAAGCCGTCGTTTACTGAAGAGAAGAGTGATGTAGAGAAGACAGAACCTGTAAAGAAAGAAGAAGGTAGGCTTTAGCTAAGAAAACACTAAGCCGGCCCTTTAACAAGCCCAGCAGGCTTTTCTGGTCTTGACAGCTCTAAAAGTTTACCTAAGTCTTTGTTTTCATGTTAAATTTCGGCCGGATTAAAGTTCTCTTTCAACCGGTAAAATAAGCCGGCAGCCTGCCGTTAGCGATATAGGATGAAATGAATAAGAGCAGTTTGTGTCTCTGACTGTCGTATTTCCACCAAGCTTAATATACGCATCGTTTCTATCCACGCATTCACAGTCATTGACAAAAATAATCCTAGCAGTAAGAGCAAAGTTTGTCACATATGAACCTAGTTATACGGCCTAGCTCTCACAAGTCTCATGTAGCTCATTGGTACAGCATCCGACCGGTATGCATCGGGTCATAGGTTCAAAATACCGGGGGGAGGGGGCACCCTGTATATTTTTGGGTGGGGGTGTGCCGCTGGGACTCTGAAACCCTTACCCTATACCAGACCATTTTCAGCTGGTTTTGCAACCCCCCCGGGCAAATTATGTTGCGAGAACTCGCGTCTTTTTTTCCTAAGGGGCTTGTGTCACTGAGTTACTAACTTCTTTCTCGTCCTTCTGGGAGAAGTTGTAGAAATTTGAGCTGTTTCTCTTTTGAAGAAAGTTTGTGTCCGTTTGTCATCGGCATTTTTAAGCCATGATGTCAGCATGTAAACTTTCCCTACTCGTCTCCATTGAAATCTTACAGCATTAGTTGGGAGAATTTGTTCATTTTCTGCTACCTACTGACATCTTGTGGGGAAAATGGATACTGTTCAGTTTAGGACCCAAAGAGTCACGTAGTTTACCAACAGCTCTCTTTATCAATGCTCGAGAGGATTACATTTCATTTTCACTTCGCTGAATATTTTTTTATTTAAACAGACAAACCAACTGAAGCCAAGAAAGGAGCAGATCTGTTTGATAATGAAAAGGAAGAAGAAGAGGAATTATTCTCTCCCAAACCAAAGACAATAAAACCTGTCGCCCCGCCTGCCAAGGCTAAACCAAGCACAGCGTTGTTTGGTGACTCGACAGAAGATGATCTGTTCTCAGCACCGAGCAAACCACCTGTAGGTAAGAGTAAAACCACATTTCGGCGCGATGTTCTTAAGACTTACAAAGTTGGCTTTATTTTTGTCTTGACTAGACTCTACAATTGGTTAATAAAAACGCGCGTATCATTTTCTAACCAATCAGAGTGTAGTTGTTGTGTCTCAGCCAATCGGGTGCCAAACGTAAATGGGTAACGCAAGTTTTCCCGCGCTGGTCACTGGTTGAAATTTTGCTTAAAGTGCTGATTTGTTAATTACCGTCACGATGATTGCTGCAAGGACTACAAACAATCCACGCTCGAAAGAGACCAAAGATTTCTCGTTAGAGAGATTTGTTTCAATGGGTCCAGTCACAGTAGACAACTGTAGCGTAATAAACCAGTCAAAACTGGCCGGTTGCAAGCGCAGGAAAACACTTAACCACTACCGAGCGCGGGAAAAATTCGCGAAGCTTGAAAAATCTTCGCTTTGATTGGTTAGAAATGAACGAGTTTGAAAACCACGCGAAAACAAACACTTAAAGAGTTATGAAGGTTGAGATCGACCCCTAAAATATCGTAGAAGTAGAACGTTCTCGTCCTGATTCTTATATACGATAGTATACTCACTGTTAGGTAAGCAGACATTTTAAATTAACATTTTGTTCCCAGCTAAACCAGTCAAACCCGCAGTCACCTCTAAACCAGACGTGAAGGTTGAACCTGAAGAACCTGTTAAGCCTGTCGAACCTGCTAAGCCTGTCGAACCTGCTAAGCCTGTCGAACCAGTTAAACCAAAGAAGCCTGCTGGAGCCGTGTCCATGTTTGGAGGTGTGGACCTCTTTGGCGCCAGCAAGTCACCGCCATCTTCAGCGGCAGCTG
This sequence comes from Oculina patagonica, assembly GCF_052425735.1. Taxonomy (NCBI): domain Eukaryota; kingdom Metazoa; phylum Cnidaria; class Anthozoa; order Scleractinia; family Oculinidae; genus Oculina; species Oculina patagonica. The sequence continues at coordinate 3,968,862 of NC_135765.1, read as the reverse complement.
CTAAAGCTCGCATTCCTGCCAAACCAAAAGGTGAGGGTCTGACAATTCAGTTACACAAGCCTGTGAAATATGTTATACAACACGTTTACTATAAATTCTGAAATGGAAGTCCGGCAATGTACGCAATTTAGGAGTTGTACAGTTTTCCACCTGTTAGTTACAGGTCATATCTGATAAAGCAGTAGTGTCACGGGGATTTCGCAGATTTTTGGTCTAAACTGTTCTAAACATGAATTAGTGGTAGGCAACTTAACCCATAAAAACGTTGTCTTTGATCATCTAAAGGACGATATAACCTTAATTTGCGGATAGAAACAAGCTACGGCTATGAACTGAATATCGATTTTTTTGAAGACGCGCGCAAACAACTTGAGAACGGTAGCCTTACTTTTTCAAATTGCAATCTGTTTCTATCCGAGTCATCCGCAGCCAAAGATGCTCGTTAACAGTTTCAGTGCTCTAATATGGCAATTTTTAATAAAAAAAATGGTCTGTTATTTTTAGGTTTCCTGCGACACAAATTGAAATTTTGGCGGTTCAAAAATCTGGTAAATCCGTGAGATAGTCCCTTTAATGCAGTTCACCTCACTCGTAAAAGCGTGCTTAGTAGAAATAAAAGTTTGTAACTACAACACTTCAAACGTCAAACCTCGCACGAGCTGCAAGATAGGAAAGATAGGAATCGAGAATGACAAAACTGACTTATGATTGAGCTATGAGTGTTTAAGGGGCTTTTTTTCTTTTATTCTCAATTCACTGTAGATCCTTTAGGAGGAGTTGATGATGACGAAGACGACTTATTTGCTTCAAAACCTAAAGTCAAAGCCGTAGAAGAATCTAAACCAGAGGTAAACTTCGAATTAAAGTAGCTTGTCCTAAAGAACCTAACAGCTAACAGTTCTCAGTACCTATTCTTGCGCCTGAATGGAGAGAGGCAATGTGAGAGTAAAGTGTCTTGCCCAAGAACACAACACAGTGACCCCGACCAGAGCTCAAGCCCGACGGCCCGATCCAGAGTACAGCACACTAACCATTAGGCCACCGCGCCTCACAATTCTCGGACTTGATACAAATATTCAAGAAACGAACGCAATCAATATCATTTGAGCGTTTAGTTTTGAATGGTTAATCCACCCTGCGTTATACGTATCATACAGTGATTTGTAGCGATTATTATTTTTTAATTGTATGAAACCGCTATGTAATGTCGTTTATGTTTTGCGTACTTGCCGTTTATTTTAGCTGTCAGTTCCACTTCCCGTACCCAAGCCAGCGTCTTCCCCAGTTCCCCCAAGCGTCAGTCCTAGAACGTCACCGGTGAAGCCTGGGTCAGGAATTGAGAAGTTACAGGTATGTAGATATGTCTGTCTGTGTTCTACAGCCGAAGGTTTGTGTACTGCGCTTTCACAAAAATCATCTTGCAGGAAACAAGAACTGCAGAACCAGTAAAACAAGTGTGGGATAGTTGATTCGTGAACCTTTCTGGACGAATGCTATTGAGTTGACTAGTACTTTCATGTGGTACTGTTTATAATGCTGTATGAGGCGTTGCTTGCTTATACGTCTGAGGATGAAACCCTAGTGTGTGACCATTCAAATGAAAGCTATTGAGCAGTACTTTCATGTGGTACTGGTCGAATTTCCTTTTTTACATAACCATAATTTTAAACTTGCGAACGTGAGACGGACTAAATTCACTAGGCACTACTAATGAAACGTTTTGCCTTGTACCGAACCTAAGTGTTATTTGTTGTTGTCAGAAATCACTTGCGTTCAATCCCGCCATGTTGAGACCAGGAGCGACCCCACCCAAGAAGGAGGCCGCGCCCACTGTGGCCTCGTTCGATGAGCCTGCTAAGGTCACCACCCTAGAGAGTGCCAACAAGGTACAGTGGAAATATTTCTTCAGGTTTTCTTGAAGTTAAAAGTATTAAGACGAAATCCACCAGGAAGCGAGTAATATTAATTTTAGTTGGATAAAAATCGAGAACCAGTATAATTTAAATCCTAGTGAGTTATTTTTCACCCTTTTTAAAAGCTAGAGAATTTATCCGTGATAACACCAACAACAATTTTTTTTATCAGAGCCTGAGAAAATTAATTTCAAAGTTCACAAGCTTTAGGTAAAATCTCACTTGTAGCTATTTTGTAAAAACTCTTTCAAGGCGATTTAGTGGAATTCAGTGGAACTTCGAAATTTGTTTTCGATGTTTGGTGTTGTTAGATAGTGATTTCTTTTGATAGGATATTTGAAACAGTAAAACAAAAGTTTGGAATAAAGCGGTTTCACTTGAGTGTCGAAAGTAATTTGCGTTTGCTTTGGTTTTGCATTACTACGCTTAGTGATTGGTTTATTAATCTCGCGCCACTTTCTCAGCCAATCAGAACTAAAACCAAAACCAATCGTGTCTCGCTCGCGCACGTTTTCCCGCGCTTCGTGCCGGCTACGTGTATTTGCTTCGAGTTTTGATTGGTTCACTGAAATGTCTGTATTCACTGGATTGTCTGTGTCCTTTGTGATTGGCCAGAGTAATTACAGCTAATTACTTTGCTTTTGGTTTTACGACACTCAATTGAAAACTGCTCTAAGATGTAAATAATTTTGTTACATAATTTTGTACAATCAATAATCAAAGTCCTGGCGGATTCTGTCGTAACTTCTTAAATTGTTGTTGTTTCCGCTGTGATCAACTCATCTTTTTTTGGCTTTCCCAGGATCGCGCTAGAGTCCAAGTGAAACGGCGCCCTCCAACACGTCAAGCACGCCGGGCAGCGGCTGCAACGAGCAGTGCTAGTGACGTCACTCTCTTTGGATCGACGACAACTGATGACGCAAGCGCTCGGGTGTCCTGGGGAGGATTTCCCACTCAGGAGGGACTGGAAAGGAGTGAGGTGGATTCTGGCCAACGGCCCCCGAGAACTGAAACTAGAGACTCTGATATGAGTGATGAGTTCTTCGGTTTCGCGAGTTCTAGTTCTTCAAAGGTTACTAAAGAAGAGGACGTGGATGATCCCTTGAAAGGAGGCCTTTTTTCAGCTTCTGCTTCAAAGCCGAAAGTTTCCAAAGCTAATGAGCTTTTTAGCGATGATTCGGATTTATTTGGAGATTCGAGCGAGAAAACGAACAAAAAGGAGCCTTCAATTATTAAGCCTTCAACTGCTGATAACGACGATCTATTTTCTGTTAGTAAAGCAAAGGATGAAACTAAAACTAAGACAACAGAACCGTTAGTCGGAAAAGACACGGCTGCGAGCTTATTCACTGCTGAATCCCCTGCAGATGACATATTTTCTACAGTTAGCGATAAAAAGGTCGAGAAAAAACTTGAGACAAGTTTGGAGAAAACGCCCAGCAAAGCTGCGGAATCCAAGATTACCTCGCCGCTAGATAATAACGATCTTTTCTCGTCGGCACAAAAAGACGATAAAAATGTAGCAAAGGCAACAATTGCAAAAGCCGATAAAACCGAAGTCGCAAAAGCTGAAAAAACCGAGACCAAACTTCCAGCCAAGGAAAAAGCGCATGTCTTAGACGAAGACTTATTTGCTTCAAGTACAGCGAAGAAAGAAAGTAAACCCGAAAAGAAGGAGAGCGAAAAAGCGACTACAGATAAGCCGAAGTTTTCCTCGCCTCTTGGAGATGATGATGATTTGTTTACAGTGAGCACACCGGCCAAGAAAGAGATAAAATCGGTCGCTGATAGTGCTGCTAAGAAAACAGCCAGTCCACAGACCAGCAAGAAGACCACGACTAAACCCAGCTCAATTCTAGACGTGAGTATTTTTATCTTTACTTCTAATGATCATCCGACTTCTTCGCAGTCGTCACTCGGTTTGTCACGCATCGTGGCGAAAAGCGTTGCGTGACATGCCAAGTAACGGATGTGAAGCAGACTGATGAACGTCCAACGATAAATGCGATTCAGCCCTGATGGCAATTTACAAATTGTCCGCTATACTGGTTTCTATACAGCTTTTACAGTAACAGTTGGCAGAATTGGTTTAAATATCAAAACATTTCCCATCGATTACTCCTCCACAACAATGATCAACACAAAATCGCATGCATCAACTTCTCCCAACTACTTTTACAGAAAAGAGTCAGAAAATGTATGGGAAAAGTTAGGAGAATTTGTATATTGGCCTGGGGAGTTTCTTGAACAGGAACTTAAACACTTCGTTGTGTCGACTCACACCCCACCTGTTCACAGGCTACACGCTGTAGAACAAGCAAACGAAATGAGGAGAAAATGTGTTTAAAATTAATGAAAACGAAGTATTATTTGGCGTAACGAAAATTATTGGTTAGCTATTTTGTTTTTGTGTGGGTATCGTTTATTTAAAAAGCAAAGCCAATAGACCAATTTCGATCTATTAAAATTCACCCTAAAACAATAGACATCATTACAAACTATGATGAGGCTATGGGGAATAAACCCCACAAACTCTATAGTTTATTCCCCGGAGCCTCGTACTGAGGTCTATTGTTTTAGGCTGAATTTTGATATATCGAAATTGGGCTATTTTGAGCCATTATTTCCCCCTGCTATTGGTGGGCTCACGTTGAGGGTCGTGCCATTGTTTGTTTCCCTCCGCTGTGCAAAACTAATTTCATTTATTTTGCCATTGTTCATTTATTGTCTTTGAAAATTTTTTTTGTTCGTCGTTGGCGATCCAAAAAACAATAAAATTGCAGAAAACGAGAAAAGCCGCAGAGCGAAAGAGGAAATCGACTTTTCCTGAAAACTGAAAACCTCGTAAAAATTAAAACTTTTTTGTTGTTTCTGTTCTGGAGTGTGTCCTGGTAGGTGAGCACTCCTCATTGTCGACCCGATAAGCAGTGCATTATGCGTTGGACTGTGACCTTTTCCTAGAAAAACGCGCGAGGGAAAAATGGCCGCTCGTGGCCACATTTATCCCTCGCGTGTTTTCTATATGTACCTTGACGCCAGCTTTGCCCCCAATTTTTTTTTTAACCACAATGATAATTCCCTACAATATAACAAAGTGGCAGTAAAGACCCATTAAATAGTTTTAAGTAAATGGGCAGGTGAAACTACCGCCTATTGTTCTTTGCATGTTTTTCGAGCAATAACTATTTCCGTGGTTTTAAACACCGGCGCTCTTCTCCCCCAGAAAGATTGTTGACAATCTAAAACTTTGCATGCTTACAACAAGAAAACACAACTTAAATACTGTTTGCGGAAAAGAAGTTGTTCAATTCTGTGGAACGTAACGAAGAAAAAAAATTGGGTTGTTTGATAACAAAATTCTGACCCAAAAAATAATTCTAAGCCAACAAGCCTTTGTAAATAATTATCTTTAATGCAAAGCCATTTTTAACCTTGCAAATAATTATTTTGAGTGCAAAGCCATCTTTAGCTTTGTAAATAATTTTTTTTATTGCAAAGCGAACATAATGGACAGAATTATCACCGTTTACATTAAGCAAACAGGATGTTTTAAAATTCTAAAAATAGATGTGTTCATATCGACCTAATTTGAATAAGAAAATTTAAATGTGTCTGCCAGTCTTTGATAATACCGATAAAAGTACTTAATGTTGGCTATTTTTAAACACGTACTGATATATAATTTATATATGTCATGTATACATACGATAGTAAATTGAAATGTGTACGATTTATTGACTTAAACTCTGCTAGGCGTCTAAAGAAAGCTGTTAAATTATTCATATAGAATTAGAACTAATGCTCGTAGATCTTTGGAAAATTTTCCGAAGAGTGCGAGTTAACCGAAAACCTGTAATGATTTACTAAGGAAAAATCTTATAGTTGGAAAAAAAATTTGGGATCTTGCGTTATATGATTATTTTGGATAATTCGCTTTAGGAGAGAATGTCTGTTTTCATATGTGCTGCTTTACTACCCCCCCCCCCCCCCCCGGCCCCCAAAGTCGAGTTAAAAGCGTTTATCTCGTAAGCCGCTCATATCGACATTAAAGAAGAGTTGGATAGAAGTACCACTGCAATTTAATGTAATAGACCAATGGAACAAACATGGCACAAAATGTAGAAACACGCGTTTTCTTTTTATTATTGTTATTTTTTTAATAAAATGCCAAAAAAAATTCCGTCAATCTGTTTTCTTAAGTCTTCAGAGTCCTTAAACTTTAGGAATCCATAAAAAATGACTTCACGGAAATTGACGAAGCTCTTGTCACAGTTATAATCTGAGAAAGCAAACAGTTTGTTCGCCGGTTATTCCACGCCCATAACCAACGAAAACATCTCCTGCTTGCTTCACAGCTTCCTCGCTCCATCGCAGGTGCTAATACCCTTTCTATTGCCCGTTTCTAGGACGATGATGATGAATTATTTTCAGTGAAAAAAGCGGAAGCCCGGAAGCCGAGGAAGGTCGTAAAACCCCTGGGGGATGACGACTTGTTTGGTGACTCGGGTGACATCTTTAGTGATATTCCAAGCAAACCGAAAGGAACGAAAAAGAAGAAGTCGGCCACCACTGCTCCTAAGGACGACATATTTGCCGAAGAGGCTGCCGCCGGAGGTGGGCACTTTTCGTGTTTTTTGTTTGTTTTATTGCTTGCTTGTTCCTGTTTACCTTTTCATTTTTGCTTGATGTGTTATGCGATGGGATAAAACAAGCGTTTTCCGTTGAAAAACGCGTTGTACCATACGTCTTGTTGAAAAGTGTTTCCAAATTCTCGTAGCACTGTATTTGTCCAATTGCTTCATCGATTCCTTTTCGTCGTATGGAGAATAGGGCCGGGAGTTGTACTCCTTCAAAATGCTTTGTCTGCCGCCAATCCTGCCCATCTCCTTTCGCTCCTATTTGATGTCCTTCTACATGTTTCCCTAGGTCTTCCAATTGCTTACTCTCCTGCAGTTTGTTTTTTTGCCTCTCAATACAACAGCGCTCAGTAAATAATCACGGTAAAGTATGTTACGCTTCCGGAAAATTTTAAGAACCTTCACCAGAAAACCCTGGGGAGAGAGTTGGGGGCGGAACTCATTTTCTCCCTCTGTCCTCCATGAGAAATAGAAACGCGACGGCGAACGCTGAAAGATCGCAGAAACGCGCACCAATTCCAGACTTTTTTTTTGCGAACACGAAACAATATGGGACCAACTCAAGCTGTAACTGCCGAGAAGAAATTGCAGCTTTGGAAGCTGACAGGTGGGGCTGGAAGGGGGTTCCGATTCGAGTCCTGGGATTAATTTAGTGATCCTGTCAACACATAGTACGATATGTTAAGACATGAAAACGAGGCATGCTGGGTTCTACCTCGTTTGCATGTTTTATCACGCTGAAACCGCTGATGACAGCTGTATTGACCTGTCACAGAACCTTTGCCTCTCTGTATTGCATAAATAAATATATTAAAATAATATTTAATCTTTCTTTTTAAGGAGACGATCAAGCTGCAGAAAAAGCACCAAAGAAGACAGTAACCAAAGCAAAGAAGAAAACAGAAAAGAAACCTAAAGCTTCAATATTTGATGATGATGTACCAAGCATCTTCGATGATCCACTAAACGCCACATCAAAGTAACGAATATTGCAAAGAGATTTTCCTCAAAATTTAAACATAGTTAATAGAGGGAAATGGTTAGGAAGCCCGGCGAACATCAAAGGAGCAAACAAAGAGGCCACGATTTATGTTGGAAGGTCCACGACCCTGCACATCTTTTGTTTTGTGCTCATACACTATGCATGAATTATGTAATCGCAATGTTTCTATTGGTTAGTTGCATGAACACACGTAACCACCGATTGTATTTTGTCAGGTTTTTTTGCAGGGTCAACCCCCAAAATAGCGAACAAAAACATACAGCAAAGAACTTTGCCGGGCTTCAGAACCATTTCCCTCTATTAACTATGATTTGAACCACAAATATTCTTTTACGCCGAGAAAAATTAGAGTAGTTAAATATTTTATATTAATATAATAAGGTACGGCTTCTGATTTCTTTCGATCATGATGTTTTGTAGAATATATTTTCATTCCCTAAAATAAGTAGCTAAGGTGTTCAATCCAAAAAAATTCAAGGTATGCTAATATTTGTACTTAAGATTTCTATTTTTTATGGATAAACGTGATGGAACGAATTGGATTATATCCTTCACGTGAAAGAGATTAACCCTTTTCACTCGGAGAAGTGGCTGAGTTTAAAATTAGAAAGTAAAAACAACGACAACAAAAACATAATTTAATGTTGCAAAATATACAGTTGAACCCTGCTATTTCGAGCCGTCAAGGGAAACAGAAAATAGTTCTAAATTGTGGGAGTTCGAAATATTGGGTAGTAAATGGCTTAAGGGCAAATCCAAGAGAAATGGCTTTTGGCTCGAAATAACGGGGAATTCGAAATAACCGAGTTCGAATTACCGGGGTCTAACTGTATTGAAATACAAACATTACCGCTCAATAGCTTTCATTTGAATGGTCACACACTAGAGTTTCATCCCGAAACAAACTCAGTCACTACCCTGTATAGCGTAGTATTTAGTACCAGATGAAAGAGGGGTGTCGAATGGTTAACGCGAGACTTTGCGGACGGCGGACTGTTCTTTTCTGCGGCCGGCCTTGCCTTGCAGTTCGGACTCAGAGAGGCGTCAGCGGACTCGGACCCTGATTGGCATGCGGACCCGCAGTGAGGACATTCACACCCCTATAAAGGTGCTGCTCAATAGCGTTTCATTTGAATCGTCACACACTAGGGGTATTAGACTTTCATTCATAGACTTAAAAATTAGAGCTATATTAATTGTTTTGAGGTTTGATTAAGAGTGAAGGGGTTAATAAAATAAATCTTGACGCCTCCTCTCCTAGAACGAGGACCAACCAAAGCACATTTTCAGAAAAATGGGGAAAAGTTTTTAGCACAATAGTTCGGATAGCTCTAGGCGTATAATAGCAAAAATTAAGACAGTTTGCATAGCTGGGGGGGGGGGGGGGGGGGTCAAATGTAATCCAAATATTCTTGTTTTCGCGCTTTCAATATTCAAACCAGTTTTCTGAAGCTATTTTGTAGTCGCTCGTCTCACTTTCTGAAAAAAAAATATTTGGTTGCTGGTCTTTGCATGGCGACTAAACTCATAAAAGATTTTACAATAAGAATTCTGTTCACGCAAAATCCCTATATCCGCTTAAAGTTATGCTCTGCGTAAGCAAATAATCCAGCACGCGAAAACAAACAAATGTAAGAGTTACAATAAGTAACCATATACGTGTCAAGAAATATTTTAGTATCCCGTGCGTATTAAAATTGGAGAACTTTTCCAGCATTCTTGCCGTGATGTAACATTATGTTCCATGCGGGGAGCTTCCGAAAAGAAACGATACCGGGCCTTCTTGTTATTCACATATCTATCAGGGTTCGTGGCCTTTCGTTTTTCATTTCATGTCGGTCTTTAACTTGTGATCTGCACTTAATTATCTCTGCTGGGAATCGAATATGTTGTCTACATTTACAAGAAACATTGAAAATATTTGAATAGACGTGCTAGTAGAAACGTTTTTAGTGGGATAGACCCTTGTATTTAAGTTCTGATTCAATTGTTAAGTCTTCCGAGCCATAAGTGGAGGGTGGGGAGGAGTAGACAATTCCAAGCTTAGAGGGAGAGGGTGTGTTGGTTTTGCACTAGAGCGGGGAAATATCAAAATAATAGTTTCATTAAAATGGTTGAGCGAGAAAAATTAACCAGCGGGATCGGGAATGGATGAGACTGGGTATTTTGCTAATTGAATTTGTCTCCAACTCTGCAAGTAGGAGAAATTCTTGGCGGGTATTAATCACTTTTTCCAACAAACCAGCTGAGAGAAAAATTGGTTCAGTGTCTCGTGTACATAATCCAGCTTAATTCAATCGATATTCGCGTTTCGTGTTTCTTCAAGTTCCAACCAAGTAACTTTTACCAGGGTCTCCCTCCATTAACTCAGCTTTCACGGAGTGATCCTTGTTTTCATCTAGGGAGACAGTTCGTTACTGCATACATGAACTCGTATTCAGTTATTTTCAAATTGACAAATGTCTCCTTTGCTCGTGCGGGTTTTTATTTTTGGACATTTATGTGCAATGTAAAGAAAATATGAATAAAAAGATGCATGCTTAGTTCGGCAAGCGTGTCGTAAACAAGCCACATTTAGGCAAATTTAGGACAAAAGCGCTTTCTTAGAATTGTTTTGCCTTTTGAAATAACTTAGACCAAGTAATATTGTTTTGGCGGCGGCCTTTTTGATTCGTTCCCGCTGCTTGACTTCTGTGACCGCGGAATTTTCATTTTATCTTTCGTACAAGAAAACAAACAAGTGTAATTTTTTTCCTATTTTGGACACTGACATATGTCCATGCAGAAATTACATCATGTACATTAAAAACTTAATTAGTAATTTCATACTGTAGAAAAAAAAAACTGCTTCAGGCTGTATTTTTAAAGACACGATACACATCTTTGTGGTTGTACGGTTGAATTGAGGGCTCTTGCAATTATCTACAATACTTTCGTGTTTGTCAGCAATAGCGGAAAAAAGGACGCTATTTTTGGGCGATGCTCTTAAAAGCCATCGACTTTAAGAGTATAAACAAACTTGTGTTTAATCGGCTTTTATACCTCCATAGTACTTCGAGGAGGTACAAAGCGATTTATTTCTTCGCAGATCGATTCCAGAAGTAGTGTAATAAAAACACGAGTGTTGTTGATCAACAAAATAAATTATTCAATACACATCATTGTTTCTGTGAAGGACACATGGATTCTGTGAATCTGAAATTATTTGAACGTGACTTTGATATCTTTCTGTGTGTTCGCAAATTAAAGTAAGTCGTCGACACATGCCTTTGTGTATAAGCACTTGTAGACAGTTTGTTAAAATCATGAATAGTTAATATCCAAAATGCATGTTATGTGGCCAGCGAGAAGCCTCTGAGGTCAATTCCATTTTTGTAACGGTTTTCTTAGCGCTCATCTGGTAAAAAGGTTGTTGCATTTCAGTTTTCACCTTCTCCACTTTGGAAGCTTATGTTTATAAAGTTTGATGCAGACAAGCAAGGGTCACATATCAGCGTTAAGAAGCTATATCTTCCTCTCTCCCCCCCTCCCCCCCGCTTTCCACCTACCGAAACCGGCGTATAGGAAGTGTATATAAACAACCTTTTTTTTAGAGGAGAGGAGACTAGGGAAGGAAGGCAAATCTTAAACACGGCACAGTGCCTGAAAGTAAGAATCATAAGCTTGCGTCCCTGCAGTTCCTTAAATTTGCCCAGATTGTGAGTCTCGCGAAGTCAATTTATTTTCCTCGGTGGCATCTGTCGGCATGCTGTGAAAAAAATGCAGAAGTATAATAATTTATAATTTCAATTAATAAGTGAATAAAGAATCTATTATTCTGAATAACAGTGTTTCTTTGTCATCTCCTAAGCTGAAAGGGATTTATTTGGTTTCGATTTCTTATCCGCTTTATATAGCTCTTCTTCTGACATTTACCCCTCCCCTGCAAAGTAAAATCTTCTTTCAGGCCGGGCGTTTGCACAAAATGGCGGGAAATCGGTCCCGTAAAAACAAATCGAGGTCTTCGCGGCCATTGTTGATCTAAAAGCCCCTTTACCAAATCCGATGTATAAAACTATTTTCTTTTCAAACAAGAGGAATGGTTTGTGTATTGATACGCGAGTTTCTATCTTGTAACAAATCTCGGCTACATATTTCAATACCTCTCAGAGCTAGAGTTCATTGAACCCCCAGCAAGAGTTACGACAGTTTAAAAAGCGATTAGGTTGAGTGAAAACATTTTAGTACACTTGTGGAAGCGGCGTTTTGTTTACACAGGCCGTTGGGTACACATTCTGGGCAGAATACTTTATACATCAAAATTGTGTTTTTAAAACTGTTAAAATATAGTTTATGACAAGTTTTGTTGCTGTTTCGCCTGTGTGTGGCCATTTTCAGGGCACATCCAAATACCTATTAATTGCCGTAAAATTTTTCAGATAACTACACCGAATTAATGGTTTTAGGAAGGTCAGTCAAGGTTACCTTGAGGTTTACTGATTTCTTTTTCGCTTTTGAATGCAAAAGTTTTCTTGAAATCCAGAAAATGAATCAAGAACATTGCATACGAGCAAGTTTTCCTTGCCAATTTGTGTACACGGCGCTTAATTTTTGGCAGTTATTTTCTTTGGTGAAAAAAACTGTCTGGCCAGCTTTTCATGTTCTAACATTGAAGGACTGAAAACTTGTCAGGCAAGAAGACAAAGAAAACACGCCGTGTTTTGCTGTCTAAAGCGATCGCTTCAAGCAAATAAAACTTGTCATATTTATCAAGAAGAACTTGTCCACACGAGTACACGAACTTTGTCACTGACGGAAAATTTGTTTAGTGCATCACACTATTTCAGACTTGTAAATTGATTTCGACAAGATCAGACGAAACTTGCCTTCGGGCCTTCTAGTTAAAAAAAGTAATAAATCCTTATTTTAACTATATCTACAATAAAATAAACGAATGCTGCGTTATTTGATTTCCAGTTAAATGGATAATGCTAATTTTTTTTATTGGTGGTGAAAAAAAATTTGCAACTGTCATGGTCTGAATAAAACAAGCGTGCCTCGTTTTGCCGAGTTTCCTTGCTGTCCGAAGTGCGTCTTTGTCAGTTTGGTTATATAAGTTCAAGAGGATGTCTTGATGAATAAAACTCTCGATAATGTAGTTAATTGAAAAGAGATTGAAGTGTGTTTTTAAAAAAAGGAAAGATAACCAATGCTTCGGCGAGAATGTTTCTCTATATATAATACAAACCGCAGTATACTTGAAGTGCGGTTTGGAAACCTCCCCTCCCCAATAAAGAAACTAGCTAGCGAATTACTCCTGGTAAATAGAGCATAGAAATTGTCTTCTGCCGATACGATATAAATAGAAGGACAAGAACACTCTTCAATGTAAAGAAGTTATGACGTGATCAGAAAATTATTTGTTATGGATAATCTCCCAACACCTGCCTTGTGTGAAAGTTTTTAAAAAGCACTTAGTTCATGTTAATCAACCAACTATGGTTTAGTCCATTAGTCGCCAGACATGTTTCTGTCTGAAATACGATTATTTTTTATTCTTCCAGTCCTGTGGTGAAATTTGACCACGAGTTCGCATTAAACGGCTTTTCAAGGACGAGTTGACAAATGAAACGCATTGTCTCAATTTTTTTTCTTTCTCTCCTTTGAATGAATGGTTCGGATGCGGTGAGGATCTCGAATAATTTGACGGCTTTGGCGATCAAATCAATGCAAGCTTCCATAGACAATAAAATTATTAAAAAAAAAACCCCTTAGCATCCATTACTCTCCGAGTTTCATTTTAAAAAATTTTGAACGAGCCAGCTGCTTCGCTCAATATCAGTCGACAAGTGTATTTTTTTTTATTTTTGATTTTTTATAGCCTCTTTGTATATACAGTATACTTTTGAAATCGGCGTGTCAACTCAGCGAACAGAACCCAGTTCTTAGTCCGTGGAGAATCTATTTAACCTCGGACAATTATCGAGAGAAGAAAATTATTAAATTACAGTCCAACATCCAAATTTTCCTCGGAATGAAAAGCACGAGGTTTTTAATTCTTGCCGGATTATTTTTTTAAGTGAACGAGTTCCTTTGGCATGAGTCCTCGCTACAACGCGCGCCTGCATCAAGCTCGTTCTCGAATTTCGTCGCGAGAGCATAAATTGTGAAGAAATCGAAAGAAACGAGAATTTACGGGTCTTGTTTTTTTTTAAAAAAAAAATTTGATTTTTTTAATTCCTTTTTTTTTTGGTAAGGAAACGACCTTTTGTTCTTAATTCTTTCAGCAACAAGTGCTTCACGTATATAAAGGTGGCACCAGGCCAAACAAAGGGTCCGGCTTACGCACATTCTACGCGAAAGGAGCAGATTTATCTGTTTTGGTCTTCAAAAGTACGTCATCCTACGGCATCATAAACCAAAATACTACAGTATAAATGTTACTTTTGGCTTCAGTAAACACGAGAGTATTTTCTTTACGGCTACCCGCGCACACGTGTAAATCACCAGCTCGCGACAATGTAAATCATGTCAAAAAATTTTTCATTGTCGAAATCCGATTTTTTTTGTTTTGAATTTTATTTTGTCTTTTCAACTTTTTTTTAATTAAACCAGCGACATTACAACCCAAACGTGGTAAAGCATAAGTTATCAGCTGCCTGCAGGAGATTCCGGTGGCTCCCAATTTTTTTCTGCGGCGTTTTAGAAGAATTTTACAAGACCTGAAGCGGCCACTTCGCGTATTTAACCGATAACCCCTATTTTCGTGACCAGTTGGCAATACTGGTAACTTAAAACGTACATAAATCCCATCTTGGATGAATGTGTTTTGTTTGAATTGGCCTTTCCCCAAAAGGACAAACTGACGTAAATATTTTGTTAAAGCTCACGCGATAGGATGATTTAAGCGCCGAACCGTTGCCCCGAAAAAGATATTTGCTTTTCGCGTAAAATTTTCAGGCTTTCAGCCATTGTTATTGTACCGTGATGCTGAGCGGCATTATTCGCGCCAATTTTCTCGGTATTTTTTCGCGGGAAAGGCCATTCATGGTCTAAAGTCACGTGCCCACGGTTGTCATTTGATCCAATCACCGCGCTTACATGTGAAATGTTTGCCATTCAACTCCATTTCATTGTTCTCAGCTCGACCAATCACGAGGCGTCTCGCTACTCTGTTGTTGTTGTCAAAATGCAAAATAGCTCGTATTTTTGAGACCTCGTGGAAAAGCTGGAAAAAAATTTTTCGTTGCGTCCCACCCACCACGTCGTAGTTGTGTTACAATTCGTTGTATTTTGAGCGTTTTTCCTTAACCACTGTTGATGCGAGAATATGCCAGAGTCTACCATAGATAGCAGGGAGGTTTTGGAGTCTGTTGAAGCCGGCGGTCGCCGTAAAAAAGCAAGATTTCCGAACCAGTGGAGTTCGGCTACAACACCACACCAGCGAACTCTGGAGCTCGAAGGAGTTATCGAGGTTTTGCGCGAGTATGATTCCATCGAAGGCAACGATATTAACTGCTCCATTTGTGGTAAGCACATTTTTTTTCCCGTTGTGTTTTTACTGTTGTTTTTTTGGGGCCGTAAACGGAGTAAATCGCACTTTCGCCGCCGCTAAATAAAATCTTCATTCAAATGCGACTGCGGTGTTTACATGTGTAGCCAACGATAATTCCGAATTTTTTTACGTTCTTCGCTTAAAGCAAGCTTTATTTACGCCAGCCTAGTAGCTTGTGCACATCATCGGATTTTTGTGGTATTTTTCTTTCTTTTAGTGAGAAATTGTAATTTTAAGAATTTTTTTTCAATTTTTACTACGCGCCGTACTAATTATTTAGCTGGGCAAACAAATGACCTGGAGTTATGAGGATTTTGTGTCGAGACCTGTATTTTAGGAAATGTTTCAAAGAAAATGTAATTTTGTTGCTCGAAGATTGTTTAAAAAGATGTTTAACTATGATCTGAGATGGTTTTTTGGGCATTTATTATCTTGAAGACGTGTGACAATTTTCGTACAAATTTTGTAGCAATTTCACGGTTCGTGTCATGTGAGACGCCTCGTGTTTCGCTTTCAAATGACTCATCCCGGAACTTTTTTCTTATTGGGTTATAATTTTCCGCTTTCCGAGCATCAAACCGATTTCAAACCACGCATTAATCAAACCGAGAGCCCTGTACGATTTGTTTTAACTGCTTTCTTACCCTTTATATTATTATTTATTATTTTTCCATATTTTATTTTATTTCAAAATCGTCGACAAGTTAATATCGTAGTAGGAAGGTACGAGGAAATTTGTCTGATCGCGCCGGCCGTTTTTCTTATTTTCTTTGCAGGAAAGTTATATAAAAGCAAAGTCTGCTTCACGAAGCATTTGTGGGAACATAGTGTATACTGGGATTTATTCGACGCGCTGAAAAACCAGGAGCGTGTCTTGTCGATCCAGGCTGCAATTATCCTATCGCAGCCATATCTGGAATTTTTGCTCGTCACATCGCCGACCTCGACGGAAAAGAAGAAAGATGATCCAAAACCGAATAGTATTCACCGTAAAAACTCGACGACAAGAAAAAGGCAAAGAGAGTCGTCCACATGTTCCATAGACTTCTAAAATTTTCTTAAATATATTTTTTTCATATTATTATGTATATGGTGTGCATACGCTCACACATTTGTTTATATCACTTGTGAAAGTGCCTTGAATTTATAAATATCTATAAATATATAAGAAGAGAAAAGTTAAAAGGTGTAAATGATTTGTATTTTGTTGTGGGAAAAAGATTTAACTCTTGTATCATATACCCACATTGTAAATGATGTTTGTATTTCATTTATTTCCAAAGTGACAAAGCTCGGTAACTCGAGATTAAAAATGAATCTATTCAGAGGTTGTTAAATGCCAATAAAGTTCATTGAATCAAGCTTGTACTACAGAATCTTTGTGGTAACTTTTAACGATGTTTTGACTGTGTCAAACATGGCATAGGGTGTTCGGTTCCTTCGAGAATAACTGTGGAATTTCTGCCGGAAAATGAGGGCTTTTACCGGTAGAACGTGTTACCAAAAAAATTCCTTTCTCCTTAGTCAATGCTAATTTTTTGTGGCTTTTTACGTGCAAGAGGCTCTTTCGCAAAGTACACTTACCAAAGGATTTGGAGCTGTGCTATGTTTACAATCTTATCCCGTGGGAATACGTCTTAAGTATTTGGAATGTGAAAAATGTTTCCTAAGGTACAAGTTCTGTCAACTTTTTTTCTAGATTCCCTTGGAGGTCATGCAAATAAATCATAACAGAGATATATTAAATCTTGGAACGCAGCATTTCGGTTCTCATTTCATCACGAAAACGTTTCTTTATCGCCTCGGGAGCTGATATATCATACACTATTAGTAATGGTCGATTAAAGCAGTCTACCGGAACTCGAGTTCGCTCGAAACGCGGGAAAAAAATTTTTCCCAGTAAATGGCTACCCGTCGATTCGAAGTCTGTAAACCATTAGTTCCCACCAAGCCAACTGCGATAAACTGCCAGTGTGTTTTGTTTACGCGTTTTGCCCTTGCTTTCTGCGAGCATTCACAACAGCCATATTAAACGAAGCTCGCCTGTATTATGCAAATGACCCGGGATAAAAGTTGCATACCACCGGTTGCACTTTTGTTTTTTCAATGTTGAAAAGGTATTGGAATAGCTTTCTGCTTCATTGCGCGAAAGCCTGTTTGATGATACTACTGATATCGCTGGAGTGCGTGTTGAGAAAGAGATAACACAAGAGGATAGTCTGAATTTTTGGGGTTATTTTTCATTCGAGATTTGCCTCGGTCTTTTCATACACGCACACAACACAAAAACTCCCAGGCCTTTCTTGACGACACCGGAAATGATTGACTACCTTGGTTCCTTTTGATGTGATTGACTACATGCAGAGCTATTATATGCCTTCTGATCCGCGCGGAATCGAGTTTACTTGTTAACTTCTTTTTTTTTGATTGATAATGCTTGTCTACTTTTCGAAGAGGTGATCCTTCAGAGATTGAGCTCTGTTATGACGGATTACACAAAAGAATACCAGTGGTCTAAACACATCAAATAGCAAAATGAGCCAATCAATTTGAGTCTAATCCACTCCGTAAGGTCCTACTCAGGGTTATGGCCTTATCTTTGCCGTCAAGTATGTTTCCTTCCTCACGAGATACATTTCGTCGCTACAATTTTGGTATGACTCGAGTAAATATTATGATTTCCTGTTTCCGGCAGCCAAATTTGTCTCTGGGGGTTATTTTATTTGCTTGTTTTTTCTTTTTTGGTAGCTAGAAATGATTTCACGAGTTCATTTAAAAAAATTCTATAGGAAGGGATTGATTGCGGGTTTAATAGGTCAATTGCTAAAAATGCTTCGGTAAACCTCGGTGTTCGATCTTGGAATGTGTTAAAGCTTGTCTGTTCACTTACACAAGAGGTGTAGAAGTGTGAACAGACGAATTGCAGCTAACATCGCGACGGATCGCCCACCAACATGAACGGCTGGCCAAGGCTATTTTGAAGTTTAATATTTGACATAATTTACGGTATTGACGATAAAATTATTCAAGAGCTTGCACGCAATCGAGTTCGATGGCTTAGTGCTACCCAGGAGTTTGATGTGCGCCACCTCGGTCACCTTTCTTACTTGCAAAAACAAACAAAGTGCAAAATTCATTTATTTCCGATCAAAAACAAGCAAGTCGGTAAATAACAAACCAGACCATGCGTACATAATCCCGCAGACATCTCTTTCAACACTTTAGCGGCGACACAAAGCGAACGGTGAGCAAATATGGAATTGACGGACAGTTCGGAGTTCAAAGGGCTTTCGTCGCGTCACGTGACATCCGTTCCGGCTCCGTGGGGCGCATTGCACCAAAGATATCTGGGAAAAACGAGAAAAATTGAATACTAAAGAAGGTGAAGAGGAGTTTTAAAGCTACATCATGTAACAGTAACCTTCCATGTAAAACATAAGAGTTGATCAAACTTGCTATGACCACATGTACGTCACTCTTGTTTGCCTTACTCGTGGGGGTACGTTAAGGTTACTAATAACCTTTTTGGGGCTGAATTTTGCAAAATTGTAAAAAGCTGCCATGAGATAGCCCACTCTTCTGGTTTTCATTTTTTAAAAAAATTATTTCAGTACGAATTTTTCTAGCAGAGTTATTGCACATTTTGTGTTTTGCATGACTAAAACGTTAATCCCCAAAGGTGTTATAACATGTCAACGCTTCGGACCTCTGGTGAGTTTCACGCGGGAATACATCCAGGGATGCTCGAATTACGTAATTTGTTCACGAAGAGTTTGTGTTTTATTCGTGGTCAACGCAAGGAGAAACGATCATGAAACGATCAGAAAAGCGGAAACGTGAGAGTTCGCCATGGGTTAAAGGAAAGAAAAAGCCCGGGCCTAAGAAAGCGAACAAAGGTCAACAAGTTCAATCAATGAAGCGAAGAAATCTCAGCTCGCTGCCAGAGACAAGGGTTCGTGGTATTTTTGAGACGGCCTTTACCTCGTTGCCTCCTTGCTTTCGAATTCCGCGCGCCCGATTTCGTTATTGGCATTATGACCATGGATAACAAATACATATGATGGCTGCAGATTGAGTAGCGAATAGCTTTTCCCACGAATTTGAGATTGTTTTGTAACAAGCGACATCAGGGGGCTGTATGTGCAATTTTTATTGGTCGGCGGCATGGGCCGCATTCACACCTGCGTTGACAAGGTGTGAAAACTAGTAAAATCTTTTCGGCCCGAAAACTCGAGGTTTATATTTTCATGAATGACCTCTCTTCAAATGAATTAATAGGGTATGTAGATATGTCGGATTTTTAAGAAATTTGGCCGAAATGATCGTGAGATATTGATGCACAAAAGTGTGTCGGGCATTTAGAATATTCGAAATATTTTTCCTGTGACACCTCTTTACGTGACGCGAAACGAAAAATTTCCTATTGGCCAACTTCAGAGCCTATTTTCTCAGAAACCAATAGAAAGATCCAAAATGCCCGACACACTTTGATAGCCTATCGTGTGCTGAGTGATGTAGTGCAGTTTGTTTTGATGTAAGAGAGAACGCAGATGCGGGTAATTCGGCGAAGCGAACATCGATAATTTCAAGTTTGACGGCTCGCGCGCGCTGATCAAAGCGATAAATGCCCAATATTTTTATATATTTGGATTCTACATTTCATAACCTTTCCAAAGATATATAGTTATCCATGGTTTCACCGAAAAAGACGCGCGTACGAAATATTTTCCGAACGGCACCCCAAGAGGTTATCAGTAACCTTAAACAGACAGACATGTCTGGGTTACTCAAACTATCGAAAACGAACGCCGTTTACATTCTGGATTGATTTCTGCGGTTTCCTGCATTCGAGAGCTTCCTGCCTTGGTTTTTAAAGTTTCTTTCGGATTATTTTCCTTTTTTTTCGGGTTCGTTCGTATTCTTTTACTTTTGCATGCAGTGTCATTTAGGGCGGTATCAAAACAGCACTGCCTCGAAGAAGTCATCCGAACCATGTCAAAAAAATAACAAAAAACAGCTGTGTATGATATGTTTATTATGTACTGACGGTCATGTCAAGCATCAGAATACATTCCAGATACCTTAAAAAGACCTAATTAAATTCACATTTCCACTATATTATACATACTAGTTATGTAACGCTTTCGAGTGGTATACTATGGAATATCCCACGAGTCACTTGTATTTTCTCGGTGTACACACGAGCCTTTAGGCGAGTGTGTATACGAAGAAAATACAAGTGACAAGTGGGATATTCCATAGTATACCACGAGAAAGTGTTGTGTAACTATTTTATACCATGCCATAGAAAATACGCTTACTAAATTTCATCGAGAATAAGATCGCAGCGCACGATGGGAAGGTTGGGTTGAATACCGTCGAATATACAACGGCTTTCCTGTATTCTGATTGGCTGTATTTTCTATGGCATGGTATAAAATCCGATAATGCTTCCTTGATAATTTGGATTAAACTTGTAGTCAATTGACTGCATGCGACATAACTTGGAAAGAGTGATGTCATAGATATATAAAATATAAAAAATATATATATGAAATGGAAAAAACACTGGAAACGTGGTGGGCGATTTGACGAAAATGAGGTTAGATTACATAGGTAGCACAGAATAAAGGACGCCGGGTATACATGAAAAACTGCTGAATAAGCAATAGCAAGACGGGAACTAATATTGCAGCGGATCAGGTATCTATCCTCCTATCACGGGAATCCTTACACATTTTGGTGGTAACTATGATAGAATTATGAGGGTGCACTCAGTGATCAACGTAACAAAAAAGCCTTTGAACAACAAAGAAAGGCATAATCCATTCTTAAAGGTGTGAATAAAGGAAGTTAATGGTTTATAGGCGAATTTTTTACAAGTAGACACTGTCGAATTTGAAAACCTCTGCCAGACGTTTTCAAAGTTTTAGATTACTACTGCCATATCCGTCCGTAGCCAAACTACCTTTGAACAATTTTCATGATTAGCGCCAATATCTTAAAATGGAAGTAATTTTTAATTTTTAAAATAGAAGTAATTTTTAACGTTACAGAAGTAACGTTAAAAATATTAAAACACTATTGAAAAATAAATATAAAAATAGTAAAAAAAAGGTCGCTAAAAATTTATAAAAATGCTTTTTTAAAAAGGAACGTTTTAAGTTTATGTTTAAAAACGGACACTGAGGAACTGTTCTTGATGTCAGAATTAAGGCAGCGTATTCCAGGGTGTTTGAGCTGCCACGGAGAAAGATCTTGCGCCGTACGTTTTTAAATTGAAATGCGGAATGTAAAGAAGGTCTTTAGTACAGAGAGCCGTAATAAGAGTTGGACTGCCTGGTCGGCTTGCCTTGGACTAGCCATCAAGCATTTAAGCCCCTGCCTGGCCTGCCTGCTTTCCGCCTGCTACGAAAATACAGCGGGGCTTGGAGGAGAATAGCCTGATACTCAGACGGTCAAGGTCGCTCGCAGAGAGTGCGCTATGGGGACAAGGCTGCTTTCCCTTAAAACATTTTGCAAGTACACTAGCAAAAGGAAAGGGGACTCAGAGGGACAGGGGTATTTGGGATCCTGCGCTATCAGGTAGCGTCCATTACGATTTTCATGTCGTTGTCGAAGATGCAACAATCAACCTTTCTTTTGTAAGTGTACTAAGGAACTTTGCCTTGAATTGAAGTCGGTCAGGATATACGGATTAAATGGATAACGGAAATGAGGCATTAATTATCACTGATTATAGACTACCTTTAGCACGAACAAAATGCTCTTGATTCTTTAATCGCATCAGTATTTTAATCTATAACACCGAAGCTGCAAAAGTTACCGCTATTAAGAAGGATGCAATTTGCGAGGTTAAAAGAAACTTTGTCAGAGCGACCACAAAAGAGCAAAAGGGTAACTCGACCTAACTAGCCGTTCCCGGCCACACACAAAGGAATTTAAAGTCTCCAGTTAGGGGACATCACCCACACACAAACAACTCTGTTACCTCAAGTAAGGGGCATACAAGTGTATCTTGAGTCTTCGTCACGGCCACACAAATAAAATACGTAAAAATAGCTGCTCCAGGCGTTTGGTTAGTTGGGGAGCAGCGCGCGTGAAACTGAACGGGATAAGGGACCGTTCATTTTTTATGAGGAAGGAGGGGCTGGTGGGATTTGAGGGGGGGTCATGCGAAAAAATATGGCTTCAAAGGGGGGGCCAGGCAAAAAAATATGGTCAGTTAGGGGGGGTCACTGAAAATAATTATACTTTTAAGTGTTGTAATAAGGACTTCTGTTATAGTTAAAAATCTTGCCAGAATGCCCAAAATAACATTCCTGAGGTTCTGACAATTCAAATTTTCCCAGGGGAGCATGCCCCCGGACCCCCCTACTTTGTTATGTACCCCTACTTTGATATTAACTCAACCCAACAGCATATCGGTTACAAATGCAGTCAACCCATTCTTTCAAACGGCATACCCAATAAACAGTCAAGGCAATGTCAGCTTTATGGGGGAATGTAGTTTGTCTGTTATTATGACTGAACAACTAATACATCCTTTAGTCATAACGTTTGATAAATTTTAATTTCACTTGATAATTGTTTTTTTTTGGGGGGGGGTCATCGAAAAGAAAATTGAATTTCGAGGGGGGCAGGAAAAATTTCCGATGAAGAAGGGGGGGCCATTATATATAACAGTGACTGACTGTCAAATCCCACCAGCCCCCCCCCCCCCCACCCCATAAAAAATGAACGGTCCCTAAAGCATGAAGAATGGCTAGGGGCCTGGGGTTAGAGAGAGAAAGACTCTAACTAATCCTGGTCTGTTTTTGTTTTTTTCACTCGCCGTTCTGGCCTGGAACAGGCTACGTGAAAACAACTCAAACGTGACCGTGATCCGTAAATTGCCAGCCCAATATGATATTTTTCAGCAATGGGATACCTGTAAGCGCAATCGAGTCGTTTTTACGACTACACAGAATGCACGAAAAACGAAGTAATAGGTGGTTTTCACTGTCACGCGGCGAAAAAATAAAATCCAAAACTATTGAGTCAAAAAATCAAGAACATAACATGTTGTACAAAACTACTATATAAACTCCTTGTCCAAGTCTCAGGTCTGTGCGTTATTCCGTACTCGAGTTATTCGTCAAAATGTTTCACGTGAACTTGGAGAGCACAGTATGGAAACGACGTGTTGGAGTCCAAGTGTTTGGACTCCAAAATGGCCGCCGGAAATCAATGAAAACATCTGGCAGTTCACCCTCATGAACAAATAAAAATTCACATAAACACTTCCCGCAAAACCTCAACTGTCCAGATTGTTTAAAATCGCAGGAAAATGTATTTTTTTTAAAGAAAACATGACAGCCTTCATGGCCATTTTTGATCTCGTGTGGTGTGAAACTCCGAAACTCAAAATGCTCTATCTCAAAGACGGCAAATGCTATCGAAAAAAACCTCCAACATTATATATATTAAGGATGTCTAATAGCCAGTGAAGGATAAAAACTCAGGGGTCTTGCGGTTTTTGGTTTTAGAATTTTGATGACGTCACGTGAAAACCAAGAATTTCTGACTATCAAATTTTGATTATATAATGCGCCCTCACTCCTCCTCAGTGTTGCCTTGATCACTGGCAGCTGGGAGGCTGGAAAGAGGTGAAAGAAAGTGCGTTGGGAACGCTTCCGCTCCTGAGAAGAGATGCTCCCGCCTTTTTCCTCTCCCCACTGTCCCTCGCGCACACTCGTTCTTCCCTTCCCCGGAGAGTCCCTGTGGAGGAGAGAATTTCGCGGTCCGATTGTTCAACCAGCTGTTTTATGGCCGCCACAGACATCAGTTTTCAAAATTCCCTGACTTTTCCCTGATAAAAATCAAAATTCCCTGACCAAAAATATGCAAAATGTCAGATTGCAGCATTCAGCCTTCATTTCAACGAGAAAAAACATCGCTGAGATCAGACTGACCTGAAATATTTCTTTCATCCTTCAACGGTATTACATCAGCAGTGGCATAACTTTCTCTGATTTTTCTTCAATATGTTTACTTTCCCTAACGCAAAACAAAATTCCTTGACTTTTCCCTGACTTTGAAGAATTTTATTTTTCCCTGACCATTTCCTGACCTGTGGCAACCCTGTGTTTTCCATGTGGTGTATGTAGGGCATTATCAAGGAGGGGGTTTCTTTAATTTATAGCAGAATTTTACAGTATCACATGTAACTGTAAACAATGTCAAAAATCAAAATACTCAGTGTCTTCTTTTCGTTTTATTTATTCACACTTTGTTGAAAATATATAAAGGTAAAATTATCAAAATATATTTATCTGTGTTGTCAAATATACACTTTGCTGTGATTTTCGATAAGAATAACAAATATGGATATTTTTAACCATTCAAGCAGAGAATAATATTTGTAATTTCCTTGACTGCTTTACGACCAGTGGTAAAAATGTATAAGGCTGTGAATGGGTTTGTCCAGGGCCCATTTGTTTGGAAGCTGATAAGTTCAACCCATCTAGCTTTGAACAAGTGGGACCCTGATAAAATGGAAGTTACGGAGATTGTGTGGTTCCAGAAAATATCCATACCCTCCCCGCGGAAGACTATTGGAAATACCAAGGGGGAGGGTCTTAAAGACCAAAAGTTTAAGGGAAAGTGTGAACCTAAACTGGAATTTCCAGAAGGGAAGAGGGATGCAAAATGGGGGAGAGTATAGATATTTTCTGCATATCATACAAGAAAATAGTCAAATGAAAATTCAGTTGTTTCTTACCTATAAATTAAAGGGGGTAGTTGAGAACGATTTTGATGGTGATATGAAAAAGAGTTCCTAATGCACCTATCAATGTTAAGCCGCTGGGGGAGGGGGGGAGGCCAGGCATAGGCGGGGGATTTGACAGCAATTGTTTGCCCGTAGTGGGGACTTTTGACCGTTTTAATGGTCTTGCTTACAACATTTTATTGAAGTTTAGTGACTCTTTTGAACATCCACACATGCCCTGGGGTCGGGCATTTGATCAGAAAATCTCAGCTAAGTTCAAATGCCCGGCCTATGCCCCCCCCCCCCCAGCAGCTTAACAATGATACGTGAGCTTAACAATGATACGTGCATAAGTACTTAAGTATGAAAAAAGCAATTTCAGCAATTTTGGGACATAATTTATTCTGGTATTTTTGGGGAGTACGTCGTGGTGTAAGATTTGTTTATGAAAATAAAGTAGAAAAATAAAAAATATCCAGACCCCTCCCATGGAAGGTTTTTTTGGTTTGAATCCCTCACCCTTTTGGAAATTCCAGTTAAGCCCCATACAATGTAGTTCCTTTAAAAAGTTTAGATTCTGAGACCCATCCTCGAAATTTCCAATGACCTTCCACTGGGTGGGTATGGATATTTTCTGGAACTGCACATTAATTTAATCATATGGCGGGGGTGTTAAGAAACAGCTTTTTTCTTACAAATTCTTCCCCAGCGCTTGTTTTTTTCTTCAGTACTCCCTGGGGAGGCTATCAGGACACACGGCAATGATATGAAATACAAAACATGCATAATTTACAGTCATCTGCTATCTGAGGGATTTTTGTGACTAAGATGCATGGGTATTTTATAACACACTTTTCATTTCATATAATGTGAAGCTTCCGTTTAGTTTTTAGTATTGATATCCATATATCCCTTCCTCATTTTTTGCTTCTTGCTCTCCTTTTAAGTTCACCACTCAAAGCTAAACTTGTTCTTGCCTTCATCCAGTTAGCACTTGATTTCCGTCTTCCCTGGCGACTTGGTGGTGTGACACTGCTACGACTGCTTTGAGGTCTGGTTAGGTGTTCTGCGGGACAGAAAACACATTTGAGTCTTTCTAAATTGGCCACTCTCAGGCTGGCAACAAAATTAATTGGCTGTTGTAAAAAGGAAGAAATATTGGGCTCTGGATAGAGCAGTCCTCGTTTAAACCCTGGGTAGGGTCATATTTTGTGTTGTGTTCTTGGGCATGACACTCGACTTCATCCGAAGTGTATACATGTAAATGGGTATCAGCAAAATTATGCTGGGGGTTAACTCTGCAATGGCCTAGCATCTTATCCAGGGGAATAGAGATACTCCTAGTCACTCAAAACTGCAGAAGGTTCTCAGTGACATGCAAACTCTAAAATTCAATCCTCAACCAACGGTTAATGCTTTTTTGCCGCCATCAATCATCTTAGCGGACCTCTCAGTGAACAGAACTTTACTTCAACTGGGTCAAAAGGTCATGTCCGTCAGTTGTGATTGGCAGATTGCAATCCATTTTGTTTGTTTCTGTTTTTCATGGTTCATTTGCGTCGCCATAATTATGATTAATGGCAGAGAAAAACGCAATCATTAGTTGTATTTTGAATTTCAGAGTTTGCATATCACTGAAATTTGCAATAATAAAAATGAGACACAGGTACTTACGCAGAAATGATGATGTTATCGTCTTGATGTCATTCAGTAATGGTGTGTATGTTGATGCATCTTCTCCTTCTTTTTCTTGACAGTAGAAAAGAAATAAAATATTAGGAAACCAGAAATTGATTACTATTATCACGCACTTGCCTGAATTGATTTTATGCTTCTATCAGCCAATCACTGGACAGATGAGAATGGCCATATGGCGGAAGTCATGATATCACAAAAACGAATTTTCTGAACTGATAGTAGCCTCCTAGCAGACTCACACTTTGGCTTCCGTCCCAGCCATCTCCTTCCCAAACATGAGCCTGCTCACAGGCCCAGGGGGAGAGGGCACTCCCATATTTGAGCTTTGCTGTGAAGGGTATGGTTTTCAAGCAGTTTAGTCTGGGATAGGGTATAAAAATCAGAGAGTTTTGGTTAAGAGAAGGGTATCATTTGCCGGGAAATTGATTGGTGGTATGACAAATTAAGTCCAGAATAGGAATAGAAACTCGGAAGAGAAAAAGGCTTTCCTAAATGTAAATATATTCATTGCAGCATCGATGTTGACAGATGGTTTTCCATTAAAACACTGAAAGCGAAACAGTTTTAAAAAAAGCAAGTCTGGGATAGTGTAGGGACTTTTGGTGTCTAGTCTAGTATAGGGTTGCAACATAAGCTGAACATGGTCTGGTATAGGGTAATGATTTCAAAGTCCCAGTGGCACACCCCCACCCAAAAATATACAGGGTCCCCCCCCCGGCTCACAGGCTTATTGATAGGCAGGTGCCCAGGGTAACCTAATTCTGGCAAATGTTCACTTGCCAAAACTGATTTTTTTTTCCACTTAATTCTTCACCAGTTTGGCTGTATCTAGCTACAACCCTGGCTAAATTACTCCATCCATCCAATTCTACCCTGCTTGCATTACTCCATTTTAGACCACTGCAACAGTCCTTTTACAGGTCATCCATTGTCTTCCAAATACTTAAGTACCTATTTCTTGCAGGCTCCCCTTCAAAAGCTTCTACGTAGTCAGTGCAGGTGGTGGTTTTAGGAGAGGTGCAGAGGGGACCTGCGGGCCACCCGTCTCTTACTGAAAATTTTAATCCCCCCTCTTTATGGGGTTCAATTTCACTGTACGCTCTCCCTTCTTCAAGTAAGAAAGGGCCAAACTTCACTTTGGCAACCCCCCAACCGCCCACCCCAAAACCCTTGAGTACCTCTGGAACTGCCACTGCATTGCAGGTTTTTTCTTTGTGTAAGGGGGGCAGAGGAACAAGAGCCCAGGGGAATATGGGTGGGAGAGATATGGGAGGCAAGAGAAGAGAGGGCAGGTAATGGGATTCCCAAAGTGGCGGGAACCAGGAGAAATTGAATTTTTTTTGCAATATTGCATGATATTTTGCAGTAGAAAAGCACCAAGAAAGTGTGAGCCACTAAGTAAAGCCGGCGACACACTTGCGGCGATCGGCGAAAATCGCCAAGTGTGCGATTTTCGCCAATCACCACGGCCGGCATATAAAATCGCCATTAACTGGCATGTCAGATATCGGCGATTTTATTCACCGGTCGCTCTCGATCAAATTTGCCGCGTTCGGCGAATAAAATTGTCTAGTGTGTCGCTGGCTGAAGGGATGTGACCAGAAGTAAAAGGTACAGGAAGCGGGAACTTCAGATGCCCCTGTTCTGCCCCTACCCCCCCCCCCCAATTTGCTATGCAGCACAGGTCAATCCAATCCCAGCTGTTTTTTTTTTCATCTCTCTATAGAAGTAAATATTTGCATGAAGAACACCTTATTCTAACAATTCCCTTGAAACAGCTTGGATAATTTGGGACTTTGTTACGTTTTCTTCTTCATTTCTTGTCATATTCTAAGTTGGCTGCCATGTTTATAGAGGTACATTTTAGGGTGACATATAGATTTGTATACGTAATTGGACTACATGCCATCCAATTTGGAAATAATTTGATGAAAAAAATTCTGAGGGCAGCCAAAATTGGACGAGGCCGTAGGCCGAGTCCAATTTGGCTGTCAGAGGAATTTTTTGAATCTAATTATTTCCAAATTGGACAAGCATGTAGTCCGGTTACATATTAATTATATAGCTTGTAGTCAGTCAATCCAGCGTAAACAATAAACTTATGTCCAGAACGGGAAAAGAATTCAACAATAGTAGGCATAACACAGCACATGCAACTCACTCAAAGCATTGTCTTAACAAATAAAACTTAAACAAAACAGTGCAATTTTATTCACCTGAGTTTGCGAAGCTTGCTACAAAGTGAGTGAAAACACTGCATCAATCAATGAAAGTCGTACACAAAATGTCCGAAGAGACATACTCCTTTCCACTATCTCGTTCGTACTTCATCGCCGTCTTTTCTTTTCGAATTTCAGCAAAAAACGACAAAGAATTGCATCTAGCTCATGGCGATGAAAATCTGACAGATTTCTTGCTTCGCTTCGCTGCACTTACGTTCACCCAAGTTTTGTACTATTGCAGGTGGTTTGCTCTTGGTTTTTACTTCATAGTGTAGCTAGCTCCTCTTCTGACAACGTAGAAAATTTCTCTTTGTTGTTATTATTGCTGAAAAGCTCAAAAAGAATGGAAAAACGTAGCAAACTTGCCTTAGAAAATTCCGCCATTGTTGACTAACAATGCGACAAGTTTACAGGGCTGACGCTATGCTTTGTGCTAATTGGCTAATATCCGTCACATGTTGTTTTTTCTTTGATTTGATTGGCTGAGACAAAAGTGTCCAATTTTTCTTAAATTGGACAGTTTGTGCATTTTACCTGAAAGTCCTAATTGAAACTATCCAAATTTAATCCCAAATAGCCGATTCCCTCTATAGCGCGCGCCTGCAGGGAATCACGGTAGTTGTATTCATCAAACCATGCGCGAGACTCAGCAGCGTGCATCGTTGCTGAGTCTCGCGCATGGTTTGATGAATACAACTACCGTGATTCCCTGCAGGCGCGCGCTATAGAGGGAATCGGGTATTGGACAGTTCTCAGAAATTAAGGAAAAATAGCTGCGCTGACAATATAGGATTTACTGACAGCTATATAATTAAGTTGCTGCAAGTTCACACAAGACTTAAATTTCTATTTTTAGCCCCATACCTGATTATGCATCCTATTTCTCTCTTACTGTGAGGTAGTGAAGTCATGAACTCATAAGACTCACAAAATTGTATGCATAATGAGTATGGGGCTATACGGAAAGTTTACCAGAACTCATAAGTTTAGTTCGGCCACCCTTTCTAGACTTTCTAACTATACTTAATTCTTACGGCAAGTACACTTTACATTCTGTGTTGTCTGTGCCTCGAGAACATTTTCACCCTACCACTTTGAACAACATTAGTGTCAGCGTTAAAATTTTGTACAAGAAAATAATGAGTCAAAAGGTAAACAATGCAGTATTAAACTCACTGTCAACTTTGATGAGAATGAACGAGTGTCGCGCTTTCAAAAGTTCCGTAGCATATTCACCCTTGTGTTCCAGAAGATTTTTAAGATTGCCCGATTCATCTGACAAGTCAATTATTTCTGCAAAACAAATACATTTGCAACAGTTAGCACCGAGCAAACAGCTTGACAAGAAAACATGACACAAAGATCAACAAACCGGTAGCGAACATGAATGAACAAACAAAACTCTATATAACCCTCTCTGTCGCGCCGACATCTCTTCTTGATGTCCTCTAGAAGGACCTTTGTCATACAGTTTGGGTTAAAAAGAGCTTCTTGACAATCTAAACAGGAGAGGAAAAGACGGTGTCATAAAATAATTTACGTTGAAGTTGTGCGTGATAAATGACTAAAATGACAAAACATTACACAAGTCACGAAGTGAAATTCATCTATTAACTCGTTTTGCAGTGATTCAAATAAATCAAATCACGCCTACAAATGAAATGCTTACCTCCAAATCTTACGGTTATAAACATGTTCCTTTTGTAATCGATCTCAAATAAGTGAAGCCAAAATAAAGTTCCTCTTCTTCATCTATTATGTCAGCCGCTGAATTGTGCTGGAATGTTGTTAACTGTCTTTGTCGTTCAAGCGAACAATAATTACGTTTTTGTTTGCTAATTACTCTGCCATGGAGACTGTGTTAATTAATCCACACAAACACACACACAAGCAAGTCGTTTTGACCCCTTTCTATCTTTTTGCCGAAAAATATTGTTCTTGGACAAAAGTTCCCTCACCAAAGCGAGGCCTGACAGATCACTTGCACACCGCTGTCACCTTGAAAGAAAAGAAATAATTTCGTGAAAAGCCGAAAAAGCCGAAAAAATCAGCAGAAAAAAAGAGACCAACCGAAAAGGTGTTCGAGTAAATCATTCAGAAAATAAGGAACCGAAGCGTTGTGTGACCATCGAAGAACGCAAGCAAGAACCGGAAATGACGAAAGTTAAAAAAAGTCGGAAATTTTGATCACGTATCCACGCTTGACTGAACAACTTTTCAGTGACTAAGTGCTAATATATTTCTCTTTACAAAAAATCAGAACATTTTATATTAACCAAATAAAATATAATTTTAAAAAAATCGGCCACATTTTTCCAAAAGGTCTACAAAGACCACTGCAGGCCATCGAATGACGTCACAAAATGTTCAAAGGCAAAGTTTTGGACATTTTATGGCGCATTTGTGTGGTGAAGACCATGGAAAGGTGTTGTCGATAACATCGAGACAATAACGGCAAATTGAGGGGGGAGGTATAGAATAGGGAGGAGGGAGAAATGGCCAAAAAAATAGGGAGGAGGGAGAAATTGGCACAAAAAGTAGGGAGGAGGGAGAAATTAGCGCAAAAAAAGTAGGGAGGAGGGAGATTTACTCTCCTGTCCCTCCCCCCTCCAAATTGAGGGAACTTTGCTAGACTTACTCACCTCCTCTATTTTTCAAAGCAAAAGAACGTGAAAGAAACTGTTCTCTCGCGATTCTTTTTCCGCGTTCAACGATCGAAGGCTGAAAATGCGAGGAAATAGAGAGTAATGAACGGCCAACGAAATCTCATGCACGCCTGACAGCGTGTTAAAGATCACTTTTTCGTCCTTTTTGCCTTTTTTTCTCAAGTTTTCCGAAAGTCGCCTAGTGTTTCGTCATAGGTTACGTCATTTTCACGGTCTATACTCTCAGGGATCCATCATACCCCCGACCAATGAGCGCGTGAGAATTCTCTCATACCAACTACCATAGCTCCCTAGGAGATGGTGTATCTTGACAATTTATAAACAAGGAAACAAGGCAAATTTTCGCTTTTAAGGTGTTCATCCACCACATTTACATCTCAAAGATGAAATCCTGGCAGATCTAAGGATTTCAGTCGAGCATAAGTTGATAGTCTTTAAAGCAAAGTTAGCCGGTACAACATTAATTATATGACATCTTTATCTTCTGGCTAAAACCAAGTAAGTGCGACCAAGTTCTCCCACAACCATAGTTTAATATGAGGTTCTGCTGAAATTATAACCTTTCGAGCAAAATTGAACTAAGGCCCGGTTCAGACGCCGTACTTTTCATGAGCCGAACTCAATTCGAATTTGGACCGACCCAAATTGACAAAAGTACGCCTCTTGATTCAGACGCCGTACTTTTTGGCCGTTCCTAATACAGTTCCAATAAACCAGTCAAAATACATTATAATAATTTATGAATTAGGATCGGCACATGAAAAGTACGGCGTCTGAATCAAAGTCGTTCCAAAGGCGTTCCAAAGGCGAAATTCTCGGCCAAGCCAGGCGGGAAGAACGGGTGAGCCGTTCCAAATTGAAATAGCAGTTTCGAAGCAGTTCTAATTTGATTCAGACGCCGATCTTTTCATGTACTTAATTCAAGGAATTAGGTTCGGCTCATGAAAAGATCGGCGTCTGAACCGGGCCTAACCCAACTTCTTACAAATTGAAAATCAGTAGTGTGGCGCAATCGCTCTTCTAGCAAGTTAATTAACTAATCAAAGCCCTCGAGAAACAACTGTTTGTAAAAATCGATTTTTTTCGTCATAATCTTAAGAAGTCCTGAAAAATTAGTTTGTCCTTTTTCGTTCCTTCCTTTAAAATAAAGCAAACAGGACTTAAAAGAAAAAATGTTGCATCCTGTTGTTACACGCTTTAGAAGCTTTTAGAGGGACAAGCCACTGACATCACTGCCTACACTCCCCGAAGAGGCATACAGCTGGAAACAGAAAGCATTAATGGTGCCACCGTGTTTACGATTTGTCATTAGAACTGAACTTTCAGACGGAGAGTGTTACCTCAGTGCATATTTTCTTGAGTTCTGAGCTACGCCAACAAGAAACGGCCGGTAAGTAACAGTGTCGATTCAAAGTAGTGGATTATTGGAGAAAGTAGCCGACAACTATGTATACTGTATGGCATTGCGGATTCAAAGGTTGGTCACTTTGGATTCGGATTTCATGCAGGCCCGCCTGCGTACTTGTTTTTATCACCAACAAATTGTAGATGAGCGTATACCGGTACTTGTTCCCCAAAGAATAACTTGCCTATAAAACCGCTGTACGTTACAATTTGCAAAAAAAAGCTAACGCGTCGAGTATGGCTTTCTGGAAATTTAGTTCAGTAGTATATAGAGGCGGAGAAAACACTGTCAACCGAAAGCCAGCGTTTAGAATCTACAATGTCTCTTTCCGCCATTTTTTGACCACTGAGTCCAACACGGTTGAAAATCTGCCAATATGGTTT
Source organism: Oculina patagonica (assembly GCF_052425735.1). NCBI lineage: Eukaryota > Metazoa > Cnidaria > Anthozoa > Scleractinia > Oculinidae > Oculina > Oculina patagonica. The sequence goes on along the minus strand of NC_135765.1, from coordinate 3,935,650 downwards.
CATATGCCAATATGTTTTCATATGCAAGTAAATATAAAGTAAATATAAAGCTGAATTCAACGCAAACCCTAAAAACCGCAAAACCCTAAGCTAACAAGTTTACTTTTTAGTGCACCATTGTCGCACTAAACTTAAAAGCCCGGCTTTATGTAACAACAGTCTTTGTGGAAAACGTCTTTTTAAAAAAAAAAAAAAAAAAAAAAAAATATGTAAGCATCTCGTGATTACCTAGAGAACCTGTCAGAATTGTATATGTCAAAAGTCCCAGAAGACAAGCTCAGGTCCTTATAGAGCCAAAATTCTACTACAGTTCATGTTCTCCATTAAACCCAGGAGCTGGTCGTTCGATTTCAGTCACGTTGTTGTTTATGAGACGACATGTACAGCTAAAAAATGTTTCAAGATGTATAATACACGTACAGGGTCGCTGCCCTCAGTTTATAGTGACGTTTTCGTTACCGTCCTAGCCATGTTTTGCTTGCACTTTCTAGCTAAGTTATGTTCAGGGAATTAAGCCGCCATTTTGAACGTTGAACGTTGACAGTCGAGAGACGTTCAAACTGACGATTCCAGCAAACCAAGGCTATAGAGGTAGCCAATTTATAGGGTCATAAACTGCATCAAAACTGAAATATATTTAGTTCCCAGCCAGTCCCTGAATCGTGGCTGTTGGTGGAATTTCAGGTCACACGCCAGCACAAGAAAATCTTCTGTAAGCACTGATTTAGGAGTTATACCAGGTCAGTATATTATGTTGATGCTGGGTTGAGGCAAAGTAATACAGTGTAGGGCCAGTGTAATCCAGATTTCTCGAGCCCCGATCCGAGGGAAACAAAAATTGGTTACTGTGGTTCGAGCAATCGGAGGTAGAATTGTAGTGTTTTACTGCGTGGAGCAAATCCAAGCGAAACGACTTTTATTAATAGTTCGAGTTATGGTGAGGTTCGAGAAAAAGAGATTCCAATGTGAAATCAGTTATAACTGTAGTGTAGATAGACTCTTTATAATTTTAGCTTCGCCATATTTCACAATAAGTACTTCTAAGAGCATTAGTTTTCACTTTCAAATATCGACAGATTGAGTGCACACAACAACAGTTACTTTAAAAAAATCTATATGAAGAACTATTTAAGCTAGCTAGCTGATGTTTTCGCATTAGTTGGACAGTGAAGAAGCAGAGATTTTAGGAAGCAATACAACATATAATGCAATACTCACCGGAATTCAGTAATTCATTGTACTTCTATTTCAAGGAAACATCCAGGAATCTGATATAATTCGATAGATCTTCTTTTTGTTGTTAGAAAATGTTAGTCATTCATTATTGTCGCTTTTTTAACAAAAATTCTAGAATGCTTTCTGCATGAGAATCAGTTGTAACAAGAATACCATCGAGCCGAATTTTAAACAGGAACTGTTTCGATTGGTGCCCTTGACACCGAAAAGATCGTTTAGAACTTATTAAATGTGATAAATGATCTCAAAGTCCAAACCTGAAACCTAACAAGTGAAACAAAATGTACCAGTATTCTGCAGAAAGTGTATCGTTCTTTTTTCAGTTAAATTGCCCAGTCAGTCTGATGTTCGACAGAGCTCAGATTTATTTGTCGTTAGCTCATAATAAACAGGGAACTCAACACGTACAAGAAAGGCGAACAGGAAAAAGGAAGAACATATAGAAATTTAAATAATGACCCACAACATTTGCACGAGCTTAATCTCTTGCAGCTTGCACTGAACAATTGCGCAAGAGCTGCCTTTACTTAAATCCGTTTAGTCACTGAAGGTGTTTCCTCTGCATTGAAACAAACCTGCAAATGTTTGCCTCAGCTTGCCTCGGAAGGCCTTGATTTGTTAGAGTTTTAGTGCTCCTGCATTCGTAGAAAACTCAACACTGAAACAGCTGCGAGATTATCGACATATACTTGGTATGTGTTTCAATTCTTTCATTTAGCTATTTTATGCGATACATTTATGTTCCCGTTTAACAGAAGCTGACAAAACGGCGAAAGAACTGCCATTTATATTGCAAATTTTGAAGCTGGACAAAACCCTGTAGATATATGTAACTAGTTGAGCGTAGAGAAACGAGAAAGCAAGTACTGGAAGCTGTATTGGGGCGCTCTTATAAACTTAACAAATCAAATCAGGTCCATTTGCAGGCTGCTCGGATTTCCAAGGAAACTACTTATTCAACCTGAACTCGAAGGCTGAAACAATCTTTTTCGCTTGCAGACTTTTTTTTCATTTTCATGAAACAAGAACGGTATTACATACCATATATATTTTTATGTTTTATGTCAAGACTGCACATTGTCAGAACAGTATCCAGCGGACCGACAACTGGGGTATGCTTAAATAATAATGAATTAAATAAATAATTGACACAAAAATTCGGTAAAACTTTATATATATATGATAAGGCCTTAGTTTTTAAGTGTTTTTCTCTCATCAGGAAGTTTCAAAGACCTGAACTACAACATCAATCAGATTTAACTCGGTTGTCGCTGCAGGCTCGGTCGTGAGGGTACCTTTAGCAGTCTGTTGCTTGCATAGACGCCAGTTGTGCTCAGTTTCTTAACAAATCTCTCTTTCACTTTTTGCGGTTAAAGCGTTTTAAGATCTTCCGCAATGTCGACGGGGAATTCCCCACCCCATGTCATATTCAACTTCCCGTCAAGTACCAATGAGTTAATTCAGTAGTTCCCAGACTTCACTACGCCCGAATTACAGCCGTGTTACGAGCCCCGTTCCTTGCCCCACAACGAGAAAAATGATAACTGGACACCCAAAACGACTGGACATCGAACCTTACATTGCATCAGATTTTTAACGGTTTGTCAAAATCAATGCAGACTTAACTCAGCTTTTGTCAACACAAGTTTGTCAGTGAAACATTTAAATTATTGATGACCTTATTCGGTAAAAAAGATCTACTTAGAAACTGGCATGGCTGGACTGAAGGGAGAGAGAAGCAGTTTCTCAGTGACTCCCCACATTTTTGTGTGTGTTTTGGTCATCTCGATTTGCTGGCACTTTTCACGAAGTTAAAACTTCTACAAAAAAATATAATATTAAAAAATCAGAGGTGTTCTCTCCTATCTAAAATTGTCCGTCGGGGAGGTGACCCTACTTATTAATTGGAACAAGACCAAGAAAGGGCTTACCTCACTCTGCTCTCTCCTTTTCAAGCAAGGAAGGGTCCACCTTGCCCTCTCCCCTTTTTTCCTCCTCCTCGCCCCCATTTGAGCAACGTATTGTTTAGTAGCGATAGAAAATGTTTTTACTTAGAGCTGACAACGGATTGCAGAACATAAGAAAAACACCTTCCGCACTTGGTAATGACAACATTTTGTAGTTTAAAAACTGTTATTTGCTGTTGTAATACTTAGTATATTATAACAGCACATAACAGTGTTTTAATGCAAAACAATCAATTCATCTGAGTGGACTTACTGTTCTTCATATGGGAAAAGTAGTGAACATTTTGAAATAGAATTGAACATTTGAACATTAGTAGGCATCCGTCAATCACGGAGGATTATTGAATTGTGCCTTGGGTGTTATGGGTACAGCGCCTCCCCTATTGTGGCCGTGAATTCCGATGCAGGAGCCAGTGGCAGTCCCTGCTGCACTGGGCGCAGATGAAGGTTGAGGCAGATCTCTCCGCCGGTGGCTGAGCCTTCCTTTGGGTTCGTTTCTCCTCAGCTTGCCGCATCAGTTCGGCTTTGAACTCCATGAGCCCCTTTTGCACTCCGCGCTTCCAGGCATCCCTGTCTGCTGCGACTGCCTCCCAGGTTGGTATTGGTGTTGATGCCAAGAGTATGTAGTTTTTTTTTGCAAATGTAATCTTAGTACTGTAAGCGTCGTATTGTAATGTAGCAGCAGTTTTGTAAGTGTTTTTGCTAAATAAAAAAAGTGTCTTTAAAACGCAGCTGGGGTCGTCAAGTCCTGTTGGCCTTTTCTCAGCTGCCAGCTCTCCATATAGAAGATCCTTGGGGGATGCGACCATCCTTCATGCGAGTGACGTGTCCCAACCAACGCATTCGTCTTTGTTTCAGGAGGGTGAACATGGAAGGGAACCCTGCTCTCAAAATCACTGTGCTGTTGGGTACATGGTCTCTCTATGAGATGCCCATGATGCACCTCAGGCAACGCATATGAAATGTGTTGAGTCTTCTTTCCTGGCAACAGCGCTGGGTCTAGATTCGCTGCCATAGAGTAGCGTGCTTACTAGACACGCCATATAAACTTGAGCTTTGGTGTGCTCTGTCAGCTTGGCGTTTTCCAGACACATTTTGTCAGTCTGGAAAGTGTTGTTGCAGCCATTCCAATGCGTCTGTTGAGTTCGGGCTCCAAGGACAGGTTGTCAGAGATTGTAGAGCCCAGATACACGAACTCGTGGACAGCCTCTAGCACGTAGTCCATAATGTTGACGGAGGGCAGTTCATCGACGTCCTTTCCCATCACCTGCGTTTACTTTAGGCTGAAGTGATGGTGAGGCCAAACGCATTGTAGGCTGCGGCAAAGCGATCCAGGAGCTGCTGGAGGTCTTCAGCTGTGTGGGCGGCGAATGCCGCATCGCGTCCGCGAAAAGGAGATCTCTGAGAAGTCTTGACTGTACTTTCGTCTTGGCGCAGAGCCTGGACAGGCTGAACTTTTGAAATAAGAGAAAAATAACACATTTCTGAATATTTTACAAAAGCGTTCAAAGTTGGGCCCATTTATCCCCTCAAAACTGTAGTAAGCTAACTTAAGCTAAGATTGGATTATAACTTGTGTTATTACTCCACACAGATAATGTTATCCATCCTTGGAACCATAGGCTGCGAACAGGGCCCCCAGTGGGGCATAGGTCGAAAAGACAAACGTTTCCTCCGCCCGACCATAGAGCCTCTACACACTTTGGAACTAGAGCTTTCATGTCAGCTGCGCCAAAACTTTGGAACAGTCTGCCAAGTGAAATAAATCACCTTGAGTCCTTATCAGCTTTTGAACATCAAGATTAAAGACCCGTTTTTAGGCGTGCTTTTAACTTGTAGTCTGTAGATTTTAGTTGTTAATTGTTTGTAGATTTTGTACGTATTATCATCATCTTTACTAACTGTATTTTGTTATCTATGTAAAGCGCATTTGATCACTTTTTAAAATTTGCTCTATACATAAATTATCATTATTATTATTATAATTGTCGTTGTTGTTCTTCTTGTTGTTATTCATCTTCTTCTTCTACTTCTTCTTCTTCTTCTTCTTCTTCTTCTTCTTCTTCTTATTGTTATTATTATTATTGTTATTAAGAACATTATTGTTATTATAAAATAAATAATAATAATAATAATAATAATAATAATAATAATAATAATAATAATAATTTAAATAATTCAACAACTTTATTTCACATAATATTTAAAAAAAGGTAACACGTGGATAAAAAGGTTCTAAAAATTAACTATAGCGCAAAACTATTTACAACAAAAGGTTCTATAATACAGTCGTTAATATGAAAAGCAAAATATGTTAAATAGAAAATGAATAAAAGCTGAGAAGCGTTTAAAATTGGAATGAGCGATTTAAAATGCGAAGGAAACATAATGGTTACATCGTGCGTTTGATGTAATCCGGCGCACGCGAGTAGCAATCAATAACAACAGAAAAACTATTTAAACTATTTACAATACACACTTTCTGCAATTTCAACGTCAATGTCAGTGTTTTTAATGTCTCGTCGAGGTCTTCTTCGTGCCCTAGAGCTTCTTAGACAAATGAGTGCAGATCTTAATAATGCAAATGAAATTCGGCTTCTGATCCATGACATGGTTTTTGCATATTGCTCTCCTTTCTTGATGGCAGTCATCTCCGCTAGTCAACCATGGTATCTTATAAAGCATTTCCTTCCCATTCCGGCAGTTGTGGTGAAGACCAAAGGTGTAAATGTTCCATGCTCAATGTTGTTATTATTATTATTATTATTATTATTATTATTATTATTATTATTATTATTATTATTTCGTACTTTGTGCCACTCAGTGACCTCATTAAATTTCGCGCCAAATTGAATGAGGGGTGGGGAACATCTGGGTACTAATAACAAATTGTTATATGGGAGGGTAGGGATGAGTGAGACTTCGACAATTTTCCCACCCTAGGGTGCTATCGCCTGAGTGAGCATTCAAGTGCTTCGTAAAAAATAACCATATTTGGCAGTATCAGGAGCAATAATTGAGATCAGCTGATGGATCTGTGGCACCTGTCTCTATATCAAAAGGTGAATTGTAAAGAACACTCTGACACCAATCCATATAAGGCATAATTTTAAGGAAAGCAAAGCTCTAAAACACACCCACTTTAGGGGAAACTCAACAATAGTGATCTGATGCTCTGATTAATATATGTATGTTATAAGCTAACTATACCTGATTGCAATAAGAAGCTATAAAATTTAAGAAATAGGGGATCTTGTAAAAGCCTGAAAGGGTTTCCTTATCCCCCAAAACAATAATGTAAAATGAAGAGTGATTAAAGTTGGCTTAAAGTTAAAAGTTGATCATTTGTAGCCCAGTGCGGAGAGGAGGATCTCACTCAGGAAATTAAGATAGCTAACGGTGGGTGGCGGATGGAAATAGATGACAATGTGAACAAACTCCTCACGGAAATGAATCAGCCAGGATTTCTTTGTCACTTTTAAAACGAAATATGTTTGTTTTGTCCGCTTTTCAACAAACGCGAAACTCGGTTTCTAAACATACTGTCATACTTTCTCCTTGCAAATGGTCAAGTTTGATTAATTGATTATATCTCTAACCGAAATGTATTCTGTTTTGTATGTAGTTAATTAGGGCTTAGTCATAAAACGATGCTGCTTAAAAAGAGAATTTACGTCTTTACAATTAACGAACGATTTTTGTGAAGTTGCTCAGAAAGCCACCAAAGATCCCTTAAACCAATTTAACGCTGGAAACCATTTAAATACCTTGAAAAGAAGTTGTTCTGGAGAAAAATTGATCGCTTAGTTAAATGGGAACAAAATAATATTTCTAAAATCTTAAAGGGACAATTTCATCACTCCAATGTGTCATCATTAACAGACTACTTGGGCACAATTTCGAAGAAGTACAAGAGCAAGCCGAACAAAACAATGCATTTCAGGAATCCATTAGAAAGCACGAAAGCTAACGATGGCGCAGATCAGAAAATGATCCCAACTTCGACAACATCGCTTGCTGCCAAGGACATATATTTCGCAATTGGTTCGAATTTGTTTAAACTTTTCCAAAAAAAATTCTTGGTGCAGACCTGAAATTCGGCAAGAAAAAATTGCCTGTTGCACTAATTCATGACGTTTTTATTCCATATTTCCTACATAAATTGCATTTTGTGTACAAATGCCCAGGTGACAGCCAGCCAATTGCACCACGGAATATATAATTGTAATCCATTTGGTAAAAATGTTTGACGATAAAATCAACAACGAGTGGGAACTTATGAAACTGGTAAACCGTAAGAAAGAAACCCTGCTTAGTTACACGAAGTGAAAAAGAAAATGACACACAATTCCGGACACAATAACGTCATATTTCTTTCACCTCTGTTTTTTCTATAGTGAAATGTAAAAGAAGGACTTTTGATGGGGGAAATAAATATGTGCCAAACAAACTGACATCTCGGGTAATAATGAATACTCAGCAATTTAAAGGCTCTTATTTGAAGCAAATAAAGGTTGAAATATTGCTTTCTTTCGCTGTTTCCGACGTGTATTTTACGCAATTTTAAAAGCAGTCCGTTGAGGAATTCCCTCGAAGGACTTTTAATATTGCGACAAAAGGTTTTTACATTTCTCTTATATATTTATAGTAAGAACATTTTATTTATTTTATTATTCTTTTAGGCCTTCCGAAAGGATTTCTCGTACACAATTTTTATATGCATTCTTAATGAGAATATCCATTTGTAAATGATATTCAGACATCTGTGTTTTTCTTTCAATCTCTAACTTGATATTATGCGCTTCCAATTAAGCTTTTCGGCATTTACATTTAGTTTTTTCCCTTCAACTACTTGAAAATGCGTTGTTTACATTTCTTTTGGGCTATGAATGGTTATCCATCTACTCTGACAATAAAAACAACTTCTTTTCAGGAAGCTAAGAATCCACAGTCATTAAACATTTTCTTTTTTCGTTTCAGTTAAGTTTCTATACGAATCCTTTACTGATTATAACTCAAATTGTCTTAAATGAAAAAAAACATCCTTTTTCTGAAACCAAACAAAAAATATCAGTTTTGTAAGTAATAAGCAAATCCAGTAAACTTGTGATAGGAGACTCAGAATCATATTTGCTACTACCAGAAAAAGATTTTAAAAACTATAAGTTTTGAAATATTACTCCAAAATTACCGCTTAAACTTGGCTAAATAACCTATATAGTCCTGTCACAAATGCAAATTAAGACTGGTTCTAGCCCATGCTAGCCCAGCTAACACACCAATTAATTTACCGGCCGGCAATATATGTAGAAAGGAGCTTTTGAGATTAAAAACTTCAACAGTATTCGACTGTTGAGTTCATCCCACCTTCCTATACGACCGGGAAATAGTTTCATTGAAATAAAACCTAAATTGCCCCAGAGAAATTGCATCGACACCATTAGAAACATACGAAAATTGTCGTCTATGTTAATTTTCTTCGCTAATCAATCGACAAGGGGGAAATATTCGAGCGTGAGTACGCACTGTGAGCAACAAAATAGATACTCGATAAGATTAACGGTATAAATGGCAACCATCTTGGATAATACTATCCATTTTAAATGCTCTGTTTAACTTCCGTGCTTGCGGCAATAAGATTGCGATGCGATAAGTCCATTGGTAAGAAAATACTTTATTAAATTTTTTTCAACTGCGTAAAATGTTGATGGTGTAAGAAGATCTTTTTGGATGCGCCAGCTTAAGGGCTTTCGACTTTTTCCCCTGGAAGCGATCTTCGCCCAGGCTTCAAAGTCAAAATATACCGACTACATTCAAAAGTCGCCGATATAATAATGACCAGACTTATAGATAATTAAAATTGTAGTGTATTTTTCTCCTTATAGCAGTGGGTTTTTCTTTATCTTTACAAAATTCTCAGCGCGCAAAATTTCGTCTTAACGGAAACCTATCTGTAGAACGATCCTATATAAAGGCGTAATTTGGCTACTTATCGCTACCCATGGAACGCTACATGATAATGCATTTTCGAAAGCGATATGTCGAACGTTTGCTGTCGAATTTAGAGGAAGAAGATTTAAATTATTCACGAAAGTAGCCGCTTCCTTTAAATGCACCGTACACCTGTTTCGGTCTGTTATCGAAAGAATTGACTCTTGTGACGTCACACAATACTTGTGCAGGCATTGCGCATGCTTCAGCTAGCCTGTGGAAAAGGGTGCGCTAAATCGAAGCTGCTAAGAGTTGAATGAGGTATTTGAGCATTCTAATATTCAATTCACACTGATGTGGAAGGAGTATTTTGCAGCTTTTTTTCGTCTATCAGTAACTCTTTTGTAATTCGTCGACGATTACCCTTTTGCGCGCCGTAATTTTCCAGCTGAAACTCGCGGCCCTCCCTGCTGAAAGAAACGAAGTGGAGCATTTGTGTACAATTCTAACTTGGAGCTGAATTTTCAGCTGGTGATTTATAGCCTTTCATTTTTAAAGGCGTTTACGATCGCAGCTCTATCTTCGCTTCATGGTTGTAGCTGCTTGTTTCTAACATGGAGAACAGCGACTCGAAAAAAGCTGGGACACGGTAAGAAGACATTTGCAATGCTTGCGTGTTTGTTTTCATTTGATGTGGCCTTGTTCCACGTTCGCTTGCAATTGTAAAATTACCACAGTTCATTTTGCTTTATCGCGATTTGCTAAGGTTCTTGTAATGTAGTACGTGTACAAAATTTAATTTTACTGTACAATACGGGTGAAATTGATAAAAACAACGACTACTTCACTTGGTTTGGATATAGCATAGAATTTAAATTAAGCTATAGCTATAAATTTTTACCAGTGATTTTAACCCTTCCTTTCGCAGCGTCTTCAAAAAGACATCTCCAAATGGCAAGGTAGGTTTTATTTTTCAACTCTAGCTGATCGAAGCTTAATTATAAGAAAGAAAACATTTTAAAATATCACAAACCAAGACCAATATTTTGTCGTAGATTGTATTAAATTCGCCATACCCGATGGCTGTTTACAATGTTTAGCTTCGTTAAAAACCCTATTATGCATAGATTTACAGCTTCAATATTGATATCTTGTGGCTCGAATGTTCACGCTTTTGGTGTGTAGATATATAAAGTGTTACCAGTAAACCATTTTCGCTTTTCTATGGTTGTTTTTATTTAGAATGAGCATTGGGCGCAACTTAATAGATCCTTATGTCTGAGGTTTCGTTGAGCCTCAGAAGTCGTAAATCATCGAATGGCATTGAAGGGATTATGTACATGTTTATATCTTCTATAATTTTCTTCTTGGCTTAATAAAGTTGTGTATATATCAAATCTGAAAACAGGTTAGATTAACTAAATTGGAAATAGGCATTTGAATTATTTTTAAGAAGGAAAAATGTTTAGTTTTGAATTTTTTTTGCAGATGTTCTCAGCCAGGAATTACCATAATGCTCCCATGAGAATTATTATAATATGAATGAGAGGTTTTAAAAGAATTTCTTGCACTAAAAAATGTCGTAAAAGAGATTTAAAAAATTCTTATGTTGATTGGCATATGTCACCTTGTTTTTACTCTAAGTTGTGTAGCTTGATTCTATGTTATTTTTAAGATTAAATAGGGTTGGAAAGCAAATGAAATTGTAATTTTCCAGAAAATCCTTTAAGAAATTTCAAACTACCTTTTGAAGTATTCCTTTCATTCCGGTTGGTACAAACTGTCGGAAAGTTCTGTACCGTTTGTTTATTTCTCCGGTCTCCAGTCTCCCATCGAGGGAACGCAGTAACCGGAAACTAAATTATAAATGGTAAACGCCATCTTGTTCGGTCGGTTTGCTGTTTTTGGAAAAACTCTTAACAATATTCAATCGTCATTTCAACCATTTCATTTTCAACCTGTATATTCAACCAATGGTCATTTCAACCATTCTGCCAAACGGCGAACACCTTAGAAGTGCTTACTATTTGTTGGGAAAAAATGGTTGTGATGACATGCTAAGTGACTTTCCAAACTCGCCAACAAACCTGATGATGGGGGACTTACCATTGCAATGTTCAATTTTGGATACAATGAGATTCATAGCCTCAGAGTTCTGCTTGTAATTGACTAATATTTATTTATAAGTAAAGTTGAGGCAAGTGATTAGGCCTACATCTATTACTTAGCCTGAAAGGAAAACCTACTAGAAGCAGGTTACGAGATCAGACTTCTTGTATACCCAGAAAGAGTAAGGAAAAAATAAGGCCGTGGAAAGCTTTTTAAAATAAAATCTTAATGAAGCCAGAAACATGTTACCCAGTGAATATTTAATCAGAAAGATTTTGTTGTGACAAATCTGCGGACATGAGATTTATTCTTTTTGTGATTTTAACATAATAGTAGATGAAGAACTTCTTTTCAGTGTTAATTTTTAATGCTTCGTGAGTGACTTACAGTGAGTTTGAATACGCCAGGAAAAATATTACTCCCTAGTGGTTTGAAACATGCTTGTAAAAGGCACTCTAATTCTAGTGTTTTTTTCCTTCTTGATGAATAATTTTTTGGTATTGATTATGTAACAGCTGAGACAAACAGGAAACTCAATTGTTAAAGTTATCAGGAAATTATTAGTCACCCATGCAAACATACGTTTGATGCATAAAATAAAATCTAAGAATGAGGTGTTAATTTGGTAAATCCAAGGTTTATTATTCAACAACTGTCAGATTTTCTCTCACCAAAATCTTTGCATTTTGTAAAAAATCACTGTGCCTAGATAATATTCAACACATACTGCAAAACTGGTGAAGCGTGGAGGTCATCGATATGTAACAATTCTTCAATATAATTATTTGTTTGAGGAAAATAAAATTAATATAATCATCAAAAACAGTGCCATCTGGTCATCCACAACAAGTATATTTCCTGCCAGGCAAGTAATTTTATTCTTCTTGTTCTGCTGCTAAAGTTTGTTATAAAATTGTTAACTAAGATAAGCGTGCAGCCCCCTCTTTTAAGCAAAAATATAAATGCTGCTTTTCTGAATGGCAAGCTGGAATTTGAGTTTTTGTTTACCCCTGGTGCATAACTTCCATAACTCTCTTCAGGATGTTGACGTTAAATAATTTGCCGCAGCCTGCTGTATATTTTGATAAATAATCATATTATGATATAATTTTTCAATATACATGTTTATTACTGATTAAAAAGAAAGATAATTGAAATCTAGAGATCATGCGTGTTCTCATGAACTACATTTATTTTGTTAACGCAACACAAATCAAATCTAATTTTGCAAATTTTCTCAGATGCTTGCCCATGTCTGTAATGCCTTTTTTGGGAATTTTAATATTTAATAGTTTTATTAGATTTCAAAAAATTAAAAACTGTCACACTTACATGAACATATGCATGAACTCAAGTGTGTATACTCAATCTTGCAAAAGGAGCAAAGATAATCGTGCCCAGCTGGTTCTTGTGGTCTTTATACCTTCAAAATTATCCAAAGTGTGTTAATTTTTTGGTGAAATTTCAGCTATTATTAAGCTATCTTTTAGCTGGTGAAATAGCTCTTAGCTACATATCTGGTACAGTTGATTCCCCCTAATGCAAACCTTAAAAGTCGATCAATCAATCAATCAATAAAATTTATTTATCCTTGGAGCTGACAGGGGCTGACTAGGCCCTTAGCAAACATATACTAAAATGCCGGAAATTGAGAAAGGTTCCTGGTATCAAGGGTTTGAGCTTTCAAGGGTAAAATTGATAAAAAAAGACCTAGAGGGAATTGAAGAAGGTTCAAGTTAACCTGAGTTTGAGTTATTGAGATTCAACTGTAGTATATAAGCTTCAATTGGATTTGATTGACATCATGTAGTAGTTATGGTAGACTTCAAAACAAACTTAAACTAATTCCTTTACAGATCACAACTTATCTGGGAAAACGGGACTTTGTAGATCATATTGAGCACATCGATCCTGTGGGTAAGTTATGCCTACTCTTATAACTTTTCTTCCCATAAGCTTAGGGATTTTGAAGGTCACATAATTGATCACATTGATCCCGTGGGTAAGATATGCCCTTTTGATGACTTTTTCACCCATTAAAGTAAGTACTTTCAAGTATGTAGTCAGCATTCTAAACTGCCATGTAAAATTTGTCATTCTGCCCACAATCCTCACACAGCAAGCTGCTATCCAGGCTTAGGTGTAGGCTTACGAAAAGCTTTCCATTGTGTGTAGATATATTTTTATAGCTTTAATGAAATTTTAAAACCAGTATTCTGCTCAAGGCACATTTTTTTATTTTGTAGATGGTGTTGTGTTGATAGAGCCTGATTATGTCAAAGATGGAAAGAAAGGTGAGCTACATTCTGTATAATTTATTAAGATTCTAAAAAATTCAAGGAGTGTAGAATTGCAACAGTTTTTCATGTTGTAAATTAAAGAAAAGTTCTGTCAAATCAATTAACATCACTGTGTGTGAGTTAGAGTGTTTGCTCTGAAGTGATACGTGGGAAACAGATCAGAAAGTGACAACATTCATTCAGCATTTTGTAACATTCATTCTCAAACTCATAATTATATTCATCAAGTTAAAACAAAGAAAATCATAACTGCGAAGGGGGTTTGGATACCCGGTCTTAATTAGCATATATTTTTACGATTTTATCTCTTCATTTACTCCATAGTTTTTGTTTCAATCGAGAAATTATATCAAACACTTGAGACAGTGTTTCATTGGCTATCCAAACACCTTGATTTTTGCTTGGTGTTTGGATATCCAGACAAAACACTGTCTCAAGTGTTTGATATTTTACTTCAGCCTTTTGTAATAAATGCTATTTTGTGAAATCAGGGTTCAATTTTTGCATGAAAGCTAAATAAACTGTTGGGATTTAAGAGAATTGAAAAATTACTGAAACACTGAAAATTTGTCTTATTGAATGAATATCTTCACTTTCAAGTAAACAAGATTTTTTATTTTTTCCAGTTTTTGCACATGTCCTGGCTGCATTTAGGTAAGTAATGCATCGGAAATAAAATGAGTTTTTGGTGTTCATGTAATACAATTTCGGCTAATTCATGATGTTATATTTTAAGTAGTAGATAAAATATGAGCGGGAGATCTGTATGGGCGTTTACAATGGCGAGCCGATAGGCGAGCCATTGTAAACGGCCATACAGATGGACGCGAATATTTTATTCTACTTGTGAAATGAAAACAATAAATTGAATGCAAAGTATTGTTATGCGAATCAGTAGAGATCTGTATTAAAAGTTAATGAATACTAATTAGCTGAGCAGGAGTTTGTATCAAAAGTTAATTCTCTTGTTTGATTTGTATTGGGGTTTACAGTTGTGTACATGTGATCTGAACACTGTGCTGGGATTGGTTTGCACCTTCATGAATATTTAATGAATTTTACAATGTCAGATGTAGCTGTACATGCAATTCCCATAAATATAACATACGAATACATGTATATAGTGCCATACACTGTAATGTTTCAGTTGAGTGCTGTGAAAAACCAAAACCAAGGAATTGTATAATCACCAGTCACAATGACTGAAAACAAGCCAATGTGAACTTAAAGCAGATAGCTGTAACCAGGCTAGTAACAAAATGTGATAAAATGCAGTTGACAAAGACCATTTTCCAGATTTTGTATCTGATTGGTTGATAATAATTTTCCCATCATCATTAGAACGTTTCAATTGTGTGTTGTAAAACCAAAACCAAAGCAATTGTATGTAAACAATGACAACACCATTATGTTAAGTTTGTTTTTGTCAAAGAACATTCAACAAGAAAAGCCAAAATTAACCCTAATGTGTTAATTTTGGTTTTTCTTGTTAATTGTATATTAAGCAGACTGTTATTGCAGTTTTCAGTGCTATGCGAACTCTGAAATTCAATCCTCAAGCAATGGTTTACGCTTTTTGCTACCATCAATCATCTTAGCGGACCTCTCAAGAAACAGAAGTTTACTTAAACCGGTTCAAAAAGGTCACGTCTGTCAGTTACGATTTGTAGATTTCGATCCAATTTGTTTGTTTCTGTTTTCTGATTGACAGCAGTGAAAAACGCAATTGTTAGTTGGATTTTGAATTTCAGAGTTTGTTTAACACTGAAAACCGCAATAAAGAGTACTTACATGCAGCTGTATTTTCAATGTGTGTGCATATTTTGTGCTGTTCTTGGTAGATATGGACGAGAAGATTTGGATGTGCTTGGCCTTACATTCAGAAAAGACCTGTTTCTGGTTTGTTAAAAGCCTTTCCTGTTACCACTAGTTAGAATGTTCAGTGTTTGTATAACTGATTAGTTCATTTAACATCTGTTCCATTCATAAGATCATAATGTTCATGTAGAGATGTTTATTTATTGAAAAGTTTTGTGCATGTGACTGTATTTGAGGCTGATATATCACAACAAACCATGTCCTCTGGTCTTGGGATTCATCTATTAACATTAGATGTTATCTTGTATTATATTGTAACCAAGTTTGCGACAACTAATTTTTATATCAGAATTTTATGTAGTAGTACATCATATTAATTTAGTTATGACAATGTATTACAACAGGCCACCACACAAGTTTATCCACCAAAACCAGAAGACGAGGTACCACTGACAAGGCTTCAGGAGAGGCTGCGAAAAAAACTTGGGGCTAATGCCTATCCTTTCAAATTTGAGGTTTGCTTCTTACAATGTTAAAAAGTTAAAAAAAAAATAGTGACAGGTACAATGTATAACTATCAGAGTACAGAGATAACCAAGTTTGTTATTTTAGACTTTCTCTCTACTTTACTTGTATGAATTTACGTTTGATAATTTTGAATCCTGTTTTATGTCATTTGGTGATTGCACCATCTGCGACACCAACAATCTGCCGATATGCCCTGCCCCCCACCACCTTCCCCCTCTGGCTTAACATTAAGAGCTGCATGACTTTATGGGGGAGGGGCTGGTGGGCTAATTGGTAGCGCATTGAACTCCAAATAGAGCGATCTGAGTTTGAGGGCTGTTTGGGGTCACTGTGTCGTGTTCTTTGGTAAGACCCTTTACTCTCGCAGTGCAGCCTCTCCCCAACCAGGAGTATATTAAGTGTGCAGCGAATTGTTGGGCAATCTGACAAAATGCTGGGGGTAACCCTGTGATGGACTAGTATCCCATCCAGGGTGACAATACTGCTAGTTGCTGTAAGCTTTTAAACCAACAACAACAACAACAACAACAACAACAACAACAACAACAACAACTTTATTTGCACCCTTTACATTCAATTAAATTAACAATACAATAATAAAAGAAATAAAGTAAAGTGCATGGCTGCCCAGAATAACCATGATTGGCTAACAAGATTGGGCAGCCATACTTAGTTTTTATTACAATAATTTATAAAAAGGTCAGGTATACTTAACATTTACATAGCAAACTATACAACACACAAACACACAAAAACAAAACTAAGTAGGCTTAAAGAAAAATTAAAGAAAAATTAATGCTTTGGCCTTTGGCCTGAGTACAGACTTAAAGCAGCATTCTATAAGAATCTTAATTGTAAATTTATTCGAGGTATTTTTTTAGTTACCCCCAGGGTCTCCATCATCAGTTACACTGCAGCCGGCTCCTGGAGACACCGGCAAGGTATTGTTCAATTATGACAAATGAGTGGAATTAGCTGTGGCTTAAGTCTCAGCTGTAATAATTTGTTATTCCATTACTTGTTTAGTTTGAAATGTCTTATAAATAATTGAATCCTTGACAATCCAGAAATACTGTAATTAAGTAAGGAAAAGGTATTAACTGTCCCAAGTCTGGTGACCTCTAAGAGTCGATGAGGAGACTCATTGATTGACAACTTTCACTTGCTCTCATCCACTCATGTGCATTCTCATCAAATGTTCATTAGAGTTACCAAGACTGCACTCTTGACAGGCATATGATGTTACCCCCCTCTCTCCCATGCACCATCGCTCCTTGAACTTTGTATGTGTATAGTCTAAAAAAAGAAACACATTTCCATTTGATTATGTGTTGTATGCCATTTCTATCATTGTTTTGTGATAGTTCATTGAATTTTATGTACATTGGCTTGTAAGACAAGAGGAAGAGGAATTGTATATAAGATCAAGTGTAACGATTGCGACTGTGTTTATGTTGGTCAGACATCACGCGCGCTTAAAACACGTATGAAAGAACACGCGAAGGCCATCGCAACATTGGATAAAAACTCTTTGTTGGCAAAACACCATATGCTTAACGACCATCAAATAGATTTGGAGAGCGTCGAAATTGTTGACAGGTCAATGGTGTGGAAACAACGACTAATTCTTGAAGCGAGATAGGAACGCTATAAACGAACACATAGCGCTACCAAACGTTTACAATAGCATTAAGAATTCATGGACTCATTAAGAATGCTCTAGAGACTTTTGTTGCACTCGGAAAGTTCATTTAGTTTTTATCACACATTCGTTACATATTTTAACAGGATGCCGTTGAACATTTGCATTTTTATCTTGCTGAAGAAGGCAACAGTAGTGGCCGAAACGTCCAAAAACAATATTTTTAGCCAGTGTCAACTTATTAATTCGAATTTTTTTTTTTTTTTTTTGTAAGACAATCTTCATTTCCTTTCCTTTTTCTGTGTTCTGTAGCCTTGTGGGGTAGATTATGAACTGAAAACATATGTCAGTGAGTCAATGGAAGAAAAACCTCGAAAAAGGTGATTAATTCTTAACATAGTGTTCATGTTTTGTACCATCTTGTCAATCCATCAGATTTAATGTACCTTTGAATAATATGCGAACTCTGCTCAAGTCAACTGTCACATTTTTTGCTGCCTTCAATCATCTAAGCAGACCTCTCAGGAAAAGTTCACTTTTACCGTTTCAAAGGCAACGTCTGTTGGTTGTGATTGGTAGATTTTGATCCATTTTGTTTGTTTCCATTTTTCAAGGTTCGCTGGCTGTTGCCATAATTATGATTGACAGCAGGAAAAATTGCAATCGTTAGTTGGGTTTTAAACTTCAGGGTTTGCTTATTATTGAAAATCACTGTAACTTGATTTTAATTTACCATTTTCTTGTGACATAACCAAGAATAACAGTTTTTTTACTGTACATTTTAGTGACACTGTAAGACTAGCCATCAGGAAAATTACTTATGCACCAGAACGCCCTTTGCCTCAGGTGAGTGTTATTTCCTATGCCTGATGAGAATTATGAATTCTCTCCAGGGTGCATCAGTGAATTGTCTTTCCAACTTGCCCCTCTTTCTCAATGGGCTTCATCTGCGAACAAAAAAGTTGAAAAATGTTACTTGCCCGAAAGTCCACTAGCCTTACAGGGAAATCCACAAGCCCTGGGCCATGGGGTAGGACTTTCTTTGTGTGCTGGTTAGAGGGAGGCATTTGCGCATTTGGCTCGTTTATTTCTTAATGACGTGCAGCATTGAAAATCCTTGTTCTCACAACCATAAATAATTCGTCAGGTTAGAACAAAGGAAACCATAACCATGATGGTGGTTTGGATATCTGATGTTAATTAGCATAGAATTTAACGATTTTATTTATTTGTTTACTCCTTAGTTTTTGTTTCGATTAAAAAGATAATTTCATATCAAATACTCAAGAGAGTGTCACCTCGAACTCGGTCAAAAGTACTCTGCTATGGGTCATATTGTCAACTCTCTACTTCGTGTTCAGAAATGCGATAAAACACACTCGCTTGTGTTTGATACATCACACAAACAACATTTATGATAATGTCACAGGCCACAAATGGGCAGCTTGTGGCTGCTAGAGGCACCCTTAGTATTCTTTCATCTCACCTCACCATTGCTTGTTGTATCCAGACCATCATAAGTAGCATTATTGTGATATTATGTGTCAAACTTTGTTCAACAGCCACAGGCAGAGACAGACAAGGAATTCATGTTGAGCACTCATAAGCTCCACATTGAAGCTTCTCTAGACAAAGAGGTGAGGTACTTTTCGTCTAGCTTCAAAACACAGATCATGAAACTGTTTCACTCTTCTTCCAGGACCATTCAAGCATCGATGAAAAGCGTCGGTTGGCATTCTCGACCCCAGAGCACTTCTCTTTTGCCCATGGCTGACAGTGAGAAGTCTCTTGTCGCCGTCAGTCACATGCAAAAGTTAAGAGTTCCTGGGGTCAAAAATGGGTCGGTTGGGTGTCAGCTCTCTTGAGGTCTCACTTGAATGGTGCTCTACCCTTCGAGAGAACAATAGAACAAACAATAGGAAAATGCTCCTTGCCCCTCAAAACAAGAGTAACTGCTAAACTAGAGGTCCAGTAAAATTACAAGGTTACAAAAGCTGCCACACTGCTGCATGACAATAGTCATTGTTATTCATAACCAGATTGGCCATTTATGGGCCGTTGATAATGGACTTCTTGTGTGGGGGTTATAAAGAGTGTGCAATTTTCTTCCAGTTGTAGCAATTTTTAATACTGTACTTCTGGGGATCTTGTGCAGTTGCACACAGTGAAAGTCCCTGTCCTGATATTTTTATTTTTACTTTTCAAACTGTTGACAGATGTATTATCATGGGGAGGAGATAGGAGTTAATGTACATATCGCAAATAGCTCTTCCAAGACATGCAAGAAAATAAAAGTTACAAGTAAGTAGAGTAAAAACGGTTAAAGAATATTAAGACTTGTTTTTGAGTTTCTTTACACATGCAGTCTTCATTATGAGAAGGAGCAGATAGAGATTCAATGAGCTAGATACCATTGCGGGCGAACAGTTTTGGTTATGATGTAGGAAATTACCCTATAGACAAATTAATGTGAAAGTACAAAAATATCTTTGTTTTGTGTCAAGCAGTTCCTGTTGTTGAATTTGTGTTTCTTCTTTCTCAGTACGACAGTTTGCAGACATCTGCTTATTTTCAACCGCACAGTACAAGTGTCCTGTGGCTTCTTTAGAATCTGAGTAAGTACTTGTTACACTGGTCAGGATTAATTTTTTTAAAAAAAAAATCTTTATTTCAAACATACATCGGTCAGGATAATTGAAATAAATTTTTGTCCTTTGGCTCCTTCTGGTTTATTCAAATAAAATTAGTGTCCTGTGGCTCCTTCTGGGTTATTCAAATAAAATTAGTTTCTTTGTGGTTTCTTGTTGAAGACAGGGTACTTATTAAGGATAGGGGGTGCTTCTTTTTTGACATAAATATCAGAATCTATAAGACAAAAGAAAAAATTTTTGCTTGAAGGAGTTTTTTTTATTTTTTTATTTATGTTTATTTATGTTTTATTTTTTTTTTGTTTTGCTTAAATTAATTATACATGGAAACAACATTTTAGACTGCACTTAAGATACAGTTGTTTTGTAATGTGGGAATGATGTGAGAAGTTCAAAAGGAAGATGAACTACATGTACGGATGATCTCAATGGTCTCTGATGGCGCTGTAGCTGGTACTTATTACATAAATATGACATGGATTGTAGTAAAAGTGTTTTATTATTTGTTCTTACAGAGATGGATTTCCAGTAGGAACAAGTGGAACGTTATCAAAAGTATATCGTCTTACACCACTTCTGGCTAACAACAGGGTACATATAACTTGTCCTTACTCTTTAAATTTGTGTATTAATAGTGGTTCTCGGTCGGTCAGTCAAATAACATTTATTTTACTTACCGGTATTACTTGTGCCAGATACGGCAACAAGTCAAGGTTCCCCCCTCAGTTTTTGCCCACCTTTTGTGCATAGATCCGTTAGATCTGGGTACAACGTGATGCACTAGTGCGTCGTTTTGCAAGCAGAAGAAAAACATTTTTTATTAGATACCTGTTATATTTCCCCAACAGCGCGCATGCTCTCATTTTTTAGGTAACATAAAATCTAACAATAAAGCTGCTTCCTGCTAAAAGTCTCTGAGGGGGCAACATTGCAAAATCTATAACGTCAGTGAGTAACAGTGCACTGTTACCCGTGAATGTTAACCTGCGACCACCGTTGCAAGTGAACAGCGTGTGTTTTCGTTGTGCTATTGAACAAATCACTTAATGACCGGTCCCTTGGGAATCTTGAATCTCAGTGTTTAGATTCTTGGGAAGCAAAATTAACTGTTTCCCACGGGACCTGCCATTATTATAAGTATTTGCCCGTTATTTACTCACATCACACATACAAACTGTTGCTCTCAAGGCAACTTTGTCGATAAACAGGTTCCACACACTAAAAATTCCCAAAATATAGGGGGCCTATTTTGGAGCGGACCCTGTTTGCATTCACCTATATTTAAACCGGCACGAGTGTAACATGGTAGTGTAGGCAACAAGTAGCCACTTGTTTTTGTTATTTTTTTTGTTTTTCATTGAACTGCAGTCTTTTACCCTTTTTTTTTGTTTTATGTCTTTAGGAGAAAAGAGGTTTAGCACTTGACGGAAAACTAAAACACGAGGATACCAATTTAGCCTCTTCAACGATGTAAGTTTAAGGTAGAAAAAAGTAAAACTGAAAACTAGATTACTGTGATTTTGTTTTGTTGTATTTTGTTACTGTTTCCGGTCTTCCCACACATAGGAGAAGTGTCTGCTTATGGGAGGTTAAAACAGTGTTACAAGAGGTTTCAACTGTGTAATAAAAGTGCTGCAGGGTTCGTATACGTCTTGAAAACCCTTGAATTTCAGGGATTCGATTTCAAGGCTTTAAAAGTACTTGAAATTGGTTTTTGGTCCTTGAAAGTCCCTTGATTTTTTAATTGAACGTCAAATGGCTTCAAGGCAATGAGAAGACCGCCAAAATAAGCGATTTTTGTAGTTCTTCAGCAAGCACATCAACGGCACAACAGACTGGAAATCGTTGGTTTGAGGTAAATTTCATAAAAAAAATCCTTGAAATTTCCAAGAAGGGTCCTGGAAAGTCCTTAAAAAGTCCTTGAATTTTTGGCCTGAAAAAGTGTGCGAACCCTGTTGCTGGTGGCCCCCCTATACACTGCTACTTAGCAAATATGAAAACCTTAACTGTCCTTTGCTCAAGTGCCATAAGAACGCAAGGAAGTGGCAAGTGTTCATAAGAAGCGTATAGAAAACCACGAATCACACTGAAGTGTTTTTCTTAACATCTTGAGCGCTCTGGTCACTTTTAGAGTTCTTTATAACAGTAGAAAAGCGTGGTAGCAATTATTTTCTTGAGAAATTGGCTTTTGTTTTTGCGAGAGTGCGAACTATTTTATATTCTGATGTTTTTGTTAATAGTTTAATTTTTTTGTAGAATGGATGGCACCGTTTCTAAAGAAAATCTTGGAATCATAGTACAGTACAAGGTCAAAGTGCGGGTTATAGTGGCATATGGAGGGTAAGTTCTTTTTACAACGTTAGTTCTTTTAACGGCGACGGCTACAACGCTTTTTTAGACGTTTAAAGGTTTCCGTAAATGGTAAAGAATGGCAAGGTTTGTCGATCTAATGTTCTTTTGGCTTTCTGCAAGTGATGTGCAAGAATGCTTAAATTCCGTCGATCAAACGTTCCTTTTGGTGTCTAAGGACTAGCGAGTGTTTGAACAGTGATAATACAAAAGCGTGCAGTTTGTTGATGAAGAGTTCTTTTCTGACAATTTGTTGAACAAACGTTCTTTTCTAACAGTGATGTGACACTGGAGTTACCTTTCACACTGAGTCATCCTAAGCCAGCCGAGGAGACTCCTCCTTCCACACCGGCCCAACAACCACCCACAGAGGAGGCAGCAGGTACGATACTCGGGGAGGGGAGGGTCGAGCTAACTTTTATCTTTCGCTGCCTTCGCAAGATCTAGAGCGGTGTTCGACACATGGTTTTTACATTGAGTTCTTAACTGTAATTGTTTTCTTGCTTCATTCTTGCTTCACTTTATATTTCATTTAGTTATATATGTTGTGTGATCAATTAAACCAGGGGCTCCTGATTTAACTTCCTTTTGCCAATCAAAATTTTACCTTATTTTTTTGTCTTGGGGAGACGAAAGATGCGGGCCATTCTCCTGCTGAAAAATATTGAGTGATAATAATATGAAGTGGTTCCTTAAGTAATCGCAGCTGTCCAATCACAACAGACGCAAAGAACACATTGAACCAATCAGAAGTCGAAGCCAAAAAGGCACCAGTACAAGGCGCGGGAAAACATGGCAACGACGCTAAGCGCGGGAAAACACTTATCCGGCTCCAAGCGCGGGAAGACGCGTGTGTACCAGGCCGCGATTAGCTTATTTCTGATTGGCTTAAAAAAATCATGCTTGCGATGATCGACTAGAGCAAGGCGTACGACTTTCTTTCATCACTTCGCGAGCTCACTGGGTACAAAAAAAAGTAAACGCGTTATTAGTAAACTTCTGACAGTCAGACGAAAAATTAACTCTGGCCAAAATTTTTGTGGCCGTCGTTCTGTACACTTTTGGTCCATTCGCAAGCAACGTCGCCTATTTTTGTTCTGGCGCAAGGGTTAACCTTCAAAACGTCAACGAAACCTGTAGAAACGCTTAATTTACTTCATTATATTTTAGTTGATTGCTAAACACTTTTTTACTGGACTAACTGCCTTGGAAGTGTCCTTCGTAACAGGCTCATCTGAGTTGTTATTGTTTTATTTCAGTGGCTGCCTCGACTGACACACCTGTAGATCACAACTTAATCGACTTTGACACTGAGTGAGTATGCGTAAATAAAACCCTGTAAAAGTTTTTACTAACCTACAAGTAACCGATTCTATTTACTTTGTTCTTTCTCGCGCGTGACGCGTGGACGACAAACGCTTAGCGTCAGTTTGCTGGGTGGAACTCTCGAGAGAAAAATAGAGTAACAGTAAGCCATTTATCGTGTCCATCACGCCTTAGGTTTACGGTACGGAACTCCTAGTTTAAAAGAAAGCTGTGTTCTCGCGCTTCCTTCATTAGATGAATTAAACTTGTTAAATAATGTAGTTGTCGTTTAACGGGTAATAAAATGGTCAAACCGGGGTTTACCCCAGTGTAAGAACCTGTGATTTTTTCTTTGTTTTTTGCCAGGGGCTATTGTTTTCCTGTTCTATATTGTTTTGAGGTCCTTTGTTGTCTTGTTTGTTCTTTGTGTTACGTCTCTGGTGAGTTTCACAGGTTCTTACACCCTCAAATCGACTGATTCCACTTGTCTGCCGATAACATATCAGTCGGGGGAATAAATCCCGTTTTTGGCAAGTCTTCGTTGAAGAACTCGAAGCATTTCTGAATTATTTCATCCAATCAAAAACTAGCGCGACCGCTCACGGAATACTCCGAAAGCAGTCGCGCGTACAAATACGTCGTGTTGCTTAGAAACTTCCTGGGACGAAAACCGGGGACTCAATCACTTCCCGGAGAAATGATGTCGCCATCAACTGGCGCTTGTTACCCCGACATTAGTAATTTGTTATCTACCAATATAATTTCATTGTAGTAATGAAGGTAATTCTTACTTTTTTTTTTCAGCGGTCCCGACAAGCATGAAGATGACGATCTTATCTTTGAAGATTTCGCTCGCCTCAGGCTCAAGGAGTCGGAGCATCTCGGAAGCGCGGACGCCTGACATATTAACAATACAATAATTCGCATGGGAGGGGAGGGAGGGTGTAGAACTTGTGACAGGACAGACATCTGAGTACCACGTGTCTTTGAACTGAAAATAGACTTTCGAAAATTATCATGAAGGCGCTGAACCTGCGTCTCTGAAAATTATATTATTTTGATGCAGTATGTTCTCTAGTCTTGAAAATTTTACTTGTCCGCAAAGTGGTATGGTTTAACTCTCTAGTACTGGCAAGAAGACCAAAATCTTAGAATAGAGAAAATTACATCCTGAAAGATATTGCGTTGATGTCACCACCAAATTCTTATAACAATCATTAAAGGAAATATACGCAGCCAGTGAGGAGAGTTGATGTTCTGAGCTTGGGAATGAATAAACGGGTTAATCGGGAGGTCGTACGTAAATTTATCACTGAAAGTATTTAGTTTCTAGGCCCCTGTTTGTGTCGTCTTCGCTTCCAGGTCTTTTCTTTTTCATTGTATGCGCGGATGAATTCTGACAATTATTTCGTGTTGAAGATTAGTTCTAAGCTATGATTAATATGCACCACAAAACCATCGTAACCCGTTTTAACTGCAAAGAGCGCCTGACATCTTATTTCCTTAACCCTTGAAATAACCTCTGTAAGACCTAAATACAGTTAAATCTTTTGGTAACGGCCACCCTAGAGCAAAATTAACTGATCGTTGTGAAAAGGTGCTGCCAAAATCGATTTTTTTTTTAGCTTGGTGCTGTAAAGGTTAACAGGTAAAATAAGCATTTTTTAAAATCGGCATATATGTGTAGATTAATTGTATAGACCAAGAACAATTTCCTCAAATAGAACAACCTTGTTCTCTGGGTTCTCAAACTCTGGGAGCAGGGTCTTGTAAATGAAAGCGATATATTATGCATTTATGTGACGTTAAAGAAGAGACGCGGTAAAAATCGCGAAGTTGTTAGTTGGTCGGTTGAACGTTTCAGTTGTAATTCCTTCAAAATAAAGTTATTTACAACTGTGGTTAATAAGACTTGCTCAATATGTGTGTTCCTGTAAGTATGTTCTAGACGAAAGAAATACCTTATTGTTACTTAATTTCGCGGGACTTAATTTTCGCGATTTTCAAAAAATCGCGAAATAAAAGACCCGCGAAAAAAGGTTCTCGCGAAAAATAACCGCGAACTTTAATACCCTTCTATATAGTTCGTTATAATTAATCAACGTTACGGTCAGTTTACTATAGAATTATCTTGGCAAAGTCGTCAAACTTGCTCTACTTTGTTACAAAGGAATAAGTCAAACTGTTTTAAGTTCGTTTTGTTATATGGTTTTGTTCAGTGTCATCGGAAACTATTGCTTTGGAAAATTAAAATCAGTTGTGACAATTTTAAGACTTACTTTTTGTTAATGCAAACCAGTATTTTGACAATTTTCGCGAAATTGAGTTCCTTTAAACGTTTTTTTTTTTTGGCCAAATCGCGAAATTTAAGTACCGCGAAATTAAGTTCCCGCGAAAATGAGTAACAATAAGGTAGAAGCATCTGTGTTCGCGTGTAAAAGCTTTTTGTTTCTCCATAGACATATTCTTCACCCGGGATTCTTCATTGAGGAATTTGCCTCGAGAAGCCTAAAGCCTGCCGCACACTAGAGCAACTAGCTGAGCTAACCGCCTCGCGTGCCCGTTTGCTCAGCAGATTTCTCTAGTGTGCGGACATTTTTCGTGAGAATTTTACCTTGCGAGGCCTTGAGGAAAATATCTATCGTGTTTCATATTTTTTGCCTCGAGAGGAAAAATCCTCAACCTGTGGAGGCGACGTGAGCTACTTGCTCAGCCAGAAATATCAACTGACCAGTAAACACACGCAGAATGCTCACATGATTCAACATGGAGGCTTCCGAATCAAACTTGCTAAGCACTTTCCTCACTGTCTGCGGTGAAATGTGCAGTGAGTAAATGGCTGAGCAAACAGGCACGTGAGGCGAATAGCTTTGCTAGTTGCTCTAGTGTGCGGCTGGCTTAAGAGCTTCTGCAACAAAACCCATATTGATGACATTGGGGGAGGGGGGGGGGTGACAGGAAATGAAGACTGGCACTGGAATGTGGGAAATAGTATTTAACAGGTAAAAGCCAAACATTCACGTGATTGACCGGCAAAATTGAAGATCTCCACAATACGTCAATGAAACTCGGCGTCCTAACAATACAACGTATCTTTCCGAGACAATTTTCATCCCCATAGCCCATCTCGCTTCTAATTTTTTCATCCGTCACGGCCTAGGCACGAGAAACGAAGGGCTCTGGAGACTGGAGACAGGACTTCCAGTCTTAGATTTTAGGACTTACGGTTTCAATGTATGTAGTCGTGTCTATATACTGTATGAGAGAGTCATGGCGTTTTGGACTTTCGTTAAAGATTTCCTTGTTTCAAACATCCAATAAAAAAAATTCGATTTAATTCGAAAATCCTTTGCCTGCAGAGCCCTTCGTTTCTCGTGCCAAGGCCCTGCCGGCTAAGAGAAACGAAAGGGGCTATGGGGGCGAGAATGTTAAGAGACACGTGAAGCGAAGTAGCAAGTAGGTCAGAAGACCGACTTTAATAAAGAACGGCATACTGCTAGTTACGATTGTTTATAATGTTCTATCCCCTGCTAGATTTACAAACACCAGCACTCGTGACCATCAAACATCAATGAGTAGAAAGTAAAAGTCGACCAAAACGGTCCTTCCTATTCACCGGTAGAGCTCACCCCCAGTTTTCTCTCACCAAGGAATAAATAGCACGCGATGCATGCAGAAGCGATGGCGTTTCACAAGGGGTCTTACATAATTTTGAGGAAAAACTTAAAGTAAATAAAAGTAGCTGACACCTTGTGTGTGAAAAAAAAAAACTGTTATCCAACTGCAGCTTACATTTTTTAAACATAAGAAGCTTGTTAGTGATTGTATAGCTGTAATGAATTCACAGACCAAGGATGCAAATAATACATTTTCTTCGTAGATTTTCTCAATTGAACAACAGTAATATTTTATTTTATATTTTTATACTTTTTTTAGATTTCCCTATGTTGTCTCAACAAATATTGCGTTATACTGTAGTGTGATATCACGGATAAACGACATACGATACGCGCGAGCAAGCTTTTAAACTGCAAGAAAGGTCAAACGGTCTCTTGTTCACAGTGTCCCTTTGTATTATAAGAATTAGTAATATCTGTCAACTAAATCTAATAGACCCCATCATATATAATTAGTCTCTTTTGTTTATACATTGTAGTGTTCCATTCTAACTGCACGGAAGTATTTTGCATTTGTGTTTACGCGGCGATTTCTTGTTAAGTTAAACTTGATTTTCTGTTCGATCGGGCCAAACAGACAAAACGAACCGATCGTTCGATGGCATAAAGTGATGTCACGCCATCACTTAAAAAAGAGACAGCTTGTCTACGGCAAAATTTTAAAAACTTTCAGCCTATCGAATGAAAACCGTGTGAGTTCCATTCAGAAACACTTCACGTAAGCCACTGAATGTTTGGGGAGCTAGTCAGCTAGAGAAAGCAGTTAAGATATATAAAATATGACCTTCGTTCATGCGCGTTAGTTCATTGTTATTTCGTTACGGAACCTAACTATTCATTTTTGTGTTTTGCTGCAGCCGCAATGGCTGCAAGCAAAACACATTGAGAGCTGAAGTTTGTGCCGTAAGGTGTAAGGTGTAAGTGCCGTAAGGTGTAAGTGCCGTAACAGAGGAGAAATCTGAACTACCGATGTCAATCAAATCCATGAACAAACAAAATCGAAACCAATGAACCGTAGCGCTGATCGCATTCGAAGTTACGGGCCAAAGTATTCGAACGCAAACCACGTTGGACACGTTGGAAAACAGAAAACCGATTTAAAAGTATATCGCATTGGGAAAGAAAACAAACTGTGGCGCGACCACTCCAGTTTTATGAGAAAATTATTCTGCAGTTTTCATCATTTACGAAAAGAGCGAAGACTTGGAACCTCGCCGAAGGTCATAAATATTTTCTCCAAAGGACCGGTTAGTGCACAGTTTGTAAACTTTCGCTTTGAAAATAAACTTACCCTCACCTTGTCTACACTGTCTACAGCATACTAGTACTGTATTAACTCTGAACTTCATATTTTAAAATAAAATGTATGAACGTGTAACTTGTCACGCAAAGACAGCTGGAAAGGAATATACCATGCTGGTAGGCTGCACCGCTAATTGTAGCTGTATTCGAGCTATATAAAAGACAGCTAGAAACGAATTAATACTAGTAACATCACAATGGGAAAGAAACTTATTCAGTGGTGCACACCGTCGAAAACAAAGAAATATTAAAGGAAGTTCTCATTCACCAGATTCACTGCATCAGATGCAACATTCGTCAGTTCGTGTTTAAATGCGTGGCGACCAGTTTGTTTACTAGTTATTAAAAAATAATACGGTCTTCATTTAATAAACAGTTCATCCTTAAATTTCAGCTTTTCTACGACTGACAGGTAGGTACTATAGTATAAGCCCCGCTAAAATAGCTGGAAAGGGAAAGTTTTTTGAAAAATGAATTTTTGACTGCCAGACGCGCTGGCGCCACATGTTTATTTTGTGAAGATTAATTAAACGCCGTGAAAAATAGAATTTGATGTCCAGCGAGCCACTGCATCTTCGGCTACGCAGTCCTCAGTGAATCCTCCAACTTCACAAATTTCTAAAACTTTAAGAAAACGAACTTTCGCAGAATCAAAAATTGGTCCTTATCGATCTTCCGATCTTGTTGTGAAGACACTGAAATTCGACGAGTGTTCATGCGTGAAGGGATGACTGACGAATGATAATAATTATTTGTAAACTTTCGCTTTCAAA
Source organism: Oculina patagonica (assembly GCF_052425735.1). Classification (NCBI taxonomy): domain Eukaryota; kingdom Metazoa; phylum Cnidaria; class Anthozoa; order Scleractinia; family Oculinidae; genus Oculina; species Oculina patagonica. Next base: position 3,906,065 of record NC_135765.1, on the reverse strand, counting down.
ATGAACTTTGCGTTACGTTCAACGCCGTCTTTCTGTTGTTGTACGCCGGTGCGCGTGCGATTATTTATAATTTCTGAATTTTGCATATTTAACTCAGGGTGACACAACAAGTTTGTTAAGAGTTAGTTGTTCCAGTGTTTAATTTGGGTGAAAGTGGTTAAAGAACCACTGTCTTGTCACTAATAAATATATCACATTGAGTTCTTATAAGGTCAATAGATTCTGTCTTTTTCGTTGTTGTTAAAACGCTACCATTGTGACAATGATTCCAAATACAACTAACGGTAACCAGTGAGATAACGCCACTAAAAGAATCACATTGAGTTCATTGAGATTTTTTTATAATGTTAAGAGTTACTGTTTTTTATCAAAGAGACAATCATGTCAGACATTACGTTAACTTACTAGTAATTAAATTATGTTTGCTGTCTTTGATTTCAACATAACATTGATCAGTAAAATTATCAGGATTGAATTAACACAAAGTGACTACAATATAGTGCAATTATTAACCTGCACACAAGTGACAGACAATAAAAGACGTTGGATTTCAATCTCGACTCACTTGTCTTTCATCAACATGTTCCCTAAGACTTTGCTCTAGCAGCAAAACACATGGACCCATTGGGGCCCTATTTTTCCGGATGCTTGAACACTGAATATTCATCATTCCTTTGCTTTGTAACCGGTTAATCATTATTCACTTTACCGCTTCCACTCTCGTCGCAAGTGTATTACTTATGTTATCAGTTTTACACCTAATACTTCGAGAATGTTACCGCATGCCAGGTTATTTACGCAATCGACTTCATATTCGCCGTCTCATAGCCCGTTTGTCTTCAGAGGCTAGCCCTTGTTGGCCAAAAAACTGGGTAAATTGCTATATATAGGAGCAACTGTGTGGCCGGCTTAATGGAGGATCCTAAAATGGGGTCGCAATAGCTTTTTAATTTTTTTTTATCGCGCGAGGAAATAGCCCGATCGTGGCAGAAAAACCTGCTGAAACATTTTCAGTGGATACAAAATCAGAGAAGACAGTACCCGAACTGATGGAAGCCATTCACGATAAAGAGACACGTTTGACTGAACCCTTCACCATCATGACAATCAACATGAACGGAGACGGCTATGCAGATGATCGGAGGAAGTTGATATCTAAGATCACGTCAGAAGTCAATGCATCTGTGATATTTTGTCAAGAACTTCCAGGGTGTTTTGAGAAAGAAGTGGTCAAAAAATGTGGCACAGGCGTCTACAAGTTCACTCCCACGGGAGAGGAAGCAGCCGTGATATGGCGCGAGAGCGATTTTCATGGCGACCCTGTGAGGGGTACGGATTCTTCAATTAGAAGAATCCAGGAAAAGCTGCAGAGTGAAAGATCTGATATAGACGTGAGTGAAGTACACACAAGAACTGCCATGGTTAAATTGACGAGTCGTGGAACATCAGACAGAACAGGAGCACCCTTCTTAGCGGTTTCATGGCATGGCATATACATAGAAACTTTACCCAATAGAATAAAAAAATTCAATGGTCTCATTCTCTTCGTGCGTAAAGTCTGTGAGATGAAAAAAATATCGTCATTTATCATTGGAGGGGACTTTAACTTGAACACATTAAAAGAAGTGAATCTCACACAATTGCGAAATGAAGGGATAACCGTATCAGAGTATGTGCTAAACAATCGAGATGTAAAGAAGTCACAGAAGGTACATGCACGTGGTAGAAGTTTCATCCCTCACAAGGATAACTTTGTTTTTACTCTGGCAGGAGACATCATAGTGTCTGAGGTAAAGCCTGAAGAGTTGAAGGAATCAGAAGCACTTGATCATGCGCCGGTAGTTGGTATCCTCAAGCTTAAACATTTGCCGAACAAGAAACCTTCCAAGCAAGTTATTGGTAAGTAGAAAAACAATGTTCCATATTGCATGTTCGTCACATAATGCTCAAATTTATTACAGTCGAAAAGGCTAAAACTAAAGCATGTGCTAATAATGTCGCCGGCATCAGCGACATTAGCACAAACATTGGCATATATGAGGTGAGGACGAGAAGAAGGACCGTGTTTGTTCGATTATGCTTGTGCTTATGTTGTTGACGTCCTCACAATCCTTACGCTAATTGGATGCTTTTGTCACTGGTAAAAATCAAGCTTTACTAAAGTTGTGTATAGAAAAAACTTCAGACATCATCTAGAAACAGACAAGCGTCTGAACAGCATCCAAAACATAGATCTGCCAACCATTGCTTGTAAACAAAAAAAGCTCTTTGTTTCGTCAGCCAATCCGAAGCCAGTAGATCACTGTCTGATCTCTGCATGGCTGGGCATCAAAACCGACAGGGGTCATACTATCTTGATTTGCATAAGAAACGTTCTTTTCAGTGGGCCGAACGTTTTGCTTTTTTCAGTTGAACTTTCGGAATTGGAAACAAAAAGTGCTCAGTCGTCTCAGCCATTTTGAGTCAGTGAAACGTAATGCCAAAGAAAAACTGATGATAGGCTGTATCTTAGAGACTTCGATCCTTCAGCTGTCAGATAACTGCACTGCAGTAAAGTTAGAAAATTATTGGTTTTTATAGCACTTGGAACTGAGTTGACACTACAGCTTTCCAGGCTGTTAGTTGTTCAAAGTTATAGTATGACTGTATATTTTTACTCGTCATTTGTATTTCTTGTGGATGAAAATTTGAGCACGGGTAAAGGGAGAAGTCGTTCATACCTCCCAACACTTAAAATAGGCTTAATTTTAAGGTTAATATGGGTCAGTGATATCGCATTTATTTTATGGAGCTACAAAAAATCAGGGAGGCGCGGTGGCCCAATGGTCAGCCTAATGGTTAGCGCGCTGGACTTCAAGCCGAACGGCCCGGGTTCGAGCCCTGGCCGGGGCGCTGCGTTGTGTGATCTTGGGCAAGACACTTTACTCTCATAGTGCCTCTCTCCACCTACATAGGTGTATAAATGGGTAACGGCGAAATTACTACTGGGGGTAACCCTGCAATACTCCTAGTCGCTAATGCTATGGAAACCGGGATACGTCCGGCTGTATGGGCCACTTGGCTCGGGCACAGACTTTTTTTTTTGAAAAAAAAAAAAAAATACTGTTTTGACACGTTACATTGATCTACTGTGTTAAATATTCACTGATTCTACAGAGGGTACAAAGCAAAGTGACGTATCGAAAAAGACAGCAAAAGAGAAGAACAGACCGGATTTCACACCGGAGAAAAGTGATCGTCTTTCTACAACGCGTAAAGATGAAGGGCTAGATGCTTGTAAGAAACTGTTTCCTGAAAATGATGGTAAGAAGGTTTTATTATCATTCGCATCTTGCATTTTTACGTCCCTAGGCTGTACGTGTTGCGGTAATTTCTACACGCCTCGAGATTAAGCCTTTTTAAATTTGTGGAAACTTTATGTCATATTTGAGTTTTTTGTTAGAGGCTTAAACGTTTAAGGTTAATCAAAGTGGGTCTGTGATATTGCATTTATTTTATGGAGCTACAAAAAATCAGGCAGGCGCGGTGGCCTAATGGTCAGCCTAATGGTAAGCGCGCTCGACTTCAAGCCACACTGTTAGTTGTTCAAAGTTATAGTATGACGGCTGTATGGGCCACTTGGCTCGGGCACAGACTTTTTTTTTGAAAAAAAAAAAAATACTGTTTTGACACGTTACATTGATCTACTGTGTTAAATATTCACTGATTCTACAGAGGGTACAAAGCAAAGTGACGTATCGAAAAAGACAGCAAAAGAGAAGAACAGACCGGATTTCACACCGGAGAAAAGTGATCGTCTTTCTACAACGCGTAAAGATGAAGGGCTAGATGCTTGTAAGAAACTGTTTCCTGAAAATGATGAAAATCACGAACCCGGCTTCATTGAACTTTTTGTTCTTCTTTAGCCACTATCTTGTTGACATTTAAGTTTACTGACTTTTCAGTATCCTTACAATTGGAAAACAAACTCGTAAAAACTTTCTTGAAGTCATTCTGTTTTCAAGCAGAAATTTGCATCCGACCAGTTGGCGTCTATTGTTTATTGATAACAATAGCACTGATGCAAACCGACGACTTCTCATTGGTCAGTTTTTTTATTGCGAGTTCTTTTTGGGCTATAAAAGAGGGCGCTACCTCTGCGAGCTTCAGGTCATAGCCGCTCACATCTACATGAGCACAGAACTAAAAGCAACTGACGAAGGAAACGACTTAATTCGTTTTCGAAACCGGTCTTGCTAATTTGAAAAAAACCAGTTCTTTTAAGAACTCCATGGCCAAATTTAACGACGACAATGTCGCCGCCATACTCGCAGACATGAGCAAACTGAATATTCTACTCCGAATCTTAAAAAGATTCTTATGAGACACTGTACTCTCATAACTTAGAACCATTAACCCGCTCAAACATTTACTATACCTCCAATTGTCGCTTATCAGAAGGACAAGTCTCTGAAAGACGGAGCAAAAATTCCTTCACGCATTTAACAACATCATTTGGGAGTTATATACGGTAAGGGTCGAGTGACAATATTATACACTTTGACTTCAAAAACTACACTGCCACCGTACGAACTAGACTCCACGAACCCGGCTTCATTGAACTTTTTGTTCTTCTTTAGCCACTATCTTGTTGACATTTAAGTTTACTGACTTTTCAGTATCCTTACAATTGGAAAACAAACTCGTAAAAACTTTCTTGAAGTCATTCTGTTTTCAAGCAGAAATTTGCATCCGACCAGTTGGCGTCTATTGTTTATTGATAACAATAGCACTGATGCAAACCGACGACTTCTCATTGGTCAGTTTTTTTATTGCGAGTTCTTTTTGGGCTATAAAAGAGGGCGCTACCTCTGCGAGCTTCAGGTCATAGCCGCTCACATCTACATGAGCACAGAACTAAAAGCAACTGACGAAGGAAACGACTTAATTCGTTTTCGAAACCGGTCTTGCTAATTTGAAAAAAAACAACAATTCTTTTAAGAACTCCATGGCCAAATTTAACGACGACAATGTCGCCGCCATACTCGCAGACATGAGCAAACTGAATATTCTACTCCGAATCTTAAAAAGATTCTTATGAGACACTGTACTCTCATAACTTAGAACCATTAACCCGCTCAAACATTTACTATACCTCCAATTGTCGCTTATCAGAAGGACAAGTCTCTGAAAGACGGAGCAAAAATTCCTTCACGCATTTAACAACATCATTTGGGAGTTATATACGGTAAGGGTCGAGTGACAATATTATACACTGCGATATTTCCTGATTTACAAACATTGTCCACGGTCTAGTTCTTTTTTGTCAGTATTCAAATTTGCCAAACACTTCATGTAAACAAAATAGCTCTTTGTTTCAAGAGCCAATACATCTCTGGTTCGACATCAATAACGACACGGATGATAAATCGGTAAAAGTTTCGAGAAATTATTGGTTTTTGATCACAAAATTAAAATTGAAATTAACTTAATTCAAATCAAGTTTTACTTTTTATTTTACTGATAGCCAATCAAATTATTTTAATACATTTGATAAGAGATACCCTTCGGGTTGAAAAACATTCACGACTTTCAATTTTTTCTCAACGAAATTAACATTTGACATGATATTTGCTAAAAAGTAATCAAGCCACCATTTTTAGTTAATTATTGAAAAACTTTAATTTAGAAATGGAAGGGAGATCTCCTTAGAAAAGCGATAGCAAGCTTGCTGAGGTCTTCCTGCTACTTAAAATTTAATATATTCTTCTTGTAACTGATGTAAAAAGGATTTGAGTGGCAAATAAAGTTGATTGATTGATTAAAAAGGTAAGTGATATATGTACAAGGCTAAGAAAAACTATAAACAACATTTTTTCATCAATATCATACCCGTCTAGAAGTTTATTTTTTTTTTTTATAAGCCCGCCTTCCCTGCGCGGAGTCTATGGATAGTAAATCATGACAATTTACGAACAGAGAAACGAGGCCACTAGCTAACATGCAAGGGAAATTACGCTTTGAACTGGATATTCATCCAACAAATTTAGTTATTATTGTTGCTATTTTGCGAAAATATGTTATCAATCAGAACTAAAGCATTAAAGAGGTCACTTTATTTCTCTCATATGTACCGTCTCTCGCGTCCGTCTCTAATTTACGGCTGGCTATTTTCTCACTGGCTGACATTTTGGGCGTTAGCCCTTCTTTTGAATAGCTGAACAGCTGTGTTTAGATTACAGTCGAACCCCTATTAAGCGGCCACCCATTAAGCGGCCACCCCCTATTAAGCGGCCAGTTACTAAAGTCCCGAAAACATTGTCAGTATAATACTGTAAATATAACCCCTTTTAAGCGGCCACCCCTATTAAGCGGCCGCGGCCACCTTTCTGCCGTCCCGATGAGCGTTCTTCTATTGTTTTTACCTCTATTTAGCGGCCAATAAGAATGTAATATACGATATTTAAATTGATTTCCAACAAGCTCAGACCGTGACGGCCGATAAAATCATTCAAACACAGGTTTATCGTCGTCTTCCTGTGATTCCGTTATTCCTTTTCACCTTATTTTGTATTGAAATAATGTAACCTTTTAAAAAGACCTTATGCTAATTTCTGACAAACCCCTATTAAGCGGCCAACCTCTATTAAGCGGCCAGTTGCCATTTCCCCGAGGGTGGCCGCTTAATAGGGGTTCTACTGTAGTTCTTGTTACTTTCTCTCGCGTCCGTCTCTAATTTACGGCTGGCCTTTTTTTCCACTCGCTGGCATTTCGGGCGTTAGCCCTTCTTCCGGGAAAAAAAAGAACGTTCGAAACGTCAGATTTTCAAATTCGCTACCGGCCGTTTATAATTTATTGTTTTTCGGCTTTACGAACTTGGTAAAATAAAACTATAGTCCACTTGCCCGACTACGTAGCACAACGGTTTCTTTCTTTTTCTTTTTTTTTTACTAAAAAAACCGCTTTGTTCATTTACCTATTAATGAAATAAAATATCGTAACTATGCAGGCGCATTGAAGTACTGTATTTTTGTTTACTTGCAGCTGATTTACAACAAATGCGCTATGATGCAAACAAGTTGCAAACCCCTTTTGAGGATTTGTACAGGATTGCGTCAGAGCAAGGATTTGAAATTTCCAATAATCCAGGAGATGGAAATTGTATGTTCTACGCACTGTCAGATCAACTCCAGCTCTTGAAAGAAATCCAAATTTCACATGAAAAACTAAGAAAAGACTTAGTCCAATTCCTTACAGAAAACCCTAGATCGGTAAGTCAGCATTAGTGTTGCAAGTAACATTAAATGTGAGTTTTTCACATGCAGCATGCAGATACTCTAGTTTACACACGGCGGTAGATTCGCACGTTCTTTTTTCCTTCTTGTTCTTCTGGTTCTTACTAATCAACTTTTTAATATAAGGATTGTTGTGTTTGTTTTACGAGTCCGCGCACAACATGTTGGAGACTTAAACTAATAATGATAACAATTTACTCTCTCTTCTTCACATCCCTCTTCTTGCTTCGACCCAGAATGCATCCCATTCTTGGTGCAGTCGTCGCACGTTTCCGATCCCTTTCATAAATAGTGGATGACTTTTTAGTGACACAATCGTCAACCTGAATCGAGCCCGGAGCTAACGTTCTAGTTTTGGTTACATTCCTCCTTCATCACTACACCATCATGTTGATCCGCCAAACCCCGGAGAAACTGGCACACCTATTATAGCTGACCCTATCCCTATCCGATTCTATCCCTAAACTAACTACGATCTAACTTAGGTCTGATAATCGCCTTATCTACAATGCGGGACATCAATGTTGCGACACTTAGCACAATTCTGGGGTTAAGAAATGAACAAAAACAGCTAGCGCCAAACCCATTAAAAGGTTATTTGGTTTGATTAAGAGATCGCCTTAACAAGTGTCCCAACTATTTTTGAACTCCATTTTAGGTCCAATTTTATCTAATTGACAGGGCACAGTTTCGATCTAGTCCAGGCCTAAACTAGAGACGAAATGCCATCTACGTTGAAAATGTCATCGACTGTTCACGAGAGGGGAATAAGGGTAGTAGTCAAACACAAAATTTTAACCAGCTCCCTTAAATTGGCACCAACAAGTTGCTTACAGCTGAAAGGCCGTCAAGCATACGGAACAATGTCGAAAGCCTTTTAGTGTCAGTCTACCTTTGCTTGATCGAAGTTCACGGCATTTCCTCGTGAAGGAAGGAGAAACAATGAATAGATGGATGCTGCTGGTGTTGTGGGCTGACAGTCTTAAGACCGTTTTGTTAGGTGAGCTTACCGTGCCATAGGAGAGCAACATGGGGTGGGCATATGAGAGGAAAATGGCCAGGTATGCAGATCTGAAGAGTCAGTACGAGGATCGTGGGTGGACATGTCGTGCTTATCCAGTTGAGGTTGGGTGCCGTCGATTTGCTGGCGGTCTGTCATTCGGTTTTTGTACAAGGAGGTCTGTAATTACATCTGTAATCTGTATCCGCGTGGATATGGAGAACTGTTGCTTTTCAAGCCTTTTGTTGCCCGGCATCCCCTTGGTGGCTCTTCTCTGGGGCAGCTGGGGCCACCCTTGCATCTAAACTCCTACTGGAATAGGCCCCGAAAGGAGGCATGGGTTTCAGCTGAAGATAAGGGATGGAGCAGTGTGGTTCGCCGCACTGTATGATTTTCTCATCATCATCATCATCATCATCATCATCATCATCATCATCATCATCATCATCATGAATTCTATCTAAAAGAGCCATTTCCCATTAGAGGACATATGTGTTCTAATCAAACAATATTTGCGCCCACAATGTCATCTGCGTCCAGCTTGTTATGAAGTATGAAATTATACTAATATATACTAATATAATGTATTAAAACGTAAATTAACGTTTCTTTTCTTGAAGCCCGATGGGACACATCTGTTCAGCTTTGTCAATCAAAGTGAACATACAACGTGGTCTCATTACTTAGAGAGCATGAAAAAAGATGGCACATGGGGCGATGAATTAGTTCTTCGTGCTGCAGCAGACTGCTACGAAACTTCCATTCGTGTTATCAGCAGTCTTGGCCACGACAACGAATTAATGATCAATCCAGCTACCACCGCCAACAACAGTCCACTTGTGCTGGGGCACTATCATGAGCTACACTATGTGAGCCTTATACCCAGACAAGGAAATGATGAAATAAATGGTAATTAATTGCTACACTGTTAACCCTGACCACATTTTAAAACCCGTTCGTAAATTTTTCGTTCAATTCCCTCTCTTACTTTATGCGAAAATAAGGTAGGTCAAGTTTGCATTTTTCGAAAAAAACGAAAAACGAATAATGTCAAAGAGAGAAAAATCGGAGTTTTTGCCGCCTAAAGTGGCTTTGGTCTGGCCTTTGGTATGACAAAACAGTGGGTCCGGAGACTGAGAACGAGTTTGCGATCTGTGACGTATGAAATGTTCGACCGATTTGTTTACCCCATATTCTCTCAGCTCGTGACGGGTTTTCTCGGTGTAAAAACCTGTGTCATTCACCAGTGACGTTAAACAAATAACGGCCAATACGAAAAAGCTAAAAAGCGCGAAACAATGCAGAGCAGGAAAACAATAGCTCCAAAACAAAGAAAAATTTCACAAGGTTTTACACCCAGGTGAACCCCTTTCTTTTAGTGAAAAAAAGTGGAAAGAAGACCTTTGGGACCAGGGAAGGTAGCTCCTAGCGTAAAATGAGCCCTTTATCTGGGTCAATGATGTTGTATTTATTACACGTAACATTGATTTTTTTGTAAAAAAAAATATATCAATTCCACAGACTCTAGACAGGATTTAACACCAGAGAACAGTGGTCGTCTTTCTACAACGCGTGAGGCTGAAGGTGGTCCCCGTAGGAAGCTGATCTTTGGAAATAATGGTTAGTTTTTTTTTTACCATTTGCATCTGGCATTTTTATTTCTCCTGACTGCGCATATTATGGTATTTCAACAAACCACGAGAGCTTTATCATGCATCCTCTCTACTGTACTGAATATCGAGGGAAGCCCCGAGCCAATTATCAAAGTTGTTATAACACAACTAAGGTAAAGCGCGCGCTCTGATTGGTTAATTTACCGTCTACTATTTGCCCATGGGTGTACGCTGACGTATGCCTTCAACCTTAGCGCGCGCGCTGATCTGATGCAACAAGGCACAAGAAAGTGCTGCTACTTCACGAGTTCATACATATTTTCTTGATTTTCCTGTGAATTTGAAAAGCTAAACATAAGAATATCTATCTCTCCATAATGCTAAAAGACTTTTAGACGTAAGGCACGTCTGAAATTTAAAAATTAAAAAAGTTTCCTTGTTTTTTCTTTAAGGTTTTCGTCAGCGTTTACGCGAGAGTACACGCAATTACGCTTCTTTTGTGCTTAGCAGCTTCCCGCGTACATCCATAACTCAATAGTGTACGCTATGACGTTTACCATTTGTTAAATAGAAACCGAGAACGAGCTCTCCATAATAAAAAGAACGAGGTGTTCAATTGTTTTAGCGTAACTCAGCGAATTGTAAAAATGATATCAAGTGTTACATGAAAAAGATTTACAAAGGCAGAAATGTGCTCATGCAAATAAAATTCCGAACACACGCACATTACTGTTTTGAGCTACCTTAAGAACAAACGGGCGCTGTTTTACCATTTCCTTGTCGCCGTTGTCGTAAACTGTTACTTACAGGTATAGTATACAATCTCAGCGTAGATAATATTTATTTAGTGATATCTTTGCTTTTATTTCCAGACCATCTCAGGGAAACTAAGTTTTCTGGTGAACCGAGTAAGGAACTTGCATCACTGCCGTCTGATGGTAGGTTGACAGCAAGTAATCTCTGTTTTACAGTAAACTCAACAAAATTACTGGGTCCTGATTGGACGATAGCAGTGCAATTTATCCCAAATTACACTCCTTTGGAGTACCTATTATTCTTCTTTGCGAAGTTGAAACGAAGTTGAACCTAAGTCTTTCTAAGAATTCCGAAGTTGACTAAAGACTTCCGAATTTCCGATGTTGACCGTCCTAAGTCTTCTGAAGTTTGCCGAACTTAACCGACGTTTGCCCGAAGACTTGCGAAGGTTTGAAGATTACCCTAAGTAGTCTTAAGAGGAACCTTGGAGTTATAGAGCATACCGTTCCGAATGGTCATGATTCATAGTACGGAAATATTCTGGTAATTTTGCTGACTATAATATAAATAAAAAATCGCACGACCTTCTCGTACATTTCGATGTTGAAAGTTCATAAATTGCACTTGAAAAATTGTGCGGTTGAATAAAGGAGTTATTATTCCACTTCTTTAATTCTTTTTCAAACAACTTAGCGGTCCTGAATCCTCAAATTTTGAACCTGATTGGCTAATTGCACGCGCTCCAGTGGTCCGGATCGAGACGAACGAGCACATGAAAGTATTTACTCTCCAAAATTGAAATAGCTACTCGCCAACCGTTATAAATGTGAAAGAACAAAACAGCAGTGTAATTAAAGGCCTCAAAGCTCTCACATGTTCTAAAGGCGAGTATTCAAAATGGACAAATACCGTTTTACCGTTCGTAGTTTGTCGTTGTTTGTGCATTTTGCAATGATTTTCACGCCATTACCCTCGAGTTTTTATTTATCCGAGATAAAATAAGATCCCGTTTTTCCTTTATTTATACTTATTTGAACAATATTACTAGTTCTCCGTGTGCCTATAAGAAAATGATTAAATAAAGGCGAAGAGGCTATCATTTTCTCAAAGTAAAATTTGTACTGCTATAATTTTTACTGCCTTGCCTTTTTAGGACAACTGTTGTGTGAAGTTCAAGACGATATCTATACCTGGAAATTTCCATTGGACTGTAGCCAGTCAACCATTGATGGTCGCAAAAGAAGTTATGCCTGCAGTGTCATTTCCATTTCCATTGCTCGCGCTTTTCTTACTACTAACATTCAGCCGCCGAGCGGAGAGGATCTGTCCAGTGACTGGGTGAACCTTCTCAGTCAGTGTATGCAGGAAGGCAACAGGTTGTACGACAGAACATCTGCCAGTCTAACTCATCGCTATTTACCTGCAAGAGAAGCTGCTGGTTTGTTTCTTGTCAAACCGATTGTAAAGGTAAAGGGTCCTTACCGTCTACAACTTGTGAGCAACCGTGAGCTGTCCACACTCGAGAAACGCCTCCAGATGTTAACAGAAGCAAACCAACGTCGCGCTACCCTGTTTATATTTGACAACAAGGCTATCATATTTTTGTCTTGTTCCAAACACTCCATATTGGCTATTGACCTGCATCTCCATACCACATTTGGTGCAGCTATAATATTTGCAAAACGTTTTAGTCCTGATTTTATTTCACGCTTAAAAGAAGTCACAGGAATGAACGACTCAACTTGCGGCGATTTTAGTCAAGTAATAATGTACAATGACGCCAACTGACCTGAAGTGTAAGAAAGTGCAATCATGTGCCAATAAAGTGTTTCAGTTTCATTTTTCTTTCTTTCTTTGCCTTTCTTTACTGTTCCTTTTTTTCCTAAAAAAACATTGTTTCTCTGCAACCACTGTTTTAATTTACTATTCGGGCTCCAGAGAATCACGAAAAACAAGTACCCACCCCTCCATCTAAAAAGCAGTCAGCATGAATGTATAAAGTGAGAGAAAGCAGGATAAATTTATTTTTTTTTGGCATCACAACAAAAACTGCCTAGAATTAAAGCTGAGTTAATAATGGAAATAATGACGAGGGCGTTTGTTGAGGAAATACAGTCTTGACTTGACAGCAGTGCGCAGCAACTTCACGGTACAAATTGCCCGCCATATGCCTAAAATGGACTGACTTCTTCTTCAGGTCCCAAACTTTTACCGCGAATTTATTTTACAAGGTTCTCGCCAAACCACACACAGTAATACAATTCCCAAAAAGGGGAAATAAAGCCGGATTGTACTAAAAAGTGACCACGCGACGGATGAAAAGTGACAATATTTAAAAATTGAATACGCTTTTGTTTAACAGTCAGCAAATGTAACTAAGACTTCACGACTAACTCATTTCTGTATGCAGATTTTCCCTGATGCTGTGTCTATTTGCCCGTAATTTCAGAGACTCTTTTAAACTTTAAATGGAGTATCTGTGCCTAAATGTTTACAAAACGAAAGTGCATCGAGACGATGAACAACTCGGTAAAGTACACTGTTTTCCGGTGAACTGACATACGCCAAGATTAACGACGTTGATAATTTTAGCAACTTTAATCATTATTAGAAAGTTTCGAGGATAATTCATAACCTAGGAAACAAGGTTGTTAGGACAAAAGAGCTCTTGACTGTAATGTAAAACTGAAGAAATACTGGCACATTTTTTGCTTCGTTTTGAAAACATTTCTTCGTTTTCGTGAGGTGGTATTTGCGGCAGGCGACCACCTTGAACAATCTTCTGCTCGTCAAACAACGAATATTGCTCCCGCAACTAAACGATTATATTTCAATCATGTAGACGCGAGAAATTGACTGTCGAAATATTGTCTGTATTTATTGTTGGCGACCAATCATTGTTTAGGCGTTGAAATAATTGAAGCGTCCCTGTTTTTGTCGGAAAACTTTTAAACTGACTAAAACGTCTCTTGCCGAAGCACCTGTTAAGTCACGTGATAAGTTTACTAAACACGAGCCAATTGAAAGCGGACATTACAAAAACATGGACTGTTGCTTTATATTAAAGAGATGACCACTTTACCGACGTAAACTCTACAAAATCAAATTTCGTTAGCAGTTGTAGCAGGCGACAGGGTTTTATTTTTATCACAGCTCGGACGCGAGGGTGCATTTCCGTTCCTATTGAAAGAAGCGGTCGCAACTCGTTAAAAACGCAACAATCGATTTTTACTGCTGCTACACTAAACGCGTGCGTTTTAATATTACAATTTACCAACGATGACTTGAGGTTTAAATATAGCGTGTACGACTCGGAATTAATTCTTCAAGAAAATGGCACATTTGAAGCTTTGACTGTTGCAGTCCGGCGCGGACGTTTACTTTCCGGTACAGATTCGCTGCCAAAACATCCCATGAATGGTAGCTACACGGCGGGCGAACTTCTTCAAAGACGCATCAAGGATTTCTAGATCTCAACCGCAATTAAATGAAAATGGAAACAGCTACTACGAGCGAGTTTGGTTTGGATGCTACTGCCATCGTTGGATGTGGAATATCCTTGTTCTTCTGCACCTTATCTATCGTTGCTTTCATATTTTTCAGGTAATTCGCTTTGCATTGTGCTAATTTTTAGTTAGCCTGGCGTAGTATCTTACGTGTTAGTGCGCGAAACCCATCGAAATCACCGCTAAATTTATATTTTCCGTTTAATGTTAAATTTCTTTTGAAAGCAACCGTTTAGCAAAACTTGAAATTGAACGTACTTGGCAAAAAGCAATGATCACTCTTTAAAAATACGATTTATGCGGACAGGCCGGTTATAGCAGTTTGAAATATAACTTTGAATATTATGAAAATTGCGGTAAGCATTTGTAAATGACAAAGTTAGAGATTCGTTTGTCCGCAAATAAAGATTTATGAATAAACTGAAAACCGAGAAATTTTCCTTTCTTTCGAGGCGATCGAAATTAACTCGGTGTCCTTTTCTGATTTCCGTTTGCGTGCGTGCTTCTTGCCTCCGAAAAAAGGAAAATGCAACACGTTGTTTATGCGAATAAGTCGACTATTAAAACATACTAAAGGCTTAGACTACCGGTTGTGTATTTGCAAATAACTTGACGACAAACCTTGTAATTTCAAAGTTTAATCTTATCCTGGCTGCGAGCTGAATAAATACGATTAAAAATAGAATGTCAAAAACCGGCAGCAAGGGAGTATCCTACAATTTATCGATTGAAAAACTGGCTTGCAAATTATGATTTTTGTCGCTAGGTTGGCGAATCAAAGTAACGCGAAGTAAAAATGTCGCCCTCATCTGACACTTTCTTTTGACTTGTCAATAGTGCTTTCGTTTCCGGCGTTTCTGTTGAAAAATAGAAGAGCTAGCGCTAGAAAAAGACACAACATTAATTTGCAGCTTGCTTTCGGACCAAAGCTGCACATGTTTTGATTCGAAAGCAAATGAGTTAGCGATTATTAAAATGTATTCAATTGCCTGCAGCAATATTGGAAGAGGCTCAGTCTTTCGAATTGTGTGCTTTTAAGAGTGAATATTTAAAAATTTAATGTAAGCAAAATGAAAAGACCACAAAACAGAATTAATAGCTGCATTGTGAAAGAGTCTGTCAGCAATACAGTATTTCTCAACGCAAGTCGATTTCCTTTAGAGACTTCAGAGTTGTTTAACCACAATAATTTTTACACACCGCTAAAAAGTCCGCCGAAGAACGTCAATATATTCCCAATATATAGTTTTATAACAATATATTAATATCAGCTCATCCTTGGCAATATTTTCTTGGACAGTTATGGGAGACTGAACAAATTACACAATTTTCTAGTCTCAGCCACAACAAAAGCCAGCTTGTTTGTTTGAATAAAAATTACTTATCTTGAGATTTGCTATCCTTATCTATAAAAAAAACGTATAGCTTAATTTTTTTCGAAAATTTTGCTTTTAGTGCCAACAAAAACAGCTCGGGGTATTGCCAAAAACTGACACGGTTAATTTAAGCGAATTGAAAAGAAAAATTTTAATAATATATTTTGCTAATCCTTACGAGGAGTCCGGACAAAACGATGGCGAATGTCTATGGCTGGGCTAAATTAGCATTCAAATGCTTTTTTCCTAAGGTGTTTATTTATCATTACTTTTTCAGCTTATTGGAGATATTCAGTCAAGGGGATAATCAGCCAAATTGCGCAAACGCTTAACGAATGCAGACAGATTAAAGAAACTGATGATCTTTGTTTGCATTTTGATATCTTGGGTTGTGTCGAACATTTTAGAGTACATTTCTTGCGAGCGCGTCGGTTAATATTGACGATTCACTTCGCGGTATGCTAACGAATACTAAAACAAAGTTTTCCGGTATTCAGCCCATGTTAACTTGTTATGAAATTTCGTTTATTTTTTATCGATAAGAAAAACACGCAAACCTGGGACAAAAATAAACTTCACGAAACCTCACCGGACAAACTGTCAATAATTTTTGAAGCTTTTCTGATACGGGACTCTTCGATAAATCCTTTGCTACTTTTTCGATTCGCGAAAAAAAATTCACCAAAATATACCTATGGATTATCATTTGTATTGGAGATGACTCATTTCTATTCAGATCACCTTTGTACATTCAGGTGTTGGTTTTCATTTTCGAAAATTTTTAGCAAATGAAAGATCATCGCAGTTATGTACTCAACTTAAGCAGTTGAGAAAAGCAAGCCTGAAAAAAAAAATTCAGCCTGAATTTTTTTCAGGCTTGCTTTTCTCAACTGCTTAAGTTGAGTACATTACTGCGATGATCTTTCATTTGCTTAAAATGTATATCCGCAGTACAAATATATGAATTTCATATATTCATTTCATAGTTTCGAAAATTGTTGGCTGGAAACTAATGTAAGCTGCGTCTATTATTTTCGACTTTAGGCCACCTGGTTACCTACAGGATATGGTTCATATATTGCTCTCTAATGAGCTGGTCATCAACCGACGATTAAATTCGCTTCAACTTCCCAAACTATGTTCTGTTGGTTGTTCGTTAAAATGGCCATTCGCGACTCCCATGCAGAAAATGTGATATAGTATCTTAGCCCACAAAACACGGAAACACATGTTTATTTCTGAAATTTCCAATGAAAATTGTACTTTATTTAAAAATGAACTTGAATGGGTAAATGAATTTAGTCGTGCACATGTACATAGTTAGTAGAATGATACGGTTTCTTGATATCGCCTCGAGTTTTCTGATTGAAACTTTTTGTCTTTCGATCTCTTCTTCAGTTTTATGGTTTGTCAGCGACTTTGTATGAATTTCATTTACTTTGCAGAAAATATAAACAGATTATGACAATCTGCAGGTATTCAGACCAGATGTTGTTTTTCGGTTGACTCATTCAAATGCCTGGCGGGGGCAGTTTGACAGTTGTTTCAATTCTTCCTTTGAAACGATTCTTATTAAATAATTCGATATCGATTCTTTGTAAATTGAATCGCAAGACACATGCAGAGAATTTCAATTTCAAGTGGAGAAGAACAAGCTAAACAATTCCTCCTCCATTGCGATTTGACTGGGGTCGACACGTAGGCCTGCATCGAGATAAAGTCACGGAAGTATTTTCGCTAGTGGTCGTGTTTTCTTTTCTTTCAATTTTCCTTAACCTCGTTCCCAGGGCTTTTCCCTTGATAATTACCAAGGGAAAAGCCCTGGGAACGAGATTGAATTTTCCTGGCACAATTTCTCTAACTCCGTACAATAACAGTGTCATTTCTTGCAAGCGTTTAATAAACTGTAAAGAAAAGAAAAACATACATGCGTAAACGCAGGGTGCTTCGTGCAGATACAAAATTCAGCGAAAACGAACTCGGCATCGGCAAAGTATCTGTCGTTTTAGCGCAAGCGGAAAGTCCCTTTCCGTTTCAAGCAAAGAAAATAGAAGACGTCTCTGACTCTCTGACGTCTGCACGCAAGCTGTCGTCTCGCAGCCATCTCGAATTTGGAGGCGGGCGAAGTCTGGGAAGAGAGAGACTAATAAAAAGCGGGAATGACTGGGTACGAGCCGCTGTTCGCTTATCTTTCGGGCAGTTTTTAAAAGGGATTTACTTTATTTTACTTTCTAAAAGAAACTGATTCAGTTGAACTTCCTGCGACCGTCACGATCGCATAAATTTCTTCTATACTCCAAAGAAAAAAATATATTTCCAGTCAGGTCATGTGCTGAATTGCGCGCTCTCAAGGTCAATGACTCATATTTACTGATTATTAATCTTAAATTTAATCTTTTCAACTCTAGACCCCGGACAGAGTCGTTTATGATTAAACAACACCTGACATTCGCTGTTGGACTCACTCAAATCGTTCTTCTTCTCAGTATACCTGCTTATAGAAAGAAGGTTAGTATGCCGAGTCTGAGTCTCGAAGAAGATGACGATGTGGGGGTGGGAGTCGGGATGGGCCCGGTGTTTAAGGGTGTTGTACTCCTGTAACAGCGTTGGAATAGAGCGGTTCTCACTTGAGTGTCGAAAGTAAATTGCGTTTGCTTTGGTTTTGAATTACTACGCTCAGTGATTGGCTTTAAAATCTCGCGCCACTTTCTCAGCCAATCTAAAACTAAAACCAAACTAAACTAAAACTAAAACCTAACTAAAACCAAAACCAATCGTGACTCGCTCGCGCACGTTTTCCCGCCCTTTGCGCTGGCTACATGTATTTGCTTCGAGTTTTGATTGGTTCACTGGATTGTCCGTGTCTTTTGTGATTGGCCGAAGTAATTACATTGGTTTTGGTTTTACGACACTCAATTGAAAACTGCTCTATGTGTTGTATTTTTGGTTCTCGCAATCTGTTTTAATCTTTAGCATAAAAAAGTCTCCCCACCCCGTCCTCCCTCCCAGCTCAGTTCCTTGCACGGTCCGCTAGCTGGGCTGACACTTATTAATAAAAATTACATTTTAATTTTGATTTTTTTTTTCAGGAGGGATGCCGAGCAATGTCGGTCGTTCTTCATTACACCATCACATCTTGTTTCTCCTGGTGTTTAGTGGACAGTTTATTCTTGTACTTTAATCACGCCAACAGCGCTCATCCGCTGAGAAAGAACGTTTATTATCTTTTGTTTGGTTGGGGTGAGTACTAAGGGCCTGTTTACATGATTCCGGAATGACTTTCATTCCGGAACGAGTTCATTCCATCCCCATACATTTCTCTGTATCTGTTTACATGATACCGAGACGAAAGTCAAGTCATTCCGGAATGAGTTCATTCCGGTTTTCATTCCGGAATGAAAGTTTCGTTCCGGAATGACATTTCATTCTGGTATCATGTAAACACAGAACGAATTTCGTTCCGAGATGAAATCGCAACTCTTGAAACCGCATACGGACTCCACAGTTTGAATTCAGAGCGAAAAAACGTAATAGCATTTACTGTTTAGCCCAAAGAAGCAGCTCTATGGTCAAATTACTCGTTAAAATTGCAGATACGGCCATTAATTGGGCAAAAAAACATGTTTGCGCGAAACATGCGCCATCTTGTTTTGATCTTGCGCGAAGACCGCGCACGTGAAAATGCCTTTGGTTGAACCGGTCGACTCTGTCATGTAAACGCAGAACGAACTTCATTCCGGAACGAGTTTCGTTCCGGAATGAAAGTCATTCCGGAATCATGTAAACAGGCCCTAAGTCAACACTGCATGTTTCGTAACAAGGTGGGGTTCGAACTAATTAGGCAATTAACCAATCAGAGCTCAAAGCAACGTCATGCGACTGGAGCCAAGCGCGGGAAAACATGTAACTGGCGCCAAGCGCGGGAAAACATGTAACTGGCGCCAGGCGCAGGAAAACATGTAACTGGCGCCAAGCGCGGGAAAACATGTAACTGGCGCCAAGCGCAGGAAAACATGTAACTGGCGCCAAGCGCGGGAAAACACGTAACTGAGGTGGTGCCAAGCGCGGGAAAACATGTAACTGGCGCCAGGCGCAGGAAAACATGTAACTGGCGCCAAGCGCGGGAAAACACGTAACTGAGGTGGTGCCAAGCGCGGGAAAACATGTAACTGGTGCCAAGCGCGGGAAACCATTTAACAGACACAAGCGCGGGAAAACATACTACGCTTAGTGATTGGTTTAAAAAACTCCCTCCACTTTTATGTGACCAATCAGAATTAAAACCAAAACCAATTTGCACGCGTTTTGTAGCGGTTCGCGCCAGCTACGTAAATTTACTTCGAATTTTGATTGGTTCAGTGGATCATATTTTTGTCTGATTGTTTGGTACACGTCGTGCACCTTACATGAGGATATCGCGGAAAGAGTTGTGCAAGCAAAACAACGATTGGCTTAAAATTGATTTATCATTCAATGACTGAAACTCTCGGCTACTGAAAGAAAATAATGGTACGAAGTGAAATTCGGTGTTTCGTAATTCGAGTCATACTTGAACGACTGCGAATTCAGTAACCTTGACCGTGCTTATCAACACAAGTGGGCATCTTTACGAACAAAGCCAACAGCAGTTAAGGGCCTGCTCTGTTTACATGATTCCGGAATGACTTTCATTCCGGAACGAGTTCATTCCATCCCCATACATTTCTCTGTATCTGTTTACATGATACCGAGACGAAAGTCAAGTCATTCCGGAATGAGTTCATTCCGGTTTTCATTCCGGAATGAAAGTTTTGTTCTGGAATGACATTTCATTCTAGTATCATGTAAACACAGAACGAATTTCGTTCCGAGATGAAATCGCAACTCGTGAAACCGCATACGGACTCCACAGTTTGAATTCAGAGCGAAAAAACGTAATAGCATTTACTGTTTAGCCCAAAGTAGCAGCTCTATGGTCAAATTGCTCGCTAAAATTGCATATACGGCCACTAATGGGCACAAAAACATGTTTACGCGAAACATGCGCCATCTTGTTTTGATCTCGCGCGAAACATGCGCCACCTTGTTTTGATCTCGCGCGAAAACCGCGCACGTGGAAATGCCTTTGGTTGAACCGGCCGACTCTGACATGTAAATGCAGAACGAACTTCATTCCGGAACGAGTTTCGTTCCTGAATGAAAGTCATTCCGGAATCATGTAAACAGGCCCTAAGAGTTTGAGACAGCTTCCCTTGTTTAGACCACCACAAGATTTGCTTTGTCTAGTTCAGTTAATTAGGTTTAGCTTTTATACTTAGGAAATTCAACTCTGTGAAGAACTACTTTCTATTTTGCACTCAGTTGCGATTTTGCGATTGGAAAACATGTTTTTGTCTAGCACACTGTCGTATCTGTTGTTTCCATTGTTTCTCACAGAGCAGTTTACAATTGAGTGTCGGAAAACCAAAACCAAAGTTATCACTCTGGCCAATCACAAAGAACACAGACAATCCAGTCAACCAATCAAAACTCGAAGCAAATACAAGTAGGCACGGCACGAAGCGCGGGAAAACGTGCGAGAGCGAGTCACGATTGGTTTCTGATTGGTTGAGAAAGTGGCGCGAGATTTTTAAACTAATCATTAAGCGTAGTAATGCAAAAGCAGTGCAAACGCGAATAACTTTCGACACTCAAGTGAAAACCGCTCTAACAACACTGTAACAAGTCTTGATTTACTGATAACTACAATCAGGATTTGCCAACAACCGTGAAATTTTATCGCTGCTTGCAGGGGCTCGTTACTTTCGGAAGTTAACGCTATTTAAAAATTGTTTCAGGATTTCCAGTAACAGTAATAGCCATGTCTCTGGCAATTGGTTTTAGAGCAAGTGAAGGAACAAAACCAGTGTAAGTATGTCATTCTTAATGTCAATCAATCAATCAATCAATCAATCAATCAATCAATCAATCAATTAATCAATCAATCAATCAATCAATCGACCATTGGTCCAATCAATCAATCAATCAATCAATCAATCAATCAATCAATCAATCAATCAATCAATCAATCAGATACTTTTTAAAATGCCAATAGAGTTAAACTGCCCTGCCCTGATTTTTATAAGACCTTTAAGTTGCATACTGAGAGTTGGAAAAACTAGTGCTTAAATTAGTGAATCAAGGTACAGAACTCGCTGTTTTTTTTTTGCAGATTAGCCCTTTATTCTTGCTGGCCTTCTGATCACATCGTATGGACATTCGTTATTCCGTCTCTTCTAATCGCAACGGTATTTTAAAACATCTCCTTTTTTCTGTCTTATGGGCATGATTTCGTAGTGTGGACGTTTAGTCGCTTTCTCGAGTCGTTATCAAGAGAGCTCTCCCAGATCGTGGCTGAAATCCAATGTTAAAATCTGACTTTGCGAACCTTTTTTCCTAGCTCAACTTGATGATATTGTGTGTGGTTCTTCATCAACTAAGACAACCTTCTTATGACATCTGTGCTAGGGCTGTTCTGGAGAAACGATGTACAAGGTAACAAAAACAAATGAAGTGTTTTGGGAGTATTAAGAAAACATGAAGGCCTGGCAAATCGAAGAAACATGTTTACAGAAACATCCGTAGCGCGCGCATGTTTCCCCAATGTTTCCCAGTTTTGCCACACGGGAAGTATTGTTTCCAGCGTCAATTTTTGTCTTCAAGAAGGAAAATTTGCTTCTGCTATACCGTAAATGATCTAATAAACGCCCACTCTCAAATAAACGCCTCTTATCTAATAAACGCCTCCCCTGAAGGGTTAAGTTTGTATTAGACGCCCCCCCCTCTTATAAACGCCCCGTGTCTAATAGACGCCCCCTCGAAGAATCACCTCAAAAACCAAGGAAATGCTCCATAGAATAAAATCACGCAATATAGTTAGTTTCTTGCTTCACTCCGACATCGAAGAGACCAACTACGCTCGAAACTACGCCAACGTGATTGACCCCGATGACGATGAAAACGTCGATATTGAACTTGAACGACATCTTTAGTTTTTGTATTAGCACAGAATAGATTAGTCTCCTACCCAAAAACTCTGTTTTGTATCTTACTCCACTAGCAAACTACGCATCCAATTTGTTTTGTTGACGTTATTACTATTAACTTGAAATAAAGCCTCTCTCTTATAAACGCCTCATATCTATTTAACGCCTCCCCTAGGAGCCCAAAAATTTAATAGACGCCCCGGGCGTTTATTAGATCATTTACGGTACGGCAGAAACATTTCATTTCTTTTCGCGTGGCATGGAAGCATGGAAAAACGAGGAAACAATTACGGAAACATGTTTCCAGCATGTTTCTGGAAACATGTTTCCTCGTTTTGCTGGGCTGTAACCTGTACTTATGCTTCGCCCTTGCCAAACTCCCCAAGCTCGGCCAAAGATTCTATGTTCAAATGGCGATTGGTGGTAATCCAAATTATAACATTTAATTGAGGTCTCGGTCACACAGTTCCCTTGTAGGTAACCGAAACAAAAACTAAGGTACAGAAACTAAGAAAAGTCATCGTCATATGTGATTAGACTGGCTTGATTCTGCCGATACTATATCACTAGTTCATTAGCAACTGCGAAGTCTTTAAATCGACACGATCCACTGAAGATTTTGGCAAAACAAAACCTAATAACATCAGGATTTTATGAAGCTAACCTAATTCGCATCCTAAAAGTTGCGAGTCTAACTATAGAATTTGAAAGATTCACGTTTTCACATGGCCGATAAAAGTGTTTTTAGTACAGCAATTATTGCTGCTTTGGTGAGCAAACAACTTCAGTATTTTCTCATTCTCTTGTTGTTCACAGGTATGGTCTCCGTACAAACAGTCTCATGTTACTAGGTCTTTGTCTTGGTTGGATTTTTGGCATTCTTTCTTTCAGAGATGTTAGAAATGTTCGTGTTCAACTCTCGTTTGGACTCATTAATGGTTTGCAGGTCAGTAAAGCATTCCATAAGTAGGATGCGATTACTCCTCTTTTAGGCGTCTACTTGCGTCTCCGTTTGGCCAAGACTTGCGTGCACTTGCGTTGACTTGCGATCACTTTAATTTGGTCGAGATCAAATTTGCACGCAACTGAAGTCAACGCAAGTTTTCACCGTTTGGCCACGCAACGCAAGTCAACGCAAGTCTTGCTGTTTACTTCAAGTCAGGGAATTGCAGCACGCTCATGCAGTAGCATTGAAATGATTTTTTTGATAGCTTGCGTGCACATAGCTTGTGAGTAAACTTGCGAGTCCGTTTGGCCAGCCAACACACTAAGTCTAGATCTGTACGCAAGTTCAACTTGCGGCTTCTTGCGGCTTCTTGCGTCCACTTGCGTTACCGTTAGGCCATGGCTTGACATGTACATTCATCAAGAGAATCGCTTACATTTTCTTACTTTGTGGAAGGGCCGTAGTCCTAGTACATCGATCAGGAAGTTCTGGTTCAAGCCTGACCTTGAGTGGTTCACAGTTCCCTCTCCATTTGTAGGTCCGCGAATCGTTAGACAACTTGACAAATATTAAGTGGGAGAAGGGAGGGGTGGGGGATGTGGATGGGGAGGAGGCATCCTGACATGACTAGCAGGCAAGAAGAATTAGCACACAAGAAGTGTTGTGCGCTAAAAACGCTGGTTTTTGCATGCCACAGAGTTTCAAACAAACTATTAGCTATCTTTATGTTCTGAGGTTTATTATTTTTGCCTTTTTATATTATTTCAGGGAATATTCTTGTTCTTCTTCCACTGTGTTCTTAACATTGATGTAAGTCAAACGTGTTTTTCCTATCAGTTAAACCAATTTTCTCGAAATTTTCTTCTTAATTACATTTGTAAGAAGATAAATTATTTGTTTCATCTCTTACAGTGGCATGCCTGTAAACTAGCTATCTCGAAGCTAAGTGCATGACCACCATAAACAACATTTACATTTACATTATTTTTACATTTACTAAAAATATCTTCTGGTTAAATCTCATGCAGATAAAAGGCTATTATCAATCCGGGATTCATCGTTGCAGCCACGAGGATGGCTGTTTGACCGACAGAGAAAGAAATAAGCGAGGCAACACTCAAATGCAGGATCCACAGGTAGGCACGTGACAGTGGTGTGATTTATCAATAACACGCGTGCGCGATCACGTGAAATGCACGTGACCTTTTTGAGCAGCGGAAGTAAGTTTGCTGTAAAGTCTGAAAAGAAATGGCGAAAATTTCGTGTAATGAGATAACCAACGACGAAAATTTTTGTGCAATGATAGCATTTTCATGTAAGAGTGATTTATCTTTGAGATCAACGCTCTTTCTTAAAGCAGTATAGTAGAAGGCATGCTTACTGAATTGGTTCATGCTTAAGCGTGCACTATATCGAGTTGTGGTGCCCGCGGCAAGTCTGGAGAGCACGAAAGAAGCGCAAGAGTTGCTTGAGGTGATAGCGCAAGCCGAGAGCGCAGAGCAACTCTGCCTTCTTGAGTGCTCTCCAAACTTCCCAAGTGCTAACTCGATAGTGCACAGCTAAAAGTTTGAACCAATTGTTTTATAAGGTTGCCGGTGGAAATTTTTCTGGTGGAGCGATTTGCTGACGCTACCAGCATGCACTACTGGATTATGGTACACGCGTACGTATACTGAATTTGATTGCGTGGCCCTGCCAGCTATGTTATAATACCTTTTAACCACTTATATAAGACACCTCGAATCTCCACCGAAACCACTCGCTACCTGACATTTTCTCCGCTTGCAGTGCTTGTTCTTGCTCCAGTTTTTTAAAACAAACAATAACGTTACCCTCTTATCGGCTTATTTTGCGTAGCTTAGTAGATAGAGCTGACCTGCCATGGGTCTTTTTTAGGTGGGGTCCCGCAGAAAGATCAGCAGCAAGAGCCATGCAGCAGCAGATAACATTCCTTTGATATCAGTAGGAGCCCAGTCCAGATCCCAGGTAAGACCAACAGAAAAGGACGTCAAACATTTTCGCCACCAGGGCCCTCGTTTTAATAAGAAGTCAAGTTAATAAGAAGTCAGTGGGTTGTGTAGATAGTAATCAATAAATATAGCTTACTCTTCTTTTACATTTTAAATATTGAAACATTTCACATTTTTTTCTCTTTTTTGTTAATCTTCAATTACTTAAAAACGCTTAGCGAACTTTCTCGTCATTTTTAGGAAGCAAGCTCATCTCGTTCCCAGTCCACCGAGCCTAAAAGTGAGCCTCAGCCACTTGAGGTCACGGTCGTATCAAAGAAAGAACCAGAACCAGAGAAGAAAGAAGTCGAGAACAGGCCCCAAAAACCTGACCACGACGCTTATCCCAGCCTGCCAGGGACACCAGAGCCTCATATACCGCCAGAAATGAGCACGAAACAGACCAAAAGAAAAAGCCTACCACCCGAGCTCACGAGCAAAAGGACAAAAGAAGAGGTTAGTAGCCAACCGACCGCGATGAAATGTCAGAAATATGCAAAAAACAAAACAATAAAAGTACTTCAAAGATAAGGCTTTAATTTTCACAGTTCAAAGTTTGATACATAACCGGTATCCTGCCGATTTACTAAGCTTTTTGATGCTTTACATACTTAAAAAGTTCTACGTGTTTGAAAATAGCGATATGCGGACTTGTCGGCGCCATTTGTCAAAGGATTTTGGTTCGGATGCGGAACATTTAAAAAGTAAAAAACACTCTAAGTTTTCCTGAGAAAATGGAAATATGTTTACACTCAACAACTATTTTATCTATTCTTGCTCATACTAACACTTAAATATGAACACACTTTCAAGCAAGATGCGTAACACTTAAAAAGTAAAAACACTCAAAGTTTACCTGAGGAAATGGGAATATGTTTACACTCAACAACTATTTTACCTATCCTTGCTCATACTAAAACTTCAATATGAACGCAGTTTCAAGCAAGATGCCTGAGACGTTTGACCGCGGTATAGTAGCCGACAGACTGTAAAATGACTAGCCTACATGAGTAAACAGACTCTTTACCCTCTTAATTCTACCCCCGCTCGAGAGAGACGTCTGGAGTTCAATACTGATGACTAGTGGCGAATCTAGGGGAGGGGCCCGAGGGGGGCAATTTTTTTTTTTACGCCCACTTTAGACACTTAGTTTTTTTTTTCGAATTTTATGAAAGAGGAAAAAGGAAAATGTTCGATATAATGTGCCCCGGGGTGGAATCGAACTCGGGTCGTCTGCCTGAAGAGCGAGAGTGATACCGCTACGCCACCGGGAGCCGGCTCCCAGAATTCGTAAATTTTAACTATATATCGTGTTTCCCTTACAAATATCGATAGCTAACCGTAAACAGGCTAACCAAAGTGCATAGTAGGCTAACCGAAGTGAATAGTAGGCTAACCAGAGTGCATAGTAGGCTAACCGGAGTGCATAGCAAGCTAACCGGTACTAGTTACGCAAGTGGCGGCCATCTTTAAGTGGGCGTAAAAAAAAAATTGCCCGGGGGGGGGGGGCGGTACCTTATTTGTAGGCCAAACTAAGGCCCAAAGGGCCGAGAAAAAGTAATTTCGTGAGCGCCCCCCCCCCTTATTCCAGGGTCTGGATGATCAGGGCCCCCCCACTTACCTGGAGGTCTGGATCCGCCACTGATGACGTAGCTAAACGCAGATTCGTACAGTCTCTGTGATTGGTTGTTGTACGCGTGCGAAAGAGTAACAACCAATGAGAGACACAGCACGGATTCCTGTCAAACTACGTCATCAGTACGGAATTTGTGATATGAACGGCACATCTTGCTAAGATTTAAGAGTAACTGGCGTCACAAACATCTCTCTTCTCTTGAAGGCAAACAATTTCTGAACACTACAGGTCCGTACAAATTTTAGACCATACTTTTAGCTTTTGTTTGTTTCTCCTTAGGTGGAAGGAATAAGTAAATCAGCGACGCTTACAAGTTTGTCGAATTATGATAAGATGGCACTCACGGACAACGAGAACCGCCGCCATACGACGACAGAACATTTGAAAGTGAGTGATGATTTAAAACGGGGTAAAAATTTTATGTACCTTGACATAAACGAGGGTCTTAGAACATTTTACCTTGAACGAAAGTCCACGTGCACTTGATTTCAAAAATAGTTTTCGTTTGGTGAAGCTACCAGGGCAGTTTTATGAAAGCAGAGTTCTCGGATAAGAGGCCAACGTCATCCCCAGGCGTCCAGGAGCTGGAATCCCGAGAATAGCCTGAGTTCATGTATCCAAAAGTTATCAAGCCCAGGTCCTTTCTGGTCTTTTTGAGAACAGAGAAAAGTATTGTGAGTTAATATAAGAGTTTCCCTTACTGTTTTCCTTTATTTATTTCTGTTTCTGTAAATCTATAATGCGGGTCATAGATGTTGGGACACTTAGCACAGTTGAAGAAAAATTGACTTTTTCCACCAAGCAATGTTTGTAAGTGTGTGGCAAACTACAGTAGAACCGCGGTAACTCGAATAACTTCCATTTCCCTTGAATTTGACCCCACTTTTCAGTCATTTTTACTCGGTTAACTCGAACTCGGATAACTCGAAATCCCCGCTAACTCGAACTAAATTTCGTTTCCCTTGAACAAAATGTGGGTCAAATTTACCCCGATAACTCAAATTTCGGTTCTTGCAACTCGCCACGATTAGCTCCTATTGATTAGAGCAACGAACAGATCAAGTATCTGACAGCCATTTTTCACTCTTATCATAAGAATATATGGTCGTGTTAGAGTTTCTGACAAGATAAGTTCAATATGCACTGTACTGTATACTGAAGTCAGTGCTAAAAATCAGCATAAACTATCAATTTTCAACTTGGCAAATTAAATATTCAATCAACCCCGATAATTTGAAATCCCGCTAACTCGAACTGTCTTTCGTTTCCCTTTAGAGTTCGAGTTACTGGCGTTCTAAGGTAACTAAAACCGGAGTTCTGACAAAAATCCCTGATAATCATATTTGTCGTTCGTGCAGGTGCATCACAAGGTGGAGAAATCCCACAGTGAGCCCGCGATCCCTCCATCTGACGATCAGTCGAAACCCCCGAAAAAACCGCGCTCTGGTCACGTGCACAGTAGCAGTGATGCTCGAAAGCTTAGCGTCCAGTCCTCCGCTTCGACAGGAGGAGGATCAGAAAGAAAACCTAGACGAACTTCACGAACGCATCAAGGGGCTTCTTTGAATGAGGTATGGCTAACAAGGGGCCAGCAAATTTCCTTCAAGAGCATCATGAAAATGTACTTTGTTTTATCTGGAAACGTAAAGGCAACGTTGAAGTTGAAAGAGAAACATACAGTATGGCTGATTTGGTTTGACTGTTCTCCGTAAACCCATTTTAAACTATATCAATCTAATATTCATTATGTCTATCGGTGCCAAAATTATGTTGCAGCTGAATATGTAAAGGCAACTTCAATTCCAAAGATAAAATTAAAATTTGGTTTACGGCAGTGCATTGCCAATAAAAATGCATGTTGATGATGTATAACGCACGTGCAAAAATATTGAAATGTGTTCCTGGATGTCCCAAGATGTATAACGCACGTGCAGAGTAATTGAAATGTACCAATATGTATTACGCATGTGCAAAATCACGTAATGTACTGATATGTAACACATGTACAGAGTTAATGGAATATTCCAAGATGTACAACGCACGTGCAAAGTAATTAAAATGTACCAATACGTGCAAAACCACGTAATGTACTGACATGTATAATGCATGTGCAAATCCACGTGCCAAGTCATTGAAATTTACTAAAATGTGTACACTCCCTGGTACTGAGACCCGTGTAGTTTTCGTTGCTGTCGCTGTTTGCTAAATCCACACGTAGCAATTCTTCGTTCATTTTTTTTTTCATTTCAGCTGGAAAGCTTGTTCTCCAATCCAGTTTACGTTAAGCCTCACAGACCATCCGTCTCTAGTCTGTACGGGTCAGGCGGTGGAGGAGAAAGAAAACTATCATATGAGGTAACTGGATTGGTTACAGTGCGATTCTTTTGAACTAGCAGTTTGTTGTAAATGTCGCTACGAACTGCACAACTTTTTGTTGCTAACTCATTTATAATACCATCTGGGAATACCATTACAGCAACTCTCTCTTAACGGACACCTCTATAAGACACTATAAGACAGACACCTGGTGTTGGTCCCTGCCGTTTTTCAGTCATTTTGCTGTAACTAAACTCTCAACTGAAAAAGACGGACACCTCTTTAAGACAGACACCTGGTGTTGGTCCCAGCCGTTTTTCAGTCATTTTGCTGTAACTAAATTCTCTATAAGACGGCGCCTCTCTGAGACGGACAGTTGGAGCCGGTCCCGTCGGTGTCCGTCTTAGAGAGCGTTTACTGTACTACGCAAATCGACTTGTGCTTAGCGAGAAAAACAATTAAGACGTTTTTTCTTCGTTGGAAATTATTATACGACAAAAGAAAAAAATAATGATTACAATATTTTCTCTTGCATGGGTTTAGTTAATTTATTTTCTACCATTTTTCTCTACAGATGGTTCAGAGGCCTGGGTCAAGAACCTCTTCTAGAAATACAGAAGAGACAATGCTTTGAGCAGAAAATCAAAGCTCCACGCTGCCGCAAAATGCGTGCTACATTCCACTTACCGTAGTGTCGCCGGCAAAAACAACAAGATCTCTGAAGACATTAGGAGGCTGTGACGTGCAGAGAATAGAATGAAACAAACAGCAAGCGTTTTATACGTTTTAGACGTTCATTGAATGTTGCCTGGCTTTTTGGCTTTAACCATCGTGTGGTTTTGGAACAATCAGGCCCATAAAACTGCGAATTTAAACATGGGATAGATTTCCCGATAGATTTTTAGAATCTAGACACGCTCCAAAGGGATTCAGTGGTACATACTGAAAGGCTTCGACATGTTTTAATACCATTTATTAGAGATCGCGTTCAGTGTAGCACAAACGGGAAAACGCAGATTGCGCAGTCACCAAGTGACTGAGACAAAATAAAGGCCCCGCGCACTTTGAATGAAACACACGGGGATGACGTCACGTTCTATTTTATAGCTGCTGCTTTGCGAGTCAGGCAGTTAGTTTGTGACAACACCACATTTAGTACGTATGGAAACCGGAGCAGCGCAATTGTTTGACTCAGTCTTCCAAATCAATTAGGCTAGTGTGTATGTATACATACCATGGGCCAAGGCATGCGTTTTCGATTAAAACAAAATAATTACGTCAACTCAGTTTTACAAATAAAAACATAAAGATGACATAGTTGTTTGAACACGAAATTGCCCAATCTTTTCCAAATACAACCCCAGAGTTCTCTTATACCCAATCTCGTTCCCAGAGCCCGCTTTTCTTTTGGTCAGCACCAAGAACGCAGACTCTGGCCTTGTCTGATTTGAAGGAGCGATTCACTTCGAATCATTGTGCGCAGACTCAGAGTTTATTCTGTTCAAACTGAAGCTGATTGGCTGACAATCAATAATGAACAGACTGCACATGCTAAAAAAAATCGGACTTGGCCAGCGTCCGTGTTCTTGGTGCTGCCCAAAAGAAAAGCGAGCCCTGGGGACGAGATTGTTCCCGGGAGATTGTCCTATTGATGTACCTGTACCTCAAATGTCACAATTAATAAAAAAAAGTTCCTCCAGCTCACAGTTGAATGCTTAAAATATACCTCTGTGAATAAACACTTGTAGTATATGATATTCAATTGCCGTAAATGTGACACTAAATAAAAGAAAGAAACAGCTTGTTGACAGTTTTACTTTTTCCAGTTGCCACAATTCAATCCATCCAGCTGGTAAAAATAAAAGCACTTCCTCCCATATTGTAACTTAGCTTCTCATTTTCCTGGCTTTACTGTTATTATTTTAGAGGTTTCGTAACTAGAAAGGCGTAGACATGAAAACGCAGATGGTTTTTTTGAAGGATGGGGTGGGGTGGGGGAGGTTTGGTCTGAAGGAGGCTTTGTCATCAGTTCTTTGTCATTACATGACAAGTCAGGGAAAGCAATCATTCCATCTAATACTGCAACAAATGAACTGTAGACAGCAAGTACAGATAATTTACATTTTGCTCACTATCCTGTTCTCTATTATCACTGGCTGGCTGTAAAGTTCCAAAAATAAGCTCTGAGCTTATATCTGCTCAACGGCCCTTTCATTTCGACATGTTTTGGGGGAGGGCTTATATTCAGTCGTGGAGGGAGGGTGGGTGTGCTAATTTTCAGCTTCTCCCTTAAACTTTGGCAGATGACAACTTTGGCCTTGATAATTCTTGCTATCATGCTCAACCTCATTCAATAAGTTCTATGTTAATGTCAGGCTGACCTGTAGTTAAATGTCAGGAAAAAAACTGTCATGGATATGCTGGTTGACACTCGAAACTCTAAGGGAAAATTACAAGTGGGGGTTATTGTGGGTAGATTGAAAAAGGTTTGAGCTGGCAGGAGGTTACCGGTAAGTTGATAAGGGGTTCATAAGTTAGACACTTGTATGGTTTAGTTTAACGAGACCTTATTGAATCTTTTTGAAGATGAAACCTTGATATCCATTTTACCTAGCTAAACCAGGTTTAAAAGTTTACTTGAGGCAAAAAAAAGAGAGACTCCTGCAATCTCAAAATCAGTTCCTTTATTCGTCTGGTCAGGATACTGAAAAACCACAATCCATTTTTTTTACACAAACATCAAAGACTTTCCGACACACTCAGTAAAGAAATATCCAATGAAACAATCGGTACATCTTGACAGTTCATCAAACATTGTAACCAATCAAGCTTCTTCTTCCTATGACTTCCCCGACATAAAACCAGAAAGCAATCTCCACGGCAACCAGAGTATTGACTGTAGCTTCCTTCACGGTGACGTCAAGGAACTTGCCTTTGAGAGCAGCATCTTTCAGACCAAGAAAGCTCTTCTTGATGGCAGGCCACTCTGACATCTTTGGTGGAAGCATCTCAACCTTGGCATTATTCCAGAAACCTACTACATGGGGCTGGGCTTTCTTGGCTGCACCTGGGATGGAAATGAGATTTAAATAGGCAATTTGATGTGGCATGACAGTGCTCGACACTAACGCTAGTACACTAGCCCAGGACTAGTAAAATTTCATGCTTGGCTAGTAAAAGTACTCTCCTACTAGCCCATAGACTAGTAAGATTCATGGAAAAATAAATCAACTACAACTTTATAACTTGGGAAGTTTTTCTCCCAGAAACCTTCATCAGGATCTAGTTTCCATAGCTTGAGTAATTTAAACCACATCGCATACGGATTTATATCGTACGATCAACTCGCAAACCTGACACCATCTTGGAAAAGACCCTCTGTCCTCGCTTCCATGACACCCAAAAGGGACCTGGGAGAGAGCCATAATAAGTCGGCCATCTTGGGGTTTTTGCGCGAGCGACCGCGCGAGCATGATTTCAAGATTTTGTAAGCTTTTGTAACACTTTACCTACAAGAAAAACGTCCTTTAAGGGCCGATAATCGTGAGCCAGATTTACATTGTTCACCAGAGGACCACACACAGCATGAAGAGAAAAAGAAGTGTGATCCACGGTCAAGAAATTCTCAACCGAGTTGGATGATAGCATCGTTGCTGCGTCTCAGTGAAGGAAAGATGTACTTGTGTGGACTCAAACAAATATAGTGCTAAGAGATTAGCTGATTCAAACTTGGCTGTTTTTATTTTTTTAAAAGGGGGGGGGGCGGGGGTGGGGCTAGTGACTTGTCCTTGTGGGCTAGTGATTATTTGTACCTACTAGCCAATTGCCTAGTATCCAAAAAAGTTAGTGTCGAGCACTGCATGATGTGGCATCCTTCATTTTTTCTTTTCCTCGTGCTAATAAAGGTAATAATTGTTATTCAAATTCCACTGTGATTTTAAATGATGAAATCATGCAAGTGTCTTATTCTATGAATGAATGTACTATCTTAGAACCGTAATTAAAATTAATTTAGTCAATTAGTATTTATGTAAACTCAACACATTAGCCATTTGAGCTAATTGCCTAAAAATCCCCAATTGCTTGAGGATAAATATAGTCTCAGTATCAGTTTCAATTATTGCCCTATTCTCCCAGAGGAGACTTAGCGAGTTAGGATTCAGTAATCCGTTTCAATTTCTGTTAAAATAAGTGAGCTCAATGTATCATGTTTGCTGTATGGGAAGTATCTGAAAGCAAGATTTTGATGAGTGAATACTGTAGATAGATAGATAGATGCTTTATTTAAACTAAATTGCAACCCGAGGGTTGAATAATATAGTTTTTTACAAAAAAATTACAATGGTTAAAAGGTACTAATAGTGTACTTTAATGGATAGTCTTTTCTAAGATGCGTAGGGGGAAAACAGTGAGAAATAATTGTGGGAGGGCAAAGATCAGCAGAAGAGGAAATGATAGGAAACAGAATTTTTTAGGTGGAAAAGTGGACTGAGGAAAAAGGAAGTCAGGGTACCGTAATGATTCAATTTAGCGCCTGGGGCGCTTATTTACTTTTGGCACCTCAAGGGAGGGCGCTTATTCGAGACAGGGCGCTTATTCGGGACAGGGCGCTTATTTAATTTTTTGAGAAACAACCAAATGTTCAAAACAAAACTTTAATAAATATTAAAATTACTAACAATGACAGAAACTGTAACAGTAATAAATTGTTGAAAGTTCAATTACTTTTAAAAGAATTGTTCATTTTAGCGTTAAATATATACATGTACAGTACGGTGAATGTTCATAAGTCTACCCATTTGACGTCAATGACTTCAGTAGGGGCAGTTATTCACAACAGGGGCGCTTTTTAGGATAGGGGCGCTTATAAGAATGAGGGCGCTTATAAGAATGGGGGCGCTTATTGGAATAGGGGCGCTTATTGACAAAAACGCATTCGAAGGGGGGTGCTTATTCGGAAGGGGGTGCTTATTGGAAGGAGGGCAATAAATCGAATCATTACGGTACATGATTTTATCAGGAGGGAGGTTTAAAGAAATGGGCTAAAAGGGACATCTGACCCTCTGCTTCACCCACCCCCCCCCCCCAACTCCCACAGTGCAGAGTTTTGTAAAATTTGTCTGAAATGCCTTAGTACCTATACAAGTGTAAACTTTTGATAATTGAGAGGAAAAAATCATCGATCATTTTCCTTGATCATTAATTTCAAAGGCAAAGTTAGATTTCTAATCCGTTTCAAAAAAAAGGAAAAAAAGGCAAACTCCAACCAAATCTGAGAACAAAAATCCCCGGAACTACGAAGACAACGATATTGACTTAACTGAGCATTTAACAAGTTTTAAAACCGTGACAAATGCCACAAATATTGAGCTGAAATTTAGAGCAGCGAAATCAAACTACATTTCATACGGCTCTTTTGTTTTACATCCTATGTTATATGTTTGTTTTTGCTTCTCTAACTATCGTTTTCCCCTTTAAAAAAGCTGTCAGTGTTCTGGTTATGGCTGCATTAAATAACGTTCCGGATTCTATCAGAAAGATATTCATAATCTTGTGTTACTAGTGCGTCTAATATTTGATGGCCCACTGCATTTCATCATCACACTAAAGGACATTACTTGCAAAATACGGCACGAAAAGAAAACTGACCGTAACAGGCAGACTACAAAAGAAACAAATTATCATTCTAGTTTCTTACCAAGTGCTTGAAATGACAATCTAGTGGCCAAACGAGGCGTTGCAGTCGCAATCTTCTGTCCAAAATTGACCAACTTCTGCGCCATTTTGGATCTTCACCGGCGAAGAGTACCCAAGATGCAGTGCAAACTTGGTCATGCGCAGTAGCGTAGTATACACCACGTGCGTTAGTTGTGGTACTAAAAGTTTTCGATGGGAAGACCAGGCGAGTATTCTGTATTTTCTTTGCTTATTTGCTGTCCTCTGAATACGATGGAATATTTTTTTAATTCAAAGCAATATTTTCAGGTTTTTCTCCGCGTGGTGGCCGAGGAGGAGGTGGCGGTAGAGGTGGAGGAGGACGAGGTTTGTAAACATATGAATCTTGTTTACTGCACGATTTTGCAATTAGAAGGTCTTCGATTTTGATTTTGAAGAATTGTTTCTAATTTTCTGCTACATCGCGGGTAGATATTACCAGTCAGAATTTCAATTTTTGATCTGCATACTGTGATCCATAGTTTAGGTCTACAAAAGATCACAAAAGACGAGTAGGAATCGAGTAGAACAACTTGCTTCAGTTTTTGTAGCTTCATGTAGATAGCTGATTTATTACATCTACTCACAATCCTTTCGTTTGTTGTTGTAACTTTGGAATAAACATCTGTCACTGATTAGATCTATAAACTTACTTTAAGAAATTATCAAATATTATTCCTTTCTTATCATCTAAAGCTTTGTTATATTGTTTATTAGCATATCTCAGTGACTGACTGTTGGAAAACTTGCAATCATTTTGGCTAAACAGGAACCTACTTTTGATCAGTCACTGTCGGTTTCTAACAACTACAGTATAATAAGAACAAGACGCTAGCAGAGCGTTCACTCCGGCCCTGGAAGTGACATAGGGGTGGCGGATTAGGGAGGGGATTGGGTACGTATCGGAACTCCCGGGTATAAGAGGCTAAAATAAAACATAAAATACAATAGCAAAGATATCGTTGACGTCACCTATTGTTATTAATGTGCCAACCAAAGACCTATTGGCTAGTGAAACGAAGAGTTCTTTTGTTTAACTTGTTGGACATTTATCGAACATTTAAATAACAAAGACAATTTTTGTAAACAAATATAGCCTGTTCCAGGCGTTCGGTTAGTTGGGAAGCGCGAAAAACGGCGAGCGAAAAAAAAAAAATAAGGGGAGGGGGGCTCTCGCTCTTTCTTGCGCCGCTTCCCAACTAACCGAACGCCTGGAACAGGCTAAAACAAATATCTTCCCTATAAAGAATAAAGAAAAGCTGCCTAGATTAAAACTAGGAATATAGACGTGGTTTTACAGTGTGAAGACTTAAATGCAAACAAATAAACAAAATGACCATTAAACTTAGACAAAACTGTGGAACCCCGATATATAAACTATGTACCAAGGGACTGGCGAAACCATATCGTTATATCGGGGAATCGTTAAACGTCTTAAACCGGGATTTCGTTCCACTGTAGTAAGGACTCGCTAGTGAAGACCTTGTCAAACTATGAAACCATCTCAATGTGGTACTTCTTGGTGCAGAAAAGCGTTTTTCGGGAGTTATTTACGAAACACGGAAGCGTTGCGTGACCACCAAATAGCGGCTGCGAAGGAGACTGGAATATTGTTTACACAACTCTAAAACTACATGGTTCTTCCAAAAACTCAGTGAATTGGTAATACTTTCCACGCTCTTCATTTACTTAACTATTAGTGAAACTACTTGTTTGCATTTTTCTGGAGTACTGGAGTAATTTTTTAAATCTTTTATAAAACACAAAACTAAAGTCTGGTCGCCGTTGAAAGATGATCAGATAACACCGCGTCTGTCTCGAAACAAAGATCGATGACCCTTCAAAACCTAAAATACCGAACTGAAGATGGACAAATGAAAGAAACTTGAAAGAAACGTTATTTTTAGATTAATTTTCATAGAAGATGAAGCAAAAAAATGTATTCAAAAGGTCTCAAAAGCGTCAATTTTAAAACTCGTGAAACAACCCTTTCACGCTTAATTAAATTTATTCACGCAAAAGCATTTCCTGTACTGTAGCGGACGGCTTTTGCATTATAATTTTTTACTTGACTACTTTTACTGGTCCTTCTAAAAATGTCATCTAAAATTCAAACAATAATATACATAACATTTGCTTTCTGAAGTCTCGAGAAGCCGCAGAAAGTCCTTGATCAAGTCCATGATTTGTATTCAAAACACAATGATAATATTTACGTCGCGACACAGTCTTCGCGGCCCCGAAGGAAAGATGGATTTCTTCACACTACCAAGGTTTTAGCAATCTGTACTTGCCCCAGAGAGGGAAGTTTACGTGTTTAGCATAACAAACAAGACCTTGAAAGTTTGTAATCTGTTCCGTGGCACAAAAGACTCCGCATCAATGACTTCACTTGCAATGGCGACTTTTCGAATTTCCCTGTCGAGGTCAAGCAGATGGTACGCAAAGCACAATGGGATTATGTCACTCGATTGCGCAATTTTGCAGATTTGTGACTACAAAGAAATCAAGCCCATTTTACTACTCCTGGCCTCCAGCCGGAGTAATTAGGGCTTTTCCCCTTGCAAGAGACACCAGGCCCTGGTTGTTCAGAGGATGGATGACGCTGTCCCGGGGGGGGGGGACTCCCATATGTGGCCTATATAGGTATGTGCCGCCTGATAGGGTATGTGTCTTGCCGTGCGCGGTTAGCCATTATTTGGGTCGTCACGGAACGCTTCTCTTCCCCTTGAATAGGGTGTCATTTTTCGGTTTTGGGCCTTAAAAAGGGTATCAATTTTCGCTTTCTTTATCCTTAAATAGGGTCAGGGTTTAAGAACCTTGGCGGCACACCCCTATCCGAAATTTATGGGAGTACCCCCCCCCCTTTTACCATAATAGCTTTTCTTTGTAAAGAGTCATAATTATTGTTAAGGTATGGCACAGATTCAATTATATTTATATACATAAAAATTCATTGCTTCTTTAACACACACAGGAGGTTTTGGTGGCCGCGGTGGTGGCAGAGGTGGAGGGTTTGGAAGAGGAGGAGGCCGCGGTGGTGGACGTGGAGGGTTTGGAGGAGGAAGAGGAGGCCGAGGTCAGATATCATAATTTGTACACAACCTACAGCTGAGCTAAAAACTAGTTTTACTTGTTATTATGTGTAATTCTGCTAAGAAAAACCTGTGAACTGTGGTCTCTTCTGGACCAACTAAATTGTTAGAAGCCCAGGGTTTTCTTTTCTCCAGGACAGGGAATTTTTGCTGCTTGTGGCCATTTCATTTTTCTGTTTCTTAATTGTTACCTAATGGTTGGGCACTGGAGTTAAAGAATTATTGCAGTGAAATGCCAACTCTGAAATTCAATATCCAATTAATGATTGCCTTTTTTGCTGCCCTCAATCATAATTATAGCAACAGCCAACGGACCATGAAAAACAAAAACAATCAAAATGGATTGCAATCTTCCAATCACAACTGACGCATGTGACCTTTTGCTTTTGATCGACCTGAAAGAAGTAATCTTTGTTTCCTGAGAGGTCTCCTAAGATGATTGATTTGTATATCACTAAAAACCATGATAATGTCATGAGACCTGTATTAGTACACATTAAGCTTTTCTTTGTCTTTCTATAAGCCTGAACATACTGTACACAATATAAGTGTACACAGTCTCATGATAGAGCAGATAATTATATCTTACGCCATGGAGGTAACTGTGTTTGATGATGTTTGTTAATAAAATTATGTATCTTGTAATGAACAACAACAACAACCATTTTATTTTGCCAAATTAAATAGAAGATAAATTACAGCATAATATAAATTAACTAGAATAGGCAAAAAAACTACTCAGAATAGAAATAAACTAAACGAGCTGAGTAGTTAAAAAAAATTTAATTGCTTTGACAAGGTTGTACATAAAAGAAGACAAAAGTAAAATAAGACAAGTACTAAGTAATTAAGTACCATGCAGAAAAGAAAAAAAAATATAAAATGAAAAAATAAATAAATAAGTACAATGTAACTAAGTATGTATAAGTGATAATTTAATTTAGAAAAGTAGGGAAAAAAGGGAACATGGGGAAAAAAAAAAGAAAAACAGTACCAGTTAATGTTTGAACTAAAATTTGTTAATATTAGTTTAATATGAGCAAAAAGAAAATTAAAATACTAAGCCAGCATTAACCATAAGTACTTAAATAACGCTTTTTCATAGTATTGCTAATGACAAGCATGATTTGTTTTGTGTAAAGGAGGAGGAGGAGGACGCGGTGGTTTCAGAGGTGGAGCTAAAGTAACCATTGAGCCACACAGACATGAAGGCAAGTACAGCAGTCACTTCAATCAACTGCTCATTATCTTCTAACTTTAACCCTTTCACCATTCTATTTCCAGTACACAAAACCCCCCGAACGGCGAATTTCTAGCTATGTCAAACTTTCCGTCTAAAATAGCATGATTAGATTTTTTTAAACAAGGTTTGTGCACTTCAAATAGGCTTTTGTATTACAAAAATTACAACACAAGCAAGAAAATCCAAGACAAAAACATCGTGATAAATTAGAACATTTATTTCATTCAAAAAAGAGCCGAAAATTAATGGAAAGTTTGTACAACTCTTACCGCATTGTTCAACCGCACGGAAAACGTGACTGTAGAAAACGGTAGGACAGTTTGAGTCCATACGGCTTTGATCTTGGCATCAGAGGTTCGAAGAGGTCTTCAATAACTCGAACCATTCACCATTGACAAATTGTGAAAATAATTCCTTCCAAGTTTTAAAACTGGCCTCAAAATTCTAACTCTTAGAAAGATCGTCTTCTTAGTCAATCAAAATATGGCGGAAAATGTTGATTCGCGCGTCTTCACTTCATGTTTTTATCGAGTTCTTTTCCTTCACTTCACGATTCAAAGACGCCATTTTGAAGTCTGACCATGTGCTTTCAATTTACAATATATTAGACCCCCCTCTAGGAGCCTAGTTCCTAGGTCTCTGATCTCAAATCTTAAGCGGTCAAATTCCCGGAAAAGCGGTTTAGTACGTTCCAGTGGGAAAACCGAATCCCGGTTTTCCGGTTTAGTGCGGTGAAAGGGTTAAAGAGCTATGTGGCAGTATTTAAAGTTAATTTTCTGATTACTTTCAAACTACGGTAATAGTTTTCTAAACAACGGTGTAATAAAAGCCCAAAATTAACAAGGTTGATTTCAACTGACCAAGATTAAGACAGATTATAAACAACAAACTGGAATGCTTTCACAATGCATTGTTCATGACATAATGTATGTACAGGTAGCTCCATTCAGTATCATGATGGCAAATTCTAGGTACTTCCATTGAAACCAGCCAGTATGCTACAGTTAAAACCAGGGCTGGGTTGTTTGAAAGCCGATTAGCACTAACCCAGGATTAAAAGTTGATTGAGGGTTCAATTTCTCTTGAATCAAAGTGTTTTATAGACCCTATGCAAAAATGGTTGTCATTCATTTCTGTTGTTTGGTCAAGTTTCTTAAAATGCTTGTTGTGGCACTTAAATATGCCTGAAATATTATGCTATTCTGAGAAGTTTCAGTGTTTTGGGTTAAATGGCTGCAAAGTTATGACTCATTCAAATTTAAGAGATTTGTATGGAAAAAGTCAACCTGGCCTGCCTAGCCTCGCTTTCATGTTTTTGGTAATATAAATGTCCCTGTAACTTCCCATTAGATGAAAGTATAGCCTTGAAACTTTATACACTGATTTACTTTGACTTCATCTTTAAGTTAAAGTAATTTATTTTTGTTGACAAATTATTCTTCTGGGAGCCGAAAATTAACAGCCGCCATATTTGCATAGGGTCTATTGCTTATGTTCTGTGGAGTTTGAGATTTGGTAATGTCAAAACTCGAAGACAGAATATACATGTAAACAGAAAAACCTCACTGAAAGTTGAAAAACTGAAATAAAAAATCACGCTACTCCTGGATTAGTTTACCGGAAATTGTGCTTTGGACAACCCGGCCTAGCTAGTTGTTCAACTATTCCTCTGAATTATGTAGTGTCAATAAAAAGTACTAAAACAGACTGCTTATGTATTGTTTTTTGCCAATTTACTTTTTTATCTGTATCTGTACCAGAAAGTAGGCCAATAACATGTCACATAGTTACATGTAATTTTCACAGTTCTGTGTTTTATGCCTATTTTTCTTGGCTCTCCTTTAGGAGTATTCATTGCTCGTGGCAAGGAAGATGCGCTAGTGACAAAGAACATGGTTTCTGGAGAATCTGTTTATGGAGAAAAAAGAATATCAGTTGATGTAAGTACTCGTCCATTATTTTGTTGATCCCTGTTTTGTTCAAGAATAGTTATTTCTACAAGAGTTTTACAGTATATGTTACGGTGTTGCAGTTAATTTTTTCTAACAAGTTGATTTGTTTAATTTTAAATAGTAGTCTTAGGGTACATGGGTTGGAGTTTTTTTTAAAAATAAAATAGTGGTTCACCTAACCTTTTCTCAAAGTGGATAAGGGGTTGGACAGCAAATCCAGAGGTTGAGAGTTCAAATCCAGTGTAGGTTAGAAAAAGAAAAAAAAAGATGATAATACTTAGGGGAGGGGGATAATAGCAGATAGTAGGGGAGGTGGTGGGGGGAGGGGGTTATGAGACATCAAGGGGAGGGGAGGTGTTTTACTTTTTCTACTTATTAACCAAGAAAAAACTGGTGAATAGCAAAGTGTAGGTTTTGTATGACGAGAGCAATTTATTGGGTGGATAGCATTATCTACCCTTTGAACATCTGGGCCCTGGGTATCAAGAGAGGTAGTGTTTCCTAAAAACAAAATGTCAGCCCGACGTTAACAAGTTTTAGGCCACTTCTTTCCAACCAGTCTTTACCCAAACCATGTTTTAACAATTTTTCAGGACTTGTAAAGTACATTTTAGCAAGGCCAGGCCACTTAATAAGTGCATTTACAATTCATACCAACACCTTCACAGGATTTTCAAGTTGCACTAAATCTTGGTGATACAGTGTGTACTGCCCTTTTAATGAAAAGACATTTTTGTGTTGTTTCTGTAGGGTGCCACTGAAGGTGACAAGATTGAATACAGAGTGTGGAATCCATTTCGATCCAAGCTTGCCGCTGCGATTCTTGGAGGAATTGACAAAATTCACATACAGCCGGGTTCCAAAGTGTTATACCTTGGTGCTGCATCAGGCACAACCGTTTCTCATGTTTCAGATGTTGTTGGCCCTGTAAGTATTACACAGGCCTTTTGTGTGTCAAAAGAGAATAATTTACAGTTGTACATGTATTTACCTTTAATGACAAAATTAAGGACGAGTTTGAGTCAGGCTATTTACATTTCATTTTAGGGTTTCAAGGGCTACCATTTCCTCCTTGTTCTTCAAATATTCTTTATACGCACATTGCAATTTTACCCTTGCACAGTCACCCATTACCATACCAAAAATACCAAATTGTACCAAGGAAAAACTGAACCACAACATTCCCCACCACATGTACATGTACTGTACATAACTTTTTTCTGTGATTTGTTTCATGTTCCCATGGCTGTTTGCAATGCCATATTAAAAGTTAATTGATTGAGGTTGAAAAGTGGCAGGGCTCGAGACTAACTGTAGCCAACTTGCCAAAGACTACTAAAATTTAGGTTTTGGCTACCAGGTTTAGAATTTCTACTAGCCATTTGGCTTGTGAAAAACTCGGAAAAGTCAACTGTTCTTGATAGAAATCAATATACCTGACTAGTGAAAAATTACTTTTGGCTAGTAAAATCTGACATGTCACTAGCCAGTAAACCAGTGAGTTAAAAAGTTAGTCTCAAGCCCTGAGTGGAGATGCCTTTTTGCACCCCTTTACATGTATGTTGTTGTAAGTTATTATACATCATGCGAATATAAGTTCTTCAAACTTATTGTTCCTTTTGTAATTTGTTTTTCACATTTTAGGATGGTCTTGTATATGCAGTTGAATTTTCTCACAGATCTGGACGTGATCTTATTAACGTAGCTAAAAAAAGAACAAATGTCATTCCAATCATTGAAGATGCCAGACATCCTCACAAATATAGAATGCTTGTTGGTGAGTCAATCTTTATAAAGTTGCTATTTGTTCAAGCTTCGCCCAACATCCTACTAATCCTTTCCCAGTAACCTCTAGCCCTCTAAGGGTTCGTATGGGTCATGGAAAACCTGAAAAGTCATGGAATTTTAGAATTTCATTTTTCAGGCCTGGAAAGTCATTGAATTTAAGTGTGAGTTGTGGAAAGTCATGGAAAATGGTATTGATTGTACAAAATAAATTAGGCGGGTCATTTTTTGTGAAGAAAAGGGTAAAAGCATACCCGAAATCAAGATAATTTTTGTAAATTTCCAAAAAAAGGTCAAATTTAGGTCATCGAAAAGGTCATGGAAAGTCATGGAATTTCAAAAGCTCAAAAGAGTATGAACCCTGCTCTATGCTACTAGGACATTGAATTCCATAAAGCTATGATTATAATTGTTGCTACCCTGCCCTCATCATAATCTGTCCTCTTTTTCTCTTTGTTGAGAATATACATGTACGGCCATGAATCTTCCTCCAAGTTGTTCTGTTTCTGGCTGCAGTCTCTGTTTCTCTCCAGGTTTTTAATTGTAGCTGCATGCTTATCTTGCCTTGGTGTGTACAAGAACTAATAAATTCTTACTTACTTATTCTCTTCTAGGAATGGTAGATACTATCTTTGCTGATGTGGCTCAGCCTGATCAGGCTCGTATCGTTGCTATAAATGCTCACAACTTCCTCAAAAATGGAGGACATTTTGTCATATCTATAAAAGTATGTGCGAGCTGGGTGTATGTAACAGTCAGAGTATGATGGTTGGGCTGATTAAGATTTTCATTGTGTGTGTCAGGACTTCTGACAGTGACCTGACTACTTAACCCTCCAAGTTTATTTTTTTCCTTAGTGGCCATTTGGCCACCAACTACTCAAGTTTTGGTCGCCAGTGAACAATTTTAGTCACCAAATTAAGCTGATGCTTTCAATCCTTCCTCTTAATTTTAGTCGCCAGGCTGGCGACCTTGGTTCAAATTTAGTCGCCAGCTGCAAAATTTTAGTCGTCATGGCGACTAAAATGGTCTTAACTTGGAGGGTTGCTACTGTACCCCATTGTATTTGCACGTGTA
Organism: Oculina patagonica; assembly: GCF_052425735.1. Lineage (NCBI taxonomy): Eukaryota > Metazoa > Cnidaria > Anthozoa > Scleractinia > Oculinidae > Oculina > Oculina patagonica. The sequence continues at coordinate 3,861,762 of NC_135765.1, read as the reverse complement.
AAGATGTTCTGTTAAATTTTTTAAAGACTTCTCAAAACTAATCTGAAGGTGCCTTGCAATTTTCTGAATACTGAAGTTACAGTGGTATCCTGATTACTCAAACGTCTGAGAAATGAAATTGGTTTAAGAAATGCGAGGTAAAATTACAGTTTGACTAAGTATAGCAAATCCAAGGAAATTGACTTTTGGTTTCAGTTATCGGTAAGAAATCCAGGGTTCAAGAAATCAAGATTCCACTGTTTTCCCCCATATAGATTTCAGCGAAAGACAACGCCATCCTTACAAGGACTTTCCCCTTCAAATACAAGTACACACAAGCATGATTTAATAAGACTACCGTAAACACCCGCAGATAAGCTGCATGCTGAATTAAGCAACTCAAATTTCGGAAAAAAAGTTTTTTCAAAGAAAATGTTAGGTGGCACCTTTTTCAAACGTTCCTGCAGATAAGCCGCGCCCTCAATGTCAAGCGAAGATTTTGGGGAAAAAGGTGCGTCTTATCTGCGGGCGTTTACAGTAATCCTTTTCTGGTCATATTTCTGTGGTAAACATGGCAGGTTTATTTGAGGTTTGCAATGTGAATTGGTTTGAAAACATTTTGGACCAGAAGGCTTGTGACTTGCACATGATGTGTGAGACTTGGCTGGTATACCTTTTTTATTTCGTCAAAAAAAAAAAAAAAAGAACTGTAAGTAACAGCTAAGTCTTACTGTAGCTCATCTTTAAACCTTGTTGTTAGGCAAACTGCATCGATTCAACAGCAGAACCTGCTGCAGTATTTGCAGGAGAAGTGAAAAAGATGCAAGCTGAGAAAATGAAACCTCAGGAACAGTTAACCTTGGAGCCATATGAGAGAGATCACGCTGTAGTGGTTGGAATTTACAGGTGAGATTACTAAAACAAGCTAGGAAAAAAGTTGGATTAAAAATGGACTTCCCATGGGGTCGTCACAAAGAGCAAGGCAGCTATGTCTGCTGTCCATTCCGGTTAGCCTTAACCCTGGTTTTCATGTCGGGGAAAATTCCCCGATGATCAGGGATTTTACTGTTTCTCGACCGTCCCAGATTTTGCTGACTTATGAAAACTCAAAATCGTAAATACTCCCGATCGTCTGTAATTTTCAGGGACAAATCTGGAGAATCAGGAGTGTTTCTTTCATCTGGGATTTTGCCGACATATGAAAACTACTCTTGTTAGCCTAAATAGCGCCGGCAACTCACATATTATTTTCAGTCACCTCAAGAAAAACTTAAGCTGTAAAAAAAAAACAAGTTTCTGTTGTGACTGAATGCACTGTACAATTAAAGAACTACACCTGGATGCAGATGGAATGTCTGGCCAGGGACAGGGGGGATTGGAGGAGTTTTGTCAGTAGCCTACATGTCTGCTCTGTATGCTCTGAAACTGAGAAGAAAGGCATCAGATTGGATTGGTTCTCTAATGATTGAGTGCAGGCGACTTGTAAAACAAATAGCAATTTTTGTATTTGCTTTTTTTTACAGACCTCCACCAAAGAAGGACAAGCAGTAATACTGTTTTCATTTATGTAGGATTTTATTGTAACTTATCTCGCATTTTGAAATAAAAAGTGATTTGTGTATTTTTTGGAGATCAAACAAACCTTGCATATGTGCCAAATATTTTCAAGGAAACAGGTTCTTGTGACCTTTCCAGCCTATGCAATAACAGTGTTTTATAAGTACTTTTATACCATGCCATAGAAAATACAGCCAATCAGAATACAGGAAAGCCGTTGTATATTCGACGGTATTCAACCCAACCTTCCCATAGTGCGCTGCGACTGTATTCTCGACGAAATTTAGTAAGCGTATTTTCTATGGCATGGTATAAAATAGTTAGACAACACTTTCTCATGGTATACTATGGAATATCCCACTTGTCACTTGTATTTTCTTGGCATACACACTCGCCTAAAGGCTCGTGTGTATACCGAGAAAATACAAGTGACTCGTGGGATATTCCATAGTATACCACTCGAAAGCGTTGCATAACTAGTATTTATTTCATAAAAAAATGTTATTTCTCCCTGTCTGTTTCAATGATATTCAGTAAGTTTAGGGTAATCTTTGTTTACAGTATTTAGTCATGTAATATTTTAGTGTAAATCTGTTTTTTATCCTGTAATCAAGCAAGCGTAGTTTATTGAAGGAAGATGTTACATTTTGTACTCACAAAGTTTCGCAGAGAATCTGCATTTTTTAACTATCTGGTACATGTAGAATACTACTACATGTAGAGTGAGGTTTATAACAATAATGTACACTATACAGGGATTTAAAAATCAGCCACATTTTTCAATGGTCTACACTCTTACAGACTACATGAATGACGTCATAAACGGTTTTAATCTCAACTTGGACCCATGGGAGCCATTTATGGCATTATGCAATGGCCTGCAAGTCAAGGTTCGTACGGGTCAGGGAAAACCTGGAAAGTCATGGAATTTTAGAATTTAATTTTCCATGCCTGGAAAGTCATGGTATTAAAGTGTTGGTCATGGGAAGTCATGGAAAATGGTATTAGGGATTATTATTATTTTTTGTGAAGAAAAGGGTAAAAACGTACCCGAAATCAAGATAGTTTTTAAAAATTTCCAAGAAAAACGAACCCTGCAAGTGTAGGCCATAGGAAAAAATGTGGGCGATTTGTTTTTTTTTTTTTTTACAGTAGCACTGAAAATTCACGATTAATCGTTATACGAAATTGCATGCAGTGATGACATTTTCTGCTTGAAGGCTAGGTGGCAAGGTCATTGTCAATTTACAGTTTGTCATAGTTTTGTAGGCCTATACTTTGATCCACCATTTCTCTTAACCAATGAAGAACATAAGAATTCTCTCAGTCATTGTGAAATATTTGTTGATGCTGCGGTGAACTGTTCATGTATGTTTTAAACTCAGCTTGTGAAAAGACGTGATAAGGTGTACTTAAGGTGGCTGAATACAGTTTTTACGTGGCTCAAAGGCGCGCGCTAAGATTTTCTGCTTGACGTCATTATTGCGCGCGCGGGCTAAAATGGCGCTAGCAACTCTAAACAGAAACGAAAAAGAGTTCCATCTGTTTTACCGCGCTTTACCACATTTATATACAAAAGAAAACTTCAAAATACTTTCAGATAGGTCTTGAAACCTGGGACGGAAAACAATACGACAAAAAAGGTGGATAAACATTCGACAGAGAAGTTCTAATTCTGTCTTTCATTATCGCTCGCGCCGCATGGCGTCATATTAGCGCGCGCTCGTACGCGCAATTTGATTCGCTTCGGAGGTCGTAAAAGCCTGATTTTGGTTCAGATTTTCTCGAAAACCTACCGTACAACCTATTATGAAACTTTAACAATTAAATTTAAGGGGTGAACCACGTCCACAGCCAAAATTTTGAAAAAATCTGTAAGACAGATTTTGAGCTATTTGAAAAATCGGCAAAATATCACATTTTCCTATTTTGCGAAAAATCTGTCTTACAGATTTTTATGTTATTTTGCATGAATGATAAATAAAAGCCAATTTCTTATTTCTGAAGTTTTGAGGTAGGGTCGTACGGGTAGATTTTGAGAAAAACGCCGTTTAAACTACTAGTGCCAGTCCCCTCTTAAGCACTCGGCCGTTCATTTTAGCTGTTTATTAGCATTTTTATTTTCCAAATATCGCATTAGATGGTTTTAAGGTGTAACACACAGTGATAAGAGAAAGACAAAACTTTTCTGGAGATTGTACAAGAGAGTTAAAAGTTGGACTGATTTACCCTCTCAAAACTGTATTAAGCCACCTTAATTTTACGCTCTTCCACTACCATGAAAAAAAAGAATGCCTGATCACAGATTAATCAAAACTTAGAAATTATGAATCAGTTGCCTTTTCAATAAAATGCAAGGTGCCCAGTAATAATTATCTTAAAGAAAGTGATTTCTGGAATTGTACATCTCCTCATAAGATGACTTTTGTCAATGAACTAAGATATGTGTGCCTGTTATTTAAAGGGGCTAGGTCACGGTATTTCAGTGAACTCTATTTATTTTCGTTAATTAAGAGCTGTAAACTTCAAATTGGCAGAGCAAAAGTTATTGATTGGTAAAAACACGGCCACGTAATCAAACAAGGATGATTTTTGAGCATTGTAAATGGCACTTTCATACAAATTAAGATAAACTTGAAAAAAGTCGGGCCGACGTTTTTCAAGTTTACCCGAACGCAATCCGTTTTAATCTTCTGTAATTGTGCCCATCCATGCCCAGTTTTGGCCTTTCTGTGTTTCTTTTGAGTTATTCTGCAGTTTTAGCCGTTATTGCGAAGTTTCAGTTAAATAACTCTATGACCAGTTGGTCAGTGCCGAAAGCGCCTAAAATTGCGTGACATAGCCCTCTTAATTAATTAAGCTGTCACTGAAGTGTTGCGTCACAACACGAATAAATAGCTGAGACGTTAGGTCTGTATGGCACTGCAAAATTAATGATGATACCTAGTACCTGACAGCAAATGATCCCCAGCCGAGACCTTCTGTCTTCTCTCTTTTTACCGAATGGTAATGAGGTATTAATCAAAGGCTCTTCGAGCAACCTCATGGTAATTCTGCAATTCGATGAAGTGCCGACCGTCCAATTTTTTTCCAAATAAGCGTCCAATAATGTAACGCAATCTCACTTTATTACTAACGTTCAATACTAACGTGACACGAGATGACGTGACACGGAAGAAAAACGTGCTGTGGATGTCGTGTTAACTAAAACACGTCACACGGCAAGCGTAATATTTTGATAATTTAAGCGTAACTGCATGTAGTTTAGCTGCTATCAATAACGTCACAATCTCACTTAATTTGCCTTTGAATGTTTTCTTGCGCCAATGGGTCATTGATAGTTTTTTTCTTTCAAATACGCGTCCAAACATGTAACACAATCTCACTTTGTTTGCCTTTGAATGTTTTATTTTCCATGAAAGTTGCGACATTGATGGTTCGTGCTCTTAGGTTTCGTAGCACGAATTCTATTTTTTCACCGCAAAATATTTAAGTGTAACCTTTGATCCTTTTTAGCATTAAGTAAATTTGTTTTGTGAATATGTTTACTTTTCTGTCAGCACGTATAGCGTTATTTTGAGCAGCGAATAAAATTTGAGAGAAAGATGTGCGTTTCTGCTCGACTCAAAAAGATGAAAAACGGATGACGTGACACGAGATGACGTGACGCGAAACAAAAACGTGCCATGAATGTCGTGTTTACGTAAACACGTCAGATGGCAAGCATGTATCAGTAATATCACAATCTCACTTCATTTGCCTTTGAACGCGAACGGGTCATGATAGCGTATGCTCTGAGGCTTCGTACGGCGAATTATATTCTCTTTTATCACCAGAGGATAAGTGTAACTGATCCTCTTTCGATCTGTTTTGTGAAAATTCAATTTAGTTCCCTGAAAAAGAGAGACCCTGGGAACAAGGTTGGAGAATAATTTGTTTTGCCATGCGCTGAATGGCGTTTTAAAGAACCTTTCTGCCAGCACGTTCACCGTTAAATGCATGAATTAATTGCGGTTTAATATCAGAATGGAGTGAGCGAGTGAGGGAAATTAATAAACACGTGACTTCGAGAATGATCACTACACCTTCATTACCATTCGGTAAAAATGACGATTTATTTCCCTCACTCGCTCACTCCATTCTGATATCAAACCGCAATCAATTTATGCATTAACGGTAAAACGTGCTGACAGAAAGGTTCTATAAACGCATTCAGTACATGGCAATCAAAAACAAATTAAATTATTCTCCAGCCTCAAACCCAGGGTCTCTCTTCAAGGGAACGAGGTTGATTATTTACCGTAGAAATTTTCCTAAATGCGAAAGGGATCAAAGGTTATTACACTTTATTCTGGTGGTAAAAAAAATCGCTCTACTAAGCCTGAGAGCCATGTGACGTGACTTTATTAAACGTTTCGGCTCACTGAAAAAAAAAAACACGAGTTCAAGCACGTTTTTGTTTGGCGTCACGTCATCTTGTGTCACATTCGTGCGTGCTGTAGAGCACGCAATCAATGAATAAAGGTATTGATGATGTGGATGTTGACGGAAGTTGTAAACCGTGGATAAAACTTGTACCCGTAGACGGAAGTTGCCGCGACAGAAGTAATTTTACGTGCTACCTCTCCACGCTTAGTAAAATCCAAAATTAACTGAAAAGAAATGAAATGTTTGTATAGTCTAATGACCAGTCTAATTAATTGTCTGAAGTTCTAAAAATTGCAACATGGATCGATAAGTCGAAATGTTTTCACGAAGGGGACCCTAAACTGGTTCACTTAAATATATCCTGACACGCGCAATTGTAAACGCAAAATAATTAAATTTCGCACAGCTCAGACATGCACGATTTCATGGCTATAAGACTTTCGAAAAGTCAAATGCTTTTCGAAAAGTTTCTTAGCCTCATCTTGAATGAAAATAAAACTGAAACATTTTTTAAGTTTCTTTCGTTTCTTCGCATTTAGCTGGGGGTTTTAATCTTAGGCTTTTTAAGTTTACATTATTTTCGATTTGAGACGTACACTTGTTGTTTTCCGATAAGAGCACAGGGAGACCACAACAGTAAAAAAAAATTAAATAAATAAATAAAAGAATATTATTCACGTGGTTTCGTTCGTTTTCTGTGTTGTTTTTCTTTATGCGTAGTCGATAGACACGACAGCACTGTTGTCGTATGCTGAGCTGTCTTGTGCGCGAGCGGATTTTAGATATGCAAATTTCCTCTTTTCTTAATAATAATTTATTTAATTTCTTTTACTGTTGTGGTCTCCCTGTGATAAGAGTTGTTATCTGATGCGAGTTATCTGTTGCATCGTTATAAATTGTTCTAAATCGTTTATGTATATAAAAAAGATTTTCTTCTTGATGTTTATGTAACTCGCATTATTCAAACAAGAGCCAGTTCTGTTAGCGAGAAATGATTATTTTTTGCTTGTCATTCAAACGTTAACGTTTTGAGTTTATTTTTGGAGTCGGGGAAATTATTAAAACGGAGAGAGATCACGCAAGCACCAGCGTTTGCGTGACTTGCGTGACTGGTTCCCAATGCGGCTGATAATCATTTTAGCTAATTTTTGAAGCAAAATTTTAGTTACCTTATAAAACTGGAAAAACTCGTGTTTGCAAAAGCCTAAAAGCTTCTAAAGCTTTGTTTTGGAGTGAAATAAACAATACAATTGGCCATTACATGAATAAGCTTCAGTCACCCATTGACGCAACTCCCATAAACAACAACAACAACAAAAACATTCAAAGGCAGATGTAGTGAGGCCGTTACACCATTGAACGCTTATTTGGGAAAAAAAAGCGAAGGACGGCACTTCATCGAATTACCATGAGGTTGCTCGAAGGGCCTTTGATTTTGTTGACGGTGCAAAGCCTGGGACAGAGAGTCCTCTTTGTTGATATCACATTCTCGTCCCCAGAGCCAATCTCGAGCCCAGAGTGTCTCCCGGCTCCTCGGTCGGTCAGCGGGTGGTCAGCGGTAGGGTCGCCGGGACACACTCTGGGAAACTGAAATGTATTTCTCTTTCTCTATTGGCCCTCGCAGAACAATAGAAATCAACCGCGGAAGTCTGAAAATCTTCCCCGGAAGTAAACCAAACCGGAAACCCTGGAAAAACATTTTTTTTTTTGTTTTCCATGGTCAAATGTTCAGAAGTATCAGCTTAATTTTGTATAAACACCTAAGAAATCGTGATATGGTGCTACATAAATTAAGTATTTTCTAATTCTACCCTTCTCTTTGAACGTAAAAGATACCATGAATAAAAAAATGGACTTCCTTTAAGCGTCGATACTGAACGGAGATTTAAAACAACAAACGACGGCGTCACCAAGGACAAGGTCGATTGAAAACTCAATTTATAGTTGACTTACAAATCTCGCTAGAACTACTGTTTTCATTCAAATCTCCGTTCCAGTTGAAAAACTGAATATGGCAGACAGTGCACGATTCAAAATAATAACTAATGACGCAGAATTTGAACATTACGCGTTGTTGTTTTGCTGAAGAAAAAGAATTGAACAAAAATTATAACACACGTGTGCACGTGCTGAGTTGCAAAAATGCTAATTACGCCTTTTCAATAGCGTTGACCGGTGTGCATGTGACCTTTAACGTCTTTATTAATATCACCGCCATTCGACGAGGAAACATTGTTTGCTCGAAAACATGCAACCTATCCTGAAAAAATGCGTTTTCAGCGAGAAGCGTTTCCAATATACAAAAGTCACCAAACAAAAATATGCGAAAGTCGCCAAACAATTTTTTTTTATGAACAGAACAATAGCTTGTCCGTGCGTTGTGCATTATGTAAATTTCTTAGCCGTCCTCTGCAAAACAACAACGGACACACTCACGCAGTCTTCACAGACGGAATCCTGGAAGGCTAGCAACACCTTTGATTTAAAACAAATATAGCAGAATGATCAAGAAAGAGATTAAAGGAAATAAAAACACCAGACGCTATTTTGTTAACTCTATCTTAAGTTAACTGCAGGAAGTTATTGTTACTTTTGTTGCTTCAATAAACACGAGTTCAGTCGATACTAGGGACTTTAAGATACCTGGACGGCTGACCTCGAGGACGGCTGACCGGAAGCAATTTTTCGCGTGTAGCCTATATTGCGCATGCCCGCTCCACGCATCTTGCCGTCCAGCTCCGTCCAGCTGTTGTCGAGGACGTGAGAAGTAGAGTTTTGCCGTCCACCAGTGAACGGGAGTGCTTTTTGTATGAATTCGTTTAAAAATCTCATTATTTTTTAATTCTGTTACTTTGTTAGGTGGTCCTTTATGGTATTCTTGGTTTGGTACTGATAAAAAGTTAAGAAGTCAAGTTTTATTTGCGGTTGCGAATATATTTGCTGTGCTTTGCATAAACGCTGATGGCGAAGCCACGTGCGTGAAATTATGAACTTTCTTGCTTGTGTTTCTACAAAAATTTCACTTGGAATTTGTACCCTGTGAATGAAAATAGTGCTTTCTGGTCCCAGACTTTGGGCTAGAAGCGCCAAATGTTTTTCTTTCGCATGTTTTGGGCTAAAGAATTATTGATCCACTAACGAAGCCGTCCTCCGTTCACACACGCCGGCTCTTAACGTTGGAAGTTCCCGCCAAGAACGTCGACATCGGCCCAGTCCTCCTCGCGAAATTCTACCGTCCTCGAGGTCAGCCGTCCAGGTATCTTAAAGTCCCTACTGTGTTAGAAATACTGTAGTTCAACTTTCTTGATTTACTTCCGTTCTGGGAAATTTACTTCCGCTAAGAAGTACGAGCATGCGCAATAAAAACCGGAAGACCAAGGTTCTTCCTGAAATCGACCTGAAATTGATGTGATCCATTCCAGTTACCCAGAGTCCATCCCATACCGCTGACCGACTAGATGGACTCTGGGCTCGAGATTGCCCCAGAGCCTGGAGCACGAGAAACAAGTGGCTCTGAAGACGCATGATTTCATTGGCTAGATTTTTAACAAAGGAAATTTAAATTTAGCAAATCAAATCAACTGTTGTAAAATCACTTTGTTGTAATGGATTTTACTTCGGTTGATTTGATTGGCAAGATTTAATTTCGAGGTTTAGTTTTTTAGTTTAAGGAAATGAAATTTTAAAAGTTTTCGGTGTACGGCCGAAATCCCTGGGGACCACTTGTCAAACAGAAAAGAAAAATTATGCACCAAACATTGGCAAATGTTAAAAATCTTAAATAACTTTCGACAGGCAATTTTAAATACTAAGAGAGGAGACAGGAAGAACATTCCAAACTGATGATCACTGATCAAAATTCAAGACGTGCACATGTCCTCAAACCCGGACGAAACAATGGTTAAAATCAATACTCAAACCCGAACCATAATCTTGAGAGCCAATTCTAATCCCCTGAGAGAGTGATTTCTCTTTTCTATTTTTAGAAAATAGAATTTTAAATTATTTAGTTCTCGCTGACGAATTGCCGAAAACACTGAAGCATCCCGCGGCGTGGAAAAAAAATTGTGGGCAACTTGTCAAACTCTTCACCAAACATTTTGTAATATTTAAATCTTGAATGACGTTTGACATGCAAATAGTTTCACCAACAAGCCTCGCTTTCAAAGTGCAATCTTGTAAACATTATCATGAACGAATTCCCAAAGCAGCAAAGATGAAAAGAATACCCACGTGAAAACTGCATGAAGGTGGCTAAAGATTGCGAATAATTTGCGTAAACGAGGCTTGGCGGTGAATTTTGAGCTTATGACGTTATCATGCATAAGACCTATTACTAAGAGAGAAGACAGGAACAACATTCCAAATTGATGATCACTGATCAATATTCAAGACGTGCTCATGTACTCAAACCCGAACGAAACAATGGTTAAACTCATTACACAAGCCAAACCAAACACTTGAGTGCCAATTCTAATCCCATGGACGTTCTTCTGGCAACCCTGTACATTTCTTAGCACGGCCGTCTTGGGCAAACATCAAATATGCAGTATTACGTGATGAAAAATTCTAAAAACAATTCACAGTTAAAGTAAGCATGTTCTCATGCAGTAAGAAAATGACTCGCCTCGAGATGCCTTTTTCTTTTTTACCATACCCTTACATTGGGTCAGACCCCCCGGGGGGGGGGGGTACTCGACATAATTGCGGGTAGGGAGGTGCGGCCCGGCATCCTAAACCCTGACCCTGTTTAAGACACAAACCTCTGATTTTCCCACCCTGTTTAAGACAGAATGCCAATTTTCGATACCCCGTCTAAGACATAAACAAGTACCTCACTGGCTCTGTTGTGATCGTGAGTCAGCAATACCGAAGAATTTGTGAAAATTCGCCTTGTTACACCTCTGCAGGCATATACAGCCTATCCTGTTTAACTTTGGTCCATGCAAAGATACCCCGTTTAAGACAAATCAAAGGCTCTTCGAGCAACCTCATGGTAATTCGATGAATGAAGTGCCGACCTCCGCATTTTTTCTAAATAAGTGTCCAGTAACGTAAAGCAATCTCACTTTGCTTTATTTTTCCACGTGAGTTGCGTCATTGATGGCTCGTGCTCGCAGGGGTCGTAGCGCTATTCAGTTTTCACAACCAAAATATTTACTGGTTATTGTATTACCTTTGATCCTTTTAAGCATTAAGTAAATTTGTTTTGTGAATATGTTTACTTTTCTGTCAGCACGTATAGCGTTATTTTTGAGCAGCGGAAAAAAATTGAGAGAAAAGATACGCCCGAACACTTCGTGTATCTGCTCGACTCAAAAAGATGAATCAAAGTCTCTTCGAGATACCGACTTTTTTGCATGAAGTATGAGTCGAAGGTTTATCCTGTGCATTGTTCTTCGAACTTATCATTACAGTTGCTTTGTAGTTTAGTTTAACAATTTCCTATCTTCGCGGAGGAAATGCAGCCATATAATTTTGTCAAAAATGGCTCGTCCGCGCCGGGTATTTATACACATATTCCTCAACATTACACAAATAAACAGTGCAAATTTCACCGAGATCTGACAATTCTATACTTTAACATTGCAAGGACCTTTCGAGGCAGTCGATTACGGCAGCGAAATTAGCAAATGAAACAACAAAATATGCGTTCGACACTTTGTTTTTGCGACGAAAAAGCACGAAAAAAATACGGATATTTCCGACTACTGTCGGAGAAAACATTGCGCATATTATTGCGGCGTAAACAAATCGATACACTCAAGCTGCGTTTTGTCTAGGCTCTGCGAGGGTCGGATATCAAGACAGCTTCTTCGTGGGCTTAAGAAGGATTAAACAAAAGCCATATATACAGTGAATGCTTTCGAATTATATTTGAAGATGAAATACGAAAAAATTTTGCTGCCTTTGACTGAAATTCCACTCGAACTGCGTCGATACGATCGCATGTTGTAAAGCCGATTCATGCAACATTGCTGTCAACGAGAGGTCACGCCCCTAACGACCTAGGCTGATGACGAAATAGAATGGCGCTTGTAGCGACCAAATTTGGCCTAATTTTTAACCGCTCCTAAGCTAAAAGAAGCCCCCATCTCTTGCATTTGTTTTAACTTAAAAAATATCTTTGAAAAGAGCGAGTTTTTTTGGTATGGTTTATTTTTGACGTTTGTAACTTTTTAAACGATGTAAGTGCTAGTGATTATTTATTCGTGTTTTAGTTACGCAATCCATTGTTTGTGCGACGCTTTTTATAAATCGCCTTTCAGACACACGTGCGTTGAGATAAGAAAGCTGACATGTCACTTTTTAAATTGTTATATAACGTTTGTAAATGTGACAAGTCACGTTTTTTTTCCACGAGATCGCAAGTGATCACCCACAGCTGAAAGTAATCCCTTGAGAAATTAAAACAGTCCCTTGAGAAATTAAAAAAATCCTTTGAGAGTTTACAAGAATGTGAAATTTTCCCTAACATAACTGTTATTCTCCTACTTTCGCTTGTAAACAAGCAAAAAAGTCGAAAAAAACGGATGACGTGACACGAGGTGACGTGACGCGAAACAAAAACGTGCCGTGGATGTTGTGTTGACTAAAACACGTCACAAGGCGAGCGTAATAATTTTTTATAACAGTTTAAGCGTAACTATATGTAGTTCATAGCGCCAATTCCGTATTTTATCACAAAAATATTTAAGTGTAACCTTTGAATCTTTTTAGCATTAAGTAAATTTGTTTTGTGAATATGTTTACTTTTTTTTAGCAGCGAATAAAATTTGAGAGAAAGATGCGCGTTTCTGCACGACTCAAAAAGATCAAGAACGGATGACGTGACACGAAGATGATGTGACGCGAAACAAAAACGTGCATGAATGTTGTGTTCACTAAAACGCTTCTTTGAATGTTTTCTTACGTGAATGGGTCATTGATAGCCTATGCTCTGAGGCTTCGTTGAGCGAATTCTATTCTCTTTTATCACCAGAGGATAAGTGTAAGTGATCCTCTTTCGATTTGTTTTGTGAAATTCAATTTAGTTCCCTGAAAGAGAGAGACCCTGGAACGAGGTTGAAGAATAATTTGTTTCTGATTGACATGTGCTGAATGCGTTTAAAGGACCCTTCTGTCAGCACGTTTCTCGTTTAATGATGAATAAATTGCGGTTTGATATCAGAATCCAGTGAGTGATTGAGTGAGTGAGTGTTCGAGTGAGAAAATGCGGCCCATAACATAACCTCATTACCATTCGGTAAAAAGGGGTGAAATATATACCCCGTTCAAGACAGAAAAGCCTGAAAACCATACCCTATCGGGCCGCACGTCCCCGTTAAGCCCTAATAAGGGAGTGCCCCCGGGGGTCAAACACTATCACGGAATGGTTTTGCTGTTGAATTATGATAGCCACTTCACGTCGCACACTACCGCAACAATTTTTGAGCGCGTGTTGTTTTTCGGTGCAATTCGTGCTAAACGAGGGGCATAGGAATGCGACTTGTCATGAACTGTCATACCTTGAGGCAGGACAGCGGCCCCTGTGAGGATTTGTCCGTTTAGACAAAATTTGCCCTTGTCCAACAAGTCGTTCGCACTTGTTTTTGCGTTTGTTTGTCAAAATGTATCACGCGGACCAATCATAAAGACAACTGATTCTTTGTTTTCCTGAATTGTTGGACAAGTTCTAGGTCTCAAAAACGCATTCGCACTTGTTTTCCGCCATGAAATCTACCAACCGTCCCGCTAGTGCGAATTGGCCCTAAAGCCTGGTTCTCATATAATCACCCCGAACGTTTCTATCGTCTCTGTTACTTCAAAAAGTTTTCTTGCGAGCGGGGCGATTATAAGAGAACATTACACAGACGATTTGCGGCGATTGGGGCCATCGCGATCGCTTGGATCGCCCGTGTTCTATCCTTCTAGCTTCTCTTTCCGGCTTCTTTACCGTAAAACTGCAATGACTGCGAAGATATGAGGCCACGAGTTTAATTTTTCTCTTTCATTAATTCTTTTATTGAAGGCTGCCATTGTGTCGGATCAAGGGCTAAAATGATTGTTTTTCGTAGGTCTTCGATAATACCAGGCAATCGGGACGATCATATGAGAACCCCCGACCATTTCCAATCGCTTGGATCACCTACGATCGTCTCAGAATTTGCAAACGATCGATGCGATAGAAACGATCGGGCGATCATATGAGAACCAACCAAGAGAAAGGAAGAACATTCCAAACTGATGATCACTGATCAAAATTCAAGACGTGCGCATATACTTTAAACAGGAACAAATTTTATCGTGGTTGACTGAAAAAATTTTGCGACAAATTGTATTGAAGTATTTTACTAATGGTACAAAAAATTATTCAGTGCACCGAAAGTTGTTAAAAACTGGTTTATGGCTGCTTTTGTACAGCGTCTTTGTTAACTTCCAGAGTATGAAATCGGCCTTGAACGTCTCGCGTGATTTTTTGCACGATGCGTGACGCACGTCGTGCACGTGCGTGTCCGCGTAGCTGTGACAGACAATGCTGTCACGGCATGTGACAACATTTGCCACATGGGTCATAATACAAAGTGAATTTAAACATTTGCACGACCTTCTAAATTCAGTTGACTCACAACTAGTACAAAGCGTTGCAGCAAAACGTTTTCATACAAGCGTAAACATGGCATCGAATCTTCTCTTTTGCTTTGTACTAATAAGCACGTGGCTCGTGCCTACAAGTTCTAAAACGTTTTGTCCGAGGATTTTCTTCCAAAACATCAACGAAACGACCATGCCATTCAAAATGATCGAAGGTGTTTACATCAAGCAAAACGTCAGCTCCCATATTTTTCCCGTGTACCTCCGAGAAGGCGACCGTAACTTTGGACTGTATCTCGAAAGTGACGGCCAGGGCCAGTCCTTTTTGGAGTTTGGAAACATTTTTTATTATGGCTCTTCTTCAAATTACGGCGTAGCTGCTAGTCTTAACCCCAGCATTATCAGAGATCCTTCGTCCTGGTTGCAGGGCTCTGTAAACAAGAGAGATATGTTTAAAGGAATTGTTCAGTACTGGCAGTACTACATCAGACATCAAACAGACGATCAGAATTCAGTTCACAAATACATTGTGCCTTCTTCCCCGATGATCAAAGCCGTTTGTGTGGACGAAGATTTCAGAGAATGTAATTCGGACAGAGTTTACTTGAACGAGCGCATCAACGGCCATAATGATCCCACAACAGACTATTTCTATCGTGTTGAGGGTTTGTTTCAACATTTACGTCCTGTCTATTGGCACAGCAACGACACCGTGTCATGGGTTCTGCAGTACGTAGACAGCTACTGGGTGATAACTCAAGGTTATTTTCCATGTAGACCGAGGATCTCCTCAAAAAAAGTTATATTGAGAGTTAAGGATTTTGCCCTGAGACCTGAATACATCACCAACAATTGGTCGCAAGGGTCGTACTGGCACGAGGGATGGCGTGACATGCCCAATCTCAGAGTGTTGTGCAGGGGCGTGACTTCAATGTCGAACATTTGTCCATCAAATCCATGCCACAACAATGCCACTTGTGTTTACACTTCCGGTAACGAAACGCTTTGTCTCTGCACTTCCGGCTTCACTGGAACAAGATGTTCCGTCAACAAACAGTGTCCCACGCCCCACCCCGAAGCCAGCACAGAGCTTGGTTTGAAATACCTGGAAAAAAGACCAGGGAACCTTGCCGTGTCATTCTGTAGAGGTTCTATAAGGCCAAGGTTTTACCTGTGCGTGGATGGATCGTTGCCATGGAAGCCGGATGGCGATGGCAATCTGTTCTGGAGCGGACAAGGGTTGAGCTGTAATGAGTCTTCAACTCCTACTACTTCGTATACGCCTGTTAGTCCGTCCATCGTCTGGCCAATCCCTTTCATGCCAATCGTACTTCCTCTGTTAATGTCGTATATCTGACTTTGCCTAGTTCCTAGGCCTCTATTTTTCGTCGCGGTTCGTCCCGGATACGTCACCGACGTCAGTAATACCTTGAAGGCCTGGGAAAAAGTCGTACAGGAACTAGGCAATATCTGACTACCGTTAGTTCTCTGGTCTTCCTTGAAGAAGGCTAACGAGGAAGAAGATGATCACAATACAACAATGGAACAAGTTGATTCCTACAGATCTACCTTCGACGACTTCGACGAACTTGTCAACAGATGAGCGGAGCTATAAAGAGCCGTTAGATGTCCTAGTTGCACAAGCTATATTAATGCCAGTGTTCAAGAAACCGAGCCGCATATCCCCCCTTATGCTACTTGAAGATTCGCCGTCTTACCATGAAACAGACGCCCAGGTTTCTATTAATAATAATAATGATGACGATAATGATGATGATGATGACGATGATAACAAATGGCTGCGTGGAATATCTTAGAAAAACCAGTCATCATATTTTATCATATACTTTTTGCTGTTTTACGGCTAGCAAGTTTACAGGTTATTTTAAGTCGTTTGGTGCTATCTCATATTGCTTTTACATCCGGTTCGCGTAACACTCAGGCAGAAAAAGCTTATTGTAGGGACGGGCTAGAGGACTGTGTTTACGTAGACTCTTGGTTTAAGGCCATCGTAACTTAAAAATAGGGCCCTAATGGGTCCGTGTGTTCTGTTGGTACAAGGTATCAACACTGATGACTGTTTTCGTTTTTTTCGGCTAACACCAAGATAATTCGTCACGCAAGTTACATGCAAAGCAACATGCCAGCTACCGCTGCGTACGTCACAAACCACAATAAGGACTGTTTCAGCGCGTATAAATAGCAAACGTGCAAAAACAATCCAACATATTTTTTTGTCGATAGCTCGTTATGCTTTCACTCGGACGAATACAGGATGGGATCTTTGGTTATTTTTTAATTTCACGTTAGCTCACGGGCGGTGAGGGCTTATTTTTTTCTTCCACGGAAAAAAAAAGGCTGATCGCGTATTCGTCGTCGTTAGCAACCGCTGTGTGCGTCACGAGCCACAACTCTGACAGCAGCTGAAAACCGTCGTAAACACACGTACAAATCTAGCGGGATATAGAGCTCTTAGCAGGGGCCTGGGCTCCCCATTGTTACAACCTATTGTTACAAATTGTCTATTTAAACACACTTTTTTATATCAGAAACCGAGAATTTTTTTCATTTTTGTTTATTTTTATCATATAGACTACTTGATCGTTAAGATATCAAATTTACATGATAGAAATGCCCTTTTGCTTAGTCTATAAAAAAGAAAGTATCTGCTATCTATTGTTACACACTTTTTATTGTTACACACTTCTATTGTTACATACTTTCTATTGTTCTAGACATTCCATTCCCTCCTTCGATAGCAATATGTTCTGCTTGACATTATGCCACTTGGCATACTAGCAGCAGAACACAAAAACATGAAACAAACAGCGGTAAAAAACATTATGAAAAATCGCATTTTACGCACTTGACGTTTCATATGCTAGGCAAGATATACATTTTCAGAAGTGTGACCGTTACAAATATTTTGACAACAATGATATATACCGTATATATATTGCTATGAAGGGGCTCTGGAACATCGACTGATGCGATTGGTTTTCAGCAGTTACTTAATATTATTAACGTTTCAGTTTATAGAGCAACAAGCTCTTGCATTGCCCACGTGGGTATTTAATGAAGGTTGCAGTTCATGAATGAATAAAGTCTCCTTAATTTTGCAATGGAGGTCTGTTTCAATGAATTTCAGTAAGTTTAGGGTACGTAATCCTCATGTAATATTTCATTCTTGTCCCCATAGCCCTTTCGTTTCTCTTAGCCGGCTGGGCCTTGGCACGAGAAAACGAAGGGCTCTGGGGACACAGGATTTCCAGTCGTAGATTCTAGGTCTTCCGGTCTTCGTGTATGAAGTCATGACGTTTCAAAAGAATGTATGAGAGAGTCGTTATGTTTTCGACTTCTATTTAGGAATTCTTTGTTCTAAACAGCCAATCAAAAAAATTCGAATTAATTCAAAAATGCTGTGTCCCCAGAGCCCTTCGTTTTCTCGTGCCAAGCTGGCTGTTAAAGAGAAACGAAAGGGCTATGGGGACGAGAATGGTAATATTTTAGAGTAAATCTGTATTTTTTTTGTTATTTTGCGTGATATTGAGGGGAAATTTTGGGTATACCGGTAAAAATTTATAACCAAATACTAGTGCCAGTTCAAGTCCTCTGGATGAGTGATTAGAAAAATAATATATTAAATAAATTCTCTGTAAACCCTGAAGCAACCCGCCGCGTAGAGCAAAAAAAATGGGAGCCACTTGTCAAATAGGAAAAATAATTCTGCACCAAACATTTGGAAATGTTTAAGTATTGAATAATTTTCAACGTGCAAATTACTTTAAAAAAGAATGAATACACAGGAACAACATTCCAAATTGATGATCACTGATCAAAATTCAAGACGTGCACATGTACTCAAACGGACGAAGCAATGGTCAAAATCAAAACCAAACCATACTCTTGAGTGCCAATCCTTATCCCCCGAGATAGTGATTTCTTTTTTCTATTTTTAGAAAATAAAATATTAAACCAGTTCTCGCTGTACGGCCGAAATCCCTGAACCACCCCACTGCGTGGAGCAAGAAATACTTGGGGACCACTTGATCACTGATCAAAATTCAAGACGTGCGCATATACTTTAAACAGGAACAAATTTTAAAATCGCAGTTGACTGACAAATAAAAGTTTTTGCGACAAATTGTATTGAAGATATATACTAGTGTACAAAAGAAAATATACGGAGCATTTGAAAGTTGTTAAAAACTGGTTTATAGCTGCTTTTGTATAGCGTCTTTGTTAACTCAGTCCAGAACCTGAAATCGGCCTTTAACGCCTCGCGTGATTTTTTCCACGATGCGTGACGCACGTCGTGCACGTGCGTGTCCGCCTGGCTGTGACACAATGCTGTCACGGCATGTGACAACATTTGCCACAGGCGTCATAATACAAAGTGAATTTAAACATTTGCACGACCCTCTAAATACAGTTGACTCACAACTAGTACAAAGTGTTGCAGCAAAACGTTTTTATACAAGCGTAAACATGGCATCGAATCTCCTCTTTTGCTTTTGCTATGAAGGGGTTCTGGAACCTGGACTGATACGATTGGTTTTCAGCAGTTACTTAATATTAACGTTTCAGTTAATAGAGCAACAATATCTCATGCATTGCCGACGTTGGTATTTAATGAAAGTTGCAGTTCTTGAATGAATAAAGTCTCCTTAATTTTGCAATGGAGGTCTGTTTCAATGAATTTCAGTAAGTTTAGGGTAATTCTTATTTACATTATTTGGTCGTGTAATATTTTAGAGTAAATCTGTTTTTTTTTTTTGTTATTTTGCATAATTTTGAGGGGAAATTTTGGGTATACCGGTAAAAATCTATAACCAAATACCCATTAGTGCCAGTCCAAGTACTCTGAGTGAGTGATTAGAAAAATAATATGTTAAATAAATTCTTCGAAAACCCTGAAGCACCCCGCCGCGTGGAGCAAAAAAAAAACTGTGGGGACCACTTATCAAACAGAAAAAATAATTCTGCTGTGCACCAAACATTTATTTGGTAGTGTTAAAATCTTAAACAAACTTTCGAAGTGCAAATTACTAGAAAGAAAGAAGAAACAGGAACAACATTCCAAATTGACGTTTACTTATCAAAATTCAAGACGTGCACATGTACTCAAACCCGGAAGGAATAATGGTCAAAACCACACTCTTTAGTGCCAGTCCTGATCTCCTGAGCGAATGGTTGCTTTCTTCTATTTAGGAAATAAAGTTTTGAATTAATTAGTTCTCGCTGACATAATGGCTGACAACCCTGAAGCATCCTGCTGCGTGAAGCCAAAAACCTTTGGGATCGCTTGTCAAACTCTTCACCAAACATTTTGTAATGTTTAAATCTTGAATTACTACTAAGAGAAGAGACAGGAACAACATTCAAAATTGATGATCACTGATCAAAATACAAGACGTGCTCATGTACTCAAACGCGGGCGAAGCGTGGAGCTAAAAAACTTGGGTATCACTTGTCAAACTCTTTACCAAACATTTTGTAATGTTTAAATCTTGAATATCTTTCGACATGCAAATTACTAGAAAGAAAGGAGACAATGAAGAACATTCCAAATTGATGATCACTGATCACAATTCAAGACGTGCACATGTACTCAAACCGGGACGAAACAATGGTCAAAATCAATAACCAAATCAAACCATACACTTTAGTGCCAATACCAATCCCCTGAGAGTGTGGTTGCTTTTTCTTCTATTTTTAGGAAATAAAATTTTAAATTAGTTCTCGCTGTACGGCCGAGATTCCTGAAGCACCCCGCCGCATGCGCCAAGAAAATTTGGGGACCACTTATTAAACAGAAAAAATATTTCTGCACCAAACATTTGGTAATGTTTAAATCTTGAATAACTTTCGACATGCAAATTACTAAAAAGAAAGAAGAAACAGGAACAAAATCGTAGACATTCTTATTTTTATGCCATTTTAACTTCAACAATAAAAATAAAAACACACTGCGGTGACAAACATGACAAGACAACGCATATCGGAAAAAACTTCGATTTTAAGAACTTAATGTTTCGTATGTTACAACATCAGTTCTTCAGAAGTGACCGTTAATTAATAACAAACAGACTTAAAAACCTGCAGAAGAAAAACAAACATTATGGCTAGTACAGAAAAAGTTTCTCACTGCCAACGTTTTCAACAGGAACAACATTCCTAATTGATGATCACTGATCAAAATTCAAGACGTGCACATATACTCCAAACAGGAACATATTTAAAATTCGCGGTTGACTGAAAAATAAAAATTTTGCGACAAATTGTATTGAAGTTTTTTACTAGTGGTATAAAAAAATTATACAGAGCATTTGAAAGTTGTTAAAAACTGGTTAATGGCTGCTTTTGTATAGCGTCTTTGTTAACTCAGTCCAGAGGCTGAAATCGGCCTTAAATGCCCGCGTGATTTTTTGCACGATGCGTGACGCAAGCCGTGAAAGTGCCACATGCGTCATTATACGAAGTGAATTTAAACATTTGCACGACATTCTGAAAACAGTTCACTCACAATTGGTACAAAGTGTTGTAGCAAAAAGTTTTCATACAAGCGTAAACATGGCATCAAATCTTCTCTTTTGCTTTGTGCTAATTAGCACAGGACTCGTGTTTACAAGTTCTAAAACGTTATGTCCGAGGATTTTCTTCCAAAACATCAACGAAGAGACCATGCCGTACAAAATGATCGAAGGTGTCTACATCAAGCAGAATGACAGCTACAATAACTTTCCCGTGTACCACCGAGAGGGCGACCGCAACTTTGGACTGTATTTCCAAACTTACCGCAAGGGCGACATTAACTATTTGGAGTTTGGAAACAATTTTGGGGATGACTCTTTTCTGAAGTACGGTGTGGTTGCTAGACTTTACCCCAGTGCTGTCAGTGATCCCTTGTTTTGGCTTCGCTGGGGGACTGTAAAAAAGAGAGATATGTTTTATGGACTTGTTCAGCAGTGGGAGTACTACATCACAGAAGATCAGTACCAGTCTTCAGTGCATATATTCAATGTACCTATAACTGCTTCTTCTCCAATGATCAAAGCCGTGTGTGTGGACGAAGATTTCAGAGAATGTAACTCGGACAGAGTTTACTTGAACGAGCTCTTCAGTGACGACAGAAATGGGACCATTTTGAACGATCCCACAAAAGACTATTTCTATCGTGTCGAGGGATTGTTTCGCAATTTTCGTCCTGTCTATAAGCACAGCAACGTGTCATGGTATTTGCAGTACGTAGACACCTACTGGGTGATAAGTGAATCGTATAGACCGAGTAATTCAGAAGAAAACGTTATCTTGAGAGTTAAGGATTTGGCCCTAAGACCTGAATACATCACAAAGACTTGGTCGCAATGGTCAGCTGGATGGCGTGACATGCCCAATCTTAGAGTATTTTGCAGGGGCGTGACTTCAATGTCGAACAGTTGTCCATCAAATCCATGTCACAACAATGCCACTTGTGTTTACACTTCCGGTAACGAAACGCTCTGTCTCTGTACTTCCGGCTTCACTGGAACAAGGTGTTCCGTCAACAAACAGTGTCCCACACCCCACCCCGAAGCCAGCACAGAGATTGGTTTGAAATACCTGGAAAAAAGACCCGGGAACCTTGCCGTGTCATTCTGTGGAGACACTTCTAGGTCAAGGTTTTATCTGTGCGTGGATGGCGATGACAATTCGTTCTGGAGCGGACAAGAGATGATCTGTAAAGATTATAAAAATGAAAGGTCTACGACTGCGTCTCCAACTACTCCGTATAAGAATCCAACCACTACGTATGCGACTCCTACTACTTCGTATACGACTCCTACTCCTTCTATCAACTGGCCAATTCCATTTATGCCAGTCGTACTTCCTCTGATAATGACGTACGTCTGGCTACCGTTTATACTCTGGCATTCCTTAAAGAGGTGTAAGAAGGCTAACGAGGAAGAAGACCACAACAGGAGAATGGAACAAGTTGGTTCCTACAGATCTTCCTTCGACGACCTTGAAGACAGACGCGCAGAGTTTCAAAGAGCCGTTAGCTGTCCTAGTTGTACAAGTTTAGGCCGAATTGTTTCCATTGAGAGTTATTTTTTATTTTACCTGTGGCTCGCTTTCCTTGTCTATAGCTCTGGTGCGCCTCAATTTAGTGAGCCTTCTAACGAAAGTTTTTTTATCTTGAAGATCTTGGCTATTGCAATGCTTTGTCTCTCTTATGTGATTGTCCTGGTGGAAAGCTATTTCTCCCAGGAGCTGCACTACCTTAGAAATATCATAGAAGACGAGACAGCATGGGGGTACATACAAAGAATGCACGAGCTCCCACCGAAAATTAACATGGTTGTGGAATGCTATCATGACAAAATCAGAGGAAACGGTGACGTCATCGAAAAAGTGACATTTGTAGACCGTGACGCGTTCTCCTTCGATTCATGGGATGATGTCAGCGAGAGAGAGATGCCCAATGCACTGAGTAACGCATCTCTTACTCGGGTCCAGATCGACTCGAGTATCCAATTCGGTGACCAGACAACAGCGAATTGTTATGATAGAGAAGTGGTAGAAATGCAGGGAAAAAATCGTCACCGGGACCGCGAAACTAGGTACTCATCGATCAAAGAAGTTCCCGGGGTGAATAAGCGGTTCTCTGCTTACGCAGACTTGAACATGAAGCCATTTTGGATTCGGCCTCTGTTCTTCTGGATCGCCACCTTGTTGCACATGTCTTGGCCTTACCGCTGGCTGTTCAGAGCTAAGACAGCAGAGATCCACTACGTCTTGAAGAAAAAAGTCTACAAAAGGCAGGTGGGTGAGCCGAGAAGGTTGGATTTAACGAATGTGATTGCTTTTGAGCGTTCCAGAGGAAACCTGCCCAGACAATGGATAATTTAGCAACAGGCAACCAACTTGTCAATCCAGAGTTGACAACAATTGGCCGCGTGGAATATTTAACATAAGATCTCACTGCCATACCGATAAGAAGGGCAACAAACTGTTGGTGTTTGGACGCAATTTTGGAAACGGCTCTTTATTCCAATTTGGCGTGACTGCTAGACTTTCTAGTGATCACTCGACTTGGCTCAGCTTAGGGACTTTAGACAAGATTTCAGCAGTGGCAGTTGTACAACAAACGCCATAAGACTGACAATTATAGTTGGACGCCATCTTATATATTGCTTTAATTAGAATTTTGTTTAGACTTGAAGGCTATACCTAAAATAGGGTATAGATTTTGACCATTTTGTTCTGAAATGGGATAAACCAATGAATGGTTTGTGCATGCTGGTCAGCAATAAGATGTATATATCTTAGAAGAAGCAATTTCTTTTTATCATTGTTATCATCATCACTTGAGAAATGCGATTTAATTAACCCTTGTGAAATTATTTTTTTCGCAAACTGGCTAGGGCCTGGTCTACAAAGGGTATTGATTTTTGGGTCAGGTCGGAAATAGAGTAGGAAAAATCGCATATTTTGGTCTGAAAAATATTAATAAGGAGCTTTTCGAGAAATGCAAGATGTAACTGACATCGAGCTAATAGATATCGAGAAATCCACGAGTTCAATACGTCTGTCAGAGTTATAAATAGAAACAGTAATGTTATGACGTTATATGATGAAAACAAGCTTAGCACCAAAACGAGGCAGTCTTAGAGAATGCCTCCCACATGGGAGGAAGAGTTTAACAACTCTTCTATAAAGCTTTTTGCAAAATGAGCGTGTCGGAGTTCCCTTGTGCGGCGGGTGGACCAGTGAGGGTGGAAAGACTCTCCGCCCAGTAACTTAACCCCATAAGGAGTGTTGGGGGAGTAGAGGGATAGAGGCGGGGAGCATTTTGCTCAAATTATTTTTCATCGTTTTCGATGTGTTATAAACATGTTAAAAGGCGCATTTTAACTTGTATCTATATCAAATGAATGGATCTGACAATGAAAATTGGATGTAAATGCCAAGAAAGCTATGTCGTTGTCCGACTGGTGTTCGTCTACTAATTTCTAACTTCAAATTTAAATTTAAAACTACATCAAATCTTCAATATTTCTTTATTTCTTTAAATTTTACAAATCCTTTGAGAGAAACTATCTCCTTCCAATATCCCCCCTAAATCATCACCAAACACCCCCAAACATCCGGACGTATCCATTGTCCTTTTGCTTCCTGTACAACAGCGCCTGGGGACTAGGCAGTAGTCCTCCAATGCGCGGCCAAAACTCACGCCATGTACTCCTTGTGTAGACTTTGTAGCAGCCTCGTAGGGTCTGTTATACTCTGACGGTTTGGCGGTTTAAGCCTGTTTTGAGTGTTGGTTCAGTTGCGGGTACATTCCCACTTATCTGGCGGTTTATGGTTAAGAAATTTTGGCGGTCACGGTCTTTGGGATCTAGAGAAAACGAAAGCTTTTTGCGGTCTAAGAAGGGCAAAATATGGCGGTTTGTGAACTGTACGACTCCCTATAATAGACCCTCTTGGTATTGCCTGGAAGTCACCTGAAAAAACAAGAGATTTGTCTTGACGGAAATCGTTTACCAACCAAAGGCATTTTGATTTCCATCATTCTTATTAACTATGATATGAACAAATCTGGAGGGTTTCATATGCTATACAGGTTTGTGCAGCGCCAAAGGATATATTTTAGCCGTTTTATTATTTTATTTCGACATAGGTATAGAAGATGACCATGTTGGTTTGAAATAGGCATAGGGTAAATGTTTCACGAAGCACGCTGCACACCACCTCCCTCGTCCCCAGGCGCCGATCGGCCGGATAGTTAAGGCGGGAAAACAGGGAGCGCGGGGGTTGATGGTTAGGTTCCGGGCCGTTTTCTCGTCTACATCAGTCCCACAACACCAAGTAAAACGTGCACGACCAAGGAAGAGGACGCCTGGGGACAAGGCAGGCATGCACCCAAATTTCTGGGAAGTATCCCAAGGTACTCAAGGAGAGCAATCAGTGAATAAAGAATAATGACAGGCCTGCACGGACTCCCTACGTGATGTGGTGTAACTGTACATTGCCTTCATATTTTAGCTCTAACGAGCATGTCTTTAAGAGATTTACCTCTTTTGTACGATATAATGGGAGGATCTTTGAAAATTGAGTTCAGCAACGGCTGATTTTGTATTAAATCCCAGTTTTGCATAAGTAGATTTTTAAGGTTACGCACCGATGGGTGGTATGTTGTGACAAATGGCAAGATCTGTTTTTTTGATTTTGTTTTCTGTTGGAGAGCCGACTGTCTGTTGTTGAAATTTACTTCAGACAGCGTTGTTCGTATCATTTTTTCGGGATATCCACGCGTTATGAGGCGTGATTTGAAGTTTGAGATACTGTCTTCAAACGCTGTTTTAGAAGAGTTTGTTCTTAGAAGTCTAAGGGCTTCACCTTTAATAAAACCTTTTTTTCACGCCTGGTGGGTGGCTTGAGGTAAAATGTGTGAACTGAAAAGTTTCAGTCGGCTTGTAATGTGTACGGATATCAAGGATTGACTCATTTTTGAATCGCTCTCCTTTAAATATGACTGTGTCGAGGAATGTTGTTTCGTTCTCTGAAATCTCAGCCGTAAATTTGATCGTATTATGGAAATTGTTAGCTTGCTCGATAAACAGGGTAATTTCCTGTTTGTTGGAGTCCCAAAGTGAGAAAATGTCATCGATGTATCGTTTCCATTCTCTCGGTTTTATAATGCTTTGGCTTATCATTTTAGTTTCAATTTCCGCCATGAAGATGTTGGCAAAAGTAACTGCCATTTTAGTACCCATTGCGGTACCATGGGTCTGGAGGAAATTATTTTCCATAAATTGGAAAGAGTTTTCCTTAAGGTCGCGCAGGACCCTTGCTCATTAATAAATTCATTAGCCAAATTTCCTGACGGGGTGCTATCTTGAAAAGCTTTAATTCGCCAAATTTTGAACATCGATTCCTCTAAAATTTATCAAGGATATTAGGGGATGATGGAATTACATCATGATTAATATTGTCTTTTTACTGAGAGATGACCGTTGACTGTGATGTTACAAGCTCTTAAAAGTTTAACTGCAGATAATGCGATTTTGTGTCCAAGTTTTCAGCTAGAACAGCACACCGGATTAAATGATTTTAGTATATACACACTCAGTGATCTTGGTGTTTCAAGCAATCTGATTGGTTCGCTATCTCGGGCTAATGAGCATTATTCACTCCCTACGGAGTGAATAATGCTTGATCCAAACTGAAACAAAATGGCCGGCGTAAACTCGCGTTTCGCCGGCGTTTCTGAATCGCAAATACTAAGAATACAAGAAGATGCTGGACCAGAAAAGACAAAAAAAGGCTAAGAAATTTGGCCTGATGGTTTTCAAAGTAAGAGAAGACTACATATTTCGCAATTTGCAGCACAATGTCCACACAACTCGAGTACTAAAACGATAAACAATTGCTAACCGTCAAGTCGCTCTTCGCCCGGCATCGGCAGAAATGAATACCGCAGATTTATCGACAGCAACATCAAGTGTTATTCAACCAAGATCCTCCACGAATATTCAGGAAAACGTCTTTGTGCAAGAAAACATCCAGTTTTCACCACAGTTCTGCACACATTCAGTATAATCCAAACTTTCAGGTGGATCCTTCGCCAACTGCTCTTTCAATTTTCAATTATTATCAATACACGCGGCCAAATTGAAAACCGCCCTATTGAAAACACGCACTTTGCGGGCCGCAAATGACTCCTAGCGGGCTGTTAATGCATTAACGGCCCTGCAGCTGATTGGTTCTCGGTTCATCATCCGATTAACTTTAACCAATCAGCGTCGCTGACGCGGGAAAACCATTCAGGTGCGTACGCGTATAGCAAGAGTCTCGAACAGTTTTTCGCGAAGCGAATTGGGTTCGGTAGGAAAAATCAAAGTCTATTTGTTGTAAATGGGACAAAATACAGCAAAAAAATCGGATTTTAGGAGTAAATGCACAAGGCGAAGAGACAAAGAGAGCAACTCCTTGTTGTCTTGCGAGAAACGAAACATCGTTCACTTGAATTGTGTATCTCCAAATGGTCGAGACAGCAGCAAAAATGTAGAAATTTTCAAAAGTAATACGACTTTTTTAATTTTCACAAACATGTTTCGACGGTACATCCGTCATCGTCAGTGTGACGGTTATGAAAGTTTACAGTGATTTAAAACGTGCCTGTTACAAATCATACGTTACATTGCGTTGGAAAGCAATACGCTAGATAAATTTCGAAGTTAACGGAATTAAAAAGAAGCGCGCGCGCGTGCAGCTATAGGGAAAGCGTCAAATTGATGTGTTTGACCTGTTGATTAAGGTCCGGCTTTTCCCACTTGATGTACATAGACTCCTTAAGCTTAACCTGGTACTTGGTAGGTGCAGAGTCTAAGATCTTGAAGCAGTCTAAGTTACAAGAAGTACGGCATGACTCTGAAGCCTGCAAATGCTTATAAACGTGAGAAGATCTGTCCGATGACAAGTGCTCGTGCGCGCGCGTGGAGAAATGTCGGCTTGTTTCGCCAACGTAACAAGCATTACAGCAAGAAATTGTGTATCTCCGGTCGAGCTACCGGTAATTTAGCTAAAGCAGTTGCAGGAATTTTACGCCGAAGTTTAATCGGAAAATGTAAGTTTGTAAAGTATTTTTTATCCATGAATCAACCCATTGCTCATTATTTTCAGAGACATTGCAGCTAGCTCTTTTAGACTACAACTACACAATAAGACATATAAAACCTCAGTAGCATCGTGTATAATTTTCATTGCGACGAAGTACTTGTGTTATTTGAATTGAAAATCATGATGCTAACTTCATTAAACTGAATGTGTTACCTATCTGGATGTTATTTGGCCTTGTTTATTGATAATAATGACAATAAAATGACTTTTTGAGGGAATATTGTTTATTTGCTCCCTTGTAGTGTCATTTGTGGCCCTTGCGCTACGCGGGCGCAAATAAACAATATTCCCTCAAAAAGTCATTTTATTCCCTTATTTAAGTGAACTTCAAAAGCTTTGATTCAACGGTCAAAATGTTTTGCAAGCAGGTTTTTGATTCAGATTGCAGGTTTGAGTGGTGTTAAAGGACCATTTTGCTAGATTGTGACGAGGATTTTATCGAAGATTAACTAGATTTGCCATGTTTGAAGATTCTGTAAACTGTTTCGCGCATGTCGGTTAGTGCCGCTTGCAATTGTATGTACGTTTTCCACGCATGAATTGAGAGGTCAATTAAATCGACTTTAAATGGTTTCCTTCTGAAAACTTTGAGATCGCTTGCTGTTGAGATCACTTTGTGTGTATATACTAAAACAATTATTCTTTGAAATCTCGGTGAATTAAGCGGCAGAATATTCACCTCGATTTCAAAGAATAATTGTTAAATATAACCTAGTGATAAATCATAACCTCTTTTGTGTTCTGACAAGAACGAAATTTTCGATTTCAAAAACTGCTTGGAGTTTATGGCTTTAAAGAGAGTAGAAATGTGAAATCAAAACTTTGAAACGTGCTACCTTCATTTTGAGAAGGAAATTTCAAAATTCGCTCTTGTCAGAACACAAAAGAATACACCAAGTTTGTGTTCCTCGAAGATCAACTCCTGAAAGTCTATATCGGCAGAGAAGACTTGGACACAAAATTGCAGGTTTTTAGGCTTCCGAAGACCTTCCGAGTCAATGTTTACAACAACGTGTGCTATATTAAAAGCTGTGAGTATAATTATGATAATTCGCTTTGTCCCAGCCCACGAGTCACAAAGCTAAGAACAATAGCGCGTAATTACCGGTGTACAAAGAACTGTTAGAAAATAATATCATGAATATTTCGTTTGTTTTCGGCTTCAGTCGTCGCAGGTCGTGCATACTCTTTAAATACATAATGACTGCAAGGGTCCTGCGCGACCTTAAGGATAAGGCCAAGCATATCTTTAAGATAGTGGGACGGTATTGGAGGACTTTATAGTTGTGAAATTTCTCGTATGCTTTGCATACTGTTGTGATACCCTCCTCTTGCGGTATATTTGTGTACAAGCTTGTTACATCCATAGATACTAAAATAGTATTTTGAGAGACTTTTGTCTTCTCTATAAAGTTTATGAAGTCTGTTGTATCTTTCAGATACGACTTCTGTTGTTGAGCGATAGGCTGAAGTAATTTGTCCACAAAAAATGATAATCTTTCTGTGGGGCCTTCACAGCCCGAAATGATCGGTCTTCCGACCGGATTTGGTTTGTGGATCTTTGTAAGGGTATAGAATATTGGGATTCTTGGAGGATTGCGTGTTTGAGAAAACCATTTTCTAGTCATGTCATCAATAAGGTTATTTTTGTGCAGTTGTGTGACAAGCTCGTTAACTCTTTGTGATGTTTCCTTTATCATGGGATCTTCGAGAGGTTTGTAGTGCTCTCTGTTGTTGAGTTGGGTCTGAGCTTCGTTTATTTTATCACATTTGTTCATGATGACAGTGGTTGAGCCTTTATCTGCCTTCTTTATAACGATTTTAGTGTTGTTTTTAAGCTCTGTAAGAGCTTTATGTTCGTTGCGTGACAGATTATTTTTAGTGTTTGATCTCAGCAAGTTGGATTTTGACACTCTCCAAGTAGCTTTCCAGGGCAACTGAGTTTTGAACCGGTGGTTCCCAGTCAGATTTGAAGTGGAAAGGATGTGGTTTTTTATTTTCTGCGTGGAAAATGTATTTGAGACGCATACGTCTTGCGAATTTTTCAAAATCTTGCAAGAGTTAGCGTTGAATATTGTTAACGTTTGTCACCGCTGTCGGTACAAATTTGAGCCCTTTTGAAATCACGCTGACTTGGTTGTCAGTAAGTAGCAGATTTGAAAAATTCTTAATGAATTTTTCGTTATTTTGTCTTTTAGTGGCAATCCGTTTAATAGCCAAGTTTGTTCTACGCTGTTTGCGTCTATTATTTGCGTTGCACCCTTTTATATTTTCAACCCCTTTTCCAGCGGTTTTATTTACAGAGAATAGGCAGTTGTAATCTTCAACATTTTTATTGTTTGCAGAATTCTGCAACACATTTGCTTTCAACAGTAATTCTTTGATTTCGGTTAGATCTTGCTCAATTTTGTCTACCCTATTTACATCGTTGTTCACAATGTTTTCTGCGTTCGCCGAGTGCGACTGATCTCGCTTCGACCTATTTACATCAGTACCAGCATTTGCGCTAGTTTTTGTGTAGAGCTTAGCCTTCTTGTGTTTATTTTCATGTTTTTGCAAACGTCTTTTGTGGTAGCGCGAGAGAGCGCCGACAAAGCTTTGTTCAGCTTGTCCTTTGATTTCTTTGATTTCTTTAAGAAATGTCTCATCCGGCGGGATGTTAGCCCTGGCCGAGTATTGGAACGATTTGGGACATGTCTTGTTTTTCATGTGGTTTTCCAGTTTCTTGATGGAATCCTTTGATTTTTTTAATGTTCGTCTCTAGCGAGACTGTGTCTATGTATTTGCGTTTACGGTTTGCACGTTCGCTAGGTCCTTTAGGCAGGCTGTTCTCTTTCGCTTTGTGTTGCGGGTATTCTTTGTGGCGTGGTTCGTACTGGGATGATGGAGGGCTTTGTTCATCTGAATCCTCCATCTCGTATTTGTGGTTGTACAGTAGGTCGTACTCCTCTTGAGGAGGATAACCCTCTGGTGTTTTTGGCGGCTCTAGGTCGTCTATGTTCATCTCAGATTGTGTGAGATAATGTTGTGGGAAGTTGTTGTCTTCAATATCTGACATTATCAAATGTGGTTTGATAATTAATGTGAGGTCTCCAGCAAGACCGGCGGATTCGATTCTGTACGAATCTTCTTCAGTTGCTATTTGGACAACAGATATTTTTGTAGGAATGGCAGAGAAAAATCTCAATTCCGTTCCTCTGTTGAATAAAGAATAATGACAGGCCTGCACGGACTCCCTACGTGATGTGGTGTAACTGTACATTACCTTCATATTTTAGCTCTAACGAGCATGTCTTTAAGAGATTTACCTCTTTTGTACGATATAATGGGAGGATCTTTGAAAATTGAGTTCAGCAACGGCTGACTTTGTATTAAATCCCAGTTTTGCATAAGTAGATTTTTGTCTCGTGTTACGTCGCGGTCACGTCGTGAACGACGTGACCGTGACGTAACACGAGATTATCCGAGGGGACTTGGTATCTCAGGATAGTGCTTTGTGTAAGACCTCTCGTAAGGTAACGAAGTGATAAAGTAGCAAGGAAACAAGGTAAGAAATAGACATATTTACATAGATACATTTTGCTGATAAGATGCATCGGGATGCTGTTCTTCGTATTGCGCGTTTTCTCTTGTCGAGTTTTAAACGTGCTTATTTACACGTGTGAGACATGGTGTAAATGTTTGGATTACTAAGGTATGTGAATAATGTAATATATTACATGAAGTATCATCTTTAGTAATACCGCCAAATCTGATAAGGAGATTTTATCATATGTTGCTTAAATAGGTAGTTTTTTACATGGAAAATGAATTTATCTTTACGGTAGGTTTGTGTTTGATATTATATTTGCGGTGGGTATTGTTAAAATATGCGGCTGGCTGAAAAGCTGTTGTTAAATTTCTGTTTGCGTTACAAGAAAGCCATTTTGGTGCGTGTTAGGGTCGAGGGTTGTTGAGGTCAGAGCAGATATGTCAAATGATGTGTCAAAAGGAGAATATTAAGTGAAGTTACCACGCAAACAAAAATATTGATGTGGTATCTCATCTTCGGCTTTGTTCGTTTCTTTAAACTTTATTCAGTAAAGAATAGGAAGGGCGTATTATGAATAGTGTAGAAACAGAATAAAAGGATTAAGGGAAGTGCGATTATCGTTATCTGAGAAACAGGAAATTAATTTGCTTTGCTTTGTTAATTGTATACGCTTTCCAGAACGTGATATGATATTTTGAAGACACTAAGGTCACAAAGTCAAATTCATAATTCCTTTTTGTTTGTTTTTCTTAGGGCCGGGTCGCACTAAAAAAAATTTTGGAAGAATTTGTTTACTTTGCGGTGAAAATCTATCAACACGCGAGATTTTTAAGTGCGACCTCCACTTAAAAAAAAAGGCGAACCGATTTTCCAAAATTTTGTCTTTAATAACAAAGGAAGCCGTCTCCAGTGATAACAGAACCTGTCAGGGAAATGACATTGAAGGTCATGATCGCACGCAATCACAAAGCGCGGGAACTTCGCTAGAACACTCGATCATGGATGGAGGTGGCTTTTTTCTCAGTTCAACACCATTTTATCCGGTTACTTTTTTGATCAGCAGCAGCAGCAGCAACAGCAGTTTGGCCCTTTTATGAATGAACTGCATTCGCAGTTAAACGTGGGTGAAGGCAGTCAAAGCAGGCCAGGGAGCGCATCGAGCGATATAACGAGCTCCCCGACGAGTCCCGTTGCTGTTGCAAGTACATCTACAGCATCTTCTCCCGAATCCGGACCGGCAAAGAGAACTTACGACAAATGGGTCCGACGATGATCAGAAAATGCTAATTCGTCTTTGGGCTGATAATTTCGATCGCCTGAAGAGCAGAGAAGCACGAAAGGTCTGGGATGAAATCAGGCGAGCACTGAATTTGAAATTTGGCACGAAGAGGACCAGGGATAAAGTCTTTTAAGCGTCAAGCAATCAAATTCATTTCCGGTTGTCACTTGCGAAGCCGGACCAAGATATATTAAGTGATAATACACAATACATCTTGCAACAGTATCAACAAAATGCAAGTAATCAACGTTTTCACGGAACATATATCTTGTCCTTCCACGGCGTAAATTTCGAGAGTTTAAAGCGTATTTTACAAATAGACTTGAGCAAAAACAAACTAAACTAGCAAAACATGTGGCAAAGAAGTGTGAAACAAACAGGAAACCACGCAGCGCAGACTATAAATGCAATGACCTCTAGACATTTCCTTGGCCACAATCTTACGGCTCTATTTAATACATAATGCCTCCAGATAAAACAGATCCCCATTAGAAAGAAGTGAGAAGCAAATTACGTCGAAAAACCTTCTCAGGAAACTAATTTGCTTTGCTTTTCACCACTTCGGCTTTAGATTTCAAGTGTAGTGTCAGGTGACGTTCTTGCTAAACAAAGACTGAATGTTCGGGCAACATCTGTCGAAGATACTGTGTAGTGGGTGGTCGGGGGGTAGTGTACAATCGGGTCGAGGGTTGTTGGCGCCAGAGCACTTTTCAGATATGTCAAATGATGTGTCAAAAGGAGAATATTAAGTGAAGTTATCACGCAAACAGAAAAATTGAAGTGGTATCTCATTTTGCGTTTTGGTAGGTTGTTTAAACTTCATTCAGGCCATAATAGGAAAGCAGTATATTGAATACGCGGTAGATACAGAATAAAACCATTAAGGGAAGTGCGAATATCGTTATCTGCGAAACGGGAAACAAATTTGCTTTGTTCAGTGTACTTATGTCTTACTAATTAGGTAGCTGTATCAACAAGTTGCGCTGGAAGTTCTAAAAAGCGTATTGAGAATTAATAATTTATCAAGGTTATTATATGTGACTGAGGGCTTTTCATGCACAGTTCTAGTTTATTTTCACTGAGAATAATTTTAGTTGCAAGGTGAGTGAACGGTAGGGTAACATGTTTGTGCAGAGGTGTATATAGAACACTTCTTTTACATATTGGAAGCTATCATCGGTCTTTAAGCGGCATAGCAGAAGTAGTTGTTGAATATTGACCTTAATTTTTTCATATGCTCACTAGTGGCGCACGACGGAGTTGTGATTTTTGAACAAGTTATGTAAAATAGAATATTTATTTAAAGGACGATTTCTAGAACGTTATATGACATTTTGAAGACACTAAGTCATCAGAATGGGGCTTTGTCAGGAGCCATTACTAGTAATGCGCTCCTGGCTCTGTATATTTCAGAAGTAGGTTAAAAGCTTCAGTAGATTACAAATTGCAAGATTTCATGATTCCTATGAACTTGGTAATAATTTTTGTGAGTTGTAGCTAGTGGACAGATCACATTAGTATTTGCTGTTTATTGTATCAAGACTAGCACAAGTAGGTAAGCATCACAGATATATTTAGAGCGGTTTGTATGTTAATGAACGATTTCACTTGTCATTTAGTTTGGAGAAGTAAGAAGTAATTTGATAGAGGTTTAGGGATTTATAGATAGGTACGCGATGTTGTGTATTGGTGTTCAGTAGTTGTTTTTTAATGCAATTATTTTTTTTGTTTTTTGTTTTCTAGGTTTTGTTTCGTATAACTGATTGTTTCCGTTGAAGAAACTTTGAAAGAAAGTTAGGGGAAGGCAGTAGGGAGAGCTAACATCAATTAGTGGTGTTTATTTATGGATAAAGTATGAGGTAGGTAGTTTTATATTTCATTAGATATTTGAAAGCAAAAGATAATAGTTAGAAGCTTTGACAGTTGTCTAGCATTTTTTAGCTGCTTTGCATTTCTTGAAAACTGGTTGTAGTTTCTACCTTATATGGAGTGTTTGGAATGTCATTGTAATTTAGAAAGTGTTATAATATTTCTAACAAGAGGCAAATGTTTGTTTTTTAGTGCTTTCTTCATTTGACGAGAACATAATAAATAGTTATGAATAAGCTAGTTATGTATCAGACTTGTCAGAATTGTCAAAAATGTATTAATCATTGTTTTTGTGAACGAGTATGTGAAAGAGGTAGGCAATTGGTTAGAAAAAAACGTTGTTGTTGTGCGAGATGTTTCGATTATGAAAAGCAGCAGCTTAAAACAGTGTCTTATGAGAGTAAAATTGATAAGTTTTGTTGTGATAAATGTTATTGTAATGGGCGAAGAGTTGTGAAAAGAATGAGCAGAAAAAGAGATAGAGCTCCATCGAGAATTTGCTTGAAGAAAATTCATAGTTTATTTCATAAAAAGGGTGTAGTTAAACGTAGTATAAAGAAATATATTAAACGCAATGTGCCTGATTCTTCGCGTTTAAAAGCTTTTCTTCGTGCAGATGTACGTATCGATATGTTGAATCGTGCTGAGCATGTTTGCTTTTTGTATTTAAAGTTAAGGTTTAAAAAGGTTATTTTACATTCGTTTTATTCTGGTTTGCTAGATTCTATTTCTGGTAGTCGTCGAAAGTGTAAAAATTATAGAAGGTTTATATTTTCTCCATTCTGGAATAATTTTTGGAAATTTAGTTATGATAAAAATTTTTCTATATTTTATAAAATGTTATTTATGTGTGGTGATATTGAAAAGAACCCTGGTCCTGTGTTTAATTTCGGTGAAAATATGAGGGTCAATGACAGGGAATGTTATGATTGTACTTCATTTTCATTACTTAGAAATAGATTACGTGCAGTTGGTCTTCTAATATTGTAGAATCCGGAGATGGTTTTTCTGAGCTTATATGATTGTTAGCAACGGGTGCTACTTTACTGATCTGTAACACGAGACAGCCCAACGGGCACTTTGATTAAGGTTACGCACCGATGGGTGGTATGTTGTGACAAATGGCAAGATCTGTTTTTTTGATTTTGTTTTCTGTTGGAGAGCCGACTGTCTGTTGTTGAAATTTACTTCAGAGAGCGTTGTTTGTATCATTTTTTCGGGATATCCACGCGTTCAATTTTCAAAGATCCTCCCATTATATCGTACAAAAGAGGTAAATCCTTAAAGACATGCTCGTTAGAGCTAAAATATGAAGGTAATGTACAGTTACACCACATCACGTAGAGAGTCCGTGCAGGCCTGTCATTATTCTTTATTCACTGTTCAAACTTCAAATCACGCCTCATAACGTGTGGATATCCCGAAAAAATGATACGAACAACGCTGTCTGAAGTAAATTTCAACAACAGACAGTCGGCTCTCCAACAGAAAACAAAATCAAAAAAACAGATCTTGCCATTTGAAATATTTATGACATACATATTACTAGAAAGACAATGGAGATAAAGAACATTCCAAACGTTTGCAAACCCGAAAAACGTGACGAGGATCAAGAACCGGAAGTATCTAAAATACACAACAGGCTGAAATGAAATGTTTGCCAGATCTTGCTTTCGAAAGGGGTGCAATTTTTTAAAATATTCAGAAAAATTTAGATAAAACTTGCTTAACGTTTCTTTTGTTGTAATCGGGTAACGTCTTCGCCCGGGGGGGGGGGGGCACTCCCTTATTAGGGCTTAACGGGGACGTGCGGCCCGATAGGGTATGGTTTTCAGGCTTTTTTGTCTTGAACGGGGTATATATTTCACCCATTTTTGTCTTAAACAGGGTATCTTTGCATGGACCAAAGTCAAACAGGATAGGCTTATATGCCTGTAGAGGTGTAACAAACCGAATTTTCACAAATTCTTCCGTATTGCTGACTCACGTTGATTTCGACATTGATACTTAGCTTAATTCACGATCACAACAAGCCAGTGAGGTACTTGTTTATGTCTTATACGGGGTATCAAAAATTGGCTTTCTGTCTTAAACAGGGTAGGAAAATCAGAGGTTCGTGTCTTAAACAGGGTCAGGGTTTAGGAGGCCGGGCAGCACCTCCCTACCCGAAATTATGTCAAGTACCCCCCCCCCCCCACCGATGAGTGCTTTGAAATGCTCGCGTGATATTTTGCACGATGCGCGTGATTGAACATGGACAAACGTGACTGCCTATCCTGTCACAGAACAGCATGAAAGTTTGCACGTCTTCGCTCAACAAGCACAAAAGCCTTTCAAACATGGCGTCAAATCTCCTCTTTTGCTTTGTGCTAATTAGCACATGGCTGGTTTTTACAAGTTCTAGGACGTTATGTCCGAGGATTTTTTTCCAAAACATCAACGAAGAGACCATGCCGTACAAAATGATCGAAGGTGTCTACATTAATAAGCACAATGACAACTACAATAATTTTCCTGTGTATCGCCGAGAGAACGACCTTTACTTTGGACTATATTATCATACCGACAAGAAAGGTAACAACCTTTTGGTTTTTGGAAACAATTTTGGAGACG
This sequence comes from Oculina patagonica, assembly GCF_052425735.1. Taxonomy (NCBI): domain Eukaryota; kingdom Metazoa; phylum Cnidaria; class Anthozoa; order Scleractinia; family Oculinidae; genus Oculina; species Oculina patagonica. Next base: position 3,824,266 of record NC_135765.1, on the reverse strand, counting down.
GCTCTTTCTTCCAATTCGGCGTGGCTTCTAGACTTTCCAGTGATCCCCTGTCTTGGCTTAGCTCAGGGACTTTACACAAGAGTGATGTGTTCAGTGGACTTGTCCACCAGTGGCAGTACTATAACAAACGTGATCAGACTGACTACAATGTTCCTACAACTGCTTCTTCTCCAATGATCAAAGCTGTGTGTGTGGACGAAGATTTCAGAGAATGTAACTCGGACAGAGTTTATTTAAACGAGCTCTTTGACGACAAAAATGGGACCATTTTGAACGATCCCACAACAGACTATTTCTATCGGGTTGAGGGTTTGTTTCGCAATCTTCGTCCTGTTTATAAACACAGCGCCGTGTCATGGTATCTGCAGTACGTAAACAGCTACTGGGTGATAAGTGAATCGTATAGACCGAGTAATTCAGAAGAAAATGTTATCTTGAGAGTTAAGGATTTGGCGATAAGACCTGAATACATCACCAAGACGTGGTCGCAATGGTCAGCCGGATGGCGTGACATGCCCAATCTCAGAGTATTTTGCAGGGGCGCGACTTCAATGTCGAACATTTGTCCATCAAATCCGTGCCACAACAATGCCACTTGTGTTTACACTTACGGTAACGAAACGCTCTGTCTCTGCACTTCCGGCTTCACTGGAACAAGATGTTCCCTCAACAAACAGTGCCCCACGCCACACCCCGAAGCCAGCACAGAGCATGGTTTGAAATACCTGGAAAAAAGACCCGGGAACCTTGCCGTGTCATTCTGTAGAGGTTCGCCTCCCTCTACAAGGTTTTACCTGTGTGTGGATAGCGACGACAATTCGTCCTGGAGCGGACAAGGGTCTAGGTGTAGAGAAAAAGAAGAGAAAAAAGAAGAGACTACTCAAAGTTCTACCACCAACTGGGATATCCTAGTCATAGCAATCTCATTACTTGTGGCAATGGTCTTCTCACTGCTAATTATCCAACTTTTCTATCTTCGCCGTCAGAGCGTCAAGGAAGCTGACAGAAGAATGGAACAAGTTGTTTACTATAGATCTATCTTCGACGAAATTAACGACAGACGTCGACGTGTGAAGCTTGATCATGATGTTAACATTAGGAGTTGGGGCAGAACTACTTCCATGGAGGTGTATTTCTCATTTTACCTGTGGCTCTTCTTCCTCATTTATAGTCATGTTGCGTCTCAAGAGGCATTGAGGATCTTCGCTATTGTAATGCTTTGTCTCTCTTATGTGATTGTCCTGTGGGAAAGCTTCTTCTGTGAGGAGCTGGAGTACCTTAAAAACATCATAGAAGACGAGACGGCTTCAGAGTACATACAAAGAATGCACGAGCTCCCACCGAAAATAGACATGGTTGTGGAATGCTATCATCTCGGTATGACCGCAGAAGGCCACTTCTACGACATTGTTACTTTTGAAGAACGTGACGTGTTCTCCTTCGATTCATGGGATGATGTTTCTGATAGAGAGATGCCCAGCAACACAGCTCTTATGCGGGTCAAGATCGACTCGAGTATCCAATTCGGTGACCAGGAAACGACAGATTGTTATGACAGAGAAGTGGCAGAAATATACAGGAGAAATCTTGAGCGTGACGACGAGATTAAGTACTCACCCATTAAAGAAGTTCCCGGGGTGAATAAGCGGTTCTCTGCTTATGCAGACTTGAACGTGAAGCCGTTTTGGATTTGGCCTCTGTTCTTCTGGATCGCCACCTTGTTGCATATGTCTTGGCCTTACCGCTGGCTATTCAGAGCTAAGACAGCTAAGATCTACTACGTATTGAAGAAAAAAGTCTACAAAAGGCAGGTGGGTGAGCCGAGAAGGTTGGATTTAACGAATCTGATTGCTTTTGAGCGTTTCAGAGGAGACCTGCCCAGACAATGGATAATTTAGCAACAGGCAACCCACTTGTCAATCCAGAGTTGACAACAATTGGCCGCGTGGAATATTTAACATAAGATCACATCAGATCTTTAGCTTAAACTTTGTCGCTGTTTTATGACTAGCGAGTTTACAGATTATTATAGTTGGACACCATCTCATATATCGCTTTAAAAGTAATTAGAATTTTGTTTAGACTTGAAGGCTACTATTTGATTCAGCGAATCGCGGAGAGCTACGTCATCAATCTCTTGCCTGAGCCCGCTTTTATTTTGGTCAGCACCAAAAACGCAGGTGGCCAGTTAATTCCAATTTGAAAATTCACGATTGACAGACACAATTAGTACTTTTGCGCCTGATCAAAAAACAACAACGGAACTGACAGAGTCCGCGATCTTGTTGTTGACCAAGAGAAAGGTAGGAACGGTGGATGAGATTAGCACGACGTGTGTTTGTAATGTCACAAGTTGCTTGGATTTCCCAAAAAGTTACCCGTAATTTCTCAAAAAGCTGCTCCAAAAATCCAAAAAGTTGCTTTTGATTAATAGAAATTGCTCGAAAGTTACTTAAAAAATCCAAAACGCTGCTTTTTAACTGAAGAAAATTTCTCCAAATATAATCTAATTTCCCTTTGAAGATAAGATTTCTAAGCAGTTTCATGCAAGTTCACTGCAAACGAAGTATCTAAATAACATTTTAAGACAAAAATTTGTTGAATTACATGGATTTCTTTCACTGACTAAAAATCGCGAATATATCCATGACGTCATGTTTGCTGACGAGTTTTATAATGTTTTAATGCGGAAAAAGCCAAAAGTTGAAACGTCTTCAGATGTTCCTCGAAAATCTTCAGCAAACTTTGTTAATCTTCGGAAGCGTTCGTATGGCTTCCAACAACACGGACAATCTTCGGAGATCTTCGGTCTAGAAATTGCTCAAAATGCAACGAGTTGCTCGAGAAGAAAAAGTTGCTCGAAATATGAAAAGTTGCCAAACAACTTGTGGAAAGCCCTAGTTAGTGTTCCCGGGCTTCCCCACAACCATCTGGGACCCTGACTAATATGACAGGCTGTCGATGCTGATTAAAGGTTTATGGATAATGATACTTTGGTTTTTGTCATTGTGTGTGTGCATATATGTTTGCTCCATTCGGTTTTGCCCAGCCTGCGTGGCAGACTAGCTCAAAGTCATCCAGGGTGTGTACAAAGGAAATACGTGTAATAATTCCCTCGCGTGAAGTCCTCCCAAACGCCGCCTAGAAATCACGCTTTATACACCTTGCAGCAGGCTAGTTATTACCTGAGCGCTATCGTTTCATGTATATAAACAAACTTGATCTGGATTTCATTAAAACTGGTACCCTATATATGCGGTAATCACAGTGAAGGATCGAGTGGAAAAAATACGCAGGGCCTTAACTAGCAAGAGGCAAGACGAGGCACTTGCCTCGTCTAGATTTTTACCCAAAATTAAAAAGAAAAATGTTTTGTTGGGAAGATAATCCCCAGTTGAACAAAATTTATTTTTCTCAAGAAATATCTCATGAAATATGTATCTGAAAGAGATTCAGAGCTTCTAAATTTCAAAATTTTCTAGAGGGCATGCCCCCAGAACCCACTAGCAAGATCTTGCCTCGTCTATGGCGAAGCTTTGGTTACGGTCCTGATATGTGCGCGGGGTTTGATGGTTAGGTTCCTGGCCGTTTTCCCGTCCGCGTCAGTCCCACAACGCCAAGCGAACGTGCACAACAAAGGAGGCGGACGCCTGGGGACGAGGCAGGCAGTCGGCAGGCACACCACCCAAATTTCCAGGGAGTATCCCATGAGCCAAAGGTACTTACGGAGAGCATATGGTTTTCCGAAACAATTATATACTTTTGTGTTCTTCATACAAAAGTAACGCAAATATATTCCACATTGCTTAGTCCACAGTCAGGTGCTCCCCACTCCGTAGCCCGTTCACAAGCTATAATAATTAATTAAGTTTAAATAATAAATTAATAATTTAGAATTAGTATTAATAAATTAATCAAGTATTAAAGTTTGCACGATAGCAGTTTATCGAATTAGCGGTTAGGCGGGTAAGTGGGCTAGAAAAACATTCCAAAACGTTCGCAAAAAGGTTCGATATCAAAATTCAAGACGTGACTGGAAGTCGTTGAGATACACTGAGGCTGAAATGAAATTTTTGCCGCGAAAATGTATTGCAGGATTTTTCTTTCTTTCTAAACACCCCTCTGTAACAGACCCAGTGGAACCCGACCCAGTGGATTATTTTCGCCTACCCAGTGAAAATTTAGTCTCCCCGGTACCCAGCGAATATTTTGATTTTACCCGCCTATTTTTACGCTTCCCCGGTGACTGTGCGTTGTGACTTTTGTCGAATAAACCTATTTAAACCAGCCCAATTAACCCGACCCAGTGGGAAATTGGCCAACCCAGTGACTTTTTTCCGAAAACCCGGTGAAGAGAAAGATTCCACTGGGTCTGTTACAGAGGGGTGTAATAAAGCGGTGCAAACGTTGCAAAAAAATGTTTAAACATTTAGAAAGTTTGAGATAAAACTAGCTTAGTGTTTCTTTCGTTGGAATAAGCGCCCTGGTTGGAATCGGGTAAAGTTTTCGATGACTTAAGGCCTGGTTCACACTAGCGACATAACGACATAACGGCAAGGTCACGTAAATGCAACACCTCACTTTGATGTTTTATGTCACCAGTGAATAACATAACATAACGACATAGTTGGAACATAATGACATAAGCATAACGACATAAGGAAAGAACTGAACTTTTCTTTATGTCGTTATCTCGTTATGTCGCTAGTGTGAACCAGGCCTAACTGCTCGCGTGATATTTTGCACGATCAAAATCATAACCGTGAAGGAGGTTTTTCCGCTTACTCTGTAGCTTTTGTTTCGATTGAAAAGATAAACACAGGGAACCCAAACGCTGTATTAGTTATTCATAATCTTAAAATAAAAATGTTCTTATTTACCTGCGTTCCCGTGGGTTTTTTTTACCGGTTTGGAGGCGATTTGAGTCAGAGCGAAGGCGGTTTACGTTGCGAGTTTTAAACGGTAATCGATCTGTCGCAATGTCATTACGACGCGCCTCAAGTTTCAATTGTTATTAACTCAAGCTACTAACACCATTTTAAATTAACTCTCCTCGCGGGGAGTTTCGTGTTTCAATTTAATAAAAGTAAAACTTGAGACGTAATTGAGGCGCGTCGTATTGACATTGCGACAGATCGATTACCGTTTAAAACTCGCAACGTAAACCGCCTTCGCTCTGACTCAAATCGCCCCCAAACCGGTAAAAAAAAAACTGGAATGCAGGTAAATAAGAACATTTTTATTTTAAGATTATGAATAACTAATACAGCGTTTGGGTTCCCTGTGAGATAAATCAAACATGAGAGACAGTGTTTCATCGGCCAGTATCCTAACACCTCGAATTTCGTCAAAAATACTCCGCTGCGCGTCGTATTTTCAACTCTCTTCTCGGTGTTTGCATATTCCGATGAAACACTGTCCCTCGTGTTTGATATAATAACTCCGGCTCTAGGATCGAGGTTTTTGCACAATATCCGTGATTGAATGGGTCACTTGTAGATGATGAAATGTCTAAACAATTAATAAGCAGCTAGTTATTATATCAGCCTCCCTTTATGCTTAAATCTCAATAGATGCAAATTCTTAATGCACTCTTCTTTTTAAAACAAACAAACCTCATACTGTGTAAAAAAACGTGAAAATGTTTAGCAAAAAATTGCTTTGACTAGAAGTTCGAGATAACATCAAATTCAAATACTTAGCTTAGCTTCCTATTGGTTTAGATCACTGGGTTGATGACCTCCTCGGGCGATTTAATGATCTCTTTTCTTATAATGTAAATTGTTTCTTAAAAGCCCTTTAGGGAAATTCAATTAATTCTTTGTGTATTGTATTGATTCATCTCTCTCGATCGACTGGTTCCATTAAATGATTGCGATCTATCTGTTGTACCGTAAAGAGCTGTGCGCCGTTCCAAACACACAAAAAGAATTATATAGTTTCAAAGTACCAATCTCCTGGTTTGTTTAAGTTTTGCAACTTTAAATTACTGGAGCATTTACTAGCTATCAAGTGTTCAGAATGTTCGCAGTTTAGTCGCGTGATCCAAGCTTGCTTTAAGGAAACACTGAAGCGTAACATTATTCACAAATAGAAAAAAAAAATTGATACTTGTGTTCCTATTTGTTTAGTCAGGGGTAGGAAAACTTGAAGTGATCCATATACTCTGGCCCCTTGAGCGGAAAGCGAATCATCTTCGGTTGTGTCGCTCGAAGAAAGATGTTGGAACGCATTACTTCATCCATTTTTTGTTTTATTTGAGCCAATACCCTCAGCAAAAAAAAAAATTAAATCCGAGACAAGACCTTGCGGCTAAACGTTCAAGACTCCGAGACAGACGTGACAGAAACGAAGCAGAGGCGAGACTTCGTGATTCAGTGCAAAGACATCCGAGTACTCGAGATCGCATCAAAAGTTTCGAAGACCCACGGTTTTCCAGGAACCATTCCTCGACCGTTTTGACGCCTTCACTAAACAAGCACATCTAGTTGCACCGGCAAAAGCTCTCAAACATGGCCTCACATCTCCTCTTTTGGTCTGTGCTTATCAGTATGTGGCTCGTTCTTACATGTTCTAGGACGTTGTGTCCGAGGATTTTTTTCCAAAACATCAACGAACAGACCATGCCATACAAAATGATCGAAGGTGTCTACATTTATACGAAAAATGACAACTACAATAATTTTCCTGTGTACCGCCGAGAGAACGACCGTAACTTAGGAATGTATTACCATAACGACAAGAAAGGAAACAAACTTTTGGTGTTTGGAAACAATTTTGGAGACGGCTCTTTATTGCAATTTGGCGTGGCTGCTAGTCTTTCCAGTGATCCCCTGTCTTGGCTTAGCTCCGGGACTTTAAACAAGAGTGATGTGTTTAGTGGACTTGTTCAGCAGTGGCAGTACTATAACAGAAGTGATCAGACTGACTACAATGTTCCTATAACTGCTTCTTCTCCAATGATCAAAGCTGTGTGTGTGGACGAAGATTTCAGAGAATGTAACTCGGACAGAGTTTACTTGAACGAGCGCATCGATGACAAAAGCAAGAACATTTTGAACGATCCCACAACAGACTATTTCTATCGAATCGAGGGACTGTTTCGCAGTCTTCGTCCTGTCTATAAGCACAGCGCCGTGTCATGGTATCTGCAGTACGTGGACACCTACTGGGTGATAAGTGAATCGTATAGACCGAGTACGTCTGAAGAAAATGTTATCATGAGAGTTAACGATTTGGCCCTAAGACCTGAATACATCACCAACACTTGGTCGCAATGGTCGTTTAGATGGCGTGACATGCCCAGTATGAGAGTGTTTTGCAGGGGGGTGACTTCAATGTCGAACATTTGTCCATCAAATCCGTGTGACAGCAAAGCCACTTGCGTTAACACTACCGATAACGAAACCCTCTGTCTCTGTACTTCTGGCTTCACAGGATTGCAATGTTCTGTCAACAAACAATGTCCTCCATCAAACAAGTTTGTTTACCTGGAAAGACGACCCGGAGACCTTGGCCTGTCATTTTGTAGTGGTTCGTATCCCTCTACAACGTTTCACCTCTGTGTGGATGGCAATTACAGTTCGTACTGGAGCGGAGAAGCATCGTTATGTGAAGAAGAAAACGGGACTTTCGGGACTATGACTTCTAATGCGACTCAAGACTCTTTGCCAGATCCCCAAAGTCAAGGAACGCTCAAGACAAAACCCATCAACTTTGATGACTACCCTTTTGTGATCCCATTTGTCATCATTATCGCCATTCTCGTGCAAATCCTTCTGCCGTTCGTCCTGTGGCGTTACGCCTCCTGCAAGAGGAAGTACAAGGAAGCCAAAAACGACCACAGGAGAACGGAGCACAGTCGCATTGGCCTGGAATTGAAGCGAATCAGACGAGTACTGGGAATTGCTGTAGCCGCAGATTTAGGTCATGGAAAGTCATGGAATTTCAAAAGCTCAAAAGAGTATGAACCCTGCTCTTTGCTATTAGGACATCGAATTCCATATTTCCAATAATTGTTGCCAACCTGCCCTCATCATAATCTGTCCTCTTTTTCTCTTTGTTGAGAATATACATGTAGGGCCATGGATCTTCCTCCACGTTGTTCTGTTTCTCTCCAGGTTTTAAATTGTAGCTGCATGCTTATCTTGCCTTGGTGTGGACAAGAACTAATTTATTACTTTCTAATTCTCTTCTAGGAATGGTAGATACCATCTTTGCTGATGTTGCTCAGCCTGATCAGGCTCGTATCGTTGCTATAAATGCTCACAACTTCCTCAAAAATGGAGGACATTTTGTCATATCGATAAAGGTATGTGCGAGCTGGGTGTATGTAACAGTCAGAGTATGATGGTTGGGCTGATTAAGATTTTCATTGTGTGTGTCAGGACTTCTGACAGTGACCTGACTACTGTACATTGTATTTGCACGTGTAAAGATGTTCTGTTAAATTTTTAAAGACTTCTCAAAACTAATCTGAAGGTGCCTTGCAATTTTCTAAATACTGTAGTTACAGTGGTATCCTGATTACTCAAACCTCTGAGAAATGAAATTGGTTTAAGAAATGCGAGGTAAAATTACAGTTTGACTAAGTATAGCAAATCCAAGGGAATTGACTTTTGGTTTCAGTTATCGGTAAGAAATCCAGGGTTCAAGAAATCAAGATTCCACTGTTTTCCCCCATATAGATTTCAGCGAAAGACAACGCCATCCTTACAAGGACTTTCCCCTTCAAATACAAGTACACACAAGCATGATTTAATAAGACTACCGTAAACACCCGCAGATAAGCTGCATGCTGAATTAAGCAACTCAAATTTCGGAAAAAAAGTTTTTCAAAGAAAATCTTAAGTGGCACCTTTTTCAAACGTTCCTGCAGATAAGCCGCGCCCTCAATGTCAAGCGAAGATTTTGGGGAAAAAGGTGCGTCTTATCTGCGGGCGTTTACAGTAATCCTTTTCTGGTCATATTTCTGTGGTAAACATGGCAGGTTTATTTGAGGTTTGCAATGTGAATTGGTTTGAAAAACATTTTGGACCAGAAGGCTTGTGACTTGCACATGATGTGTGAGACTTGGCTGGTATACCTAAGAACTGTAAGTAACAGCTAAGTCTTACTGTAGCTCATCCTTAAACCTTGTTGTTAGGCAAACTGCATCGATTCAACAGCAGAACCTGCTGCAGTATTTGCAGGAGAAGTGAAAAAGATGCAAGCTGAGAAAATGAAACCTCAGGAACAGTTAACCTTGGAGCCATATGAGAGAGATCACGCTGTAGTGGTTGGAATTTACAGGTGAGATTACTAAAACAAGCTAGGAAAAAAGTTGGATTAAAAATGGACTTCCCATGGGGTCGTCACAAAGAGCAAGGCAGCTATGTCTGCTGTCCATTCCGGTTAGCCTTAACCCTGGTTTTCATGTCGGGGAAAATTCCCCGATGATCAGGGATTTTACTGTTTCTCGACCGTCCCAGATTTTGCTGACTTATGAAAACTCAAAATCGTAAATACTCCCGATCGTCTGTAATTTTCAGGGACAAATCTGGAGAATCAGGAGTGTTTCTTTCATCTGGGATTTTGCCGACATATGAAAACTACTCTTGTTAGCCTAAATAGCGCCGGCAACTCACATATTATTTTCAGTCACCTCAAGAAAAACTTAAGCTGTAAAAAAAAAACAAGTTTCTGTTGTGACTGAATGCACTGTACAATTAAAGAACTACACCTGGATGCAGATGGAATGTCTGGCCAGGGACAGGGGGGATTGGAGGAGTTTTGTCAGTAGCCTACATGTCTGCTCTGTATGCTCTGAAACTGAGAAGAAAGGCATCAGATTGGATTGGTTCTCTAATGATTGAGTGCAGGCGACTTGTAAAACAAATAGCAATTTTTGTATTTGCTTTTTTTTACAGACCTCCACCAAAGAAGGACAAGCAGTAATACTGTTTTCATTTATGTAGGATTTTATTGTAACTTATCTCGCATTTTGAAATAAAAAGTGATTTGTGTATTTTTTGGAGATCAAACAAACCTTGCATATGTGCCAAATATTTTCAAGGAAACAGGTTCTTGTGACCTTTCCAGCCTATGCAATAACAGTGTTTTATAAGTACTTTTATACCATGCCATAGAAAATACAGCCAATCAGAATACAGGAAAGCCGTTGTATATTCGACGGTATTCAACCCAACCTTCCCATAGTGCGCTGCGACTGTATTCTCGACGAAATTTAGTAAGCGTATTTTCTATGGCATGGTATAAAATAGTTACACAACACTTTCTCATGGTATACTATGGAATATCCCACTTGTCACTTGTATTTTCTTGGCATACACACTCGCCTAAAGGCTCGTGTGTATACCGAGAAAATACAAGTGACTCGTGGGATATTCCATAGTATACCACTCGAAAGCGTTGCATAACTAGTATTTATTTCATAAAAAAATGTTATTTCTCCCTGTCTGTTTCAATGATATTCAGTAAGTTTAGGGTAATCTTTGTTTACAGTATTTAGTCATGTAATATTTTAGTGTAAATCTGTTTTTTATCCTGTAATCAAGCAAGCGTAGTTTATTGAAGGAAGATGTTACATTTTGTACTCACAAAGTTTCGCAGAGAATCTGCATTTTTTAACTATCTGGTACATGTAGAATACTACTACATGTAGAGTGAGGTTTATAACAATAATGTACACTATGCAGGGATTTAAAAATCAGCCACATTTTTCAATGGTCTACACTCTTACAGACTACATGAATGACGTCATAAACGGTTTTAATCTCAACTTGGACCCATGGGAGCCATTTATGGCATTATGCAATGGCCTGCAAGTCAAGGTTCGTACGGGTCAGGGAAAACCTGGAAAGTCATGGAATTTTAGAATTTAATTTTCCATGCCTGGAAAGTCATGGTATTAAAGTGTTGGTCATGGGAAGTCATGGAAAATGGTATTGATTGTACAAAATAAATTAGGGAGATTATTTTTTGTGAAGAAAAGGGTAAAAACGTACCCGAAATCAAGATAGTTTTTAAAAATTTCCAAGAAAAACGAACCCTGCAAGTGTAGGCCATAGGAAAAAATGTGGGCGATTTGTTTTTTTTTTTTTTTTACAGTAGCACTGAAAATTCACGATTAATCGTTATACGAAATTGCATGCAGTGATGACATTTTCTGCTTGAAGGCTAGGTGGCAAGGTCATTGTCAATTTACAGTTTGTCATAGTTTTGTAGGCCTATACTTTGATCCACCATTTCTCTTAACCAATGAAGAACATAAGAATTCTCTCAGTCATTGTGAAATATTTGTTGATGCTGCGGTGAACTGTTCATGTATGTTTTAAACTCAGCTTGTGAAAAGACGTGATAAGGTGTACTTAATTTTACGCTCTTCCACTACCATGAAAAAAAAAGAATGCCTGATCACAGATTAATCAAAACTTAGAAATTATGAATCAGTTGCCTTTTCAATAAAATGCAAGGTGCCCAGTAATAATTATCTTAAAGAAAGTGATTTCTGGAATTGTACATCTCCTCATAAGATGACTTTTGTCAATGAACTAAGATATGTGTGCCTGTTATTTAAAGGGGCTAGGTCACGGTATTTCAGTGAACTCTATTTATTTTCGTTAATTAAGAGCTGTAAACTTCAAATTGGCAGAGCAAAAGTTATTGATTGGTAAAAACACGGCCACGTAATCAAACAAGGATGATTTTTGAGCATTGTAAATGGCACTTTCATACAAATTAAGATAAACTTGAAAAAAGTCGGGCCGACGTTTTTCAAGTTTACCCGAACGCAATCCGTTTTAATCTTCTGTAATTGTGCCCATCCATGCCCAGTTTTGGCCTTTCTGTGTTTCTTTTGAGTTATTCTGCAGTTTTAGCCGTTATTGCGAAGTTTCAGTTAAATAACTCTATGACCAGTTGGTCAGTGCCGAAAGCGCCTAAAATTGCGTGACATAGCCCTCTTAATTAATTAAGCTGTCACTGAAGTGTTGCGTCACAACACGAATAAATAGCTGAGACGTTAGGTCTGTATGGCACTGCAAAATTAATGATGATACCTAGTACCTGACAGCAAATGATCCCCAGCCGAGACCTTCTGTTTTCTCTCTTTTTACCGAATGGTAATGAGGTTATGTTATGGGCCGCATTTTCTCACTCGAACACTCACTCACTCAGTCACTCACTCGATTCTGATATCAAACCGCAATTAATTCATCATTAAACGAGAAACGTGCTGACAGAAAGGTCCTTTAAACGCATTCAGCACATGTCAATCAGAAACAAATTATTCTTCAACCTCGTTCCAGGGTCTCTCTCTTTCAGGCAACTAAATTGAATTTCACAAAACAAATCGAAAGAGGATCACTTACACTTATCCTCTGGTGATAAAAGAGAATAGAATTCGCTCAACGAAGCCTCAGAGCATAGGCTATCAATGACCCATTCACGTAAGAAAACATTCAAAGAAGCGTTTTAGTGAACACAACATTCATGCACGTTTTTGTTTCGCGTCACATCATCTTCGTGTCACGTCATCCGTTCTTGATCTTTTTGAGTCGTGCAGAAACGCGCATCTTTCTCTCAAATTTTATTCGCTGCTAAAAAAAGTAAACATATTCACAAAACAAATTTACTTAATGCTAAAAAGATTCAAAGGTTACACTTAAATATTTTTGTGATAAAATACGGAATTCGCGCTATGAACTACATATAGTTACGCTTAAACTGTTATAAAAAATTATTACGCTCGCCTTGTGACGTGTTTTAGTCAACACAACATCCACGGCACGTTTTTGTTTCACGTCACGTCACCTCGTGTCACGTCATCCGTTTTTTCGACTTTTTTGCTTGTTTACAAGCGAAAGTAGGAGAATAACAGTTATGTTAGGGAAAATTTCACATTCTTGTAAACTCTCAAGGGATTTTTTTAATTTCTCAAGGGACTGTTTTAATTTCTCAAGGGATTACTTTCAGCTGTGGGTGATCACTTGCGATCTCGTGGAAAAAAACGTGACTTGTCACATTTACAAACGTTATATAACAATTTTTAAAGTGACATGTCAGCTTTCTTATCTCAACGCACGTGTGTCTGAAAGGCGATCTATAAAAAGCGTCGTACAAACAATGGATTGCGTAACTAACGCTAAAACACGAATAAATAATCACTAGCACTTACATCGTTTAAAAAGTTACAAACGTCAAAAATAAACCATACCAAAAAAACTCGCTCTTTTCAAAGATATTTTTGAAGTTAAAACAAATGCAAGAGATGGGGGCTTCTTTTAGCTTAGGAGCGGTTAAAAATTAGGCCAAATTTGGTCGCTACAAGCGCCATTCTATTTCGTCATCAGCCTAGGTCGTTAAGGGCGTGACCTCTCGTTGACAGCAATGTTGCATGAATCGGCTTTACAACATGCGATCGTATCGACGCAGTTCGAGTGGAATTTCAGTCAAAGACAGCAAATTTTTTTCGTATTTCATCTTCAAATATAATTCGAAAGCATTCACTGTATATATGGCTTTTGTTTAATCCTTCTTAAGCCCACGAAGAAGCTGTCTTGAAATCCGACCCTCGCAGAGCCTAGACAAAACGCAGCTTGAGTGTATCGATTTGTTTACGCCGCAATAATATGCGCAATGTTTTCTCCGACAGTAGTCGGAAATATCCGTAGTTTTTTCGTGCTTTTTCGTCGCAAAAACAAAGCGTCGAACGCATATTTTGTTGTTTCATTTTTGTTTTATTTTGTTGTTTCATTTGCTAATTTCGCTGCCGTAATCGACCGCCTCGAAAGGTCCTTGCAATTTTAAAGTATAGAATTGTCAGATCTCGGTGAAGTTTGCACTGTTTATTTGTGTAATGTTGAGGAATATGTGTATAAATACCCGGCGCGGACGCGCCATTTTTGACACAATTATATGGCTGCTTTTCCTCCGCGAAGATAGGAAATTGTTAAACTAAACTACAAAGCAACTGTAATGATAAGTTCGAAGAACAATGCACAGGATAAACCTTCGACTCGTACTTCATGCAAAAAAGTCGGTATCTCGAAGAGACTTTGATTCGTCTTTTTGAGTCGAGCAGATACACGAAGTGTTCGGGCGTATCTTTTCTCTCAAATTTTTTTCCGCTGCTCACAAAATAACGCTATACGTGCTGACAGAAAAGTAAACATATTCACAAAACAAATTTACTTAATGCTTAAAAGGATCAAAGGTAATACACTAACCGGTAAATATTTTGGTTGTGAAAACTGAATAGCGCTACGACCCCTGCGAGCACGAGCCATCAATGACGCAACTCACGTGGAAAAATAAAGCAAAGTAAGATTGCTTTACTTTATTGGACACTTATTTAGAAAAAATTCGGAGGTCGGCACTTCATTCATCGAATTACCATGAGGTTGCTCGAAGAGCCTTTGATTACCGAATGGTAATGAGGTATTAATCAAAGGCTCTTCGAGCAACCTCATGGTAATTCGATGAATGTAGTGCCGACCTCCGTATTTTTTTCTACATAAGTGTCCAATAAAGTAAAGCAATCTCACTTTGCTTTATTTTTCCACGTGAGTTGCGTCATTGATGACTCGTGCTCTCAGGCGTCGTATTCAGTTTTCACAACCAAAATATTTACCGGTCAGTGTATTATCTTTGATCCTTTTAAGCATTAAGTGAATTTGTTTTGTGAATATGTTTACTTTTCTGTCAGCACGTACAGCGTTATTTTTGAGCAGCGGATAAAATTTGAGAGAAAAGATACGCCCGAGCACTTCGTGTATCTGCTCGACTCAAAAAAATGAAAAACGGATGACGTGACACGAGGTGGCGTGACGCGAAACAAAAACGTGCCGTTGATGTGGTGTTAACTAAAACACGTCGCATGGCGAGTGTAATAATTTTTTATAACAATTTAAGCGTAACTATATGTAGTTCATAGCTGCTTTCAGTAATGTCACAATCTCACTTAATTTGCCTTTAATTTTTTTTCTTGCGTGAATGGGTCATTGATAGATTCATTGATAGTTTTTTTCTTCAAATAAGCGTTCAATAATGTAACACAATCTCAATTTATTTCCCTGTGAATGTTTTATTTTTCCATGGGAATTGCGTCATTGATGGTTCGTGCTCTCAGGCTTCGTAGCTTGAATTCTATTTCATCACAAAAATATTTAAGTGTAACCTTTGATCCTTTTTAGCATTAAGTAAATTTGTTTTGTGAATATGTTTACTTTTCTGCCAGCACGTATAGCGTTATTTTAAGCAGCGAATAAAATTTGAGAGAAAGATGCGCGTTTCTGCACGACTCAAAAAGATGAAGAACGGATGACGCGACACGAAGATGATGTGACGCGAAACAAAAACGTGCATGAATGTTGTGTTTACTAAAACGCGTCTTTGAATGTTTTCTTACGTGAATGGCTCATTGATAGCCTATGCTCTGAGGCTTCGTTGAGCGAATTCCATTCTCTTTTATCACCAGAGGATAAGTGTAAGTGATCCTCTTTCGATTTGTTTTGTGAAAATTCAATTTAGTTGCCTGAAAGAGAGAGACCCTGGGAACGAGGTTGAAGAATAATTTGTTTCTGATTGACATGTGCTGAATGCGTTTAAAGGACCTTCCTGACAGCACGTTTATCGTATAGCGCATAAATTAATTGCGGTTTGATATCAGAATGGAGTGAGTGAGTGAGCCAGTGAGGGAAATAAATAGTCATTTTAATACCTTCATTACCATTCGGTAAAAATGACGATTTATTTCCCTCACTCGCTCACTCCATTCTGATATCAAACCGCAATCAATTTATGCATTAACGGTAAAACGTGCTGACAGAAAGGTTCTATAAACGCATTCAGTACATGGCAATCAAAAACAAATTAAATTATTCTCCAGCCTCAAACCCAGGGTCTCTCTTCAAGGGAACGAGGTTGATTATTTACCGTAGAAATTTTCCTAAATGCGAAAGGGATCAAAGGTTATTACACTTTATTCTGGTGGTAAAAAAAATCGCTCTACTAAGCCTGAGAGCCATGTGACGTGACTTTATTAAACGTTTCGGCTCACTGAAAAAAAAAACACGAGTTCAAGCACGTTTTTGTTTGGCGTCACGTCATCTTGTGTCACATTCGTGCGTGCTGTAGAGCACGCAATCAATGAATAAAGGTATTGATGATGTGGATGTTGACGGAAGTTGTAAACCGTGGATAAAACTTGTACCCGTAGACGAAAGTTGCCGCGACAGAAGTAATTTTACGTGCTACCTCTCCCCGCTTAGTAAAATCCAAAATTAACTGAAAAGAAATGAAATGTTTGTATAGTCTAATGACCAGTCTAATTAATTGTCTGAAGTTCTAAAAATTGCAACATGGATCGATAAGTCGAAATGTTTTCACGAAGGGGACCCTAAACTGGTTCACTTAAATATATCCTGACACGCGCAATTGTAAACGCAAAATAATTAAATTTCGCACAGCTCAGACATGCACGATTTCATGGCTATAAGACTTTCGAAAAGTCAAATGCTTTTCGAAAAGTTTCTTAGCCTCATCTTGAATGAAAATAAAACTGAAACATTTTTTAAGTTTCTTTCGTTTCTTCGCATTTAGCTGGGGGTTTTAATCTTAGGCTTTTTAAGTTTACATTATTTTCGATTTGAGACGTACACTTGTTGTTTTCCGATAAGAGCACAGGGAGACCACAACAGTAAAAAAAAATTAAATAAATAAATAAAAGAATATTATTCACGTGGTTTCGTTCGTTTTCTGTGTTGTTTTTCTTTATGCGTAGTCGATAGACACGACAGCACTGTTGTCGTATGCTGAGCTGTCTTGTGCGCGAGCGGATTTTAGATATGCAAATTTCCTCTTTTCTTAATAATAATTTATTTAATTTTTTTTACTGTTGTGGTCTCCCTGTGATAAGAGTTGTTATCTGATGCGAGTTATCTGTTGCATCGTTATAAATTGTTCTAAATCGTTTATGTATATAAAAAAGATTTTCTTCTTGATGTTTATGTAACTCGCATTATTCAAACAAGAGCCAGTTCTGTTAGCGAGAAATGATTATTTTTTGCTTGTCATTCAAACGTTAACGTTTTGAGTTTATTTTTGGAGTCGGGGAAATTATTAAAACGGAGAGAGATCACGCAAGCACCAGCGTTTGCGTGACTTGCGTGACTGGTTCCCAATGCGGCTGATAATCATTTTAGCTAATTTTTGAAGCAAAATTTTAGTTACCTTATAAAACTGGAAAAACTCGTGTTTGCAAAAGCCTAAAAGCTTCTAAAGCTTTGTTTTGGAGTGAAATAAACAATACAATTGGCCATTACATGAATAAGCTTCAGTCACCCATTGACGCAACTCCCATAAACAACAACAACAACAAAAACATTCAAAGGCAGATGTAGTGAGGCCGTTACACCATTGAACGCTTATTTGGGAAAAAAAAGCGAAGGACGGCACTTCATCGAATTACCATGAGGTTGCTCGAAGGGCCTTTGATTTTGTTGACGGTGCAAAGCCTGGGACAGAGAGTCCTCTTTGTTGATATCACATTCTCGTCCCCAGAGCCAATCTCGAGCCCAGAGTGTCTCCCGGCTCCTCGGTCGGTCAGCGGGTGGTCAGCGGTAGGGTCGCCGGGACACACTCTGGGAAACTGAAATGTATTTCTCTTTCTCTATTGGCCCTCGCAGAACAATAGAAATCAACCGCGGAAGTCTGAAAATCTTCCCCGGAAGTAAACCAAACCGGAAACGCTGGAAAAACATTTTTTTTTTGTTTTCCATGGTCAAATGTTCAGAAGTATCAGCTTAATTTTGTATAAACACCTAAGAAATCGTGATATGGTGCTACATAAATTAAGTATTTTCTAATTCTACCCTTCTCTTTGAACGTAAAAGATACCATGAATAAAAAAATGGACTTCCTTTAAGCGTCGATACTGAACGGAGATTTAAAACAACAAACGACGGCGTCACCAAGGACAAGGTCGATTGAAAACTCAATTTATAGTTGACTTACAAATCTCGCTAGAACTACTGTTTTCATTCAAATCTCCGTTCCAGTTGAAAAACTGAATATGGCAGACAGTGCACGATTCAAAATAATAACTAATGACGCAGAATTTGAACATTACGCGTTGTTGTTTTGCTTAAGAAAAAGAATTGAACAAAAATTATAACACACGTGTGCACGTGCTGAGTTGCAAAAATGCTAATTACGCCTTTTCAATAGCGTTGACCGGTGTGCATGTGGCCTTTAACGTTTTTATTAATATCACCGCCATTCGACGAGGAAACATCGTTTGCTCGAAAACATGCAACCTATCCTGAAAAAATGCGTTTTCAGCGAGAAGCCTTTCCAATATACAAAAGTCACCAAACAAAAATATGCGAAAGTCGCCAAACAATTTTTTTTTATGAACAGAACAATAGCTTGTCCGTGCGTTGTGCATTATGTAAATTTCTTAGCCGTCCTCTGCAAAACAACAACGGACACACTCACGCAGTCTTCACAGACGGAATCCTGGAAGGCTAGCAACACCTTTGATTTAAAACAAATATAGCAGAATGATCAAGAAAGAGATTAAAGGAAATAAAAACACCAGACGCTATTTTGTTAACTCTATCTTAAGTTAACTGCAGGAAGTTATTGTTACTTTTGTTGCTTCAATAAACACGAGTTCAGTCGATACTGTGTTAGAAATACTGTAGTTCAACTTTCTTGATTTACTTCCGTTCTGGGAAATTTACTTCCGCTAAGAAGTACGAGCATGCGCAATAAAAACCGGAAAACCAAGGTTCTTCCTGAAATCGACCTGAAATTGATCTGATCCATTCCAGTTTCCCAGAGTCCATCCCATACCGCTGACCGACTAGATGGACTCTGGGCTCGAGATTGCCCCAGAGCCTGGAGCACGAGAAACAAGTGGCTCTGAAGACGCATGATTTCATTGGCTAGATTTTTAACAAAGGAAATTTAAATTTAGCAAATCAAATCAACTGTTGTAAAATCACTTTGTTGTAATGGATTTTACTTCGGTTGATTTGATTGGCAAGATTTAATTTCGAGGTTTAGTTTTTTAGTTTAAGGAAATGAAATTTTAAAAGTTTTCGGTGTACGGCCGAAATCCCTGGGGACCACTTGTCAAACAGAAAAGAAAAATTATGCACCAAACATTGGCAAATGTTAAAAATCTTAAATAACTTTCGACAGGCAATTTTAAATACTAAGAGAGGAGACAGGAAGAACATTCCAAACTGATGATCACTGATCAAAATTCAAGACGTGCACATGTCCTCAAACCCGGACGAAACAATGGTTAAAATCAATACTCAAACCCGAACCATAATCTTGAGAGCCAATTCTAATCCCCTGAGAGAGTGATTTCTCTTTTCTATTTTTAGAAAATAGAATTTTAAATTATTTAGTTCTCGCTGACGAATTGCCGAAAACACTGAAGCATCCCGCGGCGTGGAAAAAAAATTGTGGGCAACTTGTCAAACTCTTCACCAAACATTTTGTAATATTTAAATCTTGAATGACGTTTGACATGCAAATAGTTTCACCAACAAGCCTCGCTTTCAAAGTGCAATCTTGTAAACATTATCATGAACGAATTCCCAAAGCAGCAAAGATGAAAAGAATACCCACGTGAAAACTGCATGAAGGTGGCTAAAGATTGCGAATAATTTGCGTAAACGAGGCTTGGCGGTGAATTTTGAGCTTATGACGTTATCATGCATAAGACCTATTACTAAGAGAGAAGACAGGAACAACATTCCAAATTGATGATCACTGATCAATATTCAAGACGTGCTCATGTACTCAAACCCGAACGAAACAATGGTTAAACTCATTACACAAGCCAAACCAAACACTTGAGTGCCAATTCTAATCCCATGGACGTTCTTCTGGCAACCCTGTACATTTCTTAGCACGGCCGTCTTGGGCAAACATCAAATATGCAGTATTACGTGATGAAAAATTCTAAAAACAATTCACAGTTAAAGTAAGCATGTTCTCATGCAGTAAGAAAATGACTCGCCTCGAGATGCCTTTTTCTTTTTTACCATACCCTTACATTGGGTCAGACCCCCCGGGGGGAGGGGGTACTCGACATAATTGCGGGTAGGGAGGTGCGGCCCGGCATCCTAAACCCTGACCCTGTTTAAGACACAAACCTCTGATTTTCCCACCCTGTTTAAGACAGAATGCCAATTTTCGATACCCCGTCTAAGACATAAACAAGTACCTCACTGGCTCTGTTGTGATCGTGAGTCAGCAATACCGAAGAATTTGTGAAAATTCGCCTTGTTACACCTCTGCAGGCATATACAGCCTATCCTGTTTAACTTTGGTCCATGCAAAGATACCCCGTTTAAGACAAAAAAGGGGTGAACTATATACCCCGTTCAAGACAGAAAAGCCTGAAAACCATACCCTATCGGGCCGCACGTCCCCATTAAGCCCTAATAAGGGAGTGCCCCCGGGGGTCAAACACTACCTCGGAATGGTTTTGCGGTTGAATTATGATAGCCACTTCACGTCGCACACTACCGCAACAATTTTTGAGCGCGTGTTGTTTTTCGGTGCAATTCGGGCTAAACGAGGGGCATGGGAATGCGACTTGTCATGAACTGTCATACCTTGAGGCAGGACAGCGGCCCCTGTGAGGATTTGTCCGTTTAGACAAAATTTGCCCTTGTCCAACAAGTCGTTCGCACTTGTTTTTGCGTTTGTTTGTCAAAATGTATCACGCGGACCAATCATAAAGACAACTGATTCTTTGTTTTCCTGAATTGTTGGACAAGTTATAAGCTCAAAAACGCATTCGCACTTGTTTTCCGTGACAAGTGACACATCAATGATGAAATCTACCAACTGTTACAAATTTTCCCGCTAGTGCGAATTGGCCCTAAAGCCTGGTTCTCATATAATCACCCGGACATTTCTATCGTCTCTGTTACTTCAAAAAGTTTTCTTGCGAGCGGGGCGATTATAAGAGAACATTACACAGACGATCTGCGGCGATTGGGGCCATCGCGATCGCTTGGATCGCCCGTGTTCTATCCTTCTAGCTTCTCTTTCCCTTCTTTCCCGTAAAACTGTAATGACTGCGAAGATATGAGGGCCACGACTTTAATTTTTCTCTTTCATTAATTCTTTTATTGAAGGCTGCCATTGTGTCGGATCTAGGGCTGAAATGATTGTTTTTCGTAGGTCTTCGATAAAACCAGGCAATCGGGACGATTATATGAGAACACTCGACCGTTTCCAATCGCTTCGATCACCTACGATCGTCTCAGAATTTGCAAACGATCGATGCGATAGAAACGATCGGGCGATCATATGAGAACCAAACTTAAGAGAAGAGAAAGGAGCAACATTCCAAACTGATGAACACTGATCAAAATTCAAGACGTGCGCGTATACTTACAAATTTTATCGTGGTTGACTGACAAAATTTTGCGACAAATTGTATTGAAGTATTTTACTAGTGGTACAAAAAATTATTCAGTGCACCGAGAAAGTTGTTAAAAACTGGTTTATGGCTACTTTTGTTTAGCGTCTTTGTTAACTCATTCCAGAGTATGAAATCGGCCTTGAACGCCTCGCGTGATTTTTTGCACGATGCGTGACGCACGTCGTGCACGTGCGTGACCGCCTAGCTGTGACACAATGCAGACAATGCTGTCACGGCATGTGACAACATTTGCTACATGCGTCATACAAAGTGAATTTAAACATTTGCACGACCTTCTAAATTCAGTTGACTCACAACTAGTACAAAGCGTTGCAGCAAAACGTTTTCATACAAGCGTAAACATGGCATCGAATCTTCTCTCTTGCTTTGTGCTAATAAGCACGTGGCTCGTGCCTACAAGTTCTAAAACGTTTTGTCCCAGGATTTTCTTCCAAAATATCAACGAAAAGACCATGCCATTCAAAATGATCGAAGGTGTTTACATCAAGCAAAACGTCAGCTCCCATTTTTTTCCCGTGTACCTCCGAGAAGGCGACCGTAACTTTGGATTGTATCTCGAAAGTGACGGCCAGGGCCAGTCCTTTTTGGAGTTTGGAAACATTTTTGATGATGGCTCTTCTTCAAATTACGGCGTAGCTGCTATTCTTAACCCCAGCATTATCAGAGATCCTTCGTCTTGGTTGCAGGGCTCTGTAAACAAGAGAGATATGTTTAAAGGAATTGTTCAGTACTGGCAGTACTACATCAGACTTCACACAGACGATCAGAATTCAGTTCACAAATACATTGTGCCTTCTTCCCCGATGATCAAAGCCGTTTGTGTGGACGAAGATTTCAGAGAATGTAACTCGGACAGAGTTTACTTGAACGAGCGCATCGATAGCATCTACGGAAAATACGATCCCACGACAGACTATTTCTATCGTGAGGAGGGTATTCTGAAGTTTCAACATTTACGTCCTGTGTATAGGCACAGCAACGACAATTGGTATCTGCAGTACGTAGACAGCCACTGGATGATAACTCACGATTATCTTCCATGTAGAACCACGGATATATTGAGAGTTAAGGATTTTGCCCTGAGACCTGAATACATCACCAAGACTTGGTCGCAATTGACGTCAGTTGGATGGCGTGACATGCCCAATCTCAGAGTGTTGTGCAGGGGCGTGACTTCAATGTCGAACATTTGTCCATCACATCCATGCTACAACAATGCCACTTGTGTTTACACTTCCGGTAACGAAACGCTCTGTCTCTGTACTTCCGGCTTCACTGGAACAAATTGTTCAGTCAACAAACAGTGTCCCACGCCACACCCCGAAGCCAGCACAGAGCTTGCCTTGAAATACCTGGAAAAAAGACCCGGGAACCTTGCCGTGTCATTCTGTAGAGGTTCTATAAGGCCAAGGTTTTACCTGTGCGTGGATCATGGATACAGATGGTGGAAGCCGGATGGCCGTGACAATCCGTTCTGGAGCGGACAAGGGTTGAGCTGTAATGCGTCTTCAACTCCTTCTACAATTACTACGTATACGCCTCCTACTACTTCGTATACGCCTCCTAGTCCTTCCATCATTTGGCCAATCCTGTTCATGCCAATCGTACTTCCTCTGTTAATGACGTATATCTGACTTTGCCTAGTTTCTAGGCCTCTATTTTCATCGCGGTTCGTCCCGGATACGTCACCGACGTCGGTAATACCGTGAAGGCCTGGGAAAAAAGCCGTACAGGCGCTAGACAATATCTGACTACCGTTAGTTCTCTGGTCTTTCTTGAAGAGTTGCAAGAAGGCTAACGAGGAAGAAGAAGACCACAACAGGAGAATGGAACAAGTTGATTCCTACAGATCTACCTTCGACGAACTCGTCAACAGATGAGCGGAGTTATAAAGAGCCGTTAGATGTCCTAGTTGCACAAGCTATATTAATGCCAGTGTTCAAGAAACCGAGCCGCATATCCCCCCTTATGCTACTTGAAGATTCGCCGTCTTACCATGAAACAGACACCCAGGTTTCTATTAATAATAATTATAATAATAATGATGACGATAATGATGATGATGATGACGATGATAACAAATGGCTGCGTGGAATATCTAAGAAGAAGCTGTCATCATATTTTATCATATACTTTTTGCTGTTTTACGGCTAGCAAGTTTACAGGTTATTTTAAGTCGTTGGGTGCTATCTCATGTATTGCTTTTACATCCGGTTCGTGTAACACTCAGGCAGAAAAAGCTTATTGTAGGGACGGGCTAGAGGACTGTCTTTACGTAGACTCTTGGTTTAAGGCCATCGTAACTTAAAAATAGGGCCCTAATGGGTCCGTGTGTTCTGTTGGTATAAGGTATCAACACTGATGACTGTCTTCGTTTTTTCGGCTAACACCAAGATAATTCGTCACGCAAGTTATTATGACATTTGAAACCTTTAAAAGTCGTAACCCTCGTCATGCAAAACAACATGCCAGCTACCGCTGCGTACGCCACAAACCACAATAAGGACTGTTTCAGCGCGTATAAATAGCAAACGTGCAAAAACAATCCAACATATTTTTTTTGTCGATAGCTCGTTATGCTTTCACTCGGACGAATACAGGATGGGATCTTTGGTTATTTTTTAATTTCACGTTAGCTCACGGGCGGTGAGGGCTTATTTTTTCTTCCACAGAAAAAAAGGCTGATCGCGTATTCGTCGTCGTTAGCAACCGCTGTGTGCGTCACGAGCCACAACTCTGACAGCAGCTGAAAACCGTCGTAAACACACGTACAAATCTAGCGGGATATAGAGCTCTTAGCAGGGGCCTGGGCTCCCCATTGTTACAACCTATTGTTACAAATTGTCTATTTAAACACACTTTTTTTATATCAGAAACCGAGAATTTTTTCATTTTTGTTTATTTTTATCATATAGACTACTTGATCGTTAAGATATCAAATTTACATGATAGAAATGCCTTTTTACTTAGTCTATAAAAAAGAAAGTATCTGCCATCTATTGTTATACACTTTCTATTGTTACACACTTCTATTGTTACATACTTTCTATTGTTCTAGACATTCCATTCCCTCCTTCGATAGCAATATGTTCTGCTTGACATTATGCCATTTGGCATAATAGCAGCAGAACACAAAAACATGAAACAAACAGCGGTAAAAAACATTATGAATAACAGCCCTCTAAGAGGTCATGTGGTTACCGATATTTTAACAGACTTGTGTTTACAGTCGAACTGAGGAAATAGTGAATAGCTAAAATGGTTCTGGAATGTTCAGTGTAGTAATGATGAAAGTAGTTTCCCCCACTCCCGCCTTCATCAATTATTTTACAAGAAATCAGATCGACAAAAATATGTTAAAGATTTTCTGAGAGATTTTTGGTGAACGTAGTTGTCGTAGGCTTCCTTGCAAAACAAATAACAGATATTGATGTTGGCGGGTCTAAATGTGTTTTTGGTTTACCTCTGGTCCTAATAAGGGGGAAAACATATTAAAGGCAACGGGTTGACCCTTTTCTGCAAAATATAACGATCTCCTTATACTCTGAGGCCATCCCAATAAAATGTTTCGTTTCCCATCGCCTCGTCTCTTGTGATGGTGGGTCGGTCGGTCGGGTAAAAAAAAAAAAGAAAAGAAAAAAGATGGAACGCTTGAAGGGAGAAAGCCTCGGGTTACGAATGCGAAAAGGTGGCTATTTCGTTCGTTATTTCCGTTATTCTTTCTTTAATCAAAATTAAAGGCAAGGACATCACATAATGTCAATTGTTGTTGATAAAACAAGATCGTGTGCTTGTAAATTAAAGTACTTGCTTCTTTGACTAGTGAATCTGCAATTTTTTTTTTTTACTTTTTGAAAAAAATGGGTCGGTCGGGCGATGGGATAGCCTCCTCCGCAGGCGTCTCAAATTAAAAAGAACGAAGAAAACGAGAGAAACGCGAAAATACTGTCTTGGGCTTCCTGTGTTATGCAAACCGGAAGCGCGAGAAACAAATTTCTGTAGGGGGGAGGGGAGGAGAGGAAAGGTTTCTCGCGCTTCCGGTTCACATAACACAGGAAGCCCGAGCCCATTATTTTCGCGTTTCTCTCGTTTTCTTCGGTTCTTTTCAATTTGAGACGCCTGCGGAGGAGGCTAGCGATGGGAAACGAAACATTTTATTGGGATGGCCTCAGAGATAAATTCAGATACTGATTCCAAGCAATATAAATAACATTTCACTGCATTTCAGACCATGTGCGTTCGTACTGCACGTAGTACACAACTCTTACCTCGATTTAGTCCAGTCCCTGAACTCTCTCTTCCACGCGTCCTTTATAGGGGTTGAACCCTAGCGCGCGAAGAGAGAGTCCAGGATAACTTGCATGCGCATGCTCAGAACGAACCAATCAGAAGCGAGGAGTGTGGCGTCACTTGCTAGGGACGCGCGCGCTAGGTTAAAACTGGCTCGCTCAAATGACGAATTCAACTACGCGACCGAGCGCGCGAATAAATGCAAGAAAAAAACTGTGCTCAAATGCATCCAAAACCAATTCAATAAACAGCTACAAAATACTAGGAATAGTTGACGGATAGCGATTTTTGTTTGGCCGTTAGCTTTTAGCAGACACTGACTGCAAAGCTAGGCTTTTTAAAGCTATGCCGGTGATCCTGCTTTAGTACACGGTCGCGTAGTTGAACTCGTCATCTGTGCGCGCGGGTTTTCAAAAGGGCTGCCAAATATGGTTTTCCCCCCAATTTTGGGGGAAAAACTGGCGCATGCGCATGCAAGTTATCCTGGACTCTCTCTTCGCGCGCCTGGGTTCAGCCCCTATAAAAGGCGCGCGGAAGAGAGAGTTCAGGGACTGGACTAACCTCGATTTCGATCGATTCATCGGTTGTATTTCGCAGTTGACGATCAAGATCAATAGACATTCTATTATTACTTCCTTCTTGTCGTGTAGGCCACATTCAAATTTGCGGGGGGATTGGGTAATAACCTTGTCACGCATTCTACCAAAATTTGTAGCGATCGGACGAAGAATAAATTTCGAGGTGAACTATTTACCCAGTGGAGGCTTCTATCCAATCAGGAGAACGCTCGCAACCACAAAGTAAATAAGTTTGACCGAAGGCAATTAATTTCGTAAAAGCATGTTCTTCAAATATCGGAAAGATAATAATCAGCAAGACCAAAAAATATTGAGATTCCTTACAAATACAAATATCCGACGACTGCAATGGTTTTAGTTTTGATTAAAGCGATGTATTGGAAAAAAACTAGAGTAAGCTCTTTTAGCGTTTAATTGTAAAGTAAACATTCTAGCTATATTCTGAAACAGAAGAAAACTTCCACCAATCAGAGTGTTTGCAACGCAAACAAAAGCGTGATGACATGGCATATCCGCCGTGTTTGCTCGCACGGAAGGGCTAGCGTGCCCCGAAAACGGGCAAGTTGATTGAAGAGAAGGGCATATATGCAGGAGAGTAACAAAGTTTTTTCAATTCATGTAACAGATTAATGTATAAATGTGTATAGGAAAATTCACGGCATCTTCGACGTCACAAGCCGCGCGAATACACGCAAAATTGCGTGGGTTCTCGCGTGGACGTATCCGGAGTTGCGTGATCAGTGTCACGTGAATCGCGAAAACATTCGAGTCGGCACGAAAAGTTCAGAACGAAAAAGAAGACAGTCAAGTTATCAAATTTCGTATGGACAGTTTCGTATAGCAAGCTGTGCAACTGCCATGTCGAACAACATTTATCTCCTTGATGTAAAGCTCAAGATTACGCTATTCTCACCCTACCGCAATCTGGAAACGAAACACTATTTCTTTTTGAAATAGCTGCTTGTTGGTATTTTTTTTAGCCATCGTTCCTGAAGAAACGATATTTAAAGGGCAGAACGGGAAAGAGTTTTATGCATGGCCAGAAGTTATTAGGTAAATCCTCGTGCCGTTTCAGGTACGCTTTCGTTCTTCCTTCGTGCTTCGGAAAATATTACTTCGAAGCAATATCCACGTGCGAAGTATTATGTTCTAACTACGTTCGGCCACATGGACGTGGCAATCATCATATTCCAACTACGTTCGTCCATATGCACGTGCCAAGCATCATGTTCCAACTACGTTCGCCAGCGGTTCATCAAAGCAGTCGATTGTCGATCGTGGACAGTTCGAACGCGCCATAATGATTGTGAAAGTGGCTTTTTTATCGGAATCCCCATATATAACTAAATCCTAACAATTCATCACCGTATCCTTCTAAAGAATAGTATTGTAATCTTAAAAAGCTACGAGGAGAACTTGAGAAATCCTCGTGCCGTTTCGGTACGCTCTCGTTCTTACTTCGTGCTTCGGAAAATCTTACTTACACTTACACTTACACTTACTTAACCAGACCGCAGCATATACCTTGGTAACCACAAAAATCGCATTTTACGCACTTGACGTTTCATATGCAAGGCAAGATATACATTTTCAGAAGTGTGAACGTTACAAATATTTTGACAACAATGATATAGACCGTATATATATTGCTATGAAGGGGGTCTAGAACCTAGACTGATACGATTGGTTTTCAGCAGTTACTTAAATATTGTTAACGTTTCAGTTAATAAAGCAACAAGCTCACGTGCATTGCCGACGTTGGTATTTAATGAAGGTTGCAGTTCTTGAATGAATAAAGTCTCCTTAATTTTGCAATGGAGGTCTGTTTTCAATGAATTTCAGTAAGTTTAGGGTAATCCTCATGTAATATTTCATTCTTGTCCCCATAGCCCTTTCGTTTCTCTTAGCCGGCTGAGCCTTGGCACGAGAAAACTAAGGGCTCTTGGGACACGGGACTTCCAGTCCTAGATTCTAGGACTTAGGTCTTCATGTATGCAGTCATGACGTTTCAAAAAAATGTATGAGAGAGTCGTTATGTTTTCGACTTCTATTTAGAAATTCTTTGTTCCAAACAGCCAATTAAAAAAATTCGAATTAATTCAAAAATTATGTACCCCCAGAGCCCTTCGTTTTCTCGTGCCAAGCCGGCTGTTAAAGAGAAACGAAAGGACTCTGGGGACGAGAATGGTAATATTTTAGAGTAAATCTGTATTTTTTGTTATTTTGCATGATTTTGAGGGGAAATTTTGGGTATACCGGTAAAAATCTATAACCAAATACCCATTAGTGCCAGTCCAAGTGCTCTGAGTAAGTGATAAGAAAAAATAATATATTAAATAAATTCTCCGAAAACCCTGAGGCAACTCGCCGCGCGGAGCAAAAAAAAAAGAAAAAATGGGAGCCACTTGTCAAATAGGAAAAATAATTCTGCATCAAACATTTGGAAATGTTTAAATCTTGAATAACTTTCAACGTGCAAATTACTTGAAAGAAGGAAAGAAGAGACGGGAAGAACATTCCAAATTGATGATCACTGATCAAAATTCAAGACGTGCTCATGTACTCAAACGCGGAAGGAACAATGGTCAAAATCATTACTCAAACCAAACCATACACTTTAGTGTAAGGGACGGACCATTATTTTTTTGGAGGGGGGGGGGGGAAATATTGAAAAAAATTGTTTGCAGGGCCTGGAAAGACAAAATAAATTGTTTGCAAACACGATATGTATAACAAAAAATAATCGAAAAAAAATGTTTGCAGAGGTGCATAAACTAAAAAAAAAGTTTGATCAAAATTCAAGACGTGCTCATGTACTCAAACCCGAACGAAACAATGGTCAAAATCATTACTCAAACCAAACCATACACTTTAGTGCCAATTCTAATCCCCTAAGAGAGTGATTTCTTTTTTCCATTTTTAGAAAATAAAATTTTAAATTATACAGTTTTCGCTGACGAATGGACGAAAACACTGAAGCCTGATCCCGCGGCGTGGAGCAAAAAACATGGGGACAACTTGTCAAACTCTTCACAAATCATTTTTGATATTTAAATCTTGAATAACTTTCGACAGGCAATTTACTAAAAGAGGAGACAGGAACAACATTCCAAATCAGTGATCATTGATAAAAATTCAAAACGTGCTGATGTACTCAAACCCTGACAAAACAATGGTCAAAATTAATACACAAATTAAACCAAACCATATATACGCTTCAGTGCCAAACCAATCCCCTGGGAGAGTGGTTGCTCTTTTTCTATTTTAGGAAATAAAATTTTTAATTAGTTCTCGCTGTACGGCTAAAACTGAACACCTAAAGCATCACGCTACGTACGTGGAGCGAAAACAAAAAATGGGGAACACTTGTTAAGCTCTTCACCAAGCGTTTGTTAATGTTTAAATATTGGATATTTTTGACATGCAAATTACTAAAAAGAAAGAACACACAGGAACCACATTCCGAATTGATGATCACTGATCAAAATTGAAGACGTGCACATATACTCTAAACCCGGAACGAATTCTAAAATTCGCGGTCGACGGACAATGGTGTATTTTAATAGTGGTACAAAAATTTTTACAGAACATTAGAAAGTTTCAGTTAAAAATAAGGCTGCTTTTGTTTTGCGTCTTTGTTAACTCAGTCCAGAGGCTGAAATTGGCCTTTAACGCCTCGCGTGATTTTTCGCATGATGCGTGACGCACGCCATGCACGTGCTGTGGCACAATGCTGTCACGGCATGTGACAACATTTGCCACATGCGTCATTTAAAAATATACGAAGTAAATTCAAACATTTCCACGACATTCTAAATACAGTTCACTCAACACTGGTACAAAGTGTTTCATACAAGTGTAAACATGCCATCGAGCCTCCTCTTTTGCTTTGTGCTAATTAGCACATGGCTCGTGTTTACAAGTTCTAACACGTTATGTCCGAGGATTTTTTTCCAACACATCAACGAAGAGACCATGCCATACAAAATGATCGAAGGGGTTTACATTAAGGAGGGGGTTTACAATTTTTTTCCTATCTACCGTCGCGAGGGCGACCGTGACATGGGACTTTATTACCAGAAGGACGACAAACGTTTGGTAATTGGAGAGAAGATCGGATACAAACGCATTTTCGAATTTGGCGTGGCCGCTCGACTTTCTGGAGATCCTTCGTCTTGGCTTAGTTCCGGGGGTTTAGATAGGAGTGATGTGTTCAGTGGACTTGTTCAGCAGTGGCAGTACTACAATAGACGCGATCGGGCTTACCACAATGTGCCTACAACTGCTTCTTCTCCGATGATCAAAGCCGTGTGTGTGGACGAAGATTTCAGACAATGTAACTCGGACAGAGTTTACTTGAACGAGCGCATCGATGACAAAAGCGAGAACATTTTGAACGATCCCACAACAGACTATTTCTATCGTGTTGAGGGTTTGTTTCGCAGTCTTCGTCCTGTCTATAAGCACAGCGCCGTGTCATGGTATCTGCAGTACGTAGACACCTACTGGGTGATAAGTGAGAGTAAAGGATTTGGCCCTAAGACCTGAATACATCACCAACACTTGGTCGCAATGGTCGTTTGGATGGCGTGACATGCCCAGTCTCAGAGTGTTTTGCAGGGGGGTGACTTCAATGTCGAATATTTGTCCATCAAATCCATGTGACAGCAAAGCCACTTGCTTTAACACAACCGATAACGAAACCCTCTGTCTCTGTACTTCTGGCTTCACGGGATTGCGATGTTCCGTCAACAAACAATGTCCTCCCTCAAACAAGTTTGTATACCTGGAAAGACGACCCGGAGACCTTGGCTTGTCATTTTGTAGTGGTTCTTATCCCTCTACAACGTTTCACCTCTGTGTGGATGGCAATTACAGTTCGTACTGGAGCGGAGAAGCATCGTTATGTGAAGAAGAAAACGGGACTTTCGGGACTATGACTTCTAATGCGACTCAAGACTCTTTGCCAGATCCCCAAAGTCAAGGAACGCTCAAGACAAAACCCATCAACTTTGATGACTACCCTTTTGTGATCCCATTTGTCATCATTATCGCCATTCTCGTGCAAATCCTTCTGCCGTTCGTCCTGTGGCGTTACGCCTCCTGCAAGAGGAAGTACAAGGAAGCCAAAAACGACCACAGGAGAACGGAGCACAGTCGCATTGGCCTGGAATTGAAGCGAATCAGACGAGTACTGGGAATTGCTGTAGCCGCAGATTTAGGTCATGGAAAGTCATGGAATTTCAAAAGCTCAAAAGAGTATGAACCCTGCTCTTTGCTATTAGGACATCGAATTCCATATTTCCAATAATTGTTGCCAACCTGCCCTCATCATAATCTGTCCTCTTTTTCTCTTTGTTGAGAATATACATGTAGGGCCATGGATCTTCCTCCACGTTGTTCTGTTTCTCTCCAGGTTTTAAATTGTAGCTGCATGCTTATCTTGCCTTGGTGTGGACAAGAACTAATTTATTACTTTCTAATTCTCTTCTAGGAATGGTAGATACCATCTTTGCTGATGTTGCTCAGCCTGATCAGGCTCGTATCGTTGCTATAAATGCTCACAACTTCCTCAAAAATGGAGGACATTTTGTCATATCGATAAAGGTATGTGCGAGCTGGGTGTATGTAACAGTCAGAGTATGATGGTTGGGCTGATTAAGATTTTCATTGTGTGTGTCAGGACTTCTGACAGTGACCTGACTACTGTTCATTGTATTTGCACGTGCAAAGATGTTCTGTTGAATTTTTAAAGACTTCTCAAAACTAATCTGAAGGTGCCTTGCAATTTTCTGAATACTGAAGTTACAGTGGTATCCTGATTACTCAAACCTCTGAGAAATGAAATTGGTTTAAGAAATACGAAGTAAAATTACAGTTTGACTAAGTATAGCAAATCCAAGGGAATTGACTTTTGGTTTCAGTTATCGGTAAGAAATCCAGGGTTCAAGAAATCAAGATTCCACTGTTTTCCCCCATATAGATTTCAGCGAAAGACAACGCCATCCTTACAAGGACTTTCCCCTTCAAATACAAGTACACACAAGCATGATTTAATAAGACTACCGTAAACACCCGCAGATAAGCTGCATGCTGAATTAAGCAACTCAAATTTCGGAAAAAAAGTTTTTCAAAGAAAATCTTAAGTGGCACCTTTTTCAAACGTTCCTGCAGATAAGCCGCGCCCTCAATGTCAAGCGAAGATTTTGGGGAAAAAGGTGCGTCTTATCTGCGGG
The DNA here is from genome assembly GCF_052425735.1 of Oculina patagonica. NCBI lineage: Eukaryota > Metazoa > Cnidaria > Anthozoa > Scleractinia > Oculinidae > Oculina > Oculina patagonica. The sequence goes on along the minus strand of NC_135765.1, from coordinate 3,791,681 downwards.
CGTTTACAGTAATCCTTTTCTGGTCATATTTCTGTGGTAAACATGGGAGGTTTATTTGAGGTTTGCAAGTGTGAATTGCTTTGAAAAACATTTTGGACCAGAAGGCTTGTGACTTGCACATGATGTGTGAGAGTTGGCTGGTAGACCTAAGAACTGTAAGTAACAGCTTAGTCTTACTGTAGCTCATCCTTAAACCTTGTTGTTAGGCAAACTGCATCGATTCAACAGCAGAACCTGCTGCAGTATTTGCAGGAGAAGTGAAAAAGATGCAAGCAGAGAAAATGAAACCTCAGGAACAGTTAACGTTGGAGCCATATGAAAGAGATCACGCTGTAGTGGTTGGAATTTACAGGTGAGACTGAGACATGCTTTACTTAAATTAAGAGTTTGTTTTAGCACAAGTTAGGAAAAAAAGTTGGATTAAAAATGGACTTCCCATGGGTCGTCACAAAGTGCAAGGTAGCCAGGTGTGTTATCCATTCCAGTTAGCCTAAACCCTGGTTTTCATGTCAAGAAAATCCCAGACGATCAGGGATTTTACTGTTCTCAGCCATCCCAGATTTTGCCGACTAATGAAAACTCGAAATCGTAACTACTCCCAATCCTCTCTAATTTTTGGGGACAAATCTGGAGAATCAGGAGTGTTTCTTTCATCTGGAATTTTGCCGACATATGGAAACCACTCTTGTTAGCCTAAATAGCACCGCCAACTCACATATAATTTTAGTCACCTCAAGAAAAACTTAAGCTGTCAAAAAAACAGGGTTTCTGTTACGACTGAACGCACTGTACAATTGAAAAACTACACCTGGATGCAGCTGGAATGCCTGGCCTGGGACAGGGGGGACTGGAGGAGTTTGTCAGTAGCCTACATGTCTGCTCTGTATGCTCTGAAACTAAGTAGAAAGGCATCAGATTGGATTGGTTCTGTAATGCCTGAGTGCAGGCGACTTGTTAAACAAATAGCAATTTTTGTATTTGCCTTTTTTTACAGACCTCCACCAAAGAAGGACAAGCAGTAATACTGTTCTCACTTATGTAGGATTTTATTGTAACTTATCTCGCATTTTGAAATAAAAGTCATTGATTTGTGTATTTTTTCAGTGGAGATCAAACAAACCTTGAATCTGTGCCAAATATTTTCAAGGAAACAGCTTCTTGTGACATTTCCAGCCAATGCAATACATGGTGTTTTATAAGTACTTTTATTTCACAAAGAATGTCATTTCCCTCTGTCTTTTTTAATGATTTTCAGTAAGTTCAGGGTAATCTTTGGTCAAGCGATATTTTAGTGTAAAAATGTTTTTTTTTTTAATCTCATAATCAAACAGGCGTAGTTGATTGAAGGAAGAGGTTACCGGTAATTTTGTACCAACAATTTTACAGTGAAATATACATTACAGTCGAAGCTCTCTTAACGGACACTCTCGTAAGCGGACAGCTCTACTTACGGCCACCTTGTTAGAAACCCCGTTTTTACTCCCATACAAACTCTGTATTTTTACATTCTCGTTAGCGGACATTCCCGTAAGCGGCCGCGGACACTTTCCGAGATTACGACTTAGACTTTTTCTTTGTTTTTAAGCTCCCGTAAGCGGACACCGCAAAGAAAATCATATAAAAAACCTCTGTATCTTGTATTAATCAATCAATTTCACATCGCCGTTCGTCACAATGATTTTACTGTAATTACAGTACCATATTTCAGTGTTTGTTTTGTCGTCATCCACGTCCGGTTACATTTCGAAACACCACTAACATGCATATTACCATTATGTTAGCTGGGCAAGCTCCCGTAAGCGGCCATCTATCCCCTACACCTCTAGTGGCCGCTTACAAGAACCATTCTCGTAAGCGGCCAGCTCCAGTTGCGGACACTTTTTTCGCGTCCCGAGGGTGTCCGCTTATGAGAGCTTCGACTGTATTCAACTGTCTGGTACATGTAGAATGTTTCTCAGTGAGTCTTATTAAATATAATGCACACTAAAGCAATTTACAAATCAACCACATTTTTGCAATGGTCTAATTAAACTGGTGTAGTTGAGTGAAGGAAGATGTTACATTTTGTACCCACAAAGTTTTGCAGAGAATTCTGCATTTAGTTAACTATCTGGAACCGCTACATTTAGAATATTACTAGAGTGAGTTTTATTCAAAGTAATGCACACTAAAGCAATTGACAAATCAACCACATTTTCCGTGGTCTACACTCTTACAGACCATATAAAAGACATCATAAAAACCTGACGTTAGAACCATGGGAGCAATTTATGGCATCATTCAATGGTTTACAAGTGTATTGCCATGGGAAAAAAGTGGCCGATTTGTTTTTTTACAATACCACTGAACATTTACCAGCAGTTAGATGAAAATAATTGTACAAAATAATGCATGCACGCATGACAACAGCTGTTAAGATCACATTTTCTGCTTGAAGGTGACAAGGTCATCAGAAGTTGACAGTTTGTCATATTTTTTAAGGTCTATACTCTCATGGATCATTGCTCTTGACCAATGAAGAAGCTGAAAACAAGAATTTTCTCAGATATTGTAAAATATTTGTTAATGCTGTGGTCAAATGTACATGTATATGTATGTTTTAAAACTCAACTTGCGATAAGGTGTTCTTAATTTTTCTGTCGTCTTCCACTGATCGCAGCTTTAAAATTATGATGATTTTGTCAGTTGTCTTTTCAATAAAATGCAAGGTGTCCAGTAATGAATATCTTAAAGAAATGATTTCTGAAGTTGTACATCTCCGTCATAAGGCAGCTTTTATCATTGAACTAAGATGTGCATGCCTGTTATTTAAAAGGGCTAGGTCACGGTATTTCAGTTAACTCTATTTATTTTCGTTAACTAAGAGCTGTAAACGTCAAATTGGCAGAGCAAAAGTTATTTATTGGTAAAAACACCGCCACATTATCAAACAAGCCGGATTTTTGAGCATTGTAAATGACACTTCCATACAAATTGAGATAAACTTGAAAAAAGTGGGGCCGACGTTTTTCAAGTTTACCCGAACGCAATCCGTTTTAATCTTTTCTAATTTTGCCCATCCATGCCCCGTTTTGGCCTTTCGTGTTTCTTTTGAGTTATTCTGCAATTTTAAGTTTGGTGATATTTCAGTTAATTCTATGACCAGTTGGACAGTGCCAAAAGCGCCTAAAATTGCGTGACATAGCCCCCTTAAGCTGTCACTGAAGTGTTAATGATACCTAGTACCTGACAGCAAATGATCCCCCGTGAGTGTTTCCCCCGTGCCAGCCTAGTCGTTCTGTCTTCTCTCTCTTTTTTTGTTGGCGGTGCAAAGCCTGGGACAGAGAGTCCTCTTTGTTGACCCTACATTCTCGTCCCAGAGCCGCTTATCCCTCTTTGCAGGCCAAGCCTTGAGCACAAGAAACCAGTGGCTCTGGAGACATGAGCTCATTGGCTAGATTTTAAACAAAGGAAATTTAAATTTAGCAAATCAAATCATCCGTTCTAAAATCCATTTGTTGTAAGGGATTTTACTACCGTTGTTTTGATTGGCTAGATTTAAATTTCTAGTTTTAGTTTTTTTATTTTCATGAAATGAAATTTTAAAAATTTTCGGTGTACGGCAAAAGACCCTGAATACCCGCTGCATTCTCTATTTTCTAATTGCCCATAATACATTTTGTTTGCCCCCCAAATTTTGCATAAACTATTGTTTTCAAATTCTCTTGGGAGGACTGCATATTTCCAAAACAATGGTTTATGCAAAATTTGGAGGGCAAACAAAGTGCATTATGGGCAATTGGAAAATAGAGAATGGAGCATAAACAATCTTTGGGACCACTTGTCAAACAGAAAAGAAAAATTCTTCACCAAACATTTGCAAATGTTATAAATCTTGAATAACTTTCAAAATGTAAATTACTAGAAAGATAGTAGAGACAGAAACAACATTATAAATTGATGATCACTGATCAATATTCAAGACGTGCTCATATACTTAAACCCGGACGTAACAATGGTCAAAATCAAAACACAAACCAAACCATACGCATTAGTGCTAATCCCAATCCCCGGTAGAGTGGTTGCTTTTTTTTTCTATTTTTAGAACATAAAATTTTAAATTATTTCTCGCTGTACGGCCGACATCCCCGAAGCATCCCGCTACGTACGTGGAGCAAAAAAAAAAAAAAACAAAAAACTATAAGACAACTTGTCAAAATCTTCACCAAACATTTTATAATGTTTTAAAAATCTGGAGTAACTTTCAACGTGGAAATCACTAGAAAGAAAGAAGAGACAGGGACAACATTCCAAAGAAACGATCACTGATCAATATTCAAGACGTGCACATGTACTCAAACCCGAACGAAACAATGGTTAAACTCATTACACAAACCAAACCATACACTTTAGTGCCAGTCCCACTCCCCTGGAATAGTGACTTCATTTTGTCTATTTTTAGAAATTAAACTTTTAATTTAGTTCTGCTGAACGGCCGAAATCCCTGAACCATCCCATTGCTTCGAGCAAGAAATACTTGGAGACCACTTATAAAACTCTTCACCAAACATTTTGTAATGTTTAAAGCTTAAATGACTTTCGACATGCAAATTACTAAGAGAAGAGACAGGAACAACATTCCAAATTGATGATCACTGATCAATATTCAAGACGTGCACACGTACTCAAACCCGGACGAAACAATGGTCAAAATCAAAACCAAACCATACGCATTAGTGCTAATCCCAGTCCCCTGGGAGAGTGATTTATTTTTCCTATTTTTAGGAGATAAAATTTTAAATTAGTTTTCGCCGACGAGTGGCCGAAAAATCTGAAGCACCCCGCTGCGTGTTGTTTTAACAAGTGGTCCCCAATTTTTGTTATTTTTTTGGTGAAGAGCTTTTGGTAAAGTTTAAATCTTAAATATTTTTCGACATGCAAATTACTAAAGAAAGAAGAAAACAGGAACAACATTCCAAATTGATGATCACTGATCAAAATTCAAGACGTGCGCATATACTTTAAACAGGAACAAATTTTAAAATCGCAGTTGACTGACAAATAAAAGTTTTTGCGACAAATTGTATTGAAGATATATACTAGTGTACAAAAGAAATTATACGGAGCATTTGAAAGTTGTTAAAAATTGGTTTATAGCTGCTTTTGTATAGCGTCTTTGTTAACTCAGTCCATAAGCTGAAATCGGCCTTTAACGCCTCGCGTGATTTTTTGCACGATGCGTGACGCACGTCGTGCACGTGCGTGTCCGCCTGGCTGTGACACAATGCTGTCACGGCATGTGACAACATTTGCCACAGGCGTCATAATACAAAGTGAATTTAAACATTTGCACGACCCTCTAAATACAGTTGACTCACAACTAGTACAAACTAGTACAAACTAGTACAACTTGTTGCAGCAAAACGTTTTTATACAAGCGTAAACATGGCATCGAATCTCCTCTTTTGCTTTGTGTTTATTAGCACTTGGCTCGCGTTTACAAGTTCTAAAACGTTATGTCCGAGGATTTTCTTCCAAAACATCAACGAAATGAGCATGCCGTACAAAATGATCGAAGGTGTTTACATCAAGCAGAATGACAGCTACAATTATTTTCCTGTGTACCACCGAGAGGGCGACCGTAACTTGGGACTGTATTTCCAAATTAACTTAAAAGTTTTTTATTTCTATCATAACTATTTGAATTTTGGAAACAAATTATGGGATGGCTCTATTCTCAAGTACGGCGTGGGTGCTAGTCTTTACCCCAACAGTGTTGATGATATCTTGTTTTGGCTTCGCTCGGGAACTGTAAACAAGACAGATATGTTTTATGGAATTGTTCAGCAGTGGGAGTACTACTACATCCGTGAGTCTTACGAACACATTGTGTATACAACTGCTTCTTCTCCAATGATCAAAGCTGTGTGTGTTGACGAAGATTTCAGAGAATGTAACTCTGACAGAGTTTACTTGAACGAGCGCATCGACGACAAAAGCGAGAACATTTTGAACGATCCCACAACAGACTATTTCTATCGAATCGAGGGACTGTTTCGCAGTCTTCGTCCTGTCTATAAGCACAGTGCCGTGTCATGGTATCTGCAATACGTGGACACCTACTGGGTGATAAGTGAATCGTATAGACCGAGTACGTCTGAAGAAAACGTTGTCATGAGAGTTAAGGATTTGGCTTTAAGACCTGAATACATCACCAAGACTTGGTCGCAATGGTCGTTTGGATGGCGTGAGAGGCCCAGTCTCAGAGTGTTGTGCAGGGGCGTGACTTCAATGTCGAACATTTGTCCATCAAATCCATGCCACAACAATGCCACTTGTGTTTACACTTCCGGTAACGAAACGCTCTGTCTGTGCACTTCCGGCTTCACTGGAACAAGGTGTTCCGTCAACAAACAGTGTCCCACACCCCACCCCGAAGCCAGCACAGAGCATGGTTTGAAATACCTGGAAAAAAGACCCGGGAACCTTGCCGTGTCATTCTGTGGAGACACTTCTAGGTCAAGGTTTTACCTGTGCGTGGATGGCGATGACAATTCGTTCTGGAGCGGACAAGAGTTGATCTGTAAAGATTATAAAAATGAAAGGTCTACGACTGCGTCTCCAACTACTCCGTATAAGAATCCAACCACTACGTATGCGACTCCTACTACTTCGTATACGCCTCCTAGTCCGTCCATCGTCTGGCCAATCCTGATCATGCCAATCGTACTCCCTCTGTTATTGTCGCACACCTGACTCCGTTAGTACTCTGGTCTTCCTTGCAGAGTTGCAAGAAGGCTTACGAGGAAGAAGACCACAATACAAGAATGGAACAACTTGATTCCTACAGATCTACCTTGGACGAACTTGTCAACAGATGAGTGGAGTTATAAAGAGCCGTTAGATGTCCTCGTTGCACAAGCTATAATAATGCCAGTGTTTAAAAAACCGAGCCGCATGTCCCCCCCCCCCCTTACACTTCTGGAACATCGGCCGTCGACTTACCATGAAACTTTCAGCCAGACGCCGAGGGTTGTTGATGATGATGATGATGATGATGATGATGATGATGATGATGATAACAAATCGCTGCATGGAATATCTGAGATAAAGCTGTCATCATATTTTATCATATACTTTTTGCTGTTTTACGGCTAGCAAGTTTACAGGTTATTTTAGCCGTTGCTTTTACATACGATTCGCGTAACACTCAGGCAGAAAAAGCTTATTGCAAGGACGGGCTAGAGGACTGTTCACGTAGACTCTTGAAATAAACAGCGGTATAAAACATTATGAAAAATCGCATTTTACGCACTTGACGTTTCGTATGCTAGGCAAGATATACAAGTTTAGAAGTATGAACGTTACAAATATTTTGACAACAATGATATATACCGTATATATATTGCTATGAAGGGGGTCTGGAACCTAGACTGATACGATTGGTTTTCAGCAGTTACTTAATAGTTTTAACGTTTCAGTTAATAGAGCAACAAGCTCTCATGCTTTGCCGACGTTGGTATTTAATGAAGGTTGCAGTTCTTGAATGAACAAAGTCTCCTTAATTTTGCAATGGAGGTCTGTTTCAATGAATTTCAGTAAGTTTAGGGTAATCCTTATTTTCATCTGTGGTCGTGTGTAATATTTTAGAATAAATCTGTTTTTTTAAAAACAAATGGAAGAGTAACCAGGATTCATAATCATGTAAAAAACAATTTTGTAGCGTTCTCTGGTTAAAATATGTTGTTAAAAATAAGCTTTCGGCTGCCAAACTACAGCCTTTAACGAATGATAAAAATGGCGCAAATGAATAAATATATAGAGTAAAAATGTGTGAAAAATTACCAAATAAAAATGCGTTATAAGGTGACAAGAAAAAGAGTGAGAATTTGATAATTAAAGAGAACTATTTCAGAAATGTAATTTGTGTTGGTCCTGATTAACATAAATTAATATTTTGCCGACACGTTTCAGAAAACTGGGGCGAGGGTAGTGCGTGAGACCTCACGGTTAGGCGGTTTGAAAAGTGTCCGTTGAGAAAGTTGTGACATTCTACGGTCAGCCTCCCTCGGCTTCACACTACGTTGTTTAGATTATTTCTATTGTTTTGTTTATTCGTTACTTTGTTCTTTTGTAAAATTGTTGTTAACCTTAAAACCCCAAAGGTGGCGCCATAGCATTGGTTGGGGGTACACGGTCCCTATTTCTTCCCACAACGGGTTTTTAGGGTTTACGTGTCCGGCTGTGGTGCATGTAAGCAAACAGTTATATCTTCTAATATTGACTCCTGTATCTTATTGATGTGTCAAGAAATGGTTATCTTGGGCTTGGCTGATCAACGCGCCCATGCCTTATTGCGGTGTTGTGTGTTTGATTGTGTAGTAAAGGCAAAATTAGAATATTGTCGGGGTAATAATAATAATAATAATAATAATAATAATAATAATAATAATAATAATAATAATAATAATAATAATAATAATAATAACAATAATAATAATAATAATAATAATAAGACTTTATTTAATGAGGGTAACATAGTTTACTGGTGGCCCAGTAGTTTACAATATGGCCCTCCCTAATTAATTACATATTACATACTTAATTACCTTCAGTTGTCATGACAGTGTGCCATGACTCAAGAGTTTTTCGTTATTTTCTCTTTTTTTGTTGTTTGGCATGATTTTGAGGGAAATTTTGGGTATACCGGTAAAAATCGTAAACCAAATACCCATTAGTGCCAAACATTTTGTCATGTTTAAATCTTGAATAACTTTCGACAGGTAAATTACTAAGAAAGGTGACAGGAACAACATTCCAAATTGATGATCCATATTCAAGACGTGCTCATGTACTCAAACCCGGACGAAACAATGGTCAAATCAAAATCAAACCATACGCTTCAGCGCCAATTCAAATCTCCTGGGAGAGTGGTTGCTTTTTTCTATTTTAGGAAATAAAATTTTAAATTAGTACTCGCTGAACGACTAAAACTGAACCCCTAAAGCATCACGACACTTGTTAAACTCTTCACCAAGCGTTTGTTAATGTTTAAATATTGGATATTTTTGACATGCAAATTACTAAAAAGAAAGAACACACAGGAACCACATTCCGAATTGATGATCACTGATCAAAATTCAAGACGTGCACATATACTCTAAACCGGAACAAATTTGAAAATTTGCGGTCGACAGACAAATTGTATTGGTGTTATTTAATAGTGGCACAAAAAAATTCTACAGGGCATTACAAAGGTTTTGGTTTAAGGCTGCGTTTGTTTTGCGTCTTTGTTAACTCAATCCAGAGGTTAAAATTGGCCTTTTTGATGCCTCGCGTGAGTTTTCGCACGATGCGTGACGCACGCCATGCACGTGCGTGCCGCATTACATAGCTGTGACATCATGCTGTCACGGTATTTGACAACATTTGCCACATGCGTCATTCAAAAATATACGAAGTAAATTCAAACATTTCCACGACATTCTAAATACAGTTCGCTCAACACTGGTACAAAGTGTTTCGTTCAAGCGTAAACATGACATCGAATCTTCTCTTTTGCTTTGTGCTAATAAGCACATGGCTCGTGTTTACAAGTTCTAAAACGTTATGTCCGAGGATTTTTTTCCAAAACATCAACGAAGAGACCATGCCGTACAAAATGATCGAAGGGGTTTACATTAAGGAGGGGGTTTACAATTTTTTTCCTATCTACCGTCGCGAGGGTGACCGTGACATGGGGCTTTATTACCAGAAGGACGACAAACGTTTGGTAATTGGAGACAAGATCGGATACAAACGCATTTTCGAATTTGGCATGGCTGTTCGACTATCTGGAAATCCTTCGTCTTGGCTTTATAGTTCCGGGGGTTTAGATAGGAGTGATGTGTTCAGTGGACTTGTTCAGCAATGGCAGTACTACAATAGACGCGATCGGGCTTACCACAATGTGCCTACAACTGCTTCTTCTCCAATGATCAAAGCTGTGTGTGTGGACGAAGATTTCAGAGAATGTAACTCGGACCGAGTTTACTTGAACGAGCGCATCGACGGCCATAATGATCCCACAACAGACTATTTCTATCGTGTTGAGGGTTTGTTTCTCAATCTTCGTCCTGTCTATACACATAGCGTCATGTCATGGTATTTGCAATACGTGAACAGCTACTGGGTGATAAAACAATATCATAGCCCGATTAATACAGAAGAAAACGTTTTCATGAGAGTTAAGGATTTTGCCCTGAGACCTGAATACATTACTAACATGTGGTCGCATAAGTCGTATCACGGGGGATGGCGTGACATGCCAAGTCTCAGAGTGTTGTGCAGAGGCGTGCGGTCAATGTCGAATATTTGTCCATCAAATCCGTGTAACTTGCATGACAGAAGAGCCACTTGTGTTTACACTTCCGGTAACGAAACGCTCTGTCTCTGCACTTCCGGTTTCATGGGAAAAGCATGTTCCGTCAAGAAACAGTGCCCCAGGCCACTCCCCTACATGGGTCCAGAGGCCATTGTTCACATGGAAAATCGGCCCGGGAACCTTGGTGTGTCATTCTGTTCGTATACAAGGTTTTACGTGTGTGTGGATGGCGATGGCAATTCGCACTGGAGCGGACAAGGGCCGAACTGTACAGAAAAGGAAGAGACAACGTCTACGACTCCTACTCCTTCTATCAACTGGCCAATTCCATTTATGCCAGTCGTACTCCCTCTGATAATGACGTACGTCTGGCTACCGTTAGTACTCTGGTCTTGCTTCAACAGGTGTAAGAAAGCTGACGAGGAAGAAGACCACAACAGGAGAATGGAACAAGTTGGTTCCTACAGATCTTCCTTCGACGAACTTGAAGACAGACACGCGGAGCTAGAAAGAGCCGTTAGATGTCCTAGTTTTACAAGTTTTGGCCGAATTGTTTCCATTGAGAGTTATTTTTTATTTTATCTGTGGCTCGCTTTCCTTTTTTATAGCTCTGGTGCGCCTCAATTTAGTGAGCCTTCTAACGAAAGTTTTTTAAACTTGAAGATCTTGGCTATTGCAATGCTTTGTCTCTCTTATGTGATTGTCCTGGTGGAAAGCTATTTCTCCCAGGAGCTGCACTACCTTAGAAATATCATACAAGACGAGACAGCTTGGGGGTACATAAAAAGAATGCACGAGCTCCCACCGAAAATTAACATGGTTGTGGAATGCTATCATGACAAAATCAGAAGTAACGGCTCCGACTACGAAGTTGTGACATTTGTAGACCGTAAAAGGTTCTCCTTCGATTCATGGGATGATGTCAGCGAGAGAGAGATGCCCAATGCACTGAGTAACGCAGCTCTTACTCGGGTCCAGATCGACTCGACTATCCAATTCGGTGACCAGGCAACAGCGCATTGTTATGATAGAGAAGTGGTAAAAATGCGGCAGAAAAATCGCCACCGGGACCGCGAAACTAGGTACTCGTCGATCAAAGAAGTCCCCGGGGTGAATAAGCGGTTCTCTGCTTACGCAGACTTGAACGTGAAGCCATTTTGGTATAATTGGATTTGGCCACGGGTTTTTTGGATCGCCGCCTTGTTGCATATGTCTTGGCCGTACCGTTGGCTATACAAAGCTAAGACAGCAGAGATCCACTACGTCTTGAAGAAAAAAGTCTACAAGAGCACAACACCATCAAGAGAGGTGGAACCGCTGGATTTAATTCTTGCTGACCTGTTTTCAGAAGACACCTGCTCAGGCAACCCAACGTCAGAGATGTCGACTTTGGCAACAGGACGCCCACTTGTTCATGCACACCTCGGAAACGTTAGCAGTCCAAATACCGGACCTGCATTTTGTTCCCACCTTGAAGTACCGCCGCTTAATACACCTCTGCCAGTTACTGTAGCAGAAATAAACAATCCAGCCCCAGACAACAGGGCACAAGATACCGAGATGCGTGTCCCCCCTTATACTACTGAACTACCGCCTCCGCCGTCTTACCAGGCAGCTGTAAGCCTGAGCACCTAAGGTTTCTAAATAATAATAACAGTAATAATGATAATAATAATAAAATCGTGGCAAATTGTATAAAGGAATATATATTAATTTATATTACAAATAAGATATTTTGCTCTTCATTTTAACGACTGTATCATAGAACCGTTTATTGTAAATAGTTTTGTAAATAAAGATTTTTAATATAAATAATAATAATAAAAATAATAATAAAAATAATAATAATAATTATAATAATAACAATAACTCTGTTTGAATCGAACGCGTCGCAAGAAGACATATCGTGAAACAGAATAGAGAACTTTAACTCAAATGCAATTTTAAATGTTGTGTTTCCTTAATTGACTGCGACATTGACTGCCTTAAGCAAATGAATTTGAAATTTGTTGTTTCCAATCTGCAAGCTGGTTTGCGTTTGGCCACAAATGGCAATTGTACTATACAGGGTCCCGAATAAATCAATGAATGGGGTTTGGGGCTTCCGGGCTCCGGCCGAAAAGTACCGGCCACAGAGCCCTGCCCCCTCCCCGATCCCGTTCCGCTAGTTGCGATAAAGGAAACAAAAAAAAAAAACAATAAAAAGCGTCTCTGGCTTCTGTGGCAATTGTTTTCAGGGCTCCAGGCTCGGCAACGAAGTAATATTCACCAAACAACAAAACGGCGAGGCTCGGGGCTCCAGGGTAGAAAATATAAGGGTTCTCGGTCCCGGCCACGCTCCCCCCCCCCAACCCCCGCACAACCCTCTGAGACCCTGACTAATTTAACAGGCTGTCAATGCTGTTTAAAGGTTTACTGTTAATGATACTATGGTTTTTGACATTGTATGTGTGCGTATACTCTTGGTACATTCGGTTTTGCGTAGCAGGCTACGTGGCAGACCAGCACAGAGCGATCCAGAGTGTGTAAAAAGGAGATAATGCAATATATCCCTCACGTAAAGTCCTCTCATAAGCCGCCTAGGAATCACGCTTCATACACCTTGCAGCAGGCTAGTTATTGCCTGAAAGCTATCGTTTCGTGTACATATACAAACTTGATCTGAAGTTAATAAAACTGCTGACCCTATATATGCGGTATTCACATGCGGTGCCGGTGAGGGAACAAATGGAAAATAAGTGAGCGCGAAGCGGACTAGTGGAGGATTAGCTTTCTTTTCGTACCAGTTTACGCGCCTCTCCTAGCCTCACGCGTTTTATTTATTTATTTTTTTTCCTCCCCGTTTCTATACTCCAACTCGTGAACAAACGTTTCTTTTGTTCTCATCTGAAACAGCTGGGGTATTTAATCGAACAAAATCGCATCAACATTCAATCGAACACCAATCGTTAGATTGGATTGTGTATTCGAACAAAATCGAACATTTGCTGTAAGTTCGATTATCAAACCAATCGAACATTATAGCACAACTAAAGTAAAGCGCGCGCTCTGATTGGTTAATTTAGCGTCTACTATTTGTCCATGGGTGTAGGCTGACGTATGCCTTCAACCTGAACGCGCGCGCTGATCTGATACGATAGGGCACAAAAAAGTGCATTTTGTCGATTTTCCTGTTAATTTGAAAAGCTAAACAAAACATAATCCATCTCTCCATTATGGTGAAAGACGTTTAGGCATAAGGCACGTCTGAAATAATTCAAAAATTTGTTTTTGTGTGTTTTTTCTTTTAGGTTTTCGTCAGCGTCTACGCGAGCACTACACGCATTTGAGCGCGCGCACTCTTACCTCAAAGAAACTGTAACAAACGGTAAACGCCATAGCATACACTATTGTATAGTGTCAGATTCCCATAAGGGTTGAAATGTGTATCGCGCGCGCACAGCGTTTGAATATTCATTTTGCTAAGTACCATATTTGGAAACACGAAGAATTTGTACGCGAATGCTTTATACACGAAATGACACACGCAACATAATTTTGGTTTTGTGGTAAGTTGCTTGAATTCGACCTAAACGCCGTAAATTTCTTAAAGAAACTAAAGTAATACATTAAGTGTATCGAAGCGAAGTTCTCCAGACCACTTCTTGAAGATGAAACAGGATAATTTAACCAAATCTAACTTTAATCAACCAAGCTTGTTCAAAAACAAGATTACGCCATCGAGCGCGAGCTAGCGCGCGCTGTGAATTTAATCCAAATATAGTAATTTTGATTGGTTAAACGTTTCTCGTGATTTTCTAAATATGGTACTTAGTGTAAACACATGTGCAAACGCTTTGTACAATGCGAATCCTAGGGAGTTACACGTTTCAACCCTTATGGGTTTCTGATAGTGTATACGTAGGAGGCTTGCTAAGCACTCAAGAAGCGACTCTTACGCTTCTTTGGTGCTTAGCAACCTCCCGCGTACATCCTGTGTACATCCATAACTCAATAGTGTACGCTATGGCGTTTACCATTTGTTAAAGATGGAACGCAATCGCACTTAGTACGATTCGATTTTGTACGCAATGCATCTCTTAACACACAAGAGCTCAGTAATAGAACTTTCGATTGTGTTCGATTGATCATTTTTGTGAAATCGATTATGTTCGATTACCGAGCCCAATCGAACGATTGGTATTCGATTGGGTTTGACTGCCAAACGTTTAATTAGATGCCCATGGAGAACACTGTCGGTCACTCATTCAATACTGGATCTTATAGATCTGCCTAGAATGTTTGGTGACGTTTTGAACTTGAGTTACTTAGTACATGCAAATTACTAGAAAGACAATGGAGATAAAGAACATTTCAAACGTTTGCAAACCCGAAAAACGTGACGAGGATCAAGAACCGGAAGTATCTAAAATACACAACAGGCTAAAAATGAAATTTTGCCAGAAAATTGTATTGAAAGATCTTGCTTTCGAAAGGGGTACAATTTTTGAATATATTCAGAAAGGTTTAGATAAAACTTGCTTAAACAGTTGGAATCGGTTAACGTTTTCTATGAGTGATTGTACTGCTCGCGTGATATTTTGCACGATGCACGTGACTGAACATGGACTGACGTGACTGCTACGTCATTTAGGTAGTTCCAGTTTTGCACGTCTTCGCTCAATATAAAGCACATCTAGTTGCAAAAGTCTTTTCAAACATGGCGTCACATATGCTGTTTTTATTTGTGCTAATCAGCACTTGGCTCGTGTTTACAACTTCTAAGACGTTATGTCCGAGGATCTTTTTCCAAAACATCAACGAGGAGACCATGCCGTACAAAATGATCGAAGGTGTTTACATCAAGCAGAATGACAGCTACAATAATTTTCCTGTGTTCCGACGAGAAAGCGACAGTGACTTGAGGCTATATTATCATATCGACAAGAAAAGCAACAAACTTTTGGTGTTTGGAAACAATTTTGGAGACGGCTCTTTCTTCCAATTTGGCGTGGCTTCTAGACTTTCCAGTGATCCCCTGTCTTGGCTCAGCTCAGGGACTTTAAACAAGAGTGATGTGTTCAGTGGACTTGTTCAGCAGTGGCAATACTACAACAAACGTGATCAGACTGACTACAATGTGCCTACAACTGCTTCTTCTCCAATGATCAAAGCTGTGTGTGTGGACGAAGATTTCAGAGAATGTAACTCGGACAGAGTTTATTTAAATGAGCTCTTTGACGACAAAAATGGGACCATTTTGAACGATCCCACAACAGACTATTTTCATCGTGTTGAGGGTTTGTTTCGCAATCTTCGTCCTGTCTATAAGCACAGCGCCGTGTCATGGTATTTGCAGTACGTGGAAAGCTACTGGGTGATAAGTGAATCGTATAGACCGAGTAATTCAGAAGAAAACGTTATCTTGAGAGTTAAGGATTTGGCCATAAGACCTGAATACATCACCAAGACATGGTCGCAATGGTCAGCTGGATGGCGTGACATGCCCAATCTCAGAGTATTTTGCAGGGGCGTGACTTCAATGTCGAACATTTGTCCATCAAATCCATGCTACAACAATGCCACTTGTGTTTACACTTCCGGTAACGAAACGCTCTGTCTCTGCACTTCCGGCTTCACGGGAACAAAATGTTCAGTCAACAAACAGTGTCCCACGCCACACCCCGAAGCCAGCACAGAGCATGGTTTGAAATACCTGGAAAAAAGACCCGGGAACCTTCTCGTGTCATTCTGTAGAGGTTCGCCTCCCTCTACAAGGTTTTACCTGTGTGTGGATAGCGACGACAATTCGTCCTGGAGCGGACAAGGGTCTAGGTGTAGAGAAAACGAAGAGAAAAAAGAAGAGACTACTCAAAGTTCTACCACCAACTGGGATATCCTAGTCATAGCAATCTCATTACTTGTAGTAATGGTCTTCTCACTGCTAATTATCCAACTTTTCTATCTTCGCCGTCAGAGCGTCAAGGAAGCTGACAGAAGAATGGAACAAGTTGTTTACTACAGATCTATCTTCGACGAAATTAACGACAGACGTGTGAAGCTTGATGTTAACATTAGGAGTTGGGGCAGAACTACTTCCATGGAAGTGTATTTCTCATTTTACCTGTGGCTTTTCTTCCTCATTTATAGTCATGTTGCGTCTCAAGAGCCATTGAGGATCTTCGCTATTGTAATGCTTTGTCTCTCGTATATGATTGTCCTGATTGAGAGCTTCTTCTGTGAGGAGCTGGAGTACCTTAAAAACATCATAGAAGACGAGTCGGCTTCAGAGTACATACAAAGAATGCACGATGTCCCACCGAAAATAAACATGGTTGTGGAATGCTATCATCTCGGTATGACCGCAGAAGGCTTCTCCTACGACATTGTGACATATTCAGACCGTGACGTGTTCTCCTTCGATTCATGGGATGATGTTTCCGAGAGAGAGATGCCCAGCAACACAGCTCTTATGCGGGTCAAGATCGACTCGAGTATCCAATTCGGCGACCAGGAAACGACAGATTGTTATGACAGAGAAGTGGCAGAAATATACAGGAGAAATTTTGAGCGTGACCACAAGATTAACATGATTAAGTACTCACCCATTAAAGAAGTTCCCGGGGTGAATAAGCGGTTCTCTGCTTACGCAGACTTGAGCATGAAGCCGTTTTGGATTCGGCCTCTGTTCTTCTGGATCGCGACCTTGTTGTATATGTCTTGGCCTTACCGCTGGCTGTTCAGAGCTAAGACAGCTAAGATCTACTACGTCTTGAAGAAAAAGGTCTACAAAAGGCAGGTGAGTGAGCCGAGAAGGTTGGATTTAACGAATCTGATTGCTTTTGAGCGTTTCAGAGGAGACCTGCCCAGACAATGGATAATTTAGCAACAGGCAACCCACTTGTCAATCCAGAGTTGACAACAATTGGCCGCGTGGAATATTTAACATAAGATCACATCAGATCTTAAGCTTAAACTTTGTCGCTGTTTTATGACTAGCAAGTTTACAGATTATTATAGTTGGACACCATCTCATATATTGCTTTAAAAGTAATTAGAATTGTTTAGACTTGAAGGCTACTATTTGACTCAGCGAATCGCGGAGAGCTACGTCATCAATCTCTTGCCTGAGCCCGCTTTTATTTTGGTCAGCACCAAAAACGCAGGTGGCCAGTTAATTCCAATTTGAAAATTCACGATTGACAGACACAATTAGTACTTTTGCGCCTGATCAAAAAACAACAAAGGAACGGAATTGTTTTAAATACTATAATTCACATAATTAGTTCTTATATCGTTTTAATACAATTTTATCTCGTTTTCATGTAAATATAAATTTTTAGATATTTTTTAGTCTTTTACATCTGTAAATTTAGTTAGGATCGGGCAGGCGAAGAGCCACTCTGTGGATATACTGCCCGATGTGCCATTATTATTATTATTATTATTATTATTATTATTATTATTATTATTATTATTATTATTATTATTATTATTATTATTATTATTATTATTATAACTGGCAGAGTCCGCGATCTTGTTGTTGACCAAGAAAAAAGTAGGAACGGTGGATGAGATTAGCACGACGTGTGTTTGTAATGTCACAAGTCGCTTGGATTTCCCAAAAAGTTACCCGTAATTTCTCAAAAAGCTGCTCCAAAAATCCAAAAAGTTGCTTTTGATTAATAGAAATTGCTCGAAAGTTACTTAAAAAATCCAAAACGCTGCTTTTTAACTGAAGAAAATTTCTCCAAATATAATCTAATTTCCCTTTGAAGATAAGATTTCTAAGCAGTTTCATGCAAGTTCACTGCAAACGAAGTATCTAAATAACATTTTAAGACAAAAATTTGTTGAATTACATGGATTTCTTTCACTGACTAAAAATCGCGAATATATCCATGACGTCATGTTTGCTGACGAGTTTTATAATGTTTTAATGCGGAAAAAGCCAAAAGTTGAAACGTCTTCAGATGTTCCTCGAAAATCTTCAGCAAACTTTGTTAATCTTCGGAAGCGTTCGTATGGCTTCGAACAACACGGACAATCTTCGGAGATCTTCGGTCTAGAAATTGCTCAAAATGCAACGAGTTGCTCGAGAAGAAAAAGTTGCTCGAAATATGAAAAGTTGCCAAACAACTTGTGGAAAGCCCTAGTTAGTGTTCCCGGGCTTCCCCACAACCATCTGGGACCCTGACTAATATGACAGGCTGTCGATGCTGATTAAAGGTTTATGGATAATGATACTTTGGTTTTTGTCATTGTGTGTGTGCATATATGTTTGCTCCATTCGGTTTTGCCCAGCCTGCGTGGCAGACTAGCTCAAAGTCATCCAGGGTGTGTACAAAGGAAATACGTGTAATAATTCCCTCGCGTGAAGTCCTCCCAAACGCCGCCTAGAAATCACGCTTTATACACCTTGCAGCAGGCTAGTTATTACCTGAGCGCTATCGTTTCATGTATATAAACAAACTTGATCTGGATTTCATTAAAACTGGTACCCTATATATGCGGTAATCACAGTGAAGGATCGAGTGGAAAAAATACGCAGGGCCTTAACTAGCAAGAGGCAAGACGAGGCACTTGCCTCGTCTAGATTTTTACCCAAAATTAAAAAGAAAAATGTTTTGTTGGGAAGATAATCCCCAGTTGAACAAAATTTATTTTTCTCAAGAAATATCTCATGAAATATGTATCTGAAAGAGATTCAGAGCTTCTAAATTTCAAAATTTTCTAGAGGGCATGCCCCCAGAACCCACTAGCAAGATCTTGCCTCGTCTATGGCGAAGCTTTGGTTACGGTCCTGATATGTGCGCGGGGTTTGATGGTTAGGTTCCTGGCCGTTTTCCCGTCCGCGTCAGTCCCACAACGCCAAGCGAACGTGCACAACAAAGGAGGCGGACGCCTGGGGACGAGGCAGGCAGTCGGCAGGCACACCACCCAAATTTCCAGGGAGTATCCCATGAGCCCAAGGTACTTACGGAGAGCATATGGTTTTCCGAAACAATTATATACTTTTGTGTTCTTCATACAAAAGTAACGCAAATATATTCCACATTGCTTAGTCCACAGTCAGGTGCTCCCCACTCCGTAGCCCGTTCACAAGCTATAATAATTAATTAAGTTTAAATAATAAATTAATAATTTAGAATTAGTATTAATAAATTAATCAAGTATTAAAGTTTGCACGATAGCAGTTTATCGAATTAGCGCAGGCGGTGTGCGCACTGGGATCGCTATGCATTGTGGATGTAAAATTTTCAAGATGGCGGCGAAGCTGGGAAAATTTAGTAAGTTACAAGCTTCGTTTATCGATAGAATTATTTCTTTTCTGAGCTCCTTTTCTACAGTTACAAGAACTTATACTCACTAAGATTGTATTTCTGTAAACAGAATAAGCAATGTATATTATTTTCAGCAAAAACGCGGCCAACGAAAATTCATCCTGTTGGAGCATTTAATTTGAATCCGTCTTGTCGTGAGCTATAATTTTTCGTACATTGCCCATTGAACGAAGAAATTGGTATAAACTGTTTCTATAATGCTTGTTCTAAGCCAGGGTATAAACGCTCCCAAACGCTCCCCACGTTGTGGTGTAGATTTTCCGAATTAAAACAGACATGTTTTGGTGGCAAATATGGCTTCGAAGAGGTGACAGATACAAGAAGTGATCGCATGGTGTGACTCGTTAAATCATGAAATAGCGACGAACGGTTTCCTCCAACATTGTCTAGGTTACCAACGGTACTTAAAATGTTTTAAATCGGTACATAGCCGATAGAAAACAACAGGCTAACCCTAAAATTACGTATTGGCTTCTTGTGAAACTGGCAATTTGATGAAGTTATTTGAGTTCATTTTAGTCAAATGGGAACGATTTATCGTTATTTTAAGTCAAAGATGTATTTAAAAGCCGAATCAAACTCTGTGGGAAGTTCATTCAAGGGGATTTTTGATGTAGAACACGAATTTCCAGATCATTTTCTTAGCCTCCAGATGTTTTCTGTAATAAAGATTAATTAAATTGAATGAAAGTCTGTATGCTTGACTTGTGTTCATTGTTTATATGTATAAAATGTGTCCATTGAACTGGTGTCTGACATTTGCAGAATGCAGAATGCACCTGCAGAATCACTCCGGTTAGCCTACTACGCACTCCGGTTAGCCTTAACGTATTCACTTCGGTTAGCCTGAAAAGCACTTCGGTTAGCCTGTTTACGGTTTGCTCTTAATAATGGTAATGGTAACACAACATATTCTCTTAGTCTGCAGTCTGCATTCTGCAAATGTCAGACACCGCCATTGAACACAGGTAATGGTTAAAAAAAAGGCATACACCAATTTGTGAATTTTAAAGGTGACTGCATGATAAAGATCCTAAGATGACAACAGATATACTCAGGGATTTGCTCATTTTGGTAGGCAGAATGTATACAGTGCTAAAATGGTTATCAGGTGAACCAAGGGCAGGGGAAACAGCTATTGCTATAAATAACTGGCATCAAAGCAAGTGCAGTCATTGAGATTGGTTTGCGCAAATTATAATATGTAAATGACTTGCAAAAAATTGCCTTAGATCACCACATTCCAAGATCCAGGTGCTGACATCTTTTTATAATTCAATTAATGGGGGGTGGGGTTAAAAGGAATGAAAGAAGCCTTTCCTTGCATCATAATTTATGATCTGGTTGCCTTTTATTACACCTACTAATGTAGGCTGATCTAAAGCTGAAAGGTTCATGAGTATGCTATTCACTGTTTTACAATTCTAACAAGCAATTGATGGCCATTTATGTGCGAACCTGTTTCGGGAGGTATGTAAACATGGGTATGACCTGTAGGCTTTTAAAAAAAAATAATTAGAAAATGGGACATGTTTTGTTAGCTTAATACAACCATGAGAGAACTAACTGAACATAAACTATGAAATTCTCCCAAACTCTCCTAGTGACTCCATCAGGTTGTGTAAGCACAAAATTATGCTATTTGCTGTTTCATAGCTATAATAAAACTGTTAAATTACTTTTATGAGAATCATACCAAAAAAACTGGCAATGAAAAACAAACAAACAGTAAAATGCAGTTTTTCTTTTATTTGATTTAACACTTTCTAAACCACCTGTTCCAAGTATTACTGAAGAGTTCTAGTTTAAAGGGAACAAGCCCAGGGGAAATGGTGCTCAATGATTTATAAAAAAAATGTATATGCAGGAGGAAGTCAAACCTCAACCGTAAAAATAGCAATAAGAAGAACTGCAAGAAGCAGCAAAAAGCCTGGAAAAGCTTAAATAATAAAGGATGTAGTTCATAACATTTTGTACCAACTTTGGATCAGTTTGTATAAACATAAACACTAGAATACATCAGTACAATTCTTATCATGCAGACTCGGTAGTTTATACAACACAAGGTCAGCTATTAAATCAAGCCTTTTTTGACGCTATGCTTCGACAGTTGAAAGCTCGAAACGATCAAATCGATTTCAGTACTCAAGGTGGCACTGAACGGACATTGAAATCAAAACATTTCGAACAGGCCTTCTTACCTTGAGTTTGCTCGATTGTTTTGGGATCACTGAGTCACTGAGTCAAAAAAGTGCAGACTGATCGTAAAAGATGATCGAACAAAGTGATATTGGGCCCAGGTATTGAGTCGTCTTGCAGTAGTTGGTAGGCTATCGACTGCTATCGATGCACCGGCAGGGCAGATAATTTATCCTTCGCTCACATAGACCAACATTCGAATGTAACAAACGGTCTGTATTAAGAAGCGAAGACTGTTTTCCCATCAAAACTCGAACTTTTTTGTTCATTAAGGTTCTTTTAAAGAAAACATAACCAATTCGCTGATTTTCGCAGCGTATTTAACGAATACTGCTCGTCTTCGTCGCCTCCCACAAGATGTGCACTCCACCACGACTTGACACAAATGATCAGAATTTTAATTTCGACCATGATGCATAGCGATCCCAGTGCGCACACCGCCTGGAATTAGCGGTTAGGCGGGTAAGTGGGCTAGAAAAACATTCCAAAACGTTCGCAAAAAGGTTCGATATCAAAATTCAAGACGTGACTGGAAGTCGTTGAGATACACTGAGGCTGAAATGAAATTTTTGCCGCGAAAATGTATTGCAGGATTTTTCTTTCTTTCTAAACACCCCTCTGTAACAGACCCAGTGGAACCCGACCCAGTGGATTACTTTCGCCTACCCAGTGAAAATTTAGTCTCCCCGGTACCCAGCGAATATTTTGATTTTACCCGCCTATTTTTATGCTTCCCCGGTGACTGTGCGTTGTGACTTTTGTCGAATAAACCTATTTAAACCAGCCCAATTAACCCGACCCAGTGGGAAATTGGCCAACCCAGTGACTTTTTTCCGAAAACCCGGTGAAGAGAAAGATTCCACTGGGTCTGTTACAGAGGGGTGTAAACGTTGCAAAAAAATGTTTAAACATTTAGAAAGTTTGAGATAAAACTAGCTTAGTGTTTCTTTCGTTGGAATAAGCGCCCTGGTTGGAATCGGGTAAAGTTTTCGATGACTTAAGGCCTGGTTCACACTAGCGACATAACGACATAACGGCAAGGTCACGTAAATGCAACACCTCACTTTGATGTTTTATGTCACCAGTGAATAACATAACATAACGACATAGTTGGAACATAATGACATAAGCATAACGACATAAGGAAAGAACTGAACTTTTCTTTATGTCGTTATCTCGTTATGTCGCTAGTGTGAACCAGGCCTAACTGCTCGCGTGATATTTTGCACGATCAAAATCATAACCGTGAAGGAGGTTTTTCCGCTTACTCTGTAGCTTTTGTTTCGATTGAAAAGATAAACACAGGGAACCCAAACGCTGTATTAGTTATTCATAATCTTAAAATAAAAATGTTCTTATTTACCTGCGTTCCTGTGGTTTTTTTTTACCGGTTTGGAGGCGATTTGAGTCAGAGCGAAGGCGGTTTACGTTGCGAGTTTTAAACGGTAATCGATCTGTCGCAATGTCATTACGACGCGCCTCAAGTTTCAATTGTTATTAACTCAAGCTACTAACACCATTTAAAATTAACTCTCCTCGCGGGGAGTTTCGTGTTTCAATTTAATAAAAGTAAAACTTGAGACGTAATTGAGGCGCGTCGTATTGACATTGCGACAGATCGATTACCGTTTAAAACTCGCAACGTAAACCGCCTTCGCTCTGACTCAAATCGCCCCCAAACCGGTAAAAAAAAAACTGGAATGCAGGTAAATAAGAACATATTTATTTTAAGATTATGAATAACTAATACAGCGTTTGGGTTCCCTGTGAGATAAATCAAACATGAGAGACAGTGTTTCATCGGCCAGTATCCTAACACCTCGAATTTCGTCAAAAATACTCCGCTGCGCGTCGTATTTTCAACTCTCTTCTCGGTGTTTGCATATTCCGATGAAACACTGTCCCTCGTGTTTGATATATTAACTCCGGCTCTAGGATCGAGGTTTTTGCACAATATCCGTGATTGAATGGGTCACTTGTAGATGATGAAATGTCTAAACAATTAATAAGCAGCTAGTTATTATATCAGCCTCCCTTTATGCTTAAATCTCAATAGATGCAAATTCTTAATGCACTCTTCTTTTTAAAACAAACAAACCTCATACTGTGTAAAAAAAACGTGAAAATGTTTAGCAAAAAATTGCTTTGACTAGAAGTTCGAGATAACATCAAATTCAAATACTTAGCTTAGCTTCCTATTGGTTTAGATCACTGGGTTGATGACCTCCTCGGGCGATTTAATGATCTCTTTTCTTATAATGTAAATTGCTTCTTAAAAGCCCTTTAGGGAAATTCAATTAATTCTTTGTGTATTGTATTGATTCATCTTTCTCGATCGACTGGTTCCATTAAATGATTGCGATCTATCTGTTGTACCGTAAAGAGCTGTGCGCCGTTCCAAACACACAAAAAGAATTATATAGTTTCAAAGTACCAATCTCCTGGTTTGTTTAAGTTTTGCAACTTTAAATTACTGGAGCATTTACTAGCTATCAAGTGTTCAGAATGTTCGCAGTTTAGTCGCGTGATCCAAGCTTGCTTTAAGGAAACACTGAAGCGTAACATTATTCACAATTGATACTTGTGTTCCTATTTGTTTAGTCAGGGGTAGGAAAACTTGAAGTGATCCATATACTCTGGCCCCTTGAGCGGAAAGCGAATCATCTTCGGTTGTGTCGCTCGAAGAAAGATGTTGGAACGCATTACTTCATCCATTTTTTGTTTTATTTGAGCCAATACCCTCAGCAAAAAAAAAAATTAAATCCGAGACAAGACCTTGCGGCTAAACGTTCAAGACTCCGAGACAGACGTGACAGAAACGAAGCAGAGGCGAGACTTCGTGATTCAGTGCAAAGACATCCGAGTACTCGAGATCGCATCAAAAGTTTCGAAGACCCACGGTTTTCCAGGAACCATTCCTCGACCGTTTTGACGCCTTCGCTAAACAAGCACATCTAGTTGCACCGGCAAAAGCTCTCAAACATGGCCTCACATCTCCTCTTTTGGTCTGTGCTTATCAGTATGTGGCTCGTTCTTACATGTTCTAGGACGTTGTGTCCGAGGATTTTTTTCCAAAACATCAACGAACAGACCATGCCATACAAAATGATCGAAGGTGTCTACATTTATACGAAAAATGACAACTACAATAATTTTCCTGTGTACCGCCGAGAGAACGACCGTAACTTAGGAATGTATTACCATAACGACAAGAAAGGAAACAAACTTTTGGTGTTTGGAAACAATTTTGGAGACGGCTCTTTATTGCAATTTGGCGTGGCTGCTAGTCTTTCCAGTGATCCCCTGTCTTGGCTTAGCTCCGGGACTTTAAACAAGAGTGATGTGTTTAGTGGACTTGTTCAGCAGTGGCAGTACTATAACAGAAGTGATCAGACTGACTACAATGTTCCTATAACTGCTTCTTCTCCAATGATCAAAGCTGTGTGTGTGGACGAAGATTTCAGAGAATGTAACTCGGACAGAGTTTACTTGAACGAGCGCATCGATGACAAAAGCAAGAACATTTTGAACGATCCCACAACAGACTATTTCTATCTAATCGAGGGACTGTTTCGCAGTCTTCGTCCTGTCTATAAGCACAGCGCCGTGTCATGGTATCTGCAGTACGTGAACACCTACTGGGTGATAAGTGAATCGTATAGACCGAGTACGTCTGAAGAAAATGTTATCATGAGAGTTAACGATTTGGCCCTAAGACCTGAATACATCACCAACACTTGGTCGCAATGGTCGTTTAGATGGCGTGACATGCCCAGTATGAGAGTGTTTTGCAGGGGGGGACTTCAATGTCGAACATTTGTCCATCAAATCCGTGTGACAGCAAAGCCACTTGCGTTAACACTACCGATAACGTTACCCTCTGTCTCTGTACTTCTGGCTTCACAGGATTGCAATGTTCTGTCAACAAACAATGTCCTCCATCAAACAAGTTTGTTTACCTGGAAAGACGACCCGGAGACCTTGGCCTGTCATTTTGTAGTGGTTCGTATCCCTCTACAACGTTTCACCTCTGTGTGGATGGCAATTACAGTTCGTACTGGAGCGGAGAAGCATCGTTATGTGAAGAAGAAAACGGGACTTTCGGGACTATGACTTCTAATGCGACTCAAGACTCTTTGCCAGATCCCCAAAGTCAAGGAACGCTCAAGACAAAACCCATCAACTTTGATGACTACCCTTTTGTGATCCCATTTGTCATCATTATCGCCATTCTCGTGCAAATCCTTCTGCCGTTCGTCCTGTGGCGTTACGCCTCCTGCAAGAGGAAGTACAAGGAAGCCAAAAACGACCACAGGAGAACGAGCACAGTCGCATTGGCCTGGAATTGAAGCGAATCAGACGAGTACTGGGAATTGCTGTAGCCGCAGATTTAGGTCATGGAAAGTCATGGAATTTCAAAAGCTCAAAAGAGTATGAACCCTGCTCTTTGCTATTAGGACATCGAATTCCATATTTCCAATAATTGTTGCGAACCTGCCCTCATCATAATCTGTCCTCTTTTTCTCTTTGTTGAGAATATACATGTAGGGCCATGGATCTTCCTCCACGTTGTTCTGTTTCTCTCCAGGTTTTAAATTGTAGCTGCATGCTTATCTTGCCTTGGTGTGGACAAGAACTAATTTATTACTTTTAGAGATTGGGCACGACCATGTCTGAGTGAAGACGTGCCTTCGAAGCTCCGCTAGACCCAAACAATTTTTTTTTTGTATGGATAGAACAAAAAGGGAAAGAGAAAGCAGTAATTCAAGCGATAGAGACAGTGAAACAGCTTCCCCGGTTGATAAGAAGAAAAAGGACGAGAATTTCGAGACAGAGAGCGAAGAAGTGTTTACACGTGGAGTCTCCAATATGGCGTTGTCGGACGACATAGGCGTGAACATAAAACATATTCTTCAGAAGCTAGAGAAACTCGACAGTATGGAAACTATGTTGAACAAGGCATTAAGCAAAGTAGCAGCAGTGGAAACCCATGTCAATGAACTGGCGCTCAAAGTTGAAGCGTTGGACTCTAAGAGCCGTGCTGCTGATAAATCTGTGGAAGAGCTGACTGCGAGTGTTGATTTCATCTCGAAGATGTGCGAAGATGCTACACATAGGCAAAAGGAAGATAGCGAGAAACATAAAGCCGAGTTGGCCCGCTTGTCCAAACAAATGTCATATTTGGAGGCTTACTCAAGAAGAGAAAACCTTCTCTTCGAGGGAATCCATGAAGCCCCTAATGAAGATGGACGCGAAGACACTGCCGCCGTCTTACGCTCATTCATGGAAACTGTTTTGAATGTTGAGAAGCCCGACACGATTGAATTTCAGAGGGTCCACCGCCTTGGAAAGAAAACCTCGAAAGGACCGCGAGTAATAATTGCCAGATTTCTCCGGTATAGCGACAGGCAACGAATTGCGAGCCTGGGGAAATATCTTCGTGATAAAGAAATTTATATCTACCCCGATCTTCCAAAGTCAATCCAAGAAGCAAGACGACGTCAAATGTCAAAGCTGAAAGAAGCAAGGAAGGCGGGACAATCGGCCTACTTCAGTCAAAGTAAACCGGATATGCTTTACATCGATGGAAAGTTCGTTCCTGAGTAACTCCCGTACTTTAAGGTTTTTCTCTCTAATCAAATACAAGAACATTTGATGAAGCTTGGACCTTCTCTTCAGGTATTCAACTGTCGTTTAATACTGCTTTTAGTTACACCAATATTGAATTCAGTGATGCGATTGGAATGGGCTGAAGAGCTTCATGGACGAATAGATTATTAGTTTAATCATTCCGTATTTGTGTGTATGTTTATTTTATTTTAAAATATGGTTTACGTTTTGTTTTTGTTACCTTTATTTCAGGCTAACTTATGTTGCGCATATTATGTTAATTATATTTTTTTATGGTGCGATGTTACATAACCTTTTCTTTATAAGGTGTTATGCGGTAATTAGGGTGTTGGTATTCGAGGTGCTAGGCTAGTTCTATTGACAAAGAAAACATAGAAAATGACAACAAATTTTAAAATGGTTTCTTTAAATGTTCGGGGTTTGCGTTCCTCCGATAAGCGAAAAGCGATACTTTTATGGATAACAAAACAAAAAGCTGATGTTGCTTTCCTGCAGGAAACATATAGCACAATTGAGGATGAACAATTTTGGAGAACACAATGGAAAGGCAAGATGTTGTTCTCGCACGGCTCAAATCACAGCAAAGGCACCATAATTCTAGTGAAACAAAACTTAGAATTCGAACAAAAAACAGTTTTTTGTGACCCTAGCGGTCGCTTCATATTTCTAGAAGCCGTTGTGCAGGGGAACCTTTTTTTATTTGTAAATATTTATGCTCCCAACAAAGTTCATGAACAAGAAGTGTTTTTCAAAAAGATCAGAAGCAAAATTGAAAGCTATGATTTCGATCCTAATAGAAAAGTTATAATGGGAGGTGACTTCAATATCTTTTTCGATGAGAATTTGGATTGCTTCGGTGGCAATCGAAAAATCAAAGATAGGAGCGTTAATGAAATTAAAGATATGATGTCAGAAAATGATTTAATAGATATATGGAGAATCCGTCATCCAGATGATAAACGCTTCACATGGAGACAAAAAACGCCGCTTATTCAACGTAGATTAGATTTCTGGCTTGTAAGCGATTCGTGCCAAGAAGAAGTTCTTGCTACAGACGTGATACCCGCAATAAAATCAGATCATTCAGCAATTTCTCTTCATTTCAAAAGCATAACAAATTATGATAGGGGACCATCCTTCTGGAGGTTTAATTCGAGTCTGGCGGACGACCCTGTATACGCCGAATTTTTAAAAAATTCGTACCCTAGTTGGCTAGATGAGTATAGGGATATTACAGATAAAAGACTGTTATGGGACATAATCAAATATCGAATACGAAAGGAAACGATTAGTTATAGCAAGCGTAAAGCTAGAGACCGTCGTGATAAGTTATCTGAACTTGAAAAAAGCGTGAAAGAATGGGAAGAAAAGTGTAATGAGTTACCAACGGCTGAGAATCTTGCGAAACTTGAGGAGCAAAAAATAGAATATGAAGCTATGTATGATTATATAACACAAGGTGCTATGATTCGATCTCGCGCTAGATGGTATGAAAAAGGGGAGAAAAGTAACAGCTATTTTCTGCGACTTGAAAACTTTAATCATAACAAATCCTGCATAAGGAAAATAAAACAAGACGACGGAAATGTCATTACGGAACCTGCTGTTATTTTAAACCAGCTAAAGTCCTTCTATTCCACCTTATACCAAAACAACGGGGCGGATATTGATCAGGGCTGTGCTAAAATCTTCTTAGGAAACCCTGACATACCAAAACTAGACAAGGAAATGCAGATGAAGTGTGAGGGGAAATTAACTTTCAATGAATGTTATCGTTCGCTACTGAGTTTTCAAAATGGTAAAGCACCCGGAAACGATGGCTTGACAGTCGAATTCTACAAAGCTTTTTGGCCAGTTATAGGGAATCTGGTAGTGGGCTGCTTGAATGCAGCGCATGAGCATGGAGAATTATCAACGTCACAAAAAATGGCTATTATTAAATTAATTGAAAAGAAAGATAAGGACAAGATGTATATAGCAAATTGGAGGCCTATCTCCTTAATAAATGTCGATGTCAAGATTGCGTCTAAGGCTTTAGCGAAGAGATTGGAATGCATTTTGCCTTTCATAATACACAGGAATCAAAATGCCTATGTCAAGGGCCGACTGATCTCCGATAGCACGAGAATTATTGATGACATCATGTCTTATACCAAAGTTAATGACTTAAGTGGACTGCTTGTCGCGATCGATTTCGAGAAGGCGTTTGACTCTCTTGACTGGGCTTTTTTAAATAAGGCCCTACTGGCTTTCAATTTCGGTGAATCTTTTATCAAGTGGGTAAGCACATTTTATTGTAACATTAAAAGCTGTGTTACAAACAACGGCTTCTCCTCCGTTCATTTTGACGTCAAGCGAGGAGTTAGGCAAGGCGACCCTTTGTCTCCGTACCTCTTCATTATTGCTCTCGAGATACTTGCTATAAATATTAGAAGCAGTAAAAATATTAAAGGCTTTAAACTTTCAGATAACGAAGAAATTAAGTTAACCATTTTCGCTGATGATCTGACGACTTTCTTGAAAGATAAACAATCTTTCGAAAATCTTTTAAAAATGTTGCGAGATTTTGGATGCTGTTCAGGCCTTAAAGTAAATAACGGGAAATTAGAGGCTCTCCATCTTGGCGACTCGTCCATAAAGCTTGATATCGGTATTAAAAATATGGATAAACCTTTAAAGATACTTGGCATCTTTTTCTCATATGATAAGAAGCAAGCCGTTAAATTAAATTTTGATTCAATCCTGGATTCGCTGAAAAAGACTCTTAATCTGTGGAAGTGGAGACATTTAACCATTCTTGGAAGAATTCAAATTATAAAATCTTTTGCTATCCCTAAATTCCTGTATAGAGCGTCGCAGTTACCTTTTCCAGATGACGTTATCAAGAGAGCGAATACGATCATCTACGAATTTATTTGGAAGGGTAAAGACAAAGTGAAAAGACGTGCTTTGATTAATAATATTGAGAACGGTGGATTAAGAATGATACATTTAGAATCCCTTATTCAAGCACAGAAGATATCCTTTTTGAAACGGTACTCTGATCCGGAAGATGGTGCCGAATGGAAACATGTTCTCAACTTTTTTCTACAGCCTGTGGGAGGCCCATACCTCTTAACATGCAATTTTGATCCAAGTTCTTTGAAAATTGCTATCCCCCCATTTTATAACGAATGTTTGACCTTATGGTCAAAATTAAATGGTTCAATGCCTGAAACAAGTGATGAAATTTTAAACGAAATAATTTGGAATAATAAACACATCTGTATAAATAATAAATCATGTTTTATTAGCGAACTGATGGATATAGGTATAAACAAAATTGGTGACATGATTAAACTGGATGGGACATGTAAATTTTTGACATGGAATGATTTGCATAACAAAGGTCTTAAAATGAAAAACTTTCTTTTGTGGCAAGGTCTAATCGATGCAATACCAGTTAAATGGAAACAAGCTATTAAGTCCATGACAGGTCCTTATATCTTGAACTCGGATTCAAATGAATCCACTTTAACTATTAATTCAGTTAAAGTACCCACATCAAAAGTAAATTCCAAAAAACTGTATGGGAGTCTGGTCTCAAGGGTTTGTGAAAAACCAACAGCACAAAGGAAATTCGATGAAATGTTCCCTGACCCTAAGCGTGATTGGAGTAAAATATACAGCTTGCCTTTCCAGGTTGCGTTAGATGCGCACACAAGAGAATTTCAATACAAAGTGGTTAATAGAATCTTATTTACAAATTCTAAATTGTGTAAGTTTGGCTTGGTGGAGTCGCCTTTGTGCACCTTTTGTGGAGAGGAGGAAGAAACCCCTGAACATTTGTTTGCATTATGTTCTTATTCTAGTGCCTTTTGGAATGAAATTTTCAACTGGCTGCAACAGTGTGTCACTGGAATTAGTGTTGATTTGTCAGAAGTAGTCAATGTTATACTTGGTTTGCCTGATCTCGAGGAACATTTTATGGCTGTAAACCACATAGTTCTTGTGGCAAAACAAACAATTGTACTTTGTAGGAAGAGATCTACTAATCCCAGTTTGAATGTCTTCCATGCTCTACTAAGGAAAACTATTAAAATAGAAGAATTTATTGCTAAGCAGAAAAATAAATTGCACCTCCATTTAGTTAAATGGGAAAATTTTTTAGATAAACTTATTTAAAGTAAATGTATGCAACGTCTGCCATTTTTCGTTCTTTTTTTGAATTTATTTTTTTTTGTTTTTTTGTTTGTTTTGTTTTTGTTATTTTTGTTATTTTTTTGTTATTTATTTATTTATTTATTTATTTATTTATTTAGCATAACTGTTTCCAGAGTAATTGTAGTAGTATTTCAAAATTAAAAATTGTAACTGTAGTGCACCCGTAACTATGTATTTTTTCAAAGTGTAATTGTACTTCAAACTTCTGTATCTGTATCTATATCTGTGCTTGTAACTGTATATTTAATTTAATAAAGTATTAAATTATAAAAAAAAAAAAAAATTATTACTTTCTAATTCTCTTCTAGGAATGGTAGATACCATCTTTGCTGATGTTGCTCAGCCTGATCAGGCTCGTATCGTTGCTATAAATGCTCACAACTTCCTCAAAAATGGAGGACATTTTGTCATATCGATAAAGGTATGTGCGAGCTGGGTGTATGTAACAGTCAGAGTATGATGGTTGGGCTGATTAAGATTTTCATTGTGTGTGTCAGGACTTCTGACAGTGACCTGACTACTGTACATTGTATTTGCACGTGTAAAGATGTTCTGTTAAATTTTTAAAGACTACTCAAAACTAATCTGAAGGTGCCTTGCAATTTTCTGAATACTGAAGTTTCAGTGGTATCCTGATTACTCAAACGTCTGAGAAATGAAATTGGTTTAAGAAATGCGAGGTAAAATTACAGTTTGACTAAGTATAGCAAATCCAAGGAAATTGAATTTTGGTTTCAGTTATCCGTAGGTACAAGAAATCCAGGGTTCAAGAAATCATGATTCCACTGTTTTCCCCCATATAGATTTCAGCGAAAGACAACGCCATCCTTACAAGGACTTTCCCCTTCAAATACAAGTACACACAAGCATGATTTAATAAGACTACCGTAAACACCCGCAGATAAGCTGCATGCTGAATTAAGCAACTCAAATTTCGGAAAAAAAGTTTTTCAAAGAAAATCTTAAGTGGCACCTTTTTCAAACGTTCCTGCAGATAAGCCGCGCCCTCAATGTCAAGCGAAGATTTTGGGGAAAAAGGTGCGTCTTATCTGCGGGCGTTTACAGTAATCCTTTTCTGGTCATATTTCTGTGGTAAACATGGGAGGTTTATTTGAGGTTTGCAAGTGTGAATTGCTTTGAAAAACATTTTGGACCAGAAGGCTTGTGACTTGCACATGATGTGTGAGAGTTGGCTGGTAGACCTAAGAACTGTAAGTAACAGCTTAGTCTTACTGTAGCTCATCCTTAAACCTTGTTGTTAGGCAAACTGCATCGATTCAACAGCAGAACCTGCTGCAGTATTTGCAGGAGAAGTGAAAAAGATGCAAGCAGAGAAAATGAAACCTCAGGAACAGTTAACGTTGGAGCCATATGAAAGAGATCACGCTGTAGTGGTTGGAATTTACAGGTGAGACTGAGACCTGCTTTACTTAAATTAAGAGTTTGTTTTAGCACAAGTTAGGAAAAAAAGTTGGATTAAAAATGGACTTCCCATGGGTCGTCACAAAGTGCAAGGTAGCCAGGTGTGTTATCCATTCCAGTTAGCCTAAACCCTGGTTTTCATGTCAAGAAAATCCCAGACGATCAGGGATTTTACTGTTCTCAACCATCCCAGATTTTGCCGACTAATGAAAACTCGAAATCGTAACTACTCCCAATCCTCTCTAATTTTTGGGGACAAATCTGGAGAATCAGGAGTGTTTCTTTCATCTGGAATTTTGCCGACATATGGAAACCACTCTTGTTAGCCTAAATAGCACCGCCAACTCACATATAATTTTAGTCACCTCAAGAAAAACTTAAGCTGTCAAAAAAACAGGGTTTCTGTTACGACTGAACGCACTGTACAATTGAAAAACTACACCTGGATGCAGCTGGAATGCCTGGCCTGGGACAGGGGGGACTGGAGGAGTTTGTCAGTAGCCTACATGTCTGCTCTGTATGCTCTGAAACTAAGTAGAAAGGCATCAGATTGGATTGGTTCTGTAATGCCTGAGTGCAGGCGACTTGTTAAACAAATAGCAATTTTTGTATTTGCCTTTTTTTACAGACCTCCACCAAAGAAGGACAAGCAGTAATACTGTTTTCACTTATGTAGGATTTTATTGTAACTTATCTCGCATTTTGAAATAAAAGTCATTGATTTGTGTATTTTTTCAGTGGAGATCAAACAAACCTTGAATCTGTGCCAAATATTTTCAAGGAAACAGCTTCTTGTGACATTTCCAGCCAATGCAATACATGGTGTTTTATAAGTACTTTTATTTCACAAAGAATGTCATTTCCCTCTGTCTTTTTTAATGATTTTCAGTAAGTTCAGGGTAATCTTTGGTCAAGCGATATTTTAGTGTAAAAATGTTTTTTTTTTTTTAATCTCATAATCAAACAGGCGTAGTTGATTGAAGGAAGAGGTTACCGGTAATTTTGTACCAACAATTTTACAGTGAAATATACATTACAGTCGAAGCTCTCTTAACGGACACTCTCGTAAGCGGACAGCTCTACTTACGGCCACCTTGTTAGAAACCCCGTTTTTACTCCCATACAAACTCTGTATTTTTACATTCTCGTTAGCGGACATTCCCGTAAGCGGCCGCGGACACTTTCCGAGATTACGACTTAGACTTTTTCTTTGTTTTTAAGCTCCCGTAAGCGGACACCGCAAAGAAAATCATATAAAAACCTCTGTATCTTGTATTAATCAATCAATTTCACATCGCCGTTCGTCACAATGATTTTACTGTAACAAGAACATTGAGAAGCTTGAGAAGCTTAAAATCGGGCGCTTTGCCTTGAAAGGCAGGGTTCAGTACAGCAGAAACCACGAAGCAGTTACTTAAGTAGCACTCAGTCCGACTGTGTTTGTGTAAGTCACAGGGCTTGCATGAGCTGTATTAGTGTGCATAATATAATATCTAGAACGTTGTCGAGATTGCATTATTACTTAATGACATGATGGTTTCAATTTATAAATGTATCTCACACAATACAAATAAACGATTGAAGTAGACGACTAGACAATGTAAAGTTTGACTTAGCAAAGTGCAGTGTATTGGTAATACTGTAAGGTGCGGTTTCAACTGACGGTCGTGTGCTTTTCGGTATTTTCCAGCCATTGCACTTTGATGGGACAGTACTACAACTGTTTACCGGGGAACTACTATTGTCAAGAAAATGATCACAACTTGTTGATGAATGATTGAACATTTGTTTCATACCATTACTGTAATAGCAATTGATGAAGGCTTTTAGTACTGAACCAAAGTATAAGGACTGGGAAATACTGAAACCCATTATCAGCCACCTTAAACGGAAATATCTTGTTGGTGTTTCAAGGAATACAAGGAAACTTCACTCATCCCATGTATCTATGTATTGCGGTATTTTGTAATTTTTTGAGTGATTTTTGGGGATGTTTGGCAGGTGATAGTTTTTTTAAAAGAATTAGTAAAATTTAGACAACTAAGAAATATTGAAAATTTAATGTGAATTTAACATTGGAATTTGAAGTTAGAAATTGGCAGACGGACACCAAACAGTCCCGTGACATCCTGGAGTGTTTTTGCATGGGGGTCAACTGTGTGATGATGTTTCCATTTTTTTCTTCAATCCCCACTGATAAAGAACTGTTGTTGGTGTTATGTTGGTGTTATCACATGTCAAGCCTTTAACAAGGTATGAAAGAACACAAGGATTTAAATTATTCTGGTGCTCAATTTTTGCGTAACTAAAATTAATGTTACTCAAATTCCTGATGGATTCTGTCTTAAACTGTTACGAGCTTAGTATTTCCAAATTATTGCATGTCAATGTAAGGCAAGACAAGACATGCCTTGGTTCTTATGTAATTCTCTTAAAAACACATAAGATATTGACTATAATTTTGTCTGTGCTATGGCAATTCACAGTGGGGTGGTCTTGATGTGTCTTTAACTTGTAGACTGGACTGGACTAGTAAAACGCGGACTTGTAAAACGCCTCTAGACACTTCGAATTCCTTGGCCACAATCATCTTACGGCTCTCTTCAATACATAATGTCTCAAAAAAAACAGTAACCTCAGAAAGAAGTCAGAAGCAAATAAGGTCGAAAGACCGAATTTGAACATATAACGGCAAATGTTCTAATGTCACGAACGTAGGAGTCGTGTAGGCCCGTCACCTTTATTTACCACATACTGCCCCCAAATTAAAACAGTACCCTCAGAAAGAAGTCAGAAGCAAATAAGGTCGAAAGACCGAACTTAAACATTTAACGGCAAATATTCCAATGTCACGAACGTAGGAGTCGTGTAGGCCCGTCACCTTTATTTACGATTGACTGTTGATTTCTGGACGGGCCCCGTTCTACCTCGTGCGAGCAATACAAACGACTGCACTCAACAGACGTCAAGTAGTGGAAAGAAAGAAACATATGCACACAACTCATAGCATCAATCCCGTTGTTTTAGTAGGGGTTTGCAGAACGAACATGTGCTATACTGCAAAAACATCTCCACGCTAAAACAGACCATAGAGTGCTCAAAAAAGCTAGAAATATGCCGTCGAAGAAACACACAAGAGCTTCAAACACAAATTGTTTCGCTCGCTAAACCGTTTAGTTTCCGTTTAGTGTCCGCGTTCTACAAGTCCGTGCTTAACAAGCCCTCGTTTTACAAGTCCGCGTTTTACAAGTCCGCGTTTTACTAGTCCTCGTTTTACAAGTCCGCGTTTTACTAGTCCGCGTTTTACTAGTCCGCCTTTTACAAGTCCGCGTTTTACTAGTCCGCGTTTTACTAGTCCAGTCCAGTCCTCGAAATACAGTATGCCAAAACTCCCCGCCCTCTAAAGATAAGTCCTTGACGGTTCTTGTCGTTTTTCGGTGCCTATTCATCTTCGGCATCTTTCTCATCCACCTCTCGTTCTGTCCTGTGTCTGTCATCACACGAAAGAAAAGCTGATTCTCAAAAAATCTGCCACAAAAGGAAATTGACAAAAACAATATGAAAACCATATATCGAAAGTTTCTTATTCTAAAATTTTATCATACGTCTTAATTCAGAGCTACAAAGAAGTTCCTCCTTTTGAGTTATTGATACTGTTCTTACAGTACCTCTTTCCACTAGCGAAATTTTACAAAATTCCTTCGCGGCGAAAAGGTAGCGCGAATCCAGAACAGACTCCAATCGAGAGTGGGTTAATTCTAGATTACTATTAATTAACTATTACAACATTCATTTTTAAAATAGTTTCCCAAGCCGACTAAGCTAACTAAACGTCGAGTGTATCTTTCAGTAAACAAAACATGCCGTTATGACGCCGGAAATCCAGCTCACGCATACTATACCCCGTGACTCACGCAAACCTCCGACTTACGTGCTACTACAGTCATTCCTTTCTAAACATTTTTTTTTTGACCACCACCGTACCTTTCTACCCAAAAAACTCATGAAACCGCCCGGTTTTAACCTGTTTTAACCTTTCAAAAATTAGAGCGTTCGAAACTAAATAAGATCCGTAATCACAAACAACATACAGCCGTTTACCAGCACTCTTTAAAACTCCTGAAACCCTTCAAAATCAGGCAAAATAAATCTTTGAAATAACCTTTATCAATGTTTCTTATTTTTTATTCAGTTCTATAAAATGCCTTTCATACACTACTGTCAAACAAAAATTTCAATTTCCTCAAAGTTTCAAGACAAAAGAATAACAAATATTTCGTGCACAATGTAATTTGATTAAGCCAATATTATCACGTCTAAAAATACTTCAAGCAATTCAGTGAAAACCCGTTTTTTTTTCGTATCAACGAAAACCACTTTCGAATAATCAATACATGAAAATAACAATAAGATCAAAAGGAAGAAAGGAACCTTTCTAATTATTTGAAGACTTTCAAAGCCGTGATATTATGCATCCAATCCGCGATAAAATTTAATTACAACAAAATCCAAGTTCTCATTTTGAATTCCATTTTTTTCAGTTGATACCTTTATCCAACTTGTGAAAAATTCCATTCAAGTTCCTATTAATACTGTACATTCCCAATGTTTTGCTCAGGTCTTCAGAAGCGTCTTACTAACCAAATCTAAAATAATTCCAAAACATGCTGTACAAACATTCTACTCTTTGTGACAAACGACTTGACGACCAATTGTTCGAAATGAAAATCGACACAGTTCTTCCTAAATAAAAAAAAAGTTTTACGGCGGAGTCAGGCTCAAAAAATATACCGCAAGATCACACCCCCATTCATAGTCAGAAACCAGCAAACCATCTAGTTTGCTAAAAAAAACACTGCGTGACATCAATGACGTTACCTTTTTCATTTACAAAAATAACTTTAACTTGTCAAAGTAAGTGCAATTTCACAATGGTGAATATATCGGCCCAGTTCTCGGCCGGGTCCAGTTCTCGGCCACTTTGTGTTTAACGCGTTTTTTCACACTCCAGTTGAATCAAAAAGAAAAGGTATTTCCTTCAAACGATAGACTGATTCATGTGCTTTAAGTATCTTGAGTTTGATCGTTCAATTCGATATAGAAAGCTCACACGTCGAGTTTACGCGGAGGTAGTTGTTTGTTTACGGCTCCAAATTCATGGATGTAGTTAAATTCGTATTTTATCCAAAAGCCCCCACCATACGAACTAATTTTTGGCATGTGAAACGTAGAATAATTCAGCTTTCTGCTTTAGTTAACTTTTCGTTGAACCGTTGTATTTTTTGGTCTTAATTTACTTCGAAATTTTTTCTTGCGACGTTTGCGTATTTGCCAGTTCTCGGCCACCCTGCTCGCTATCACAGCTTAGCGCTTGGTTTTTAATATAATTTCATCTGCTGCTGCCAGAATGAAAGAAATAAATGTTTTAAAAATAAAGTTCAATCTTATCTCTAAGTTTTGAGCTGACTCTTGTCTTGTCTATTATTTCTACAACACCTAAATATTTCAAGACCTTTTCACTGCAAAATAAACCATCTAAATGCACGGGTCACACAATGCGGTTTTGCCAGAACCTGCACATAGGCAACTAGGCGCGTTAAAATCCTTCTTTTCTAAAGTAAAACAAAGCATCATAAAAATAATTTGGGATCGATATAGTATAAATAGGTTTACAGAGTGATTTTATGACTGTGAAAATTAATTGAGCATTTTTTTACAGATAATTACGCACAAGCTTTTTAGTGGCTGAGAACTGGGCCAAGGTGGCCGAGAACTGGGCCCACAAATGGAGCTTTTATTTTTATTATTGCTCGGGCAAATTAATTTTTGACCGGTCGATAGCTTTACACCAAAAAGCTGAATAATGTAGCTAGCTCTGGGAGAAATTTCAAGTTCCTGCGGTTCTTCTGAGGTAAGAAATACAAGTTTACGTCAAAAGTGGCCGAGAGCTGGGCCAAGGTGGCCGAGAACTGGGCCCACAAATGGAGCTTTTATTTTTATTATTGCTCGGGCAAATTAATTTTTGACCGGTCGATAGCTTTACACCAAAAAGCTGAATAATGTAGCTAGCTCTGGGAGAAATTTCAAGTTCCTGCGGTTCTTCTGAGGTAAGAAATACAAGTTTACGTCAAAAGTGGCCGAGAACTGGGCCAAGGTGGCCGAGAACTGGGCCCACAAATGGAGCTTTTATTTTTATTATTGCTCGGGCAAATTAATTTTTGACCGGTCGATAGCTTTACACCAAAAAGCTGAATAATGTAGCTAGCTCTGGGAGAAATTTCAAGTTCCTGCGGTTCTTCTGAGGTAAGAAATACAAGTTTACGTCAAAAGTGGCCGAGAACTGGGCCAAGGTGGCCGAGAACTGGGCCCACAAATGGAGCTTTTATTTTTATTATTGCTCGGGCAAATTAATTTTTGACCGGTCGATAGCTTTACACCAAAAAGCTGAATAATGTAGCTAGCTCTGCGAGAAATTTCAAGTTCCTGCGGTTCTTCTGAGGTAAGAAATACAAGTTTACGTCAAAAGTGGCCGAGAACTGGGCCCCATACTGTACTTTGCACCGTAAGCTTTTTTCTCTGTCCTTCCGCCGAAGCAAAAAAACACAACCTGATTACACATTAACCCAAAAGTCGACCAAGTGTGCCTGCAACGATTTCCTGTCAAAACTAAAATGAAAACCATTGCGGTATGCGTCACCCGTAGCGGTTTTGTAGCAACCCCGAGCTATCCCCGTCTTTTTGGCCGCGCCAGGAGACTACGCTCTAGGACGACCAAAGGGTAAACCTTAAATCGGCCACGCCCGATTAATTACAGTACCATATTTCAGTGTTTGTTTTGTCGTCATCCACGTCCGGTTACATTTCGAAACACCACTAACATGCATATTACCATTATGTTAGCTGGGCAAGCTCCCGTAAGCGGCCATCTATCCCCTACACCTCTAGTGGCCGCTTACAAGAACCATTCTCGTAAGCGGCCAGCTCCAGTTGCGGACACTTTTTTCGCGTCCCGAGGGTGTCCGCTTATGAGAGCTTCGACTGTATTCAACTGTCTGGTACATGTAGAATGTTTCTCAGTGAGTCTTATTAAATATAATGCACACTAAAGCAATTTACAAATCAACCACATTTTTGCAATGGTCTAATTAAACTGGTGTAGTTGAGTGAAGGAAGATGTTACATTTTGTACCCACAAAGTTTTGCAGAGAATTCTGCATTTAGTTAACTATCTGGAACCGCTACATTTAGAATATTACTAGAGTGAGTTTTATTCAAAGTAATGCACACTAAAGCAATTGACAAATCAACCACATTTTCCGTGGTCTACACTCTTACAGACCATATAAAAGACATCATAAAAACCTGACGTTAGAACCATGGGAGCAATTTATGGCATCATTCAATGGTTTACAAGTGTATTGCCATGGGAAAAAAGTGGCCGATTTGTTTTTTTACAATACCACTGAACATTTACCAGCAGTTAGATGAAAATAATTGTACGAAATAATGCATGCACGCATGACAACAGCTGTTAAGATCACATTTTCTGCTTGAAGGTGACAAGATCATCAGAAGTTGACAGTTTGTCATATTTTTTAAGGTCTATACTCTCATGGATCATTGCTCTTGACCAATGAAGAAGCTGAAAACAAGAATTTTCTCAGATATTGTAAAATATTTGTTAATGCTGTGGTCAAATGTACATGTATATGTATGTTTTAAAACTCAACTTGCGATAAGGTGTTCTTAATTTTTCTGTCGTCTTCCACTGATCGCAGCTTTAAAATTATGATGATTTTGTCAGTTGTCTTTTCAATAAAATGCAAGGTGTCCAGTAATGAATATCTTAAAGAAATGATTTCTGAAGTTGTAAATCTCCGTCATAAGGCAGCTTTTATCATTGAACTAAGATGTGCATGCCTGTTATTTAAAAGGGCTAGGTCACGGTATTTCAGTTAACTCTATTTATTTTCGTTAATTAAGAGCTGTAAACGTCAAATTGGCAGAGCAAAAGTTATTGGTAAAAACACCGCCACATTATCAAACAAGCCGGATTTTTGAGCATTGTAAATGACACTTCTGTTCTGTCTTCTCTCTCTTTTTTTGTTGGCGGTGCAAAGCCTGGGACAGAGAGTCCTCTTTGTTGACCCTACATTCTCGTCCCAGAGCCGCTTATCCCTCTTTGCAGGCCAAGCCTTGAGCACAAGAAACCAGTGGCTCTGGAGACATGAGCTCATTGGCTAGATTTTAAACAAAGGAAATTTAAATTTAGCAAATCAAATCATCCGTTCTAAAATCCATTTGTTGTAAGGGATTTTACTACCGTTGTTTTGATTGGCTAGATTTAAATTTCTAGTTTTAGTTTTTTTATTTTCATGAAATGAAATTTTAAAAATTTTCGGTGTACGGCAAAAGACCCTGAATACCCGCTGCATTCTCTATTTTCTAATTGCCCATAATACATTTTGTTTGCCCCCCAAATTTTGCATAAACTATTGTTTTCAAATTCTCTTGGGAGGACTGCATATTTCCAAAACAATGGTTTATGCAAAATTTGGAGGGCAAACAAAGTGCATTATGGGCAATTGGAAAATAGAGAATGGAGCATAAACAATCTTTGGGACCACTTGTCAAACAGAAAAGAAAAATTCTTCACCAAACATTTGCAAATGTTATAAATCTTGAATAACTTTCAAAATGTAAATTACTAGAAAGATAGTAGAGACAGAAACAACATTATAAATTGATGATCACTGATCAATATTCAAGACGTGCTTATATACTTAAACCCGGACGTAACAATGGTCAAAATCAAAACACAAACCAAACCATACGCATTAGTGCTAATCCCAATCCCCGGTAGAGTGGTTGCTTTTTTTTTCTATTTTTAGAACATAAAATTTTAAATTATTTCTCGCTGTACGGCCGACATCCCCGAAGCATCCCGCTACGTACGTGGAGCAAAAAAAAAAAAAAAAAAACTATAAGACAACTTGTCAAAATCTTCACCAAACATTTTATAATGTTTTAAAAATCTGGAGTAACTTTCAACGTGGAAATCACTAGAAAGAAAGAAGAGACAGGGACAACATTCCAAAGAAACGATCACTGATCAATATTCAAGACGTGCACATGTACTCAAACCCGAACGAAACAATGGTTAAACTCATTACACAAACCAAACCATACACTTTAGTGCCAGTCCCACTCCCCTGGAATAGTGACTTCATTTTGTCTATTTTTAGAAATTAAACTTTTAATTTAGTTCTGCTGAACGGCCGAAATCCCTGAACCATCCCATTGCTTCGAGCAAGAAATACTTGGAGACCACTTATAAAACTCTTCACCAAACATTTTGTAATGTTTAAAGCTTAAATGACTTTCGACATGCAAATTACTAAGAGAAGAGACAGGAACAACATTCCAAATTGATGATCACTGATCAATATTCAAGACGTGCACACGTACTCAAACCCGGACGAAACAATGGTCAAAATCAAAACCAAACCATACGCATTAGTGCTAATCCCAGTCCCCTGGGAGAGTGATTTATTTTTCCTATTTTTAGGAAATAAAATTTTAAATTAGTTTTCGCTGACGAGTGGCCGAAAAATCTGAAGCACCCCGCTGCGTGTTGTTTTAACAAGTGGTCCTCAATTTTTGTTATTTTTTTTGGTGAAGAGCTTTTGGTTAAGTTTAAATCTTAAATATTTTTCGACATGCAAATTACAAAAGAAAGAAGAAAACAGGAACAACATTCCGAATTGATGATCACTGATCAAAATTCAAGACGTGCACATACACTTTAAACAGGAACAAATTATAAAATCGCAGTTGACTGACAAATAAAAGTTTTTGCGACAAATTGTATTGAAGATATATACTAGTGTACAAAAGAAATTATACGGAGCATTTGAAAGTTGTTAAAAACTGGTTTATAGCTGCTTTTGTATAGCGTCTTTGTTAACTCAGTCCATAAGCTGAAATCGGCCTTTAACGCCTCGCGTGATTTTTTGCACGATGCGTGACGCACGTCGTGCACGTGCGTGTCCGCCTGGCTGTGACACAATGCTGTCACGGCATGTGACAACATTTGCCACAGGCGTCATAATACAAAGTGAATTTAAACATTTGCACGACCCTCTAAATACAGTTGACTCACAACTAGTACAAAGTGTTGCAGCAAAACGTTTTTATACAAGAGTAAACATGGCATCGAATCTCCTCTTTTGCTTTGTGTTTATTAGCACTTGGCTCGCGTTTACAAGTTCTAAAACGTTATGTCCGAGGATTTTCTTCCAAAACATCAACGAAACGAGCATGCCGTACAAAATGATCGAAGGTGTTTACATCAAGCAGAATGACAGCTACAATTATTTTCCTGTGTACCACCGAGAGGGCGACCGTAACTTGGGACTGTATTTCCAAATTAACTTAAAATGTTTTTATTTCTATCATAACTATTTGAATTTTGGAAACAAATTATGGGATGGCTCTA
The DNA here is from genome assembly GCF_052425735.1 of Oculina patagonica. NCBI lineage: Eukaryota > Metazoa > Cnidaria > Anthozoa > Scleractinia > Oculinidae > Oculina > Oculina patagonica. Next base: position 3,748,063 of record NC_135765.1, on the reverse strand, counting down.
TTCTCAAGTACGGCGTGGGTGCTAGTCTTTACCCCAACAGTGTTGATGATATCTTGTTTTGGCTTCGCTCGGGAACTGTAAACAAGACAGATATGTTTTATGGAATTGTTAAGCAGTGGGAGTACTACTACATCCGTGAGTCTTACGAACACATTGTGTATACAACTGCTTCTTCTCCAATGATCAAAGCTGTGTGTGTGAATGAAGATTTCAGAGAATGTAATTCGGACAGAGTTTACTTAAACGAGCGCATCGATGACAAAAACGAGAACATTTTGAACGATCCCGCAACAGACTATTTCTATCGTGTTGAGGGTTTGTTTCGCAATCTTCGTCCTGTCTATAAGCACAGCGCCGTGTCATGGTATCTGCAGTACGTGGACACCTACTGGGTGATAAGTGAATCGTATAGACCGAGTAATTCAGAAGAAAACGTTATCATGAGAGTAAAGGATTTGGCCCTAAGACCTGAAAACATCACCAACACTTGGTCGCAATGGTCGTTTGGATGGCGCGACATGCCCAATCTGAGAGTGTTTTGCAGGGGCGTGACTTCAATGTCGAACATTTGTCCATCAAATCCATGCCACAACAATGCCACTTGTGTTTACACTTCCGGTAACGAAACGCTCTGTCTCTGTACTTCCGGCTTCACTGGAACAAGGTGTTCCGTCAACAAACAGTGTCCCACGCCACACCCCGAAGCCAGCACAGAGGATGGTTTGAAATACCTGGAAAAAAGACCCGGGAACCTTGCCGTGTCATTCTGTGGAGACACTTCTAGGTCAAGGTTTTATCTGTGCGTGGATGGCGATAACAATTCGTTCTGGAGCGGACAAGAGTTGATCTGTAAAGATTATAAAAATGAAAGGTCTACGACTGTGTCTCCAACTACTCCGTATAAGAATCCAACTACTACGTATGCGACTCCTACTACTTCGTATACGCCTCCTAGTCCGTCCCTCGTCTGGCCAATCCTGTTCATGCCAATCGTACTCGCTCTGTTATTGTCGCACACCTGACTCCGTTAGTACTCTGGTCTTTCTTGAAGAGTTGCAAGAAGGCTATCGAGGAAGAAGACCACAATACAACAATGGAACAAGTTGATTCCTACAGATCTACCTTCGACGAACTCGTCAACAGATGAGCGGAGTTATAAAGAGCCGTTAGATGTCCTAGTTGCACAAGCTATATTAATGCCAGTGTTGAAGAAACCGAGCCGCATGTCCCCCCTTATGCTACTTGAAGATTCGCCGTCTTACCATGAAACAGACGCCCAGGTTTCTATTAATAATAATTATAATAATAATGATGACGATAATGATGATGATGATGACGATAATGATGATGACGATGATAACAAATAGCTGCGTGGAATATCTAAGAAAAAGCTGTCATCATATTTTATCATATACTTTTTGCTGTTTTACGGCTAGCAAGTTTACAGGTTATTTTAAGTCGTTGGGTGCTATCTCATGTATTGCTTTTACATCCGGTTCGCGTAACAGGCAGGAAAAGCTTATTGCAAGCACGGGCTAGCGGACTGTGTTCACGTAGACTCTTGGTGTTAGGCCATCGTAACTTAAAAACATGAAACAAACAGCGGTAAAAAACATGAAAAATCTCATTTTACTAACTTGAAGTTTCATATGCTAGGCAAGATATACATTTTCAGAAGTATGACCGTTACAAATATTTTGACAACAATGATATATACCCTCATATATTGCTATGAAGGGGTTCTGGAACCTGGACTGATACGATTGGTTTTCAGCAGTTACTAAATATTAACGTTTCAGCTAATAGAGCAACAATATCTCATGCATTGCCGACGTTGGTATTTAATGAAAGTTGCAGTTCTTGAATGAATAAAGTCTCCTTAATTTTGCAATGGAGGTCTGTTTCAATGAATTTCAGTAAGTTTAGGGTAATTCTTATTTACATTATTTGGTCGTGTAATATTTTAGAGTAAATCTGTTTTTTTTTTTGTTATTTTGCATAATTTTGAGGGGAAATTTTGGGTATACCGGTAAAAATCTATAACCAAATACCCATTAGTGCCAGTCCAAGTACTCTGAGTGAGTGATTAGAAAAATAATATATTAAATAAATTCTCCAAAAACCCTGAAGCACCCCGCCGCGTGGAGCAAAAAAAAAAACTGTGGGGGCCACTTATCAAACAGAAAAAATAATTCTGCTGTGCACCAAACATTTATTTGGTAGTGTTAAAATCTTAAACAAACTTTCGAAGTGCAAATTACTAGAAAGAAAGAAGAAACAGGAACAACATTCCAAATTGACGTTTACTTATCAAAATTCAAGACGTGCACATGTACTCAAACCCGGAAGGAATAATGGTCAAAACCACACTCTTTAGTGCCAGTCCTGATCTCCTGAGCGAATGGTTGCTTTCTTCTATTTAGGAAATAAAGTTTTGAATTAATTAGTTCTCGCTGACATAATGGCTGACAACCCTGAAGCATCCTGCTGCGTGAAGCCAAAAACCTTTGGGATCGCTTGTCAAACTCTTCACCAAACATTTTGTAATGTTTAAATCTTGAATTACTACTAAGAGAAGAGACAGGAACAACATTCAAAATTGATGATCACTGATCAAAATACAAGACGTGCTCATGTACTCAAACGCGGGCGAAGCGTGGAGCTAAAAAACTTGGGTATCACTTGTCAAACTCTTTACCAAACATTTTGTAATGTTTAAATCTTGAATATCTTTCGACATGCAAATTACTAGAAAGAAAGGAGACAATGAAGAACATTCCAAATTGATGATCACTGATCAAAATTCAAGACGTGCACATGTACTCAAACCGGGACGAAACAATGGTCAAAATCAATAACCAAATCAAACCATACACTTTAGTGCCAATCCCAATCCCCTGAGAGTGTGGTTGCTTTTTCTTCTATTTTTAGGAAATAAAATTTTAAATTAGTTCTCGCTGTACGGCCGAGATTCCTGAAGCACCCCGCCGCATGCGCCAAGAAAATTTGGGGACCACTTATTAAACAGAAAAAATATTTCTGCACCAAACATTTGGTAATGTTTAAATCTTGAATAACTTTCGACATGCAAATTACTAAAAAGAAAGAAGAAACAGGAACAAAATCGTAGACATTCTTATTTTTATGCCATTTTAACTTCAACAATAAAAATAAAAACACACTGCGGTGACAAACATGACAAGACAACGCATGTCGGAAAAAACTTCGATTTTAAGAACTTAATGTTTCGTATGTTACAACATCAGTTCTTCAGAAGTGACCGTTAATTAATAACAAACAGACTTAAAAACCTGCAGAAGAAAAACAAACATTATGGCTAGTACAGAAAAAGTTTCTCACTGCCAACGTTTTCAACAGGAACAACATTCCTAATTGATGATCACTGATCAAAATTCAAGACGTGCACATATACTCCAAACAGGAACATATTTAAAATTCGCGGTTGACTGAAAAATAAAAATTTTGCGACAAATTGTATTGAAGTTTTTTACTAGTTGTATAAAAAAATTATACAGAGCATTTGAAAGTTGTTAAAAACTGGTTTATAGCGGCTTTTGTATAGCGTCTTTGTTAACTCAGTCCAGAACCTGAAATCGGCCTTTAACGCCTCGCGTGATTTTTTGCACGATGCGTGACGCACGTCGTGCACGTGCGTGTCCGCCTAGCTGTGACACAATGCTGTCACGGCATGTGACAACATTTGCCACCTGCGTCATAATACAAAGTGAATTGAAACATTTGCACGACATTCTAAACACAGTTGACTCACAATTGGTACAAAGTGTTGTAGCAAAACTCTTTCATACAAGCGTAAACATGACATCGAATCTCCTCTTTTGCTTTGTGTTTATTAGCACTTGGCTCGTGTTAACAAGTTCTAAAACGTTATGTCCGAGGATTTTTTTCCAAAACATCAACGAGGAGACCATGCCGTACAAAGTGATCGAAGGTGTCTACATTAAGGAGAATGACAGCTACAATGGTTTTCCCGTGTACCGCCGGGAGGGCAACCGTAATTTAGGACTGTATTTCCAAACTTACCACATAGGCGACGACTACTACAACTATTTGCATTTTGGAAACATTTTTGGGGATGGCTCTCTTCTCAAGTACGGCGTGACTGCTAAACTATACCCCACTAGTGTCAGTGCTCCCTTGTTTTGGCTTATGTGGGGCACTGTAAACAAGAGAGATATGTTTTATGGAATTGTTCAGTATTGGGAGTACTTCATCCGTAAATCTTCAGTGCATTACGCATACAATGTGCCTACAACTGCCTCTTCTCCGATGATCAAAGCTGTGTGTGGACGAAGATTTCAGAGAGTGTAACTCGGACAGAGTTTACTTGAACGAGCGCATCGACGGCAAAAACGAGAACATTTTAAACGATCCCACAACAGGCTATTTCTATCGTGTTGAGGGTTTGTTTCGCAATCTTCGTCCTGTCTATAAGCATAGCACGGTGTCATGGTATCTGCAATACGTGGAAAGCTACTGGGTGATAAGTGAATCGTATATACCGAGTAATTCAGAAGAAAACGTTATCTTGAGAGTTAAGGATTTCGCCCTGAGACCTGAATACATCACCAACACTTGGACGCAATGGTCATTTGGATGGCGTGACATGCCCAATCTCAGAGTATTTTGCAGGGGCGTGACTTCAATGTCGAACATTTGTCCATCAAATCCATGCTACAACAATGCCACTTGTGTTTACACTTCCGGTAACGAAACGCTCTGTCTCTGCACTTCCGGCTTCACTGGGACAAGATGTTCAGTCAACAAACAGTGTCCCACGCCCCGCCCCGCAGCCAGCACAGAGCTTGGTTTGAAATACCTGGAAAAACGACCCGGGAACCTCGCCGTTTCATTCTGTGATTTGCATGACCCTTTTGACCGTTTTAGGCCAAGGTTTTACCTGTGCGTGGATGGCGATGACAATTCGTTCTGGAGCGGACAAGCGTTGGCCTGTAAAGAAAATAACAATGAAAGGTCTACGACTGCGTCTCCAACTACTCCGTATACGAATCCTACTACCACGTATACGCCTCCTACTACTTCGTATACGCCTCATAGTCCTTCCATCGTCTGGCCAATCCTGTTCATGCCAATCGTACTTCCTCTGTTAATGACGTATATCTGACTACCGGCGTTAGTTCTCTAGTCTTCCTTGAAGAGTTGTAAGAAGGCTAACGAGGAAGAAGACCACAATACAACAATGGAACAAGCTGGTCCATACAGATCTACCTTTGACGAACTCGTCAACAGATGAGTGGAGTTAAAATGAGCCGTTAGTTGTCCTAGTTGCACAAGCTATATTAATGCCAGTGTTCAACAAACCGAGCCGCATGCCCCCCCTCACACTACTGGAACATCGGCCGTCGACTTACCATTGAACTTTAAGCCAGACGCCCTCGGTTGTTGATGATGATGATGATGATAATGATGATGACGATGATGATGACGATGATGATGATAATGATGATGACGATGATGATGATGATGATGATGATGATGATGATGATGATGATGATGATGATGATGATGAGGATGATGATGATAACAAATGGCTGCATGGAATATCTGAGATAAAGCTGTCATCATATTTTATCATATACTTTTTGCTGTTTTACGGCTAGCAAGTTTACAGGTTATTTTAGCCGTTGCTTTTACATACGATTCGCGCAACACTCAGGCAGAAAAAGCTCATTGCAAGCACGGGCTAGAGGACTGTTCACGTAGACTCTTGGTTTTCGGCCATCGTAACTTAAAAACATGAAATAAACAGCGGTAAAAAACATTATGAAAAATCGCATTTTACTAACTTGACGTTTCGTATGCTAAGCAAGATATACATTTTCAGAGGTATGACCGTTACAAATATTTTGACAACAATGATATATACCGTATATATATTGCCATGAAGGGGGTCTGGAACATCGACTGATACGATTGGTTTTCAGCAGTTACTTAATATTATTAACGTTTCAGTTAATAAAGCAACAAGCTCTCATGCATTGCCAACGTTGAATGAATAAAGTCTCCTTAATTTTGCAATGGAGGTCTGTTTCAATGGATTTCAGTAAGTTTAGGATAATCCTTATGTACATTATTTGATCGTGTATTATTTTAGAGTAAATCTGTTTTTTTTATTTTGCATGATTTTGAGGAGAATTTTGGGTATACCGGTAAAAATCTATAACCAAATACCCACTAGTGCCAGTCCAAGTCCTCTGACTGAGTGATTAGAAAAATAATATATTAAATAAATTCTCCGAAAACCCTGGAGCAAAAAAAATGGGAGCCACTTTTTAAACAGGAAAAATAATTCTGCACCAAACATTTGGAAATGTTTAAATCTTGAATAGCTTTCAACGTGCAAATTACTAGAAAGAAAGAATGAAGAGACAGGAAGAACATTCCAAATTGATGATCACTGATCAAAATTCAAGACGTGCTCATGTACTCAAACCCGGAAGGAATAATGGTCAAAATCAATACTCAAACTAGCCTGTTCCAGGCGTTCGGTTAGTTGGGAAGCGGCGCGAGGAACGGCGAACGAAAAAAATGGCGAGGGAACTAAGGCTCGCTCTCCTCCCCGCCCCCCCCCCCCCCCTCCCCTTACTTTTTTCGCTCGCCGTTTTTCGCGCTCCCCAGCTAACCGAACGCCTGGAACAGGCTATCCTCAAACCAAACCACACACTTTAGTGTAAGTCCCAGTCCCCTGGGAAAGTGATTGCTGCTTTCCATATTTAGAAAATAAAATTTATAGTCCCGCTATACGGTCGAAATCAGTAAACCATCCCCATTGCTTGGAGCAAGAAATACATGGGGACCACTTGTCAAACTCTTCACCAAATATTTTGTAATGTTTAAATCTTGAATAACTTTCGACAGGTAAATTACTAAGAAAGGTGGCAGGAACAACATTCCAAATGGACGATCACTGATCAATATTCAAGACGTGCACATGTACTCAAACCTGGATGAAACAATGGTTAAAATTAAATACTGAATCAATACTCAAACCAAACCATACTCCTGAGTGCCAATTCTAATCCCCTTAGAGAGTGATTTCTTTTTTCCATTTTTAGAAAATAAAATTTTAAATTATACAGTTCTCGCTGACGAATGGCAGAAAACACTGAAGCATCCCGCGGCGTAAAGCAAGAAATACTTGGAGACCACTTATAAAACTCTTCACGAAACATTTTGTAATGTTTAAATCTTGAATAACTTTCGACAGGTAAATTAAATTACTAAGAGAAAAGACAGGAACAAAAGTCCAAATTGATGATCACTGATCAAAATTCAAGACGTGCACATGTACTCAAACCCGGACGAAACAATGGTCAAAATCAATACCCAAACCAAACCATACGCTTCAGTGTTAATCCAAATCCACTGGGAGAGTGGTTGCTCTTTTTCTATTTTAGAAATTTAAATTTTAAATTAGTTCTCGCTGTAGGGCTGACATCCCCGAAGCATTCCGCTATGTAAAGCAAAAAAACAAAACTTGGAGACAACTTGTCAAAATCTTCACCAAACGTTTTGTAAAGCCTGGTTTTCACTAGCGACGCAAGCACAAGCGCAAGAACAAGCGGAATCGATCACGCAAAAAGGACAAATTTTGACCCAAGCATCAAAATACAATGCGCTTTGTGCTTTTGCTTGCGTTTTCACGGTGAAATAAGAGCGGTTATCCTTGTGCTTGTGCTTGCGCTTGTGCTTGCGTCGCTAGTGGAAACCAGGCTTAATGTTAAATCTCGAACAACTTTCGACATGCAAATTACTAAAGAGAAAGAACACACAGGAAGAACATTCCAAATTGATGATCACTGATCAAAATTCAAGACGTGCACATATACTCAAACCCGGACGAACTGAAACTGAAACAATGGTCAAAATCAATACTCAAACCATACTCTTTAGTGCTAATCGTTATCCTCTTATAGAGTGCTTTCTTTTTTCTATTTTTAGAAAATAAAATTTTAAATTATTTAGTTCTCGCTGACGAATGGCCGAAATCCCTGAAGCATCCCGCTACGTGAAGTAAAAAAAAAAACTTGGGGACAACTTGTCAAACCCTTCACCAAACATTTTGTAATGTTTAAATCTTGAATAACTTTCGACATGCAAATAACAAGAAAGAAAGAACACACAGGAACAACATTCATAATTGATGATCACTGATCAAAATTCAAGACGTGCGCATATACTCTAAACCGGGACAAATTCGCGGTTGACTGACAAATAAAACATTTTGTGACGAATTGTATTGATGTTCTTAACAGGGGTAGAAAACATTTTCTACAGATCATAATAATGCTTGAGTTAAAAACTAGTTATAAAGACATCTTTCGTATAGCGTCAATATCGATTCAGTCCAGAGGTTGAAGTCGCGTGATTTTTCGCACGATGCGTAATAAATAATAATAATAATAATAACAACTTTATTTAATGAGGGTTACACATTACAGTTAAAAACTGAAAAACCTGTGGCCCTCCCCTAGAATAACGTGACGCCGTGCACGTGCGTGTCTGCCTGGTTGTGACACAATGCTGTCACAGCATGTAACAACATCTGCCACATGCGTCGCTTTGTATACGCAGTATATTTGAACATTTCCACGACATTCTAAATACAGTTCACTCACAATTGGCACAAAGTGTTGCAGCAAAAAGTTTTTAAACAAGCGAAAACATGGCATCGAATCTTCTCTTTTGCTTTGTGCTAATCAGCACATGGCTCGTGTTTACAAGTTCTAAAACGTTATGTCCGAGGATTTTTTTCCGAAACATCAACGAAAAGACCATGCCATACAAAATGATCGAAGGTGTCTACATTAATAAGCTGAATGACAGCTACAATAATTTTCCTGTGTACCGCCGCGAGGGCAACCCTGACTTAGGACTATATTACCATACCGACCATAAGGGCGACAAATTTTTGGAGTTTGGAAACAATTTTGGGAATGGATCTTTACTAAAATACGGCGTGGCTGCTAGACTTTCTAGTGATCCCTCGTCGTGGCTTAGCTCGGGGACTTTGGACAGGAGAGATGTGTTTAGAAGACTTGTTGACCAGTGGCAGTTCTTCATCAGACTTCACACAGACGATCAGTCTTACTACACATACAATGTGCCTTCAATTGCTTCTTCTCCGATGATCAAGGCCGTGTGTGTGGACGACGATTTCAGAGAATGTAACTCGGACAGACTTTACTTGAACGAGCGCATCGACGACAAAAGCGGGACCATTTTGAACGATCCCACAACAGACTATTTCTATCGTGTTGAGGGTTTATTTCGCAATCTTCGTCCTGTCTATAAGCACAGCGCCGTGTCATGGTATCTACAGTACGTGGACAGCTGTTGGGTAGTAAGTGAATCGTATAGACCGAGTAATGCTTTAGAAAACGTAATCTTGAGAGCTAAGGATTTCGCCCTAAGACCTGAATACATCACCAGGGCTTGGTTGAGATGGTCAGATGGATGGTGGGGAATGCCCAGTCTCAGAGTATTTTGTAGGGGCGTGAACATGTCGAACATTTGTCCATCAAATCCATGTCATAGTAATGCCACTTGTGTTTACACTTCCGGTAACGAAACGCTCTGTCTCTGCACTTCCGGCTTCACTGGAACAAGATGTTCTGTCAACAAACAGTGTGCCACCTCACGCCCCGAAGCCAGCACAGAGCTAGATTTTAAATATCTGGAAAAAAGACCCGGGAACCTTGCTGTGTCATTCTGTAGAGGTTCGTACCACTCTACAAGGCCAAGGTTTTACCTGTGTGTGGATGGCGACGACAATTCGTTCTGGAGCGGACAAGGGTCGGACTGTAAAGGAAATAATAATGAAAGGACTGCGTCTACTACTGCAAAATCTACTCCTACTGCTACTCCTACGTCTACGACTCCTACTACAACGTATACGACTCCTACTCCTTCTATCAACTGGCCAGTCCCGTTCATGCCAGTCGTATTCGCTTTGTTAATGTTTCACTTATGGCTACCGTTAATACTCTGGCCTTCCTTAAACAGGTGCAAGAAGGCAAACGAGGAAGAAGACCACAACAG